>NC_086447.1:32848062-33473062 GCF_028390025.1 Pseudophryne corroboree | reverse complement strand
ATTCCTGCTAGCTAAAAATACACTCAAATATATTCCTATGAGTAGCAAAAAAGGGAATAAAAATCATAAACCGATGTGGCTTAACAAAAAGATTAAGGAACTTATGGGCAAGAAAAGGCGAGCATTTAAAAAATACAAATCTGACGGGGAAGCAGAGTCATTTCAGCACTATAAGGAATGTAACAAAAATTGCAAAAAGGAAATAAGAGCGGCTAAAGTAGAAACTGAAAAACTAGTAGCAAAGGAAAGCAAAGCGAATCCCAAAAAATTCTTTAAATACATTAATAGCAAGAGATTAAAAAAGGAGAGTATAGGCCCTTTGAAAGACAAGTTGGGAGTCTTAAGCAAAAATGATAATGACATAGCGGACACACTAAATGAGTTTTTTTCAACAGTATTCACTAGAGAGGACCCAATTCAGGGACTGACACACAATCTCAATAATGACAATATCACACTGATAGGTACTTATTTAAGCGAGGAAGTAGTCTGTGACCGATTAAAACATTTAAAGATTAATAAATCACCAGGGCCCGATGGTATTCATCCAAGGGTTCTAATGGAGCTTCACTCTGAACTGGCAAAACCGCTATCTTTGATCTTTGAGGATTCAGTTATATCAGGTATGGTTCCCAAAGACTGGCGTATAGCGGAAGTAGTGCCTATATTCAAAAAGGGAAGTAAAGCTGAACCAGGTAATTATAGACCAGTTAGTCTTACATCTATAGTGGGGAAAGTATTGGAAGGTATTCTAAGAGATAGTATTCAGAAGTTCCTTGAAACCAACAAGGTCATTAAAAGGAATCAACATGGGTTTATGAAGGACAGATCCTGTCAAACCAACTTACTTGGCTTTTATGAAACAGTAAGCGCAAACCTAGATCAGGGTAAAGATGTGGATGTAATCTTTTTAGACTTTGCCAAAGCGTTCGATACTGTACCACACATGAGACTTATATACAAGCTACAAGAATCAGGGCTAGGAAGCACAATATGCACTTGGGTCAAAAACTGGTTAGATAATAGGAAGCAGCGCGTTGTGGTTAATGGATCTTTTTCAACTTGGACTGAAGTGCTAAGTGGTGTGCCGCAAGGCTCAGTATTAGGACCGCTATTGTTCAATATTTTCATTAACGACCTAACAGAAGGTCTAGAGAGCATGGTGTCAATTTTTGCAGATGATACAAAATTGTGTAAGGCTATAAATACAGAGGAGGATGCCGAGTCTCTTCAGAACGACTTAGTTAAATTAGAAGCATGGGCAGCCAAATGGAGAATGCGCTTCAACACAGACAAGTGTAAGGTAATGCACTGTGGTAACAAGAACAAAAATTACACCTACCTACTAAATGGGGTAAAATTAGGGAATTCTGTACTGGAAAAGGACTTAGGTGTCCTCATAGATAGCAAGCTAAGCAGTAGTACCCAAAGTAGGACTGCAGCAAAGAAGGCTAATAAGATATTAGCATGCATAAAACGGGGTATTGATGCTAGGGACGAGAGTATTATACTCCCGTTATATAAATCACTAGTGAGGCCACACCTTGAATACTGTGTACAGTTCTGGGCACCGTACTACAAAAAGGATATCCTGGAGCTTGAAAAGGTACAGAGGAGGGCGACCAAACTAATTAAGGGCATGGAGACGATGGAATACAAGGAAAGGCTTGAAAGACTAGGCATGTTTACATTGGAAAAGCGGAGACTAAGAGGGGATATGATCAACATCTACAAATATATAAGGGGACAATACACAGAGCTTGCGCGGGACCTGTTTTTGGTTAGATCAACACAGAGGACTCGTGGACACTCGCTCAGGTTAGAGGAAAGGAGATTCCGCACAATACGGCGTAAAGGCTTTTTCACGGTAAGGACAATACGTGTTTGGAATTCCCTGCCCGAGGGAGTTGTTATGGCGGAATCTGTCAACACCTTTAAGAATGGGTTAGATAAATTCCTATTGGATAAGGATATCCAGGGGTATGGTGCATAGTCATGCATTATAGTTACTATAAATAGGGATAAAATGCAATGGCTGACAGCAGCATCAGTCAGAAATTTTAGTCAAATCATCATGCATAGGACACCACAAATAGGTTGAACTCGATGGACAATTGTCTTTTTTCAACCTCAGATACTATGTATGTATGTATGTATATATATATATATATATATATATATATATATATATATATATATATATATATATATATATATTTATATTAATTATATATATATATGATTTTACTTACCGGTAAATCTATTTCTCGTAGTCCATAGAGGATGCTGGGGACTCCGTAAGGACCATGGGGAATAGACGGGCTCCGCAGGAGATAGGGCACTTTAAGAAAGCTTTGGACTCTGGGTGTGCACTGGCTCCTCCCTCTATGCCCCTCCTCCAGACCTCAGTTAGAGAAACTGTGCCCAGAGGATATGAACAGTACGAGGAAAGAATTTATGTAACCTAAGGGCGAGATTCATACCAGCCACACTAATCACACCGTATAACTTGTGATATACTACCCAGTTAACAGTATGAACAAGTAACATAGCCTCGGTTCAAGACCGACCAACTACAACATAACCCTTATGTAAGCAATAACTATATACAAGCATTGCAGAAGAAGTCCGCACTTGGGACGGGTGCCCAGCATCCACTACGGACTACGAGAAATAGATTTACCGGTAAGTAAAATCTTATTTTCTCTAACGTCCTAGTGGATGCTGGGGACTCCGTAAGGACCATGGGGATTATACCAAAGCTCCCAAACAGGCGGGAGAGTGCGGATGACTCTGCAGCACCGAATGAGCAAACACAAGGTCCTCCTCAGCCAGGGTATCAAACTTATAGAACTTTGCAAAGGTGTTTGAACCCGACCAAGTAGCAGCTCGGCAAAGCTGTAATGCCGAGACCCCTCGGGAAGCCGCCCAAGAAGAGACCACCTTCCTTGTGGAATGGGCTTTTACTGATTTTGGCAGCGGCAATCCAGCCGCAGAGTGAGCCTGCTGAATCGTGTTACAGATCCAGCGAGCAATAGTTTGCTTTGAAGCAGGAGCACCCAGCTTGTTGGGTGCATACAGGATAAACAGCGACTCAGTTTTCCTGACTCTAGCCGTTCTGGCTACATAAACCTTCAAAGCCCTGACCACATCTAGTAACTCGGAATCCTCCAAGTCACGAGTAGCCACAGGCACCACAATAGGTTGGTTCATATGAAAAGATGACACCACTTTTGGCAGAAATTGCGGACGGGTCCGCAATTCCGCCCTGTCCATATGGAAAACCAGATAGGGTAGGCATGTCCAAACTGCGGCCCTCCAGCTGTTGTGGAACTACATATCCCAGCATGCACTGACACAGTTTTGCTGTCAGGGAATGCTGAAGCTGTGTCAGGGCATGCTGGGATGTGTAGTTTCTCAACAGCTGGAGGGCCGCAGTTTGGACATGCCTGAGATAGGGGCTTTTATGTGACAAAGCCGCTAATTCTGACACACGCCTAGCTGAAGCCAAGGCTAATAGCATGACCACCTTCCACGTGAGAAATTTTAACTCCACGGTTTTAAGTGGCTCAAAAACCAGTGTGACTTCAGGAAACTCAACACCACGTTAAGATCCCAAGGTGCCACTGGAGGCACAAAAGGGGGCTGAATATGCAGCACTCCCTTTACAAACGTCTGAACTTCAGGAAGAGAAGCCAATCCTTTTTGAAAGAAAATGGATAGGTCCGAAATCTGGACCTTAATGGAACCCAATTTCAGGCCCAAAGTCACTCCCGACTGTAGGAAGTGAAGGAAACGGCCCAGCTGGAATTCCTCCGTAGGGGCATTCCTGGCCTCACACCAAGCAACATATTTTCGCCAAATACGGTGATAATGTTTAGCCGTCACGTCCTTCCTAGCCTTTATCAGCGTAGGAATAACCTCATCCGGAATGCCTTTTTCTGCTAGGATCCGGCGTTCAACCGCCATGCCGTCAAACGCAGCCGCGGTAAGTCTTGGAACAGACAGGGCCCCTGTTGCAACAAGTCCTGTCTTAGAGGCAGAGGCCATGGGTCCTCTGTGAGCTTTTCTTGCAGCTCTGGATACCAAATCCTTCTTGGCCAATCCAGAACAATGAGTATTGTTCTCACTCCTCTTCTTCTTATGATTCTCAGCACCTTTGGTATGAGAGGAAGAGGAGGAAATACATAGACCGACTGGAACACCCACGGTGTCACTAGTGCATCTACAGCTATCGCCTGAGGGTCTCTTGACCTGGCGCAATACCTCTGTAGCTTTTTGTTGAGGCGGGATGCCATCATGTCTACTTGTGGCAGTTCCCACCGACTTGCAATCTGCGTGAAGACTTCTTGATGAAGTCCCCACTCTCCCGGGTGGAGGTCGTGCCTGCTGAGGAAGTCCGCTTCCCAGTTGTCCACTCCCGGAATGAACACTGCTGACAGTGAACTTACGTGACTCTCCGCCCAGCGAAGAATTCTGGTGGCTTCCGCCATCGCCACCCTGCTCCTTGTGCCGCCTTGGCGGTTTACATGAGCCACTGCGGTGATGTTGTCTGACTGAATCAGCACCGATCGGTCGCGAAGCAGGGTCTTCGCTTGACGTAGGGCGTTGTATATTGCCCTTAGTTCCAGGATGTTGATGTGAAGGCAAGTCTCCTGACTTGACCACAGACCTCGGAAATTTCTTCCCTGTGTGACTGCTCCCCACCCTCGGAGGCTTGTGTCCGTGGTCACCAGGACCCAGTCCTAAATGCCGAATCTGCGGCCCTCGAGAAGGTGAGCACTCTGCAGCCACCACAGGAGAGACACCCTGGCCCTGGGGGATAGGGTGATCAGCCGATGCATTTGTAGATGTGATCCGGACCACTTGTCCAACAGATCCCATTGAAAGGTCCTCGCATGAAACCTGCCGAAGGGAATGGCCTCGTATGATGCCACCATCTTTCCCAGGACTCGTGTACAGTGATGCAGACACACCTGTTTTGGTTTTAATAGGTCTCTGACCAGTGTCATGAGCTCCTGAGCCTTCTCCATCGGGAGATAAACCCTCTTCTGGCCTGTGTCCAGAATCATGCCCAGGAAGGGCAAACGAGTCGTAGGAATCAACTGCGACTTTGGACTATTTAGAATCCAGCCGTGCGGTTGTAACACTTCCCGAGAGCGTGCTACGCTGATCAGCAACTGCTCTCTGGACCTCGCCTTTATGAGGAGATCGTCCAAGTATGGGATAATTGTGACTCCTTGCCATCGCAGGAGCACCATCATTTCCGCCATTACCTTGATAAATATTCTCGGTGCCGTGGAGAGACCAAACGGCAACATCTGGAATTGGTAATGACAATCCTGTACCACAAATCTGAGGTACGCCTGATGAGGTGGATAAATGGGGACATGAAGGTATGCATCCTTTATGTCCAGAGACACCATAAAATCCCCCCCTTCCAGGCTTGCGATGACCGCTCTGAGCGATTCCATCTTGAACTTGAACCTTTTCAGGTATATGTTCAGGGATTTTAAATTCAATATGGGTCTGACCGAACCGTCCGGTTTCGGTACCACAAACATGGTCGAATAGTAACCCCTTCCCTGTTGAAGGAGGGGAACCTTTACCACCACCTGCTGAAGATACAATTTGTGAATTGCAGCTAACACTATTTCCCTCTCTAAGGGGGAAGCTGGCAGGGCCGATTTGAGGTAACGGTTGAGGGGGCATCTCTTCGAATTCCAGCTTGTATCCCTGAGACACAATCTCTATAGCCCAGGGATCCACCTGGAAGTGAACCCACTTGTGGCTGAAATTTCGGAGACGCGCCCCCACCGGGCCTAGCTCCGCCTGTGGAGCCCCAGCGTCATGCGGTGGATTTAGTGGAAACCGGGGAGGACTTCTGTTCCTGGGAACTAGCTGTATTGTGCAGCTTCTTTCCTCTACCCCTGCCTCTGGCAAGAAAGAACGCACCTCGGACTTTCTTGCCTTTTTGTGATCGAAAGGACTGCATGTCCATGCTGCTACAGCACTACACATCCAGGCCGACGCAATCGCCGGCCGTAGTAAGGTACCTGAATGTGTATAAATGGACTTCAGGATACCCTCCTGCTTTCTATCCGCAGCATCTTTTAGGGTGGCCGTATCCTGTGACGGTAGGGCTACCCTCTTGGATAAGCGTGTTAAAGCTTTGTCTACATTCAGGTAGGATTCCCAGCGTAACCTGTCCGTTGGCGGGAAAGGATACGCCATAAGCATCCGTTTGGAAATCTGCAGTTTTCTATCTGGAGATTCCCAAGCCTTTTCACATAACTCATTTAACTCATGTGAAGGGGGAAAGGTCACCTCTTGCCTTTTTTCCCCATACATATAAACCCTCTTGTCAGGGACAGGGTTTCCTCTGTGATGTGCAACACATCTTTCATTGCTATAATCATGTAACGGATGGCTTAAGCCATTTTAGGCTGTAACTTTGAATCATCGCCATCGACACTGGAGTCAGAATCCGTGTCGATATCCGTATCAACAATTTGGGATAGTGGGCGCTTCTGAGACCCTGACGGCCTCTGCGACATAGGATCAGGCACGGGTTGAGACCCTGACTGTCCCAAGGCTTCAGCTTTATCCAACCTCTTATGCAAGGAAGTAACATCATCATTTAAAACCTTCCACATATCCATCCAATCGGGTGTCGGCGGCGACCCCACATTCATTTGTTCCCGCTCTGTTTCCACATAGCCTTCCTCGTCAAACATGCAGACACAAGCGTACCGACACACCAGACACACAGGGGATGCTCTATTTGTAGACAGTTCCCCCACAAGGCCTTTTGGAGAGACAGAGAGAGAGTATGCCAGCACACACCCCAGCGCTATATGTCCCAGGAATCACACAGTAACTTAGTGTTAACCCAGTAGCTGCTGTATATACTGTTTTTGCACCAAATTTATGTGCCCCCCCTCTCTTTTTACCCTCTTCTACCGTGATTCTGCAGGGGAGAGCCTGGGGAGCTTCCTCTCAGCGGAGCTGTGGAGAGAAAATGGCGCTGGTTAGTGCTGAGGAAGAAGCCCCGCCCCCTCAGCGGCGGGCTTCTGTCCCGCGTTTGTGTAAAAATATGGCGGGGGCTCATGCATATATACAGTGCCCAACTGTATATATGCCCACTTTTGCCAAAAGGTCTCTAATTGCTGCCCAGGGCGCCCCCTTCCCCCCCTGCGCCCCGGAACCCTTACAGTGACCGGAGTGTGTGGGTTTAGTGTGGGAGCAATGGCGCACAGCTGCAGTGCTGTGCGCTACCTCATATTTAGACTGGAGTCTTCTGCCGCCGATTTCGAAGTCTTCTTGCTTCCGTCACCGGCTTCTGTCTTCCGGCTCTGCGAGGGGGACGGCGGCGTGGCTCCGGGATCGGACGACCAAGGGTGCGATCCTGTGTACGATCCCTCTGGAGCTAATGGTGTCCAGTAGCCTAAGAAGCAGGACCTATCTTCAGTGAGTAGGCTGCTTCTCTCCCCTCAGTCCCACGTAGCAGTGAGTCTGTTGCCAGCAGATCTCTCTGAAAATAAAAAACCTAACAAAATACTTTCTTTTAGCAAGCTCAGGAGAGCTCACTAAGTAGCACCCAGCTCGTCCGGGCACAGATTCAAACTGAGGTCTGGAGGAGGGACATAGAGGGAGGAGGGACATAGAGGGAGGAGCCAGAGCACACCAGAATCCAAATTCTTTCTTAAAGTGCCCTGTCTCCTGCGGAGCCCGTCTATTCCCCATGGTCCTTACGGAGTTCCCAGCATCCACTAGGACGTTAGAGATATAGAGATATATATATATATATATATATATATATATATACACACACACACACACACACACACACACACACAGTAAAAGGATGAGAATCCCTGCGCTCCAGGCTGCAGCAGACAGAGGCGGGCGAGGAATGTGGGTTGTGGTCACTCGGACGGGTGTAATGTGTAGATAGGGAATTGTCCTCCTACCTGAGCAGGTGACCAGCAGATCAGGATTCCTGGCACACCGTACAGTATAGCAGCTGCACCGTCCTGCCAGGGATGCCTCCTACACTATAGATTTGTTGGGCAATAGTGAGCCTAGAAATAGCACGTGACACCATCAGCTGGCACCACTGCTCTCACACAATCACTCACATGTTATCCCATACTCAGATTTGTGCTGGCGGAGAAGCACAGCTACGCGGGGAAAGGTTCCCAGGAGCAGCACACAAAGGCAGACAGATTGCATGGAGAGAAAAGCAGGGGAAGGGAAATCGGCTACAAGTTATAAAGAGACACAAAGAGGGGTTTTCTACTGGTATGAAAGAGCGCACACTCAGCCGGCAACAAAAGGCCAGCTCTCCATTCATTGCACTACACAGAGATCAATGGAGACAATGCAGCACGGAATGCGCCTGTAATTGTGGCTAGAGCTGTAAAACACTATCAATCTATATACTACAGATATCTATACCGTCCACTACCAGCGTGTCTGTTACATGGCACAGCAAGGAGCTACTCAGCCTGCACCAGCCGATTACAGAGAGAGAGAGAGAGAGAGAGAGAGAGAGAGAGAGAGAGAGAGAGAGAGAGAGAGAGAGAGAGAGAGAGAGAGAGAGAGACAGGACTGGTGTACATAATGTCACATGACAGGATGCATATTCATTATACTACTGATCTGTACAGTCCACTATCTGCACATCTATTACATGGCACAGCAAGGAGCTACTCAGCCTGCACCAGCCGATTAGAGAGAGAGAGAGAGAGAGAGAGAGAGAGAGAGACAGGACTGGTGTACATAATGTCACATGACAGGATGCATATTCATTATACTACTGATATCTATACCGTCCACTACCAGCGTGTCTGTTACATGGCACAGCAAGGAGCTACTCAGCCTGCACCAGCCGATTACAGAGAGAGAGAGAGACAGGACTGGTGTACATAATGTCACATGACAGGATGCATATTCATTATACTACTGATATCTGTACAGTCCACTATCTGCACATCTATTACATGGCACAGCAAGGAGCTACTCAGCCTGCACCAGCCGATGAGAGAGAGAGAGAGAGAGAGAGAGAGAGAGAGAGAGAGAGAGAGAGAGAGAGAGAGAGAGAGAGAGAGAGAGAGAGAGAGAGAGAGAGAGAGAGAGAGAGAGAGAGAGGGGACTGGTGTACATAATGTCACATGACAGGATGCATATTCATTATACTACAGATATCTGTACAGTCCACTATCTGCACATCTATTACATGGTACAGCAAGGAGCTACTCAGCCTGCACCAGCCGATTACAGAGAGAGAGAGAGACAGGACTGGTGTACATAATGTCACATGACAGGATGCATATTCATTATACTACTGATCTGTACAGTCCACTATCTGCACATCTGTTACATGGCACAGCAAGGAGCTACTCAGCCTGCACCAGCCGATTACAGAGAGAGAGAGAGAGAGAGGACTGGTGTACATAATGTCACATGACAGGATGCATATTCATTATACTACAGATATCTGTACAGTCCACTATCTGCACATCTATTACATGGCACAGCAAGGAGCTACTCAGCCTGCACCAGCCGATTACAGAGAGAGAGACAGGACTGGTGTACATAATGTCACATGACAGGATGCATATTCATTATACTACTGATATCTATACCGTCCACTACCAGCGTGTCTGTTACATGGCACAGCAAGGAGCTACTCAGCCTGCACCAGCCGATTACAGAGAGAGAGAGAGAGAGAGAGAGAGAGAGAGAGAGAGAGAGAGAGAGGAGAGAGAGAGAGAGAGAGAGAGAGAGAGAGAGAGAGGACTGGTGTACATAATGTCACATGACAGGATGCATATTCATTATACTACTGATATCTATACCGTCCACTACCAGCGTGTCTGTTACATGGCACAGCAAGGAGCTACTCAGCCTGCACCAGCCGATTACAGAGAGAGAGAGAGAGAGAGAGAGAGAGAGAGAGAGAGAGAGAGAGAGAGAGAGAGAGAGAGAGAGAGAGAGAGAGAGAGAGACTGGTGTACATAATGTCACATGACAGGATGCATATTCATTATACTACTGATATCTATACCGTCCACTACCAGCGTGTCTGTTACATGGCACAGCAAGGAGCTACTCAGCCTGCACCAGCCGATTACAGAGAGAGAGAGAGAGAGAGACAGGACTGGTGTACATAATGTCACATGACAGGATGCATATTCATTATACTACTGATATCTATACCGTCCACTACCAGCGTGTCTGTTACATGGCACAGCAAGGAGCTACTCAGCCTGCACCAGCCGATTACAGAGAGAGAGAGAGAGAGAGAGAGAGAGAGAGAGAGAGAGGGGGGACTGGTGTACATAATGTCACATGACAGGAATGCATATTCATTATACTACTGATCTGTACAGTCCACTATCTGCACATCTGTTACATGGCACAGCAAGGAGCTACTCAGCCTGCACCAGCCGATTACAGAGAGAGAGAGAGAGAGACAGGACTGGTGTACATAATGTCACATGACAGGATGCATATTCATTATACTACTGATATCTGTACAGTCCACTATCTGCACATCTATTACATGGCACAGCAAGGAGCTACTCAGCCTGCACCAGCCGATTACAGAGAGAGAGAGACAGACAGGACTGGTGTACATAATGTCACATGACAGGATGCATATTCATTATACTACTGATCTGTACAGTCCACTATCTGCACATCTATTACATGGCACAGCAAGGAGCTACTCAGCCTGCACCAGCCGATTACAGAGAGAGAGAGACAGGACTGGTGTACATAATGTCACATGACAGGATGCATATTCATTATACTACTGATATCTATACCGTCCACTACCAGCGTGTCTGTTACATGGCACAGCAAGGAGCTACTCAGCCTGCACCAGCCGAGTGCAGAGAGATGGAACTGTGTGCTGCTGCCACACTTATTATTACTACCAGTTATTTATATAGCACACACGTATTCCGCAGCGCTTTACAGAGTATTTTGGCCATTCACATCAGTCCCTGCCCCAGTGGAGCTTACAATTGATATTCCCTACCACATGTACACGCACACATTTGCGCTAGGATTAATTTGTAGGGAGCCAGTTAACCTACCAGTATATTTTTGGATTGTGGGAGGAAACCGGAGTACCCGGTGGAAACCCACACAAGTACAGGGAGAATATACAAACTCCATACAGTTAGGGCTATGGTGGGAATGGAACCCATGACCTCAGTGCTGGGAGGCAGTAATGCTAACCATTACACCATCCGTACTGCCCTTACACCGTCTGTGCTTTGCTGACTGGCGTCTGTTGACACCCCCAGTGGTCAGGAACCTGGACCAGGCTTTACACGGTAGCTGGCAGTGGGCGGAGCTTGGAGACACAGGCTCAACCAAGAACAGGAGAACAAAACTGCATTTGTTGCATTCCTGTTGGCCACAAGATGAAAAACAGTCGTCTTGGAAGCAAGATGTTTATTGCTCAAAAAGTCTCTAAAAAGACTAATACAAGTCCGTGGAATGTGCAAAGGACCATCCATAGTATACTAGATGTTACAGTAGGTACCTCTCCTCTCAGTCAGAGGATCTCTCTATACACACAGGGCTCGCAGGCCCAGTTTTCAACCTGTTCTTACACACAATACCAGATGGGGTAGTTCCACCCTATAGTTTCTTTTAACCAAGTAGGCTATTACAAAATATAAATACATGCCTACAGTACCAGTATCTGCAACAGAAAAAGTACATAGAGGAAATACATGCATAGACCGGGAAAACAGATAGCAATGCTAACCACTGTGCAGCCCTCATAATATAATCCACACTCATCCTCTTCCCATACACGGAGAACATTGGTTGTCCCCTACCCCCATCTGCCCCATACATATTCCTGCTGCACCCTTGCTCCCTGTATTCAGCAGAAAACAATGAGCAGCACGGGGTTCCAATCTACACCATCAGACCGCGGCCCTGGTATCTCTCGTGTCCCCCGATGATGCAGCAGAAGCATCTGCGCAGGTGTCCGTTTCCACGTGGCTGGACAACGTTACTATTATTGTCACAGAGTATTTAAAATACAGGCGAGTTTGCAGAATATTTAACCACTTTCATACTGTGGAGTGTTCCCGCTCTTGCACCCTGGTGCACTGGATTAGCGCCCAGCACCCGGGACCAGCTGTAAAGCCCCGCTCAGGAGGGTAGGAGCAGAAATCTGAATTAAGTGCAGCTTTGGGGCTGGTCGCCCTAAAACAATTGATTAGCTTTAGACGTTTTTACAGCCTCTCACCCGCAGGCAATTAATACGCATCTTTAAGGAAAGAAATTCTTTAAAAAAGGTAAAAGAATAATAAAAAAAAATTGATATGCGTAAATACCAAAAGCGTCTCAATGTGCTATACTCACTGCAAAGTATGGAAGGGGTAAGTATTCCGAAACCTGGCAGCACAACAGAACACAATGGGGTCAATTCAATTTGCTGACAGTTGAATAGCGCCGGGAATTAGCTCCCGTCGCTATTCAATTCAACTCATGTTAAGTTGGCTAATGCCCGTTCTCCTGGACTTAATTAGGTTGATTTGTCGGGAGAACGAGAATTCTCCGACTTAACGCCCCGGCGCGATGATAAATCAGCCTCGTGCCGGCCGCGCACCAGCACTTTTGCCGGTTTTCCTCTCGCATCCCCTGGGGGTGAGAGAAGAATTCCCGACAATTAAACGTCACTTGGCGCTGTATTGAATAGCACCGGGCGCTAACTTCCGGCGATATTCAACTGTCGGCAAATTGAATTGACCCCAATGGCTGTAACTAGATACAAAGTCTCCTTTGTACCAATGGCAGCATCTCGCAGCTATTCACTTGCGCTCATGCGTACTGTGTCAGCGCTGAGGAATAGTCTCTCGCCCTGCGTCGCACATTACAATGCTAGTGATAAGCGGCGAGCGAATCGGCATTCATTATAGACACAACTATAACTATCACAGTCAGAAGGTTTCAATTATTTCCCCATTTAAAGAGCAGCGAACGCAGGCACGGAGAGGACGCAGCCAGAGGAACGCTATTGGGTAGTAACAGTGTATATAACCCATACATTCCTCAGCCATTATATCACAGGCCTGGGAATATCCCAGTAGCGTTTTATCTATAGCAAACCTTATAATGAAGCACCTGCTCCCACATTCCCCGACCACCACCCCTGCAGGTCTGCTCCACTCTACGGCGTGCAGTCAGGGTCATTTCAAGACACGGCACGTTACAGCTTTGCTTACATGTTGGTTAGAAAGACTGAGGCCTAATGACAACGGATCAGTCCGGCCACATCCAGCGTGTTATCTAAACGTCATTCACCGGAACCGTTCTCACACCCTGAAACATGAAAATGGGCGTTACTGAATGCACAGATGGGCGATACTTTGGGTTTGCTACCTGCTGTGACCCCCTCCTCTTCCCTCCTATAGTGATGCTTTATTATATCAAGATTATATTTTTCCAGCAAGAAAGAGCAGCCTCATGGAGACTGGAGCCAGCAGACGCACCGCACGCTGCCGGGACCTATGCAGGGGCTGCTGACTGGGGACCAGCATCAGAGGCTACTTATATGGCATGTAACGGACGTGACGCGGGCTCTGTACTGCACGCTGCCGGGAGCTATGCAGGGGCTGCTGACTGGGGACCAACATCAGAGGCTACTTATATGGCATGTAACGGACGTGACGCGGGCTCTGTACTGCACGCTGCCGGGAGCTGTGCAGGGGCTGCTGACTGGGGACCAGCATCAGAGGCTACTTATATGGCATGTAACAGACGTGACGCGGGCTCTGTACTGCACGCTGCCGGGAGCTATGCAGGGGCTGCTGACTGGGGAACAACATCAGAGGCTACTTATATGGCATGTAACGGACGTGACGCGGGCTCTGTACTGCACGCTGCCGGGAGCTGTGCAGGGGCTGCTGACTGCGGACCAGCATCAGAGGCTACTTCTATGGCATGTAACGGACGTGACGCGGGCTCTGTACTGCATGCTGCCGGGAGCTATGCAGGGGCTGCTAACTGGGGACCAGCATCAGAGGTTACTTATATGGCATGTAACGGACGTGACGCAGGCTCTGTACTGCACGCTGCCGGGAGCTGTGCAGGGGCTGCTGACTGGGGACCAGCATCAGAGGCTACTTATATGGCATGTAACGGACGTGACGCGGGCTCTGTACTGCACGTTGCCGGGAGCTGTGCAGGGGCTGCTGACTGGGGACCAGCATCAGAGGCTACTAATATGGCATGTAACGGACGTGACGCGGTCTCTGTACTGCACGCTGCCGGGAGATATGCAGGGGCTGCTGACTGGGGACCAGCATCAGAGGCTACTTATATGGCATGTAACGGACGTGACGCGGGCTCTGTACTGCACGCTGCCGGGAGCTGTGCAGGGGCTGCTGACTGGGGACCAGCATCAGAGGCTACTTATATGGCATGTAACAGACGTGACGCGGGCTCTGTACTGCACGCTGCCGGGAGCTGTGCAGGGGCTGCTGACTGGGGACCAGCATCAGAGGCTACTTATATGGCATGTAACGGACGTGACGCGGGCTCTGTACTGCACGCTGCCGGGAGATATGCAGGGGCTGCTGACTGGGGACCAGCATCAGAGGCTACTTATATGGCATGTAACGGACGTGACGCGGGCTCTGTACTGCACGCTGCCGGGAGCTATGCAGGGGCTGCTGATTGGGGACCAGCATCAGAGGCTACTTATATGGCATGTAACGGACGTGACGCGGGCTCTGTACTGCACGCTGCCGGGAGCTATGCAGGGGCTGCTGACTGCGGACCAGCATCAGAGGCTACTTATATGGCATGTAACGGACGTGACGCGGGCTCTGTACTGCACGCTGCCGGGAGCTATGCAGGGGCTGCTGACTGGGGACCAGCATCAGAGGCTACTTATATGGCATGTAACGGACGTGACACGGGCTCTGTACTGCACGCTGCCGGGAGCTGTGCAGGGGCTGCTGACTGGGGACCAGCATCAGAGGCTACTTATATGGCATGTAACGGACGTGACGCGGGCTCTGTACTGCACGCTGCCGGGAGCTGTGCAGGGGCTGCTGACTGGGGACCAGCATCAGAGGCTACTTATATGGCATGTAACGGACGTGACGCGGGCTCTGTACTGCACGCTGCCGGGAGCTGTGCAGGGGCTGCTGACTGGGGACCAGCATCAGAGGCTACTTATATGGCATGTAACGGACGTGACACGGGCTCTGTACTGCACGCTGCCGGGAGCTATGCAGGGGCTGCTGACTGGGGACCAGCATCAGAGGCTACTTATATGGCATGTAACGGACGTGACGCGGGCTCTGTACTGCACGCTGCCGGGAGCTGTGCAGGGGCTGCTGACTGGGGACCAGCATCAGAGGCTACTTATATGGCATGTAACGGACGTGACGCGGGCTCTGTACTGCACGCTGCCGGGAGCTATGCAGGGGCTGCTGACTGGGGACCAGCATCAGAAGCTACTTATATGGCATGTAACGGACGTGACACGGGCTCTGTACTGCACGCTGCCGGGAGCTATGCAGGGGCTGCTGACTGGGGACCAGCATCAGAGGCTACTTATATGGCATGTAACGGACGTGACGCGGGCTCTGTACTGCACGCTGCCGGGAGCTATGCAGGGGCTGCTGACTGGGGACCAGCATCAGAGGCTACTTATATGGCATGTAACGGACGTGACGCGGGCTCTGTACTGCACGCTGCCGGGAGCTATGCAGGGGCTGCTGACTGGGGACCAGCATCAGAGGCTACTTATATGGCATGTAACGGACGTGACGCGGGCTCTGTACTGCACGCTGCCGGGAGCTATGCAGGGGCTGCTGCCTGGGGACCAGCATCAGAGGCTACTTATATGGCATGTAACGGACGTGACGCGGGCTCTGTACTGCACGCTGCCGGGAGCTGTGCAGGGGCTGCTGACTGGGGACCAGCATCAGAGGCTACTTATATGGCATGTAACGGACGTGATGCAGGCTCTGTACTGCACGCTGCCGGGAGCTATGCAGGGGCTGCTGACTGGGGACCAGCATCAGAGGCTACTTATATGGCATGTAACGGACGCGACGCGGGCTCTGTACTGCACGCTGCCGGGAGCTATGCAGGGGCTGCTGACTGGGGACCAGCATCAGAGGCTACTTATATGGCATGTAACGGACGTGACGCGGGCTCTGTACTGCACGCTGCCGGAAGCTATGCAGGGGCTGCTGACTGGGGACCAGCATCAGAGGCTACTTATATGGCATGTAACGGACGTGACGCGGGCTCTGTACTGCACGCTGCCGGGAGCTATGCAGGGGCTGCTGCCTGGGGACCAGCATCAGAGGCTACTTATATGGCATGTAACGGACGTGACGCGGGCTCTGTACTGCACGCTGCCGGGAGCTGTGCAGGGGCTGCTGACTGGGGACCAGCATCAGAGGCTACTTATATGGCATGTAACGGACGTGATGCAGGCTCTGTACTGCACGCTGCCGGGAGCTATGCAGGGGCTGCTGACTGGGGACCAGCATCAGAGGCTACTTATATAGCATGTAACGGACGTGACGCGGGCTCTGTACTGCACGCTGCTGACTGGGGACCAGCATCAGAGGCTACTTATATGGCATGTAACGGACGTGACGCGGACTCTGTACTGCACGCTGCCGGGAGCTGTGCAGGGGCTGCTGACTGGGGACCAGCATCAGAGGCTACTTATATGGCATGTAACGGACGTGACGCGGGCTCTGTACTGCACGCTGCCGGGAGCTATGCAGGGGCTGCTGACTGGGGACCAGCATCAGAGGCTACTTATATGGCATGTAACGGACGTGACGCGGGCTCTGTACTGCACGCTGCCGGGAGCTATGCAGGGGCTGCTGCCTGGGGACCAGCATCAGAGGCTACTTATATGGCATGTAACGGACGTGACGCGGGCTCTGTACTGCACGCTGCCGGGAGCTGTGCAGGGGCTGCTGACTGGGGACCAGCATCAGAGGCTACTTATATGGCATGTAACGGACGTGACGCGGGCTCTGTACTGCACGCTGCTGACTGGGGACCAGCATCAGAGGCTACTTATATGGCATGTAACGGACGTGACGCGGGCTCTGTACTGTAAGCTGCCGGGAGTTATGCAGGGGCTGCTGACTGAGGACCAGCATCAGAGGCTACTTATGTGGCATGTAATGGACGTGACGCGGGCTCTGTATTGCACGCTGCCGGGAGCTATGCAGGGGCTGCTGACTGGGGACCAGCATCAGAGGCTACTTATATGGCATGTAACGGACGTGACGCGGACTCTGTACTGCGCGCTGCCGGGAGCTATGCAGGGGCTGCTGACGGGGGACCAGCATCAGAGGCTACTTATATGGCATGTAACGGACGTGACGCGGGCTCTGTACTGCACGCTGCCGGGAGCTGTGCAGGGGCTGCTGACTGGGGACCAGCATCAGAGGCTACTTATATGGCATGTAACGGACGTGACACGGGCTCTGTACTGCACGCTGCCGGGAGCTATGCAGGGGCTGCTGACTGGGGACCAGCATCAGAGGCTACTTATATGGCATGTAACGGACGTGACGCGGGCTCTGTACTGCACGCTGCCGGGAGCTATGCAGGGGCTGCTGACTGGGGACCAGCATCAGAGGCTACTTATATGGCATGTAACGGACGTGACGCGGGCTCTGTACTGCACGCTGCCGGGAGCTATGCAGGGGCTGCTGACTGGGGACCAGCATCAGAGGCTACTTATATGGCATGTAACGGACGTGACGCGGACTCTGTACTGCACGCTGCCGGGAGCTATGCAGGGGCTGCTGACGGGGGACCAGCATCAGAGGCTACTTATATGGCATGTAACGGACGTGACGCGGGCTCTGTACTGCACGCTGCCGGGAGCTGTGCAGGGGCTGCTGACTGGGGACCAGCATCAGAGGCTACTTATATGGCATGTAACGGACGTGACGCAGGCTCTGTACTGCACGCTGCCGGGAGCTATGCAGGGGCTGCTGACTGGGGACCAGCATCAGAGGCTACTTATATGGCATGTAACGGACGTGACGCCGGCTCTATACTGCACGCTGCCGGGAGCTATGCAGGGGCTGCTGACTGCGGACCAGCATCAGAGGCTACTTATATGGCATGTAACGGACGTGACGCGGGCTCTGTACTGCACGCTGCCGGGAGCTGTGCAGGGGCTGCTGACTGGGGACCAGCATCAGAGGCAACTTATAAGGCATGTAACGGACATGACGCGGGCTCTGTACTGCACACTGCCGGGAGCTGTGCAGGGACTGCTGACTGGGGACCAGCATCAGAGGCTACTTATATGGCATGTAACGGACATGACGCGGGCTCTGTACTGCACGCTGCCGGGAGCTATGCAGGGGCTGCTGACTGGGGACCGGCATCAGAGGCTACTTATATGGCATGTAACGGACGTGACGCGGGCTCTGTACTGCACGCTGCCGGGAGCTGTGCAGGGGCTGCTGACTGGGGACCAGCATCAGAGGCTACTTATATGGCATGTAACGGACGCGGGCTCTGTACTACACGCTGCCGGGAGCTATGCAGGGGCTGCTGACTGGGGACCAGCATTAGAGGCTACTTATATGGCATGTAGCGGCACCTGTGACTGGCGTCAGTATAGAACCAGCCCAGTAATTAGCATATAACAGCGCACCATGGAGATGCGGACAGGGAGAGCTGGGCTACAAGAGACACTGTGGAGGTGCAGACTGATCCTATAAATGACAATAACACAGAACCTGAAAAATACTGTCTGATTACTGGCCTACCGCAATGTCCAGCAACAGGACAGCGCCCCCTGGATTATTATCAGCGCTACACCAGCAGCACCAGGCGAATGGGGAGGGGGTCATCTGATATCTTCTACATCCCATCCACGTGCCAATAAATAATTCAGCCAGAAGCTATTGTTATAATGTAGCATTAATGCTCCCGGTACAAGTGTTCAGAAGACATTGGACAGAGAGGACATCAGATAAGATTTCTTCCCAACGCACCCACACACAGCAACCGCACACAGAGAAAGTAACCAGGGGAAAGAATGTAAACTGAGGCCACATAGCGAGACCCAGACTGCAATCACACAGACACAGGGAGGCGTGAGGCACACTTACACAGGCACAGCAATGCACGGACATCCAATCCATGAATAAAGTCAGGAATACGTATCCTAATGACTCAGCAATACAGGGATACACAGACACGCAAGACTTCTGGTAGGAGTGAGATGTACGGAGGGCTGTAGTGTTATTTGCACCACATACGCAGCGAGCCACCAGGCAATCTGTACCAGGGACGCCGGGCAGCAACTATCCGCACAGGAGATTATTGGTCTTTAAAATATGTACAAAGTCCAATTAATTAACGCACAGGAGCAGGCACGCCAAGAAGGGCACATCTCTGTATATCCCTTTCCTGGCTCTGACACTGTGCTGCAAGCCTGACAGTATACCAGCGACATACAGGTGTCATTACTAATGAAGGGGTGCTGCCAAGTACATGCAATTTCCCACCGTGGGGGGCAGCACGCAAACAATAACTAAAGTCCATTTCAGATTGACGCTTGCGGGCCTCACCGTCACCCAGACCGAGGCTTGCAAGGCTCACCGTCACCCAGACCGAGGCTTGCGGGCCTCACCGTCACCCAGACCGAGGCTTGCGGGCCTCACCGTCACCCAGACCGAGGCTTGCGGGCCTCACCGTCACCCAGACCGAGGCTTGCGGGCCTCACCGTCACCCAGACCGAGGCTTGCGGGCCTCACCGTCACCCAGACCGAGGCTTGCGGGCCTCACCGTCACCCAGACCGAGGCTTGCGGGCCTCACCGTCACCCAGACCGAGGCTTGCGGGCCTCACCGTCACCCAGACCGAGGCTTGCGGGCCTCACCGTCACCCAGACCGAGGCTTGCGGGCCTCACAGTCACCCAGACCGAGGCTTGCAAGGCTCACCGTCACCCAGGCCGATGCTTGCAAGGCTCACCGTCACCCAGGCCGAGGCTTGCAAGGCTCACTGTCACCCAGGCCGATGCTTGCAAGGCTCACTGTCACCCAGGCCGATGCTTGCAAGGCTCACCGTTACCATGAGTGATGCTTGCAAGGCTCACCGTTACCATGAGTGATGCTTGCAAGGCTCACCGTTACCATGAGTGATGCTTGCAAGGCTCACTGTTACCATGACTGATGCTTGCAAGCTCACTGTTACCATGACCGATGCTTGCAAGGCTCACTGTTACCATGACTGATGCTTGCGGGACTCACTGTTACCATGACTGATGCTTGCGAGCTCACTGTTACCATGACCGATGCTTGCAAGGCTCACTGTTACCATGACTGATGCTTGCGGGACTCACTGTTACCATGACTGATGCTTGCGGGACTCACTGTTACCATGACTGATGCTTGCGAGCTCACGGTTACCTTTGTAATATAATTGTATGTCTCACTGATGGGCATTACGTAGAGCAGGGGTGGGGAACCTTTGGCCCTCCAGCTGTTGTTGAACTACACATACCAGCATGCCTTGCTACAGTTTTGCCATTTGGCCATGCTACAACTGTTGCAGGGCATGCTGGGAAGTGTAGTTCAACAGCAGCTGGAGGGCCGAAGGTTCCCCATTCCTGACGTAGAGGAAAATAATGGTTAAATGTCATTTGTGATAATTCCATCCAAGCAGAGAAATCACCTCCTGTTATCCCTCAGCTGCCAGTGTTTATAGGAATAGTAACCAGAGGCACCTGAAGGCCTGGCCGACGTGTGTGTGGCCTTTAGTAAGGTTTACCAATGTATTTACCTTTCCCATGTAAACCAATACACACAGAACACTGGTGGCGCTATGCAGACAGCAATCTAGAGGATGATGAGGGGGTGTCTGCTGCAAAGACCCCCAGAGCACAGTGGCCTAATGTTATAACAGGACACGGACCCTCGCACCTGCCAAACAATGTAAGATTCATGCCTGCAACAGCTGAAACAAAGCAATATTCATGTGTCCCTAAATAAAGGTCTTCGTGAAAGTAAAACGGACAACTCCAAATCTACCCCAATGCTGGTCGCCAGCAGCCCCCAGGATCTTATGCAGCTGTCTAGGTGTGGACACTGGCTAAGATCAACATGGCGGGACAGGTAATCACATGTGACAAGGACACAATGCTCAGGGACCAATCGGCGGGGCAGGTAATCACATGTGACAAGGACACAATGCTCGGGGACCAATTGTAAGAAACTACTGACAAAGTGACAGGCGCACCTAAAGACAACGATGACCATTGACAGATCTATGTCTGCCGATGTCTGAGGAGTCACAAAGGCCTCTCTGCCTATCGATACTGAATGAGGCCGTACTGCAGGGTTATATGACACGGTGTATAAGGCACCAGGTGGGTTCTCCGTACTGTGTGGGGACACGCAGGGACCACAACGTCTACAAGCACAGGGATTCTGCTCCAGAGTTATCCCACGTTCTCCAGGGCCTCCTAAGCTCCCACTGTGATGTAAAATAAACAGCAACCGTGGAGTTAACTAAAACGGGACAAGCTCCCTTCAAGAGCAGAATAGATTGACAGCAGCGATCTATATATTACACAGAGCGGGGGCACAGGTTATTTTTGTGCCATGATTCCCATAGTGACGGGAAGGACATGGCTGCAGCTTGCACAGGCCCAGTGTTACCCAGCGCAGTCACTCCCATGCTTTCTGCTTCATAAGAAAGGAAATGGCGGCACATTCTCTTCTGGGACCTCATACTCTTATTACAGACATACAGTAATGGAACAAAGGACAGGGCGGACCTGGTAGCAATGCACTGTGGCCTAAGCTGCATGTTTCCCCCATGACTCGTACTCTAGCACAGCCAGTGCAGGACGGCTGCTCCCTAGGTGCTGCCTGCTGCTGCTCCCTAAGGGCGAGGACTGATCTCCGGGGCCATAGAAAGCAGCGACAGAGCTATATGGAGCCTCTGCAAGCACAACGCTGGCATTCTCTGCACTACAGGCCTAGACATGTGGATCTCACTCAGCCTGGGGCAGAACTTGGCATTCCCCACAGCGGCCCTTTACGCGTCTCACACAGGGCGTCTGATGAGTCAGTGTCGGCCTGCCCGACGTACAGACAACTCTCTATCAGCAGCTATCATCTTTCCGACGCACCGTGTTAGGGCAGGTTTCGTGACCAGGCCGAACTGCTGTGATTACAGCTGGAGCAACCCTGGCTCACAAGACCTAACCCTGGACGGCCTGCGGAGTACGGCACCCCTTCACACAACACACACCCCATGTGCAAACGTGCCTTTGTGCTGCTGCCAAGCCATGCCGCTGGTGCAGATCACCTTCTTACATATGCTCCAAAAATCCAGTTCAGCCACAACACTACAATCAGAGGGGGGCAATATGTACAGCGAATGTGTGCTGAGCAGCCAAGCTACGCCCAGCAGCCACATCCAGCGACAGCATGAGCCCTGTGCAGCCAGGGTGTGAAACACTGCACCGACTGTCACAGAACTCCATGCGGAACTTTGCCCTGTTTATCAGTAATGATGTGGTTCAGTCCCCGAGCCGCGGCCTTATTACTTCCCATCCAGCACAGAGAGCACAGGACCCATCCTGCAGAACGTCAGGGACTCCGCTGCAAGAGATAAGCGCGCCAGTCACAGAGGGTGTTCTTGGGGTTAGGTCTCCAGCAGCAATAAAACAACATCAAATGGAAATAGTCATGCATGAACGCCAGCTGTGACAGCACCTTGCGCCAATTAGCTGGGACTTTAGATGTCACACCGCTGACGAGCAGCAACTGCACAGCTAGAAGTTGCTCTAGCACACCAAGGAGTGCGCTTCAACGCGGCTGCGTCTGTTTAATGAATATGATGGCAACAACCGTAACGGTACATAGGACATCACCCCAATATACAGGGTAGGTGTACGGGGTACAGACACAGCTGAACTGATCTTCTGCCATGTTTCTGCTTAGCTCAATACATAGAACGCAGACAGTGCTCAGAGAACATAGAGGAACGTACCATATGCAAAACCTCATGTAAAGGGGTCAATTCAAATAGGTGCGAGCGGGTAAAGTTGCCGACGTAACTGCATGGAAACTCCGCCAGTTGCCCCGCACCTTGCGCCCCATAGCACCACGATATCACGGATTTTTGCGAATAACTGCGAGTTCTATGGTAGGGTAAGTGCGGCAAATAGCAGCATTAACTCGCACCTAACGGAACTGCCCCATAGTGTTGCGTGTCATTTACATCTGAAGCAGTGTACTGAGCACCTACATACACACACGTGTACACAAAACCACACACACTTACACCGCACCAACCATCACATAATACAGCAAATAAGCAGCGAGTGTGTCCTCACACTACTAACCCACAGCGCTGGGTGACAATGAGCCGCCATGTACCGGGAATACACAGAGACTAATGAAATGCAGCAGTCACCACAGGACTGCGGCGCCTGCCAAGCTGCGTGCCGGCACCGATCAGGTGTAGGACAAGAGACGCCCCACACGTTATACACACAAGTGCTCCGCAACTTACACATTGGGGTCAATTCTATTCTCCGACAGTTGAACAGCGCCGGGAGTTTGCTCCCGGCGCTATTCAACACAGCGACGAGTGACCCTCAAATGTCGAGAATTCTTCTCTCATCCCCGGGGGATGAGAGAAGAAACCGACAAAATTGCTGCCACGCGGCTGATTCTGTCGGGAATCAGCCTCGCGCCGGGGCGTTAAGTCGGAGAATGCCCGTTCTCCCGACAATTCAACCTGTTTAGTCAGCGAGAACGGGCCATCGCCGACTTAACTGGAGCTGAATTGAATAGCGTCAGGAGCTAATTGCCGGCGCTATGCAACTGTCGGAGAATAGAATTGACCCCATAACGGGAGACGGAAGAGCTCTGCTCCCTTGTTTCCTCCTCCCCTTCTGGGCCTGAGATACTGTATACACAAACACCTTCACAGCTTAGATTCCCCAAGTAGCAGCTGTGCGTAAATATGTAAATGTTACAGCCGCTGGGATATGTATTGCGACAGCGTCCGAGGCCGGCCGCCTGTGTATAAGACGTAACAATCAGGCACATTGGTTAATAATCAACCTTCTAGCGGTTGCACAGCATCACCGCTAGAAGGCTCCGGAGACATTTAACTGTATACAAGATTGCAGTCGCAAGCAGAGACACGCCCCTGAAACGCCCTTACCTCCCACAAATGCTCCCCGCCTGTCAGTCACTTTGGCCCCCTACCCATGTGCTACTCCACTACTGGAGACCCAATACTGTAAACCCCAGGCCCTGTATTACCCCATCCCCAAATCCCTGCCAAGATGTCAATAATGGAGAAATTGCTGCAACCCGATCGCTGAGCCCCCAAAATACATGTTACCCCGATGCCCAGCTACCACCTGTGTCTTACCAACATGTTGCCAAGCTCCAGTTATCTGTCACCCCATTACTGTACCCCAGCCCATATCACCCCAATACCAAGCACCGTGCCCTTTGTCACCCCATTTCAGAGTCCAGAGAGTTAATGTCTCCCCATTTACAAGATCTCTGCGTGTCACCCCATTTCAGAGTCAACCGCAAATGTCACCCAATTATAAATCCTTCCAAACCCCAGGTTACCCCATTACTGGGTCTCAACTTGCCCTAGCAATGGTAGGAATGACGGTGGTGTTACCCCAACAACCCCCACAGCCACAATCCTTCTCACATTACAGAGCCCCAAGCTTACGTCTTATCAGAAAAGGATATAAAGCGGATATTACCCCCATCGCTGAGCCCCAGAGTCACCCCATTACTGAGAATTAACCAGGAACACCCCATGAATGAGCTCTATAGGGGGTACACACGGAGAGCTCTGACTAGATTGCTTAGATTTTAAGCAGGGATCTGTTGTGTGTATGCCCCCCAGCGATAGCCGTGCGTCGCTATCGCCGGTGCTAGATTGAGCATGCATGCAGGCTCAATCTAGCGGGTCGCTCACTTCAGCACTGGGTGAAGTGAGCCGCCCCCCCTCGCTCAGCACATCGTGCTGCGCTGAGTGGGAGGGGGGGAGAGATGTGTGCTGAGCGGTCTGTGTTAAGATCGCTCAGCACACATCTCTCCTGTCAGTACTGGCCTTAACCTGGAAGTAGCCCCAAACCCTCTGCCCAACATCACTGAGCCCCAGACCCTGTGCCCCCCCTCCATCACTGAGCCCCAGACCCTGTGCCCCCCCTCCATCACTGAGCCCCAGACCCTGTGCCCCCCCTCCATTACTGAGCCCCAGACCCTGTGCCCCCCCTCCATCACTGAGCCCCAGACCCTGTGCCCCCCTCCATCACTGAGCCCCCCCTCCATCACTGAGCCCCAGACCCTGTGTCCCCCCTCCATCACTGAGCCCCAGACCCTGTGCCCCCCCTCCATCACTGAGCCCCAGACCCTGTGCCCCCCCTCCATCACTGAGCCCCAGACCCTGTGCCCCCCCTCCATCACTGAGCACCAGACCCTGTGCCCCCCCTCCATCACTGAGCACCAGACCCTGTGCCCCCCCTCCATCACTGAGCACCAGACCCTGTGCCCCCCCCCATCACTGAGCACCAGACCCTGTGCCCCCCCCCATCACTGAGCACCAGACCCTGTGCCCCCCCCCCATCACTGAGCACCAGACCCTGTGCCCCCCATCACTGAGCACCAGACCCTGTGTCCCCCCCATCACTGAGCACCAGACCCTGTGTCCCCCCCGTCACTGAGCACCAGACCCTGTGCCCCCCCCGTCACTGAGCACCAGACCCTGTGCCCCCCATCACTGAGCACCAGACCCTGTGCCCCCCATCACAGAGCCCCCCATCACTGAGCACCAGACCCTGTGCCCCCCCCCATCACTGAGCACCAGACCCTGTGCCCCCCCCATCACTGAGCACCAGACCCTGTGCCCCCCCATCACTGAGCACCAGACCCTGTGCCCCCCATCACAGAGCCCCCCATCACTGAGCACCAGACCCTGTGCCCCCCCCGTCACTGAGCACCAGACCATGTGCCCCCCCCGTCACTGAGCACCAGACCCTGTGCCCCCCATCACTGAGCACCAGACCCTGTGCCCCCCCCCCCCCCCATCATCACTGAGCACCAGCCTGTAAACCCCTATCACTCAGGTCCCAGACCCCGTCTACCCCCTTCACCCATTCCCAGTGACCCCCATCACCCTGGCCCCATCCCAAGTGACCCCCATCACCCACGCCCCATATCACTCAGGCCCCAGCCCCGGTGTCCCTCCCCCACCCCCGTCATACAGGCCACAGGCCCCAGCCCGGTCTGCCCCCCCATGCCTCTTACCGATGGTGGAGATGAAGGTGGTGTTGAAGGCATCGTCGGAGAAGCGGAAGAGGACGCAGGTCTTGCCCACCCCCGAGTCGCCGATGAGCAGCAGCTTGAAGAGCAGATCATACGTCTTCTTCGCCATGGGCCCTGTGTCCGTGTGGCTGCCTCCGCCTGGGACCCCCCTGTCACTAGCTGCCGCCTGTCGGCGGTCTCCTCATACACGGGGCCTCCTCAGCGACGCTCACACCGGCTCCTGTACTCCGCTAATGGGCCTCGCCGCCGGGAGAATCCGGACAAAATGGCGGCCCCCTCCCCCAATGCGCGCCACCTGCCGCAACAGCAGCCCGGGGAGCGCGCACGACGTCACGCCCCTGCCCCTCCTCCGCCGGGGGCGCGTACGCACGGTCGGTGACACCCAGGCAGGGGCGCGCACAGTGTGACGGGAACCCGCCTACCTGCTGACACCGCCCTCAACCAGCTTTATTGTACAACTGCGGAACGGACAGTGACAGGCAGCCAGTGTATCTAGCATCTACCTTATTATCTATACACCAGGGGGATTAGTGTCTGGCTGGCCCTGCCCCCCCTGTGCCTCACACTGACAACTGCCCCCCCCCCCCACCTCCGTGCCTCACACTGACCCCTGTGCCTCACACTGACCCCTGTACCCCCTGCCTCACACTGGCCCGTGTGCCTCACACTGACAACTTCCCCCCCGTGCCTCACACTGACCCCTGTATCCCCTGCCTCACACTGACAACTGTCCCCCCCCCCCGTGCCTCACACTGACCCCTGTGCCTCACACTGACCCCTGTACCCTCTGCCTCACACTGGCCCCTGTGCCTCACACTGACAACTTCCCCCCCCCCCCCCCGTGCCTCACACTGACCCCTGTATCCCCTGCCTCACACTGACAACTGCCCCCCCCGTGCCTCACACTGACCCCTGTGCCTCACACTGACCCCTGTACCCCCTGCCTCACACTGACAACTTCCCCCCCGTGACTCACACTGACCCCTGTATCCCCTGCCTCACACTGACAACTGCCCCCGTGCCTCACACTGACCCCTGTACCCCCTGCGCCTCACACTGATCCCTGTACCCCCTGCCCCTGTGCCTCACACTGACAACTGCCCCCCCCCTGTGCCTCTCACTGACCCCCCCCCCCCTGCCCTTGTGCGTCACACTGACCCCTGTCCCCCCTGCCCCTGTGCATCACACTGATCCCTGTATCCCCTGCCCCTGTGGGGCACACTGATCCCAGTACCTCCTGCTCCTGTGCCTCACACTGACCCCTATCCCCCCTTGCGTCACAGTGATCATTGTCCCCCCTGTTCCTGTGCGTCACACTGACCCCTGTCCCCCCAGCATCACACTGATCCCTGTCCCTCCTGCTCTTGTGCGTCACACTGACCCCTGTCCCCCTTGTCCCTGTGTGGCACACTGATCCCTGTCACCCCTGCCCCTGTGCATCACACTGATCTCTGTCTCCCCTACTCCTGTGCGTCACACTGACCCTTGTCCCCCCTTGCATCACAGTCATCCCTGTCCCCCCTGCCCCTGTGTATCACATTGAACCCTTCACCCCCTGCCCAGTGTGTTACACTGACCCATTCCCCCCGCCCTTTTGCATCACACTGACCCCTGTCCCCACTTACGTCACACTGATCCCTGTCCCCCCTGCATCACGCTGATCCCTGTCCTCCCTGCTCCTGTGCGTCACACTGACCCGTCCCACCTGCATCACACTGACCCCTGTCCCCACTTACGTCACACTGATCCCTGTCCCCCCTGCATCACGCTGATCCCTGTCCCCACTTACGTCACACTGATCCCTGTCCCCCCTGCATCACGCTGATCCCTATCCTCCCTGCTCCTGTGCGTCACACTGACCCGTCCCCCCTGCATCACACTGATCCCTGTCCCCCCCTGCGTCACACTGATCCCTGTCCCCCCTGCATCACGCTGATCCCTGTCCTCCCTGCTCCTGTGCGTCACACTGACCCGTCCCCCCTGCATCACACTGATCCCTGTCCTCCCTGCTCCTGTGCGTCACACTGACCCTTGTCCCCCCTTGCATCACAGTCATCCCTGTCCCCCCTGCCCCTGTGTATCACATTGAACCCTTCACCCCCTGCCCAGTGTGTTACACTGACCCCTTCCCCCCGACCCTGTGCATCACACTGACCCCTGTCCCCACTTACGTCACACTGATCCCTGTCCCCCCTGCATCACGCTGATCCCTGTCCTCCCTGCTCCTGTGCGTCACACTGACCCGTCCCCCCTGCATCACACTGACCCCTGTCCCCACTTACGTCACACTGATCTTTGTTCCCCCTGCATCAAGCTGATCCCTATCCTCCCTGCTCCTGTGCGTCACACTGACCCGTCCCCCCTGCATCACACTGATCCCTGTCCCCCCTGCGTCACACTGATCCCTGGCCCCCCTGCTCCTGTGAGTCACAATGATCCCTGCCCCTGTGCATTACACTGATCACTTCCCCGCCGTTCCTGTGCATCACACTGATCCCTTCCCCTGTGCATCACACTGATCCCTGTCCTTGTACATCACACTGATCCCTTCCCCTGTGCATCACACTGATCCCTTCCCCTGGGCATCATGGCGCTCCCAGTTCCAAAGTCACAATTGCCCATAGCATCTGCTTCAGAGTTTTGTTGAGCTGCTTGTACAGTCCAATAGATATTCCAAGTAGAACATCTGATAGAGGATAGAGCAGCAGCCTCAGGACACCGGGTGGCGTGTTCTTTCCCAAGCTCCCCATTCAGCACAGGCAGGGGGTCAGCTGAATAGGTTCCCTGACTATTGGGGTGTCCACGTTGCACAAGGCATAGTGAATGTCCAGACACCATCCAATGGCCCTCATTCCGAGTTGATCGCTCGCTAGCAGCTTTTCTCTGACGTCCTAGTGGATGCTGGGAACTCCGTAAGGACCATGGGGAATAGACGGGCTCCGCAGGAGACTGGGCACTCTAAAAGAAAGATTAGGTACTATCTGGTGTGCACTGGCTCCTCCCTCTATGCCCCTCCTCCAGACCTCAGTTAGAATCTGTGCCCGGCCAGAGCTGGGTGCTCCTAGTGGGCTCTCCTGAGCTTGCTAGAAAGAAAGTATTTGTTAGGTTTTTTATTTTCAGTGAGATCTGCTGGCAACAGACTCACTGCTACGTGGGACTGAGGGGAGAGAAGCAAACCTATCTGCTTGCAGCTAGCTTGTGCTTCTTAGGCTACTGGACACCATTAGCTCCAGAGGGTTCGAACACAGGGCCTGACCTCGATCGTCCGTTCCCGGAGCCGCGCCGCCGTCCCCCTTGCAGAGCCAGAAGACAGAAGAGAAGCGATGAAATCGGCGGCAGAAGACTCCTGTCTTCATTAAGGTAGCGCACAGCACCGCAGCTGTGCGCCATTGCTCCCACAGCACACCACACACTCCGGTCACTGTAGGGTGCAGGGCGCTGGGGGGGGGGGCGCCCTGGGCAGCAATAAAAATACCTTTGGCATAAAAATACACATAATACAGTCTGTGACTGTATATGTGTTAAACCCCCGCCATTTTTAGTCAGAAACAGGACAGAAGCCCGCCGCTGAGGGGGCGGGGCCTTCTTCCTCAGCACACCAGCGCCATTTTCTCTTCACAGCTCCGCTGGAAGGAAGCTCCCCAGGCTCTCCCCTGCAGTATCCAGATACACAAAGGGTGAAAAGAGAGGGGGGGGGGGGGCACATAAATTTAGGCGCAAAAATTGTATATACAGCAGCTACTGGGTAAACACTGAGTTGTAGTGTAATCCCTGGGTTATATAGCGCTGGGGTGTGTGCTGGCATACTCTCTCTCTGTCTCTCCAAAGGGCCTTGTGGGGGAACTGTCCTCAAATAGAGCATCCCCTGTGTGTGTGGTGTGTCGGTACGCGTGTGTCGACATGTCTGAGGTAAAAGGCTCCTCTAAGGAGGTGATAGAGCGGATATGTGTGTGAGAGGGTGTCTCCGTCGACAACGCCGACACCTGTTTGGATATGTGTAAGTGCTAAGGTGAATTTATTGCACAAATGGTTAGGGAACAGACAGGAAATCTACCCATGTCTGTCCCTATGTCACAGAGACCTTCAGAGTCTCACAATGCTCACTATCCAAAATAACAAACACTGGTATCGACACGGAGTTTAACTCCACTGTCGACTACGATAATGCAAAGTTACAGCCAAGATGGCTAGAAGGTATTCAATATATGATTATTGAAATAAAAGATGATTTGCATATCACTGATGACTCATCTGTCCCTGACACGAGAGTACACATGTTTAAGGGGAAGAATGCTGAGGTAAATTTCCCTCCTCTCATGAGGAAAAAGAGCGGGAATCTCCAGACAAGAGACGGCAGCTTCCCACAAGAGAATTCTCAGACTGTATCCTTTCCCCACTAGGGCCAGGATGTGTTGAGAATCTTCCCCTAGGGTGTCCTGTTTGCACAGACGGTAGCACTTGCTATTCTCAGGGATCCTGCAGATAGCGTGCACATTCTAGTATACTACCCAGACCGGCGATTGTGTCGGCATGGGTTTATAGCGCTGTGGCAGCGTGGACAGGTACCTTATCAGCAGAGATTGAGACCATAGTTATAAAGCATGCCCAAAGAGACATGAGTATACTGGGTCCCAGAGTCAAAGCTATGTCTATCTCTGCTTGACGTGTCCTGTAGAATATGCATTGGACAGATGATGCCGACTTAAGAGGCATATGGAAGGCTGAGGATTGTGTGGAGAAGGGTTCTCGGGCCTGGTCTCCACAGCTATAGCTGGTAATTCTGCTAGTTTGCCTTATATTCCTGCACAGCCTAAGAAAGCACGACATTATTAAATGCAGCCTTTCGAATAAAAAACAAGAAAGTCTGAGGTGCGTCCTTTCTTGTCAGAGCCGGGATCAACACAGCTAGTTCCCAGGAACAGAAGTCCTCCCCGGCTCCTACTAAAATCCACCTATGCCGCTGGGGCTCCACAGGCGGAGCTAGGCCCGGTGGGGACACGCCTTCGTAAGTTCAGCCACAAGTGGGTTCACTCCCTGTTAGGTCCCTGGGCAATAGATATTGTGTCTCAGGGATACAAGCTGGACTGTGAGAAGATGCCCCTCACCGACGGCCCTGCGGGCTTCCACCCAAGAGAGGGAGCCAGTGTTAACTGCAATTCACAAATTGTATCTTTAACAGGTGGTGGTCAAGGGTCCCCTCCTTCAACAAGAGGGTGTTATTATTCGACCATGTTGTAATCCCGAAACCAGACGGTTCGGTCAGACCCATATTGAATTAAAAATCCCTGAACATATACCTGAGAAGGTTCAAGTTCAAGATGGAATCGCTAAGAGCGGTCAGGGCAAGCCTAAAAAGGGGGAGACTTTATCGTGAATCGGGACATAAGGGATGCATACCTTCAGGTCCCCATTTATCCACCTCATTAGGCGTACCTCAGAATTGCGGTACGGGATTGTCATAACCAAGGTAATGGCGGATATGATTGTGCTCCTGCGGAAGCAAGGTGTCACTATTATCACGTACTTGGACGATCTCCTCATAAAAGCGAGATCATGAGAGCAGTTGCTGAACAGCGTATCACTTTCTCTGGAAGTGTAACGGCAACACGGCTGGATTCTATATATTCCAAAGTCGCAGTTGGTTCCTACAGCTCATCTGCCTCTCCTAGGCACGATCCTAGACACAGACCAGAAAAGGGTTTATCTCCCGATAGAGAGAGCTCAGGAGCTCATGACACTGGTCAGGAATCTATTAAAACCAAAACAGGTGTCAGTGCATCACTGCACTCGAGTCCTGGGAAGGATGGTGGCATCATACGAGGCCATCCCCTTAGGCAGGTTCCATGCGAGGACCTTCCAATGGGACTTACTGGACAAGTGGTCCGGATCACCTCTTCAGATGCATCGGTTAATCACCCTATCCCCCAGGGCCAGGGTGTCTCTCCTGTGGTGGCTGCAGAGTGCTCACCTTCTCGAGGGCCGCAGATTCGGCATTCAGGACTGGATCCTGGTGACCACGGATGCAAGCCTCCGAGGGTGGGGGGCAGTTACACAGGGAAGAAATTTCCAAGGTCTGTGGTCAAGTCAACAGACTTGCCTTCACATCAATATCCTGGAACTAAGGGCCATATACAACGCCCTAAGTCAAGCGGAGATCCTGCTTCGCGACCATCCGGTTCTGATCAGGTCAGACCGCAGGGGTTCATGTAAACCGCCAAGGCGGCACAAGGAGCAGGGTGGCGAGGGTAGAAGCCACCAGAATTCTTCGCTGGGCGGAGAATCAAGTAAGCGCACTGTCAGCAGTGTTCATTCCGGGAGTGGACAACTGGGAAGCAGACTTCCTCAGCAGGCACGACCTCCACCCGGGAAAGTGGGGACTTCATCAGGAAGTCTTCACGCAGTTTGCAAATTGATGGGAACTGCCTCAGGTGGACTAGATGGCGTCCCACCTCAATAAAAAGCTAAAAAAGGTTTTAAGCCGGGTCAAGGGACCCTCAGGTGATAGCTGTGGTCGCACTAGTAACACCGTGGGTGTTCCAGTCGGTCTATGTATTCCCTCCTCTTCCTCTCATACCCAAGGGCTGAGAATTGTAATAAAAGGAGGAGTGAGAACAATATTCTTTGCTCCGAATTGGCCAAGAAGGACTCGGTACCCGGAGCTGCAAGAAATGCTCTCAGAGGACTCAGGGCTTCTGCCTCTCAGACAGGACATGTTGCAACAGGGGCCCTGTCTGTTCCAAGACTTACCGCGGCTGCATTTGACGGCATAGCGGTTGAACGCCGGATCCTAGCGGAAAAGGGCATTCCGGATGCAGTTATTCCTACGCTGATAAAGGCTAGGAAAGACGTGACAGCAAGACTTTTTCACTGTATATAGCGAAAATAGGTTGCTTGGTGTGAGGCCGGGAAGGCCCTACAGAGGAATTCCAGCGGGGCGATTCCTGCACTTCCTAGAGTCAGGAGTGACTATGGGCCTAAAATTAGGATCCATAAAGGTCAAGATTTCGGCCCTATCCATTTTCTCTCAAAAAGAACTGGCTTCACTGCCTGAAGTTCAGACGTTGCTCCGGGGGTGCTGCATATTCAGCCTTCTTTTGTGCCACCGGTGGCACCTTGGGATCTTAACGTTGTGTTGGATTTCCTGAAATCCCACTGGTTTGAGCCACTTAAGACCGTGGAGCTAAAATATCTCACGTGGAAAGTGGTCATGCTATTGGCCTTAGCTTCGGCTAGGCGTGTGTCAGAATTGGCGGTTTTGTCATGTAAAAGCCCTTATCTGATCTTCCATATGGACAGGGCAGAATTGAGGACCCGTTCCCAATTTCTCCCTAGGGTGGTATCATCGTTTCATTTGAACCAGCCTATTGTGGTGCCTGCGGCTACTAGGGACTTGGAGGATTCCAAGTTGCTGGACGTAGTTCGGGCTTTGAAAATGTATGTTTCCAGAACGGTGGGAGTCAGAAAGTCTGACTCGCTGTTTATTCTGTATGCAGCCAACAAGGTTGGCGCTCCTGCTTCAAAGCAGACTATTGCTCGCTGGATCTATAGCACGATTCAGCTGGTTCACTCTGCGGCTGGATTGCCGCATCCAAAATCAGTAAAAGCCCATTCCACAAGGAAGGTGGGCTCTTCTTGGGCGGCTGCCCGAGGGGTCTCGGCTTTACAGCTTTGCCGAGCTGCTACTTGGTCGGGGGCAAAACACGTTTGCTAAGTTCTACAAGTTTGATACCCTGGCTGAGGAGGACCTTGAGTTTGCTCATGCGGTGCTGCAGAGTCATCCGCACTCTCCCGCCCGTTTGGGAGCTTTGGTATAATCCCCATGGTCCTTACGGAGTTCCCAGCATCCACTAGGACGTCAGAGAAAATAAGAATTTACTCACCGGTAATTCTATTTCTCGTAGTCCGTAGTGGATGCTGGGCGCCCGTCCCAAGTGCGGACTCTCTGCAATACATGTATATAGTTATTGCTTAACTAAAGGGTTATTGTTATGAGCCATCCGTTAAATGAGGCTCAGTTGTTGTTCATACTGTTAACTGGGTAAGGTTATCACAAGTTGTACAGTGTGATTGGTGTGGCTGGTATGAGTCTTACCCTGGATTCCAAATCCTTTCCTTGTTGTGTCAGCTCTTCCGGGCACAGTTTCCCTAACTGAGGTCTGGAGGAGGGGCATAGAGGGAGGAGCCAGTGCACACCAGATAGTACCTAATCTTTCTTTTAGAGTGCCCAGTCTCCTGTGGAGCCCGTCTATTCCCCATGGTCCTTACAGAGTTCCCAGCATCCACTACGGACTACGAGAAATAGAATTACCGGTGAGTAAATTCTTATTTTTGCTGTGCTGCGATCAGATAGTCGCCGCCCACGGTTGAGTGTATTTTCACTTTGCAAGTGTGCGATCACATGTGCAGCCGAGTGGTACAAAAAAGTTTTTTGCAGTTTCTGAGTAGCTCTACACTTCAGTCTTTTTGGTCCCAGAACTGACATCAGACACCCACCCTGCAAACGCTTGGGCACACCTGCGTTTTCCCAAACACTCCCAGAAAACGGTCAGCTGACACCCATAAACGCCCTCTTTCCGTCAATCACCTTGCGATCGGCTGTGCGAATGGATTCTTCGTTAAATCTATCGCCCAGCACTGGTCCTCTTTGTACCCGTACGACGCGCCTGCATACGCATGCATTGACAAGTTTTAACATGATCGCAGGTCTGCAAAAAGTTGCTAGCGAGCGATCAACTCGGAACGCGGCCCATTATTCCTAGACAGAAAACAATCAGTGCTCGGGTAATCCGTGTTTATCCCCTGCCCCTATAAGGATCAGCTCAGTGTTCATCCACCCGGCTATAAATATTAGCTGTGTGGGATCACCAGCTGAGTCTTGTTCTCTCGCAGGCCTATCCTCTTCTTCTCTCTGCAAATGTTTCAAGTAACTTCTATCATCATCCCTGAAAAGTAGCTGCCATTTTGGTGCCTCATGCCTCTCAGAGTTGGATCAGAGAGCTTTTTCCACCCAATTCTCTCCCACAGCCCACATTTGGAACTCTTGTTGTCTTACAGCTTTGATATGTTTCTCTGGGCCTGATGTCTGCCAGCCTGCCTCCGGGCAGTGGGGTTAATTATTTCTGTCTGTATCCCTTGGCCAAGTTCATTTCCCAGGACCATAACCTTTGGGAGGCCATCATTGACTGCAATGCGCAATGTCCTCCTGATCAGCTCTCCAATCAAGACATATCTTTGCCATAGGCCATGGTTTCCCAAACTGTGCGCCGCGGCTCCCTGGGGTGCCGCAGCCTGAAGTTAGCCATTGACAGGGAGGATGGAAGGGGAGACTGTGTGCTGCAGGAGCGGCGCGCGGGCAGTGAGTAGTCCGCCGGGGAGGGGATGGGGGGGGGGGGGGGGAGTGCGGGCGGCTGTCCAGTATGTAGTTAGCCGGGGGGGGGGGGGGGGGAGTGCAGCAACAAGTAAGTAATCAGCGTGGGGGCGGGGCACGGGCGGCTGGAGCGGGCGTCTATTAAGTAATCAGCGGGGGAAGGGGGGAGCGCGGGCGGCTGGAGCGCCCGTCTAGTAAGCAATGTGTAATCAGCTGGCGCCGTGGGAGAGGGGGGGGGGGTGGGGGAGGGAGAGTGCGGGATGTCTGCGGCTAGGTACAGCCGAAGTCAGCCAGTTGATCGGCTGCAGGGGGGGATGTTGTGCTCTCAGGTGCAGGGGAAGGGGGGAGGATGTTGTGCTCTCAGGTGCAGGGGGGGGAGAGGATGTTGTTCTCTCAGGTGCAGGGGGGGATGTGCTCTCAGGTGCAGGGGGGGGAGGATGTTGTGCTCTCAGGTACAGGGGGGGGGGGTGCTCTCAGGTACAGGGGGGGTCACCTGGCAGGTAAGGGGTGGTGTTATGCGGGATGTGCTTATGTGCAGGGGGAACCTGTGAGTGTAATAATCAGTGGAGAGTGCGGCTGCAAGCAGGCTGGAGTGGCGAAGGAGTGCGCTGGAGTGGCCAAGGAGCTGGCTGAAAAAGTGAGTAATGCTGCATTGGGAAATCTATAGGAGGGGGGTGCCTGCTGTAAGTGATTTAAGGGCCCTACACACTCTGCGACCCGCCGCCGAGCTGCCTGACGGCCGATATGGCCGTCAAACGACCCGGCGGTGGAGGGGGAGGTGACGGGGGGAGTGAAGTTTCTTCACTCCCCCCGTGACCCGGCTCCATAGCCCTGCATGCTAATATGGACAAGATTGTCCATATTGGCCTGCAGGTATGAACGAGCCGGCACCAACGATGGACGAGCGTGGGGCCGCACATCGTTCATCGGTGGTGCCTACACACTGAAAGATATGAACGAGTTCTCATTCATTAATGAACGAGAACGTTCATATCGTTCAGTAAAATCTTTAAGTGTGTATGTAGGGCCCCTTTATGTGACGACAAGCTGGTAAGCAGCTAGGGGGCTGGTCTTGGTGCATGGATGCACAGGAGCCTTTTTTAGATTGATTTATTTGACTGCAAAAAAAAAACTGTTATTTTATACAAAGCCTGGGTTTTATTTTTTTAATGGATGCAGGTGTTCGCTGCGCGGCGATGAGGCTAAAAAAACGGCATTTCTGCGTATGCGTCGCAATGCGCACGCGCGACGTACTAGTACAACGACCGATGTAGTTTCACACAGGGTCTAGCGATGCATTTCAGTCGCAATGGCTGCCGCAGAGTGATTGACATGATGTGGGCGTTTCTGGGTGGCAACTGACCGTTTTCAGGGAGTGTTCGGAAAAACGCAGGCGTGCCAGGGAAAACGCAGGTGTGGCTGGGTGAACGCAGGGCATGTTTGTGACGTCAAATCCGGAAAATGAATGGTCTGAAGTGATCGCAAGCGCTGAGTAGGTTTTGAGCTGCTATAAAACTGCACAAATTATTTTTGTAGCCGTTCTGAGATGAAAGCGTTCACACTTCTGCAAAGCTAATATACACTCCCATAGGGCGGTGGCTTAGCGTTTGCACGGCAGCAAAAAACTGCTAGCGAGCGACCAACTCGGAATGAGCCCCATAGGGGAGTATTCATGTACACTACGGAAAATAAATTGATACTTATCACTATACATCGTAATTATTTTGGCGTAAGGGTGCCATGAAAAAGTCAGGGAGACCCAAAGGGTGCCTTGGACTAAAAAAGTTTTGGAACCACTGCCATAGGCACTTCTCTTTGGAGTCCGATGCCACTGTATTAGTGCAGCACAGTGATGTCTCACCATAATGATTGAGGCCCCATATCCCCTGCAAGAGGTAACACTTGGGCTGGCTACAGGTGAATCTTCCAGGGAGAACGGAGAATTCGCTGGCTAGAAGCACCATTTGGTTCCCGATTGGTCCTTCTTATGGGAGTGTTACTGGATTGCTACAGGGTGTTGCTGAAGTGGTTGCATGCACAGACGATTAGTCGCTATCATTGGAGGCCAAACTCAAGATGGAAAATATGCACTTGCCTTAGAGCCAATGGTGCAAATGGTGGTGTCTAAAGAGGCACCAGGTGGTATTGCAGCATCTGCCAATGCTGAAAGTCACAGTCCATGCAAATTCGGGCACACAAAAGTACACAAGGGAAGTTCTTTGTAAGGTGTTAGCATAAAGTCACAAATGGTATAAGTAATTGTAGCCTGTGGGTTACATTACACAAATGTTTCCAGGAGAGGGATCCGCAACAATAAACTCTTCGCACATGCACCGTCATACGACAGCCGGGTCCCAAACTCAGAAGTAAGCATTAGCGGATGATTTGCTTTCTGAGACATCACAGGGATGGGGTCCTGCTAGAACCCCCGGATGTGAATAATGGTAATCATCTCTTATTGGGGAAATAAGGCTAGGAACAATGGCTCTCATTCCGATATGATTGTAGCTGTGCTAAATTTAGCACAGCTACGATCATTCACACTGACATGCGTGGGGACGCCCAGCACAGGGCTAGCCCGCCCCACATGTGAGTGCCGCCCTCCCCGCAGAAGTGCAAAGGCATCGCACAGCGGCGATGCCTTTGCACTTCAAGAGTAGCTCCCGGCCAGCGCAGCTTTAGCGTACTGGCCGGGAGCTACTCGTCGCTCCCCGGCCGCGTATGACGTAACACAGCCGCTGCAGGCCGCTCCCTGCACGGTCCGGCCTCGCCTGCGTTGGCCGGACCGCGCCCACAAAATGGCGGCCAAACGCCGCCGCTCCACCCCCTCCCGCCCAGCGACCGCCTCTGCCTGTCAATCAGGCAGAGGCGATCGCAGCCCAGCTACGGCCTTCGGTTGTCCGGCATGCGCAGTGGGTACCCGTTCGCTCGGCTGCGATAAAAAACAGCGAGCGTACGGGTCAGAATGACCCCCAATAGTCCAGTAAACAAAGTATCATTAACTCAGGTTAAATAATGAAATATCTAGTTATGATGTCTCTGTCTTTATGGCACCTGTTTGTTGGATGTAGTTGGTTAGCCCGGTTGTATGCACAGTAAGCAGGGTGTAATACATACTTTGCCATGTCAGGGAGATGTGAAAGTAACACGTATCAGCACGGACGTGTACTGCTACATCTGAGAGGTGCGCCATAAACATGACTTACATCCAAACGTAAATGAGCCCCAAAGCTGTCCGTAAGATCTACTTGTAGATAAAAAAGAGTTATGGTAGACTTACCATGGTTAACTCTCTGCGAGGTACACTGGGTTCCACAGGGAAAACATCAGGGTGTAGAGCGGGATCTTGATCCAGAGGCACCATCAGGCAAAGCTTTAACTGTCCTAGGATGCATTGGGGTCTCCTCTATAACCCCGCCTCCAGGCACTGAGAGATCAGTTTCGTTAACCAGTCCAATGCAGGAGCAGGTAAAAGAGAAGGTAGATGTTAGTCACATAGAACCACAAACTCACAACAGGAGAGGGTACCAGCGGCTAATGCCATACAACCCAAAGAAGCTAGGTGCCTCAGGGTGGGCGCCCTGTGGAATCCAGTGTACCTCGCAGAAAGAGAGTTAACCATGGAAAGTCTACCATAACTCTCCTTTTTTGCAGCAGGGTACACGGTGTTCCACAGGGAAAACATCGGGGCTATCGTTAAGCAGTTCCTCATGGGAGGGGAAGCGCCCTAGCAGGTAGGAGAACCCGGCGTACAAAGGAAGCATCCTGGGAGGCGGAAGTATCAAAGGCATAGAATCTAATGAACGTGTTCACTAAGGACCACGTAGCTGCCTTGCACAATTGTTCTGGGGACGTGCCACTGCGGGCCGCCCTAGAAGGTCCAACAGACCGAGTAGAAAGGGCTTGTGCAATCACCATTCTAATCCATCTGGCCAAGGTTTGCTTATTCGTAGGTCAGCCACGTTTGTAAAAACCAAACAGTGCAAAAAGGGAATCTGACCGGGTGGTATTCATGTGACCGGCGGTCTGCTGACCGACAGTCACATGACCTCCTCCACCATCCCGCCGGCACAGTATCCCGATGGTCGGCATGCCGACCAACAGGGACTATTTCCACTCGTGGGTGTCCACTCGCCCCTCCCCGCCGGGATCCCGGCGTCGGTAAGCTGCCGGGATCCCGGCGTCGGTAAGCTGACCGGCGGTCAGGAGACCGCCGGTCAGCCATACTACACCCATCTGACCTCCTGATGGAGGCAGTCCTCTCCACATAGACACGGAGAGCCCTAACCACATCCAAAGAACATTCTTTGGGAGACAAATCCGAAGAGACAAAGGCCCTCATTCTGAGTTGTTCGCTCGCTAGCTGCTTTTAGCAGCCGTGCAAACGCTAAGCTGCCGCCCGCTGGGAGTGTATCTTAGCTTAGCAAAAGTGCGAACGAAAGGATCGCAGAACTGCTCCAAAATATTTTTGAGCAGTTTCTGAGTAGCTCCAGACCTACTCCTAGCTTGCGATCACTTCAGACTTTTTATTTCTTGTTTTGACGTCACAAACACGCCCTGCGTTTGGCCAGCCACGCCCGCGTTTTCCCAGGCACGCCTGCGTTTGTATCTGACACGCCTGCTTTTTCAGCACACTCCCTGAAAATGGTCAGTTAACTCCCAGAAACGCCCCTTTCCTGTCAATCACTCAGCGGCCAGCAGTGCGAATGAAATGCGTCGCTAGACCTTGTGTGAAACTGCATCGTTTGTTGTGAAAATACGTCACGCGTGTGCAGTGCGTACCATACACATGCGCAGAAGTGCAGCTTTTTAGCCTGATCACTGCGCTGCGAACGGCAGCTAGCAATCAACTCAGAATGACCCCCAAAGGCAGGAACCACTATCTCTTGGTTAAGGTGAAAAGATGACACCACCTTAGGCAAATAACCAGGGCGAGTTCGTGGAACCGCCTGGTCCCGCCCGGTCCCGGTGGAATATGAGAAAGGGTGGACGACCGAACAAAGCGCCTAGGTCTGACACCCGTCTTGCAGAGGCAATGGCCAGCAAGAACTGGACCTTGGCTGTGAGCCATTTAAGGTCCACCAACTCAAGAGGTTCAAATGGAGACTTGCAGAGGGGTGGTATACAGTTTGGCGGCTGTTGGGATCCCGGCGATCAGTATACTGGCGCCGGAATACTGACACCCAGCATACTGACACCTATTCTCCCTCTTGGGGGGAAAATAAATAGCGTGGCGCGCAGCAAGGCGCTCATTTGCGCTCGCCCTGCTGTCGGCATGCCGGCAGTCGGGATCCCGGCGCCGGTGTACTGGCCGCCGGGAACCCGGCCGCCGGTAAACTATACTACACCCTTGCAGAGCATTCAGCACAACAGACAAATCCCATGGAGCCACAGGAGGGACATACTGTAGGGAGGCTAAGTGAATGTATGCACATCAGATATAGAGACAATTTTCTCTATAACCAAACCGACAAGGCAGATAATAAGATTTTACTTACCGGTAAATCTATTTCTCGTAGTCCGTAGAGGATGCTGGGAGGGTACTTTAAGAAAGCTTTGGATTCTGGGTGTGCACTGGCTCCTCCCTCTATGACCCTCCTCCAGACCTCAGTTAGGGAAACTGTGCCCAGAGGAGATGGACAGTACGAGGAAGAATTTTTGTAAATCTAAGGGCGAGATTCATACCAGCCACACCAATCACACCGTATAACTTGTGATAAACTTACCCAGTTAACAGTATGAACAGCAACATAGCCACGGTATCACCGAAAACTATAACATAACCCTTATGTAAGCAATAACTATATACAAGTCTTGCAGAAGAAGTCCGCACTTGGGACGGGCGCCCAGCATCCTCTACGGACTACGAGAAATAGATTTACCGGTGAGTAAAATCTTATTTTCTCTAACGTCCTTGAGGATGCTGGGACTCCGTAAGGACCATGGGGATTATACCAAAGCTCCCAAACGGGCGGGAGAGTGCGGATGACTCTGTAGCACCGATTGAGCAAACAGGAGGTCCTCCTCAGCCAGGATATCAAACTTATAGAACTTTGCAAAGGTGTTTGTCACCGACCAAGTAGCTGCTCGGCACAACTGTAATGCCGAGACCCCTCGGGCAGCCGCCCAAGAAGAGCCCACTTTCCTAGCGGAGTGGGCCTTAACCGATTTCGGTAACAGCAATCCTGCCGTAGAATACGCCTGCTGAATCGTGTTACAGATCCAGCGAGCAATAGTCTGCTTTGAAGCAGGGGCGCCAACCTTGTTGGCCGCATACAGAACAAACAAAGCTTCAGTCTTCCTGATCCGAGCCGTTCTGGTCACATAAATCTTCAAAGCCCTGACTACATCCAGGGACTCGGAATCCCCCAAGTCCCTTGTAGCCACAGGCACGACAATAGGTTGGTTCACATGAAAAAATGAGACCACTTTTGGCAGAAAGTGAGGACGAGTCCTCAACTCTGCCCTATCCACGTGAAAAACCAAGTATGGGCTTTTATGCGATAAAGCCGCCAATTCGGAAACACGTCTCGCCGAAGCTAACGCCAACAACATGACCACTTTCCACGTGAGGTATTTCAACTCCACAGTTTTAAGTGGTTCAAACCAAGGTGACAATGAGGAAACGTAACACCACGTTAAGATCCCAAGGCGCCACCGGAGGCACAAAGGGAGGCTGAATATGCAGCACCCCCTTCACAAAAGTATGTACCTCAGGAAGAGAGGCTAATTCTCTTTGAAAGAAAATGGATAAGGCCGAAATCTGGACCTTTATGGACCCTAATTTGAGGCCCAAGGTCACTCCTGTTTGAAGGAAGTGAAGTAGACGGCCCAAATGGAACTCCTCCGTAGGAGCAGCTCTGGCCTCACACCAAGAAACATATTTCCGCCATATACGGTGATAATGTTTCAACGTCACGTCTTTCCTAGCCTTGATCAGGGTAGGAATGACTTCCTCCGGAATTCCTTTTTCCGCTAGGATCCGGCGTTCAACCGCCATGCCGTCAAACGCAGCCACGGTAAGTCTTGGAACAGACAGGGCCCCTGCTGCAGCAGGTCCTGCCTTAGAGGAAGAGGCCACGGATCTTCTGTGAGCAACTCTTGCAGTTCCGGATACCAAGTCCTCCGTGGCCAATCTGGAACAATGAGGATTGTTCTGACCCTGCTTATTCTTACAATTCTCAACACCTTGGGTATGAGAGGAAGAGGAGGAAACACATAGATCGATCTGAACACCCAAGGTGTCACCAGAGCATCTACCGCTACCGCCTGAGGGTCCCTTGACCTGGTGCAATACCGCTTTAGCTTTTTGTTGAGACGGGACGCCATCATGTCTATTTGAGGCAGGCCCCACCGATCCGCGATCTGTGCAAAGACTTCTTGATGAAGTCCCCACTCCCCCGGATGCAGGTCGTGCCTGCTGAGGAAGTCCGCCTCCCAGTTGTCCACCCCCGGGATGAACACCGCTGACAGCGCGCTTACATGGCCTTCCGCCCAGTGTAGAATCCTGGTCACTTCTGCCATGGCCACTCTGCTCCTTGTTCCGCCTTGGCAGTTTATATGAGCCACTGCCGTGACATTGTCTGACTGAATCAGAACCGGTCTTCTCCGAACTAAGGTCTCCGCTTGACGCAGGGCGTTGTATATGGCCCTCAACTCCAGGACGTTGATGTGTAGATAAGTCACCAGGCTTGACCAGAGACCTTGGAAATTTCTCCCCAGTGCCACTGCTCCCCAGCCTCGGAGGCTTGCGTCCGTGGTCACCAGGACCCAGTCCTGAATGCCGAACCTGCGACCCTCTAGAAGGTGAGCACTGTTCAGCCACCACAGGAGAGATACCCTGGTCCTGGGAGACAGGGTGATCCTTTGATGCATTTGTAAATGGGACCCGGACCACTTGTCCAAAAGGTCCCATTGAAAAGTCCTTGCATGGAATCTGCTGAAAAGGATGGCCTCGTATGAAGCCACCATCTTCCCCAGGACCCGCGTGCACTTATGCACTGAAAACTTCTTTGGTTTCAATAGGTTCCTGACCATGGTCATGAGTTCCTGAACCTTTTTGATCGGAAGAAAACCCTTTTTCTGGTCTGTGTCTAGGATCAGGCCCAGAAAGGTCAGACGCGTTGTAGGAACTAGCTGGGACTTCGGTATATTGAGAATCCAGCCGTGTAGCTGCAACGTCTTCATGGACAGAGACCCGCTGTCCAGCAACTTCTCCCGAGATCTTGCCTTTATTAGGAGATCGTCCAAGTATGGGATAATTGTGACCCCCTGCCTGCGCAGGAGCACCATTATTTCCGCCATTACCTTGGTGAAAACCCTCGGTGCTGTGGAAAGCCCAAACGGCAACGTCTGAAATTGGTAGTGACAGTCCTGCACTGCAAATCTCAGAAACGCCTGATGGGGGGGGGGGGGAATATTGGAACATGAAGGTAAGCATCCTTTATGTCCAGGGACACCATCCAATCCCCCCCTCCAGGCTGGCGATGACCGCCCGGAGTGATTCCATTTTGAACTTGAACCTTTTCAAGTACAAGTTCAGAGATTTCAGGTTTAAAATGGGCCTGACCGAACCGTACGGTTTCGGGACCACAAACAGGGTTGAATGATATCCCTCTCCCTGCTGGAGATGAGGAACTGTGACAATCACCTGTTGAACATACAATTTTTGGATTGCTGTCAACACTGACTCCCTCTCTGACGGGGAAGTCGGCAGAGCCGATTTGAAAAACCGGCGAGGAGGCAAGTCTTCGAATTCTAGCCTGTATCCCTGAGCAACAATCTCTAATGCCCAGGGATCCACCTGCGATTGAACCCAGACGTGGCTGAAAAACCGAAGACGAGCCCCCACCAGATCTGCCTCCCCCCGGGAAGCCCCAGCGTCATGCGGTGGACTTTGCAGACGCAGGGGAGGACTTCTGCTCTTGGGAACTAGCTGTGTGCAGCTTCTTTCCCCTGCCTTTTCCTCTGGTAACAAAGGACGATCCCCGCACCTTCTTGTTTTTATTGGAACGAAAGGACTGCATTTGATAATGAGGTGCCTTCTTAGTATGCTGCGGGGGGACATAAGGTAAGAAATTCGACTTACCAGCCGTAGCCGTAGAGACAAGGGCCGAGAGGCCGTCTCCAAACAACTCCTCCCCCTTGTACGGCAAGGACTCCATGTGCCGCTTAGAATCGGCATCTCCCGTCCACTGCCGGGTCCACAGGAGTCTCCTAGCAGAAATAGACATAGCATTTATTCTAGAGCTTAATAAACAAATGTCTCTCTGAGCATCTCTCATATACAAGGCAGCATCTCTGATATGCTCTATGGTCATTTGAATGGCATCCCTATCTAAGGTGTCAATCTCCGCAGATAAGGAATCTGCCCATGCCACAACCGCACTACAAACCCAGGCCGACGCCATGGCCGGTCTAGCAATAGTACCGGAGTCAGTGTAAATGTGCTTCAAGGTAATTTCCTGCCTGCGATCAGCCGGTTACCTGAGGGAAACCGTATCCTGAGAAGGTAGTGCCACCTTTTTGGATAAGCGTGTCAGCACCTTGTCCACTTTTGGTGTAGATTCCCAGCGTATCCTATCAGTTTGTGGAAAAGGATACGCCATAAGAATCCTTTTGGGAACTTGTGGTCTCCTATCCGGAGATTCCCAAGCCTTTACGCACAATGCACTTAATTCAAATGATGACGGAAAAGTGACTTCAGGCTTTTTCTCTTTATACATGTGTACCCTCGTGTCAGGGACAGGGGGTTCATCAGTAATATGCAAAACCTCTTTAATGGCCATAATCATGTATACCGTATGCCCTTAGCCACCTTCGGCTGTAATTTTGCATCTTCAAAGTCGACACTAGAGTCAGAATCTGTGTCGGTATCTGTGTCATCGATCTGGGATATGGTGCGCTTCTGAGACCCCGATGGGCCTGGCGCTATAGGGACAGGCATGGACTGGGTACCTGACTGATCCCTAGCTTCTGCCTTGTCTAACCTTTTATGCAATAGATTTACATTTGCATTCAAGACATTCAGCATATCCACCCATTCCGGTGTCGGCATTGCCGACGGTGACCTGACATTCAAACACTCCCCCTCCACCGTAAGCGAGCCTTCCTCGTCAAACATGTCGACACACGCGTACCGACACACTTCACACACACAGGGAACCCCTTTTCTGAAGACAGTATCCCTGTCAAGGCCCTTTGGAGAGACAGAGAGAGAGTATGCCAGCACACACCCCAGCGCAATAACCCTGGAGACCAACACAAAATGTTTTTCCCCAGCAGCGCTGTGTAATATGTAAACCGCCAATTATGTGCCCCCCCTCTCTTTTAAGGACCCTTTCACCGTGTAAGCAGGGGAGAGTCCGGGGAGCTTCCTCTCAGCAGTACTGTGGAGAGAAAATGGCGCTGGTGAATGCTGAGGGAGAAGCGTAAAATATGGCGGGGGCTCTTTTATATACATGTACAGAGCCCACCTGTACATGTATATAGTCTTTTTGCCATGTAGAGGTTTATATTGCTGCCCAGGACGCCCCCCCCCCCCCCCCCTGCGCCCTGCACCCTTACAGTGACCGGAGTATGGGGGTCATTCCGAGTTGTTCGCTCGCAAGCTGCTTTTAGCAGCTTTGCACACGCTAAGCCGCCGCCTACTGGGAGTGAATCTTAGCATATTAAAATTGCAAACGAAAGATTAGCAGAATTGCGAATAGACACTTCTTAGCAGTTTCTGAGTAGCTCCAGACTTACTCGGCATCTGTGATCAGTTCAGTGCTTGTCGTTCCTGGTTTGACGTCACAAACACACCCAGCGTTCGCCCAGACACTCCTCCGTTTCTCCAGCCACTCCCGCGTTTTTCCCAGAAACTGTAGCGTTTTTTCGCACACACCTATTAAACGGCCTGTTTCCGCCCAGAAACACCCACTTCCTGTCAATCACATTACGATCACCAGAACGAAGAAAAAACCTCGTAATGCCGTGAGTAAAATTCCTAACTGCATAGCAAATTTACTTGGCGCAGTCGCACTGCGGACATTGCGCATGCGCATTAGCGACTATTTGCTCCGTTGCGACAAAAAAATAACGAGCAAACAACTCGGAATGACCCCCTATGTGAGGTGTATGGGAGCAATGACGCACAGCTGCAGTGCTGTGCGTTACCTCAGTGAAGCTGAAGGCTTCTGCCGCCTGAGACGTCTTCTGACTTCTGTACTTCTAGCTCTGTGAGGTGAACGGCGGCGTGGCTCCGGGGGTGGACGCCCAGTAAGAACCTGCGTTCACCCCCTCTGGAGCTAATGGTGTCCAGTAGCCGAGGAAGCAGAGCCTATCTTTGACAAGAAGGTCTGCTCCTCTCTCCTCAGTCCCTCAATGCAGGGAGCCTGTTACCAGCAGTGCTCCCTGTGAAAAAGTAGTAAAAAGTAGAAAGAAAAATCCAAACAAAAATGCTTTCAGGCAGAGAACTCTGGAGAGCTCACTACAGTGCACCCATCTTGCTCTGGGCACAGTGTAAAACTGAGGTCTGGAGGAGGGTCATAGAGGGAGGAGCCAGTGCACACCCAGAATCCAAAGCTTTCTTAAAGTGCCCTATCTCCTGCGGAGCCCGTCTATTCCCCATGGTCCTTACGGAGTCCCAGCATCCTCAAGGACTTTAGAGAAATATGAACCTTGAGGGAGGCCAGATGAAGAAATAAGTCCAGGCCTCTTTGCAGAAAACCCAGTATTCTGGAAGATCTGAATCCATGGACATCATAATTCTTCTCAGCACACCAGGTGAAGTAAGAATTCCAAACCCTGTAATAAATCCGGACAGAGGCCGGGTTGCGGGCTTTCAACACTGTTTGAATAACCGCCTCTGAAAATCCTTTGGCTCTCAGGAGTGATGCTTCAAGAGCCACGCCGTCAAAGCCGTTCTGGGTAGAGACAAGGGCCCTGTACGAGGAGGTCTGGTCATTGAGGAAGTAGAAGGGGATGCCCCGTCGATAGACCCTGTAGGTCTGAGAACCAATGCCTTCTGGGCCACGCTGGAGCGACTAGAAGCAGCATTCCTCCTTCCTGTTTGAATTTCCGTAGAACCCTGGGCAGGAGTGACACTGGAGAGAACATGTAAGGCAGCCGAAAGTTCCATGGAATTGCTAGTGCGTCCACGAACGCTACTTGAGGATCCCTTGTCCTTGATCTGAAGACCGGAACCTCGAGACTCCATGAGGTCTACGTCCGGTAGACCCCACCTGTCCACGAGGAGTTGGAACACTTCTGGATGAAAACTCCACTCTCCGGTGTGTACGTCCTGGCGACTGAGGTAGTTCGCTTCCCAGTTCAGGACACCCGGAATGAACACTGCCGATATACTTGGCAGATGGCGTTCTGCCTAACAATGGATTTTTGACACTTTCTTCATAGCCATGCGGCTTTGAGTGCCGCCTTGATGGTTTATGTATGCCACTGTTGTGGCGTTGTCTGACCGTACTTGAACCGGTCTGTTCCGTACCAGAGGCAGGGCAAGTTATAATGCATTGAATACTGCCCTCAGCTCTAGGATGTTTATTGGAAGGAGTGATTCTTCCTTGGTCTACCAACCCTGATGGCATCAAGGGGGAAGTTAAAAAAAAAAAAAATTACATATTATGAGCACATTATATGATACACCTTTAGAATTTAGGAAACTATATCATTCTTTAGAAAGATATATTTTCTTGCTTATTACACCAACCGCGTATCCCAATCACTATTCACTCAATCTTATATGTCAGCCAAGCAGGCAGACAGAGCATACACTAGATCATCTGCAATCACAGGCTAAGTGGCAAAGTCATTTTCATATATAAAAATTATTTTGCATCATATTCATTATGTCTATAAAAAGGACCACATGTCCTCAAACCAAAAAGGCCCCACGGGTGCATCGGCCCACCGGGAATCTTCCCTGTAAACCCTATGGCCAATCCGCCTCTGTTCTTGAGGGATATTGATTCCAGATTACTGGAACTGATGTATCTCCCATAATAAACCACACTCAAATTTTCTGGTATGGATAAAAAAGGGGAAGGTACAATTTTATTGAACATACAGATAATAAGCATAAATTGTGGCACAGTGCACAGCTTAGTCCATAGCACAACAATAAATTATTTAAAAAGTTTTAAAAGTGCAAAAAGTGACATATGGTAGGTTACTCCTGGCTCATACCATTTGTGGCTGGTGGTGTGCTTAAGATAGATAGAATCCATGTGTAGGCAAGTTCAGCCACACACCACTTGGCTTTGTCCAAGGTAGATGCTAGAACCAAATGGGCTTAAGTACCTCTGACATCAGGGGGAGGAGCCACATAACCGGGGGGGAGGAGCTAGGCCGGCGGGATAGTTCTTTCACTATCCACACCACCAACTACTCCCTTTAGTAACCTGGTGGTGAGCGGAGTCACACCGTCAGTAACCCGCTGAGAAAAGCGTCACTACGTAGCTTGGCTAACTTGCTTCTATTTATGAATTTAAAAGGGGAGTATACAGTGCTCACCATGATGACACCCGTGCTTTGTAAATGGTGGAAGAAGTCTCCAGATTTATTATCGTTTATTTATAAAGTGCCACCAATTTACGCAGAGATGTACCGAAAATGTGTTTTCACTGAAGTCTATAATCTAAGCGGGAGAAGTATCAGACCTTCTAAGGAGGGAAAGTGAAGGTATCGCCCGCAGCTTCAAATCAGATTGTAGCTATCATTTATCTAATACATTACATAAAATGGCAGCTAGAATCTGATTGGATGCTGTGGACAACTTTCCCCACATTTCCCTCCTGTGCATCCACAGGAGGGAAATGTTACCAGTGAAGTACCCCAGGGATCTGTACTTGGACCAGTGCTTTTTAATATCTTTATTGTTGACATTGCAAATGGCATTAAAGGGAAAGTATGCCTCTTTGCAGATGAGACAAAGGTATGCAACCGGGTAGACACACCAGGAGGGGTAAAACAAATGATTGAGGATCTAGGTAGACTAGAGGAATGGTCAAGAGTGTGGCAATTACAGTTTAATGCCAAAAAAATGCTAAATCATGCGCTTGGGTCTCAAAAATCCAAAGGCTAAATATAGTATTAATGGCGCTATACTGGGAACTACTGAGGAGGAAAGGGATCTAGGAGTCACTATCTCAGGTGACATAAAGGATAAATATTGTATTAATGGCACTATACTGGAAACTACTGAGGAGGAAAGGGATCTAGGAGTCACTATCTCAGGTGACATAAAGGATACATATAGTATTAATGGCACTATACTGGGAGATACTGAGGAGGAAAGGGATCTAGGAGTCTCTATCTCAGGTGACGTAAAGGATAAATATAGTATTAATGGCACTATACTGGGAGATACTGAGGAGGAAAGGGATCTAGGAGTCACTATCTCAGGTGACATAAAGGATAAATATAGTATTAATGGCACTATACTGGGAACTACTGAGGAAGAAAGGGATCTAGGAGTCACTATTTCAGGTGACAAAGGATAAATATAGTATTAATGGCACTATACTGGGAGCTACTGAGGAGGAAAGGGATCTAGGAGTCACTATTTCAGGTGACATAAAGGATAAATATAGTATTAATGGCACTATACTGGGAGCTACTGAGGAGGAAAGGGATCTAGGAGTCACTATTTCAGGTGACAAAGGATAAATATAGTATTAATGGCACTATACTGTAAACTACTGAGGAGGAAAGGGATCTAGGCGTCACTATTTCAGGTGACATAAAGGATAAATATAGTATTAATGGCACTATACTGGGAACTACTGAGGAGGAAAGGGATCTAGGAGTCACTATTTCAGGTGACAAAGGATAAATATAGTATTAATGGCACTATACTGTAAACTACTGAGGAGGAAAGGGATCTAGGAGTCACTATTTCAGGTGACATAAAGGATAAATATAGTATTAATGGCACTATACTGGGAACTACTGAGGAGGAAAGGGATCTAGGAGTCACTATTTCAGGTGACATAAAGGATAAATAAAGTATTAATGGCACTATACTGGGAGCTACTGAGGAGGAAAGGGATCTAGGAGTCACTATCTCAGGTGACATAAAGGATAAATATAGTATTAATGGCACTATACTGGGAACTACTGAGGAGGAAAGGGATCTAGGAGTCACTATTTCAGGTGACAAAGGATAAATATAGTATTAATGGCACTATACTGTAAACTACTGAGGAGGAAAGGGATCTAGGAGTCACTATCTCAGGTGACAAAGGATAAATATAGCATTAATGGCACTATACTGGAAACTACTGAGGAGGAAAGGGATCTAGGAGTCACTATTTCAGATGACATAAAGGATAAATATAGTATTAATGCACTATACTGGGAGCTACTGAGGAGGAAAGGGATCTAGGAGTCACTATCTCAGGTGACATCAAGGATAAATATAGTAGTGATGGCACTATACTGGAAACTACTGAGGAGGAAAGGGATCTCGGAGTCACTATTGCAGGTGACATAAAGGCTGAATATAGTATTAATGGCACTATACTGGAAACTACTGAGGAGGAAAGGGATCTAGGAGTCACTATTTCAGGTGACATAAAGGATAAATATAGTATTAATGGCACTATACTGGGAACTACTGAGGAGGAAAGGGATCTAGGAGTCACTATTTCAGGTGACTTAAAGGCAGGTAAGCATGCCTCCTGACATGACCCTCTCCAGGAGGGACGAGGTGCTCTGCTTCTGGAATTTCCTCTTAATTTATGATTGCTGGCCCCTTAGTTGAACAGGTTAATAGAGCAGAAAGGTGTTTCACCACAGGTGATGGCATTCATGCATTGACAAGGAAGTTCGGGAACGGGGCATTCTGTCTCTCTCTGATATATGGCACTGAGGGGAGCACTGAGGGGGCATATATGGCACTGTATGTGTACCTGGCACATGGAGGGGGGGCTATATTTGGCACTGGGGGCATGTGAGCACCTGACACTGTGGGGGAATATCTGGCACTGGGGGCATATGTGGCACTGGGGGGGGGGGCTATATTTGGCACTGGGGGCATGTGAGTACCTGGCACCGTGGGGGAATATCTGGCACTGGGGACATATGTGGCACTGGGAGCACAGCCCTAGCAACAAGCACTACCCCCTAGCAACGAGCATGACACCCAGTGCATGAAACCCCTGGCAACGAGCATGACACCCAGTGCATGAAACACCTGGCAACGAGCATGACACCCTGAGCATGAAAACCCCTGGCACCGTGCATGGAACCAAGAGCATGAAACCCCTGGCAACGAGCAGGTAATTTAAAAGTAATTAGAGGCCTTACTGTAAGACTTAATGTGTAATGGGCATTACGGTGTGTGGCATAATGTATCACGGACATTGCGGTGTGTGTCATAATGTGTCACAGGCATTACGGTGTGTGGCATACTATATCACGGGGATTGTGGTATAATGTCTCAGGGGCATTGCAGTGTGGCATAATGTAAAACGGGCATTGCGGTGTGTGGCATAGGGTATAACGGGCATTGCGGTATGTGTCACAGGCATTACGGTGTATGGTATACTATATCACGGGCATTGTGATATGTGGTATAATGTCTCAGGGTCATTGCAGTGTGTGGCATAATGTATCACGGACATTGCGGTGTGTGTCATAATGTGTCAGGCATTACGGTGTGTTGTATACTATATCACGGGCATTGTGGTATGTGGTATAATGTCTCAGGGTCATTGCAGTGTGGCATAATGTATAACGGGCATTGCGGTATGTGTCAGGCATTACTGTGTGTTGTATACTATATCACGGGCATTGTGGTATGTGGTATAATGTCTCAGGGTCATTGCAGTGTGTGTCATAATGTGTCACAGGCATTGTATGTGCTAGAATCTATCAGGGGCATTGCAGTGTGTAGCATAATGTATAACGGGCATTGCGATTCCTGTCGTCATGTGTCACAGGCATTACGGTGTGTGGCATAATGTGTCACAGGCATTACGGTGTGTGGCATAATGTGTCACAGACATTGTATGTGCTATAATGTATCAGGGGCATTGCAGTGTGTAGCATAATGTATAACAGGCATTGCGATTCCTGTCGTCATGTGTCACAGGCATTACGGTGTGTGGCATAATGTGTCACAGGCATTACGGTGTGTGGCATAATGTGTCACAGACATTGTATGTGCTATAATGTATCAGGGGCATTGCAGTGTGTAGCATAATGTATAACGGGCATTACGATTCCTGTCGTCATGTGTCACAGGCATTACGGTGTGTGGCATAATGTGTCACAGGCATTACAGTGTGTGGCATAATGTGTCGGGGGCATTATGGTGTGTGCATATTGTGTCATGTGCATTATTGTGTGTGGAATAATGTCTAAGGGCCATTGCAGTATGTGGCATAATGTATACTGGGCATTACTATAAGGAGGAAAAATGACAAATAATGTAAGGGGCATGAATCAGGATTATTTTTCTTTCCTGTGGTGGCCAACGTATGGGCGTGCAGGTTGCAAAACTCGGGTATAAGGAAGTCTTTTCCTGCAATGTCACGCCCCTTTATGCAAAGCCACGCCCATCCCAACGAAGCCACACCCCTTTTTTTGCAGTGCGCGCATGTTTGTCCCTTTAATAGTGCCAATTATGGGGGATTGGGGGAGGGGGGGCGCCGAAGAATTTTTTGGCTTGGGGGAGAAAAACTTCTAGTTACGCCACGGAGGAAAGGGATCTAGGAGTCACTATCTCAGGTGACATAAAGGATAAATATAGTATTAATGACGCTATACTGGAAACTACTGAGGAGGAAAGGAATCTAGGAGTCACTATTTCAGGTGACATAAAGGCTACATATAGTAGTAATGGCACTATACTGTAAACTACTGAGGAGGAAAGGGATCTAGGAGTCACTATTTCAGGTGACATAAAGGATAAATATAGTATTAATGGCACTATACTGGGAGCTACTGAGGAGGAGAGGGATCTAGGAGTCACTATTTCAGGTGACAAAGGATAAATATAGTATTAATGGCACTATACTGTAAACTACTGAGGAGGAAAGGGATCTAGGAGTCACTATTTCAGGTGACATAAAGGATAAATATAGTATTAATGGCACTATACTGGGAACTACTGAGGAGGAAAGGGATCTAGGAGTCACTATCTCAGGTGACATAAAGGATAAATATAGTATTAATGGCACTATACTGGGAACTACTGAGGAGGAAAGGGATCTAGGAGTCACTATTTCAGGTGACAGGATAAATATAGTATTAATGGCACTATACTGTAAACTACTGAGGAGGAAAGGGATCTAGGAGTCACTATTTCAGGTGACATAAAGGATAAATAAAGTATTAATGGCACTATACTGGAAACTACTGAGGAGGAAAGAGATCTAGGAGTCACTATTTCAGGTGATATAAAGGATAAATATAGTATTAATGGCACTATACTGGAAACTACTGAGGAGGAAAGGGATCTAGGAGTCACTATTTCAGGTGACATAAAGGATAATTATAGTATTAATGGCACTATACAAGAAACTAATGAGGAGGAAAGGGATCTAGGAGTCACTATTTCAGGTGACATAAAGGATAAATATAGTATTAATGGCACTATACTGGAAACTAATGAGGAGGAAAGGGATCTAGGAGTCACTATTTCAGGTGACATAAAGGATAAATATAGTATTAATGGCACTATACTGGAAACTACTGAGGAGGAAAGGGATCTAGGAGTCACTATTTCAGGTGACATAAAGGATAAATATAGTATTAATGGCATTATACTGGAAACTACTGAGGAGGACAGGAATCTAGGAGTCACTATTTCATTTGACATAAAGGATAAATACAGTATTAATGGCACTATACTGGAAACTACTGAGGAGGAAAGGAATCTAGGAGTCACTATTTCAGGTGACATCAAGGATAAATATAGTATTAATGGCACTACACTGGAAACTACTAAGGAGGAAAGGGATCTAGGAGTAATTATTTCAGGTGACATAAAGGATAAAATAAGATTTTACTTACCGATAAATCTATTTCTCGTAGTCCGTAGTGGATGCTGGGGACTCCGTCAGGACCATGGGGATTAGCGGCTCCGCAGGAGACAGGGCACAAAAATAAAGCTTTAGGATCAGGTGGTGTGCACTGGCTCCTCCCCCTATGACCCTCCTCCAAGCCTCAGTTAGGATACTGTGCCCGGACGAGCGTACACAATAAGGAAGGATTTTGAATCCCGGGTAAGACTCATACCAGCCACACCAATCACACCGTACAACTTGTGATCTGAACCCAGTTAACAGTATGACAACGTAGGAGCCTCTGAACAGACGGCTCACAACAAGAACAACCCGATTTTTTTGTAACAATAACTATGTACAAGTATTGCAGACAATCCGCACTTGGGATGGGCGCCCAGCATCCACTACGGACTACGAGAAATAGATTTATCGGTAAGTAAAATCTTATTTTCTCTAACGTCCTAGTGGATGCTGGGGACTCCGTCAGGACCATGGGGATTATACCAAAGCTCCCAAACGGGCGGGAGAGTGCGGATGACTCTGCAGCACCGAATGAGAGAACTCCAGGTCCTCTTTAGCCAGGGTATCAAATTTGTAGAATTTTACAAACGTGTTCTCCCCCGACCACGTAGCTGCTCGGCAGAGTTGTAATGCCGAGACCCCTCGGGCAGCCGCCCAGGATGAGCCCACCTTCCTTGTGGAATGGGCCTTGACAGATTTAGGCTGTGGCAGGCCTGCCACAGAATGTGCAAGTTGAATTGTGCTACAAATCCAACGAGCAATCGTCTGCTTAGAAGCAGGAGTACCCAGCTTGTTGGGTGCATACAGTATAAACAGCGAGTCAGATTTTCTGACTCCAGCCGTCCTTGAAATATATATTTTCAATGCCCTGACAACGTCCAGCAACTTGGAATCCTCCAAATCGCTAGTAGCCGCAGGCACCACAATAGGCTGGTTCAGGTGAAACGCTGACACCACCTTAGACAGAAAATGAGGACGCGTCCGCAGTTCTGCCCTGTCCGAATGGAAAATCAGATATGGGCTTTTATACGATAAAGCCGCCAATTCTGACACTCTCCTGGCTGAAGCCAGGGCCAGTAGCATGGTTACTTTCCATGTAAGATATTTCAAATCCGCCGATTTGAGTGGCTCAAACCAATGGGATTTGAGAAAATCCAAAACTACATTAAGGTCCCACGGAGCCACTGGGGGCACAACCGGGGGCTGTATATGTAGTACTCCTTTTACAAAAGTCTGGACTTCAGGAACTGAAGCCAATTCTTTCTGGAAGAAAATCGACAGGGCCGAAATTTGAACCTTAATGGACCCCAACTTGAGGCCCATAGACAATCCTGTTTGCAGGAAATGTAGGAATCGACCCAATTGAAATTCCTCCGTGGGGGCCTTCCTGGCCTCACACCACGCAACATATTTTCTCCAAATGCGGTGATAATGTTGTGCAGTCACCTCCTTCCTGGCTTTAACCAGTGTAGGAATGACCTCTTCTGGAATGCCTTTTTCCCTTAGAATTCGGCGTTCAACCGCCACGCCGTCAAACGCAGCCGCGGTAAGTCTTGGAATAGACACGGTCCCTGCTGAATCAGGTCCCGTCTTAGAGGTAGAGGCCACGGATTTTCCGTGAGCATCTCCTGAAGTTCCGGGTACCAAGTTCTTCTTGGCCAATCCGGAGCCACGAGTATCGTTCTTACTCCCCTTTGCCGTATAATTCTCAGTACTTTGGGTATGAGAGGCAGAGGAGGAAACACATACACTGACTGGAACACCCACGGTGTTACCAGAGCGTCCACAGCTATTGCCTGAGGGTCTCTTGACCTGGCGCAATACCTGTCCAGTTTTTTGTTGAGGCGAGACGCCATCATATCCACCTTTGGTTTTTCCCAACGGTTCACAATCATGTGGAAGACTTCTGGATGAAGTCCCCACTCTCCCGGGTGTAGATCGTGTCTGCTGAGGAAGTCTGCTTCCCAGTTGTCCACTCCCGGAATGAACACTGCTGACAGTGCTATCACATGATCTTCCGCCCAGCGAAGAATCCTTGCAGCTTCTGCCATTGCTCTCCTGCTTCTTGTGCCGCCCTGTCTGTTTACGTGGGCGACTGCCGTGATGTTGTCCGACTGGATCAACACCGGCTGACCCTGAAGCAGGGGTTTTGCCAGGCTTAGAGCATTGTAAATCGCTCTTAGCTCCAGTATATTTATGTGAAGAGACATCTCCAGGCTTGACCATACTCCCTGGAAGTTTCTTCCCTGTGTGACCGCTCCCCAGCCTCTCAGACTGGCATCCGTGGTCACCAGGACCCAGTCCTGTATGCCGAATCTGCGGCCTTCTAACAGATGAGCACTCTGCAACCACCACAGAAGAGACACCCTTGTCCGTGGCGATAAGGTTATCCGCTGATGCATCTGCAGATGCGATCCGGACCATTTGTCCAGCAGATCCCACTGAAAAGTTCGTGCGTGGAATCTGCCGAATGGGATTGCTTCGTAAGAAGCCACCATCTTTCCCAGGACTCTTGTGCATTGATGCACAGACACTTTTTTTTGGTTTTAGGAGGTTCCTGACAAGTTCGGATAACTCCTTGGCTTTCTCCTCCGGAAGAAACACCTTTTTCTGAACCGTGTCCAGAATCATTCCCAGGAACAGCAGACGTGTTGTCGGGGTCAACTGAGATTTTGGAAAATTCAGAATCCACCCGTGTTGTTGCAGCACTACTTGGGTTAGTGCTACTCCGTCCTCCAGCTGTTCTCTGGACCTTGCCCTTATCAGGAGATCGTCCAAGTAAGGGATAATTAATACGCCTCTTCTTCGCAGAAGAATCATCATTTCGGCCATTACCTTGGTAAAGACCCGAGGTGCCGTGGACAATCCAAACGGCAGCTTCTGAAACTGATAATGACAGTTTTGCACCACGAACCTGAGGTACCCTTGATGTGAAGGGCAATTTGGGACATGCAGGTAAGCATCTTTTATGTCCAGGGACACCATAAAGTCCCCTTCTTCCAGATTCGCTATCACTGCTCTGAGTGATTCCATCTTGAACTTGAATTTTTGTATGTACAGGTTCAAAGATTTCAGATTTAGAATAGGTCTTACCGAGCCGTCCGGCTTCGGTACCACAAATAGCGTGGAGTAATACCCCTTTTCCTGTTGTAGGAGGGGTACCTTGACTATCACCTGCTGAGAAAACAGCTTGTGAATGGCTTCCAATACCGTCGCCCTGTCTGAGGGAGACGTTGGCAAAGCAGACTTTAGGAACCGGCGAGGGGGAGACTTCTCGAATTCCAACCTGTAACCCTGAGATACTACCTGCAGGATCCAGGGGTCCACCTGTGAGCAAGCCCACTGCACGCTGAAATTCTTGAGTCGACCCCCCACCGTTCCTGAGTCCGCTTGTAAAGCCCCAGCGTCATGCTGAGGGCTTTGCAGAACCCGCGGAGGGCTTCTGTTCCTGGGAAGGAGCTGCTTGCTGCCCTCTCTTACCCTTTCCTCTGCCTCGGGGCAGATATGACTGTCCTTTTGCCCGCTTCTTATAGGACCGAAAGGACTGCAGCTGAAAAGACGGTGTCTTTTTCTGTTGGGAGGGGGTCTGAGGTAAAAAGGTGGATTTCCCGGCAGTTGCCGTGGCCACCAAATCCGATAGACCGACGCCAAATAATTCCTCCCCTTTATACGGCAATACTTCCATATGCCGTTTGGAATCCGCATCACCTGACCACTGTCGTGTCCATAAACTTCTTCTGGCAGATATGGACATCGCACTTACTCTCGATGCCAGAGTGCAAATATCCCTCTGAGCATCTCGCATATAAAGAAAAGCATCCTTTAATTGCTCTAAAGTCTGTAAAATACTGTCCCTATCCAGGGTATCAATATTTTCAGTCAGGGAATCCGACCAGACCACCCCAGCACTGCACATCCAGGCTGAGGCGATGGCTGGTCGCAGTATAACACCAGTATGTGTGTATATACTTTTTAGGGTAGTTTCCAGCCTCCTATCAGCTGGATCCTTGAGGGCGGCCGTATCAGGAGACGGTAACGCCACTTGTTTTGATAAGCGTGTGAGCGCCTTATCCACCTTAGGGGGTGTTTCCCAGCGCGCCCTAACCTCTGGCGGGAAAGGGTATAATGCCAATAACTTTTTTGAAATTAGCACTTTTCTATCTGGGTTAACCCACGCTTCATCACATACATCATTCAATTCCTCTGATTCAGGAAAAACTACAGGTAGTTTTTTCACCCCCCACATAATACCCCTTTTTGTGGTACTTGTAGTATCAGAGATATGCAAAGCCTCCTTCATTGCCGTGATCATATAACGTGTGGCCCTACTGGAAAATCCGTTTGTTTCTTCACCGTCGACACTAGATTCAGTGTCCGTGTCTGGGTCTGTGTCGACCGACTGAGGTAAAGGGCGTTTTACAGCCCCTGACGGTGTCTGAGACGCCTGGGCAGGTACTAACTGGTTTTCCGGCCGTCTCATGTCGTCAACTGATTTTTGTAATGTGCTGACATTATCACGTAATTCCATAAACAAAGCCATCCATTCCGGTGTCGACTCCCTGGGGGGTGACATCACCATTACCGGCAATTGCTCTGCCTCCACACCAACATCGTCCTCATACATGTCGACACACACGTACCGACACACAGCAGACACACAGGGAATGCTCTATTGAAGACAGGACCCCACTAGCCCTTTGGGGAGACAGAGGGAGAGTTTGCCAGCACACACCCAAGCGCTATAATATATATGGGAACAACCCTATATAAGTGTTGTATCCTTATAGCAGCTTAAATATAGTAATATCGCCAAAAAAAGTGCCCCCCCTCTCTGTTTTACCCTGTTTCTGTAGTGCAGTGCAGGGGAGAGTCCTGGGAGCCTTTCTCACAGCGGAGCTGAGCAGGAAAATGGCGCTGTGTGCTGAGGAGAATAAGCCCCGCCCCCTATTTCGGCGGGCTCTTCTCCGGAGTTTGTGAGATCTGGCAGGGGTTAAATACATCCATATAGCCTCAAGGGCTATATGTGATGTATTTTTTAGCCATAAAAAGGTATTATACATTGCTGCCCAGGGCGCCCCCCCAGCGCCCTGCACCCTCCGTGACCGCTGTGTGAAGTGTGCTGACAACAATGGCGCACAGCTGCAGTGCTGTGCGCTACCTCAGGAAGACTGAAAAGTCTTCTGCCGCCTGCTTCTGGACCTCTTCCATCTTCGGCATCTGCAAGGGGGGTCGGCGGCGCGGCTCCTGGACCGGACTCCATGGCTGGGCCTGTGTTCGATCCCTCTGGAGCTAATGGTGTCCAGTAGCCTAAGAAGCCAATCCATCCTGCACGCAGGTGAGTTGACTTCTCTCCCCTAAGTCCCTCGATGCAGTGAGCCTGTTGCCAGCAGGACTCACTGAAAATAAAAAACCTAAAAACTTTTTCTAAGCAGCTCTTTAGGAGAGCCACCTAGATTGCACCCTGCTCGGACGGGCACAAAAACCTAACTGAGGCTTGGAGGAGGGTCATAGGGGGAGGAGCCAGTGCACACCACCTGATCCTAAAGCTTTATTTTTGTGCCCTGTCTCCTGCGGAGCCGCTAATCCCCATGGTCCTGACGGAGTCCCCAGCATCCACTAGGACGTTAGAGAAATATAGTATTAATGGCACCATACTGGAAACTACTGAGGAGGAAAGGGATCTAGGAGTCACTATTTCAGGTGATTTAAAGGCAGGTAAGCATGCCTCCTGACATGACCCTCTCCAGGAGGGACGAGGTGCTCTGCTTCTGGAATTTCCTCTTAATTTATGATTGCTGGCTTCTTAGTTGAACAGGTTAATAGAGCAGAAAGGTGTTTCACCACAGGTGATGGCATTCATGCATTGACAGGGAAGTTCGGGAACGGGGCATTCTGTCTCTCCTGGAGAGGGCAATGTTGGGAGGTATGGGTAAGAAATGTAACAAAGCAATGCATTGGGAGAGGAATCCGCAGCAGAAAGAAAGAAGTAATAATGCCACTGTATAGGTCAGAGGTTCCCAGGCGCGGTCCTCTGGGCGCCCTAACAGTCCAGGATTTAGGTATATCTTTGGCTTGGCACAGATGGTTAAATCAAATTGACTAATCTGCTATTTAAGTCACCTGTGGCCAGGCATGGATTCATTTAGGGCCTGGACCGTTGGGGTGCCTTGGGGACCGCGTTTGGGAACCTCTGGTATAGGTAATTGGTACGGCCTCATCTAGAATACTGTGTTCAGCTCTGGAGGCCATATGTTCAAAAGGATATTAATACATTAGAGACTGTACAAAGAAGGGCAACTAAAATGGTGCATGGCCTACACCACACATCTTACCCAGAAAGACTAAGAAATCTCACTATGTACAGTTTGGAGCAGAGAAGGGAAAGGGGGGACATGATAGAAACTTTCAAATATATCAAGGGTTTTAAGAAAGTCCAGGAGGGAAACATTCTCCAAATGAAGAGAAGCAATAGGACACGAGGACATGCACTGAGACTGGAGGGGGGAGGTTCAGGAGAAATATGAGGAAAAATTACTTCACAGAAAGAGTAGAGGACAAGTGGAATAGCCTCCCATCAGAGGTGGTAGAGGGTAAGACAGTAGAGCAATTTAAACATGCATGGGATAGACATAAGGATATCCTTACAAAGAAATAAGGATCAAATAAGGTTTGAGATATAAAATATGGTAAAAAAGGGGCAGACTAGATGGGCCAAGTGGTTCTTATCTGCCGACAAATTCTATGTTTCTAAACACAGCAGTGCCAAGAATGAAAAAAAAAAAAAAAAGACTCGTCAAGACCTGTGAAAGGTGTGGGCGCTCCCTGACGGTAATTTGTCCCATTGATGACTTATTCTTCCCCGGGGCGGAGTGTAAATGTTACCTATACTCTCATGCTGTGGTCTTATCTGCTTACATCACTGGAATCGTGGTAACCTACATATGTATTGCTGATGTACACCGGTAAGCTGACAGCACACACATCTATCTCTTCTCCCCAGACGTCTGGCTTACCTGGATGTCCCAACACTACCCACAACTCAATTTATACAAAGCGGCTGCTTGCAGCTTCTCGGCGGGTTCGGCCTGATAAGTTAAAGCGCCAGTAATATACAATGATGCTCTACATATCACCTTGTTGGCTACAGCTACAAGAGGTAGTACGAATGGCAATGCCTCCATCTTGTCTGCGCCTAGATCCCAGTTTATAAAATTGGCACAAAGATAGGCTAACGGCTCAGGGAGTAGTCGGAGATTAAATAAGGTATTGGCACAATTAAAATGGTTATTAAGAGTTGTTAGTAAACCAAAAAAGTTAGCAATTGGGCAAAACCATGCTGCGTTGCAGGTGGGGCAGACGTAATGTGTGCAGTGCAGGGGGGGGGGCAGATGTAACATGTGCAGAGAGTTAGATTTGGGTGGGGTGTGTTCAAACGCAATTCTAAATTGCAGTGTAAAAATAAAGCAGCCAGTATTTACCCTGCACAGAAACAATATAGCCAGCCTCCATACCTCCAGCACTAGGAGAGCCCTAGCAGCCAGGCTGCAGGGCTAGGGGAGCCCAGCGCTGAGGGCTGGGCACAGTCTTTAAATACCTTGTTTTGTTTTAAACAAAATAATATATATTGTGATGTGAAGCAGTGAGCTGGGGATAGCAGATCCCCCAACTGCAGTGCCTGGGTATGTGGAGACTTTGCAGGGAACAGGCTCTGTGTATATTTAAAGAGACACGTACAGTGTATTTAAATGTGTTTTAATGGAAAATGCACTTACTTAGTTTTGTGTCCCAGGAGGGGGGAAGCCATGGCTGTGCATGGGCAAATAAAGATCTGCCTCAAGACGACCGCTTCATCTTGTGACCTGCAGGGCTAGGCAACACCTAGCTCTGTTTTCCGGCTGTCCAGGGTGCACCCAGTGTCTCCAAGCTCAACCTCCAGCCAGCTACCGGGTAGAGCCCTAGTCAAGTGACTAGTGGGGATTCGTCAACACCACACATGTGTGGTAAGACAGCGTGTCGATGCATACAGAGCAGAACCATGGTTCCAGACGACACAGCAGGGTAGGAGTCTGTTGGTGGCAGCGTAGTACCCACCCACTGCGCAGTGGGCAGAGTCAGTAACAGGCGGTTACTGATGGTAAGCGGGAATCCCCTAATTGACCAGGTCCCATGTGACCTAAAACTCCATTCTGTGACTGGGATGGGATGAGAAGCGGTGAGGGCTCTCGTACGGGACCGCTCGGTCACAGTGGGAAAGACGGGTTACCCCAGAGAGGTATGTAAGGAGAACTGATAGGGTCTCTGAGTAATTTCCTGTTATTAGATATCTGAGCATAGTATGAGTGATGGAATAAGATATTAGTAAGCATGGTAGGAGGGATATCAGTGGCCTGGAATAAGGTTAGGACTTGTGTATTGTCAGTATAGGTGGAAATATTTACTATCCGGTCGCTAATATATGTAAAGAATACCGTTAAGGCGTACAAGAATAAATAAGGGCTCCCATACCACCATTTAAGCGGGTGGATTGTAGTTTGGTTAGGGCTAGCCTAGGTATTTATTGCTGCCATAATAACCTAGAGGTGAGGCGGTTGAAATAATGAAGATCAAATTAGTTAAGCCAACTGGTAGCATTTGTATTAGGTAAAATAGTTCAGGAAAGATAATACTCTTGACTACTGCTAACCGACCCAGTAATGAGAGGGGGAGAGATTTCCAGCTGTCAATAGAGAGTGGCAACTAGTGAGGCCAATCCTGGGCCTTTTTTTCAATCCTGGGTATCTGGATTAAAAAATAATCAATCCCTGGATTTCCGGGATACCAGGATTTGGTTGAAGATTTTAAAATTAAAATCTTCAGTGCCTCCCACCCCCTTCCCAGACCCGTACAGCCCACAGAACTACTCACCATCCTCTGGGAGCGCGGGCGGGTTCACTTGCTGCAGGTGGTGAGGTGTGATACAGGCAGCACGGGCGGATGGCGTCAGACTGCGCAGCGTGACCTCTGACCTAACGTCACGCTGTGCAATGCGCACAGCTGGGGGCAGGGGGAGCTGGGAGTTTGGCAGCGTCTGAGGGGGCTTTCTAATCCCAAAATCCCCAGGATTGGAAGCTCCAATCCCGAGATTGAATCCCGGCCAATATCCCGGGATTGGCCACCCTAGTGGCAATTTTGGAAAAAAATGGGAAAAAATTAGATTTATAGGGTTGAGAAAGATCGGAGGCGAATAGGTATATTCATTTGTCTGGGGTAATTTTGAAGGAGGAGATGGATGAAATTGATTGAAGTGAAGCAAGAGATCCAGCGATAGGTAGAAGCTCAGATTTGGCGATGTTAATCTTAAAACCTGAAAAGGCCCAGAATGAGGCGATGATATCCATCACTGCAGGAATTGTGGATAAAGGGTCAGTAAATGTTCTAGCTGTGACTGGTGGTTCCAAGCTGGGTTGCGGTAGGGAGACGGACTCTCCGGGATGGAAGAAGTGGGCTGAAGGGTTAAAGTTCTTAGATGCCCCTGAGGTGATGACTGTAACTAGAACCACATTGTACTGAGTTCCAATTGGGAGATGATCTCTCCGGGATGGAAGTGGGCTGAAGGGTTAAAGTTCTTAGATGCCCCTGAGGTGATGACTGTAACTAGAACCACTGAACTGAGTTCCAATTGGGAGATGATCTCTCCGGGATGGAAGTGGGCTGGTTGAATAAAGTTCCTTCACATGAAGTGCTAAAAACTTGAAGATGAGGATAATGAAGAAAAGAAGAATGACACGGGTACTGATAATCCGAAAGAGAATCCCTGGAGGACTGAGGACACCGGAATACCGTGATCTGGAGCCGGATAACTTCCTCGCAGACAGGAGAGGAGTGGTGACGGAGATAACTGTAGCGGAGCGGCGTCAGCAGTTGGACTTACACGGTGCCGGTACAGGGCAGGGAGCATGTGAGCTTAGACAGATGGAGACTCTGGAAAATGGAGCTGCAATTAACAACAGGAACAGGAGCGAGAGGACACTCTGGGAACTGGGAGCACAGAGCACTAGCATGCAGACTAGGCTGTGTCAGACGTTGCACTGGCGCCAGAGTGCCCTAGAATGCTCCCAGAAATACCCTGGGCACCCCTGGGATTGGTGGAGTCGAAATTACCAGCATCTGGCCTATGATTGGTCTCCTGAGGCCATGTGCCAGAAGCAAGATGGCGGTGCCCACAGCTTTGTGCCGCCAGGACCCTGGGCGCACGGAGCTCCCAACACCACCTTCCTCCCAGACCTCAGACCAAACAGCCATCGCCCGCTCTCACCAGCCATCTCCGCCCACCACAGCGCCGCAAGGAGAGGAGACGCAGCGTCCGGATGGGTGAGCTCCGTCTCCCCGCCGCCACTCTTCTGTTGCCCGTGACAGTCCGTAAGGAAAAGCAGCATATCGTCTGCGAAGAGGGCAAGCTTACGTTCAACATCACCAACCAAAATGCATCTGACTGCTACGGAGTTATACCGCAAGGGGTTCTATTGCAAGTGTGAATAATAGTGGCGATAAGGGGCATCCTTGCCTTGTGCCTTTGTAAATCGTGAAAGGAGCAGATAAGTGGCCATTACATGAGATTTGTGTGATTCATATGGGGCATTTGGATACCGGATGAGAAAGGTCTCTTCCAGGCTTGGCCAGTACTTTAATAATTGCAGAGTTAAAGTGTAGAGGGATAGTGTGGTGATTTATTATTTGATTATAAGTTTAGACTAACATTATTTTCAGTCATGGTGCTAACATTTTGTAAAATTCGCCAGAGAGACCGTACGGCACAAAAGACCATCTGGGCCAGGGGCTTTTGTGGGTTTCAGATGTTTAATAGCATTTCAGACTTCTTCTATAGTGATACGGTCAGCCAGATGAGAATTCATGTCAGGAGGGACCTGAGGAAGTTTCTGGTGATTCCAACTAGAACCAAGAGATGAGTTTGTCTCACTAGTTGTGGAAGGAGATGAAGCGGCGGCGCGGGGGGAGTATCAGAAGGTGTGTGTGTGTGTGGGGAAGTATCAGAAGGCGAGGGGGCAGGGTGTGAGGCAGTTTGCGAGGTGGAATATATAATGAGTCATAGAATGGCGTCAGAATTTCTGTTATCTGTTGGTTATTAGTGGTAAGGGAGCCATTGGAAAGTTTGACAGGTTGAACCATATCGGTGGCCGAATCCCATTCAGCAAGTCAGTGTCACGTCTGGCAGGGTTTGAGGATCCGGCAGCTGAGATTTGCCCGAGGAGGTAGCAGGCTGTGAATGAACCAGATGAGGGGGCTGGATATAGTTCCTTCACATGGGACACGGAGCAATGAAAAACGTAGGCGGGATTTGAGAGTCAATGAAAAGTATTTATTATGTACAGGGCTGAGGTAGGGAACTGAGGCTAAAGTACAATGGTTAAAGACGTGGCTGGAGGTGAAGAACTGTGGACTGTGATTTGAAAGACGAGACTGTAGATGATGAACTGTGGATGGTAGTTGAAAACGTGGCTGGAGACAAGGACTGTGGACTGTGGTTTGGAAAACGAGGCTTGAAGATAATAATCTGCAGGCTGTGGTCAGTGGTACAAAGGCGTGGCTGGTGAAGGAGATCTGTGGAGTGTGGCTTGAAAGACGAGGCAGAAGACCCGGGTCCGACTGTGCCCAAAGAGTCTTACTGGACCGGGTTTTCCAGGAGCGCTTCCACAGGCAGTAGCAGGCAAGAAACGGCAGGGCTGCAGCAGCAACAGAGAACCGACCAAGCAGGATCAGGAGGAACCAAGATACAGCAAGAATCCTGGGAGCACAGGCTAAAGCACCTACAACAGGGTTGTAACTTGAAGCACTGGCATCCCTGTCCTAAACCAGCCCCCTTTTATAGGGAGAGCTTCCCCTGGATTGGCTGGAAGAAACAGGAACTATGCTTAAAACTTGGTCTCCAACATGGCGGCGCCCAGTAATGCAGACCTTTTTGCAAAGCCACATTGCTCACTGCCCCTGGTCTCCAAGCAACGGTTCAGCAAAAGCGACCCGCTGTAGTGGCATCCCGCCGCCACGAGCGGACCCCCTCACCTCCGCTACTGCTGCCCACGGATCCGGCGCAGCAGCCCACCTCCGCCGCTGCCCGCACAACGCCAAGGAAGCCAGCCCCGCGGCCCCAGCATACCGGTAAGACTCCGGACGCTGACAGTACCCCCCCTTTTTCGGGTGGACTCCGGACACCTATGTGGTTTAGTTGGAAACTTGGCATGAAATGTCCGAAGAAGTCTTGGAGCATGGACATCCTCTGCATCTACCCAAGAGCTCTCCTCTGGCCCATACCCTTTCCAATCAACAAGGTACTGGATGCGACCATAACGTCTGCGAGAATCGAGGATCTTGTGAATCTCAAATTCATCTCCATGTGCTGATTGGATCTTGGGTGATTTAGGCAGAGCGGCTCTGAACCGATTAGGTACCAGTGGTTTTAAGAGAGAAATATGAAATGCATTAGGAATTCTTAACTGCGGAGGTAATTTCACTTTATAAGCCACAGGATTCAACACTCTTTCGATTGGGTAAGGCCCAATAAATCTGGGAGCAAACTTTTTTGTAGGAACCTTTAATCTTAGGTTACGTGTGGAAACCCAAACCCGATCTCCTACCTTAAGGCTTGGTACAGCTTTTCGTTTCAGATCTGCATAGGTCTTATATCTCTTGGATGTCTTGAGCAAAGTCTTGTGAACTTGTTTCCAGGCTTTAGTAAATTGACGAAGTGTTGACTCTGCGGCCGGAACCTCAAGCGTAGGCAGAAGTTGGAAGTCAGGAACTCTTGGATGGTAACCATAATTAATGAAGAATGGAGAAGATTTTGTGGCAGGGTGATAAAGATTGTTATGGGCAAATTCTGCGAACGGGAGGAAGTCCAGCCAGTCGTCCTGTGAGGAGGACATGAATAAACGCAGAAAAGTCTCCAGATCCTGGTTCACTCTCTCTGTTTGACCATCCGTTTGAGGATGATATCGTGAGGAGAAGTTTAATTTCACGCCAAGAGCAGAACATAGGGATCTCCAAAACCTGGCCACAAATTGAGGACCTCTATCAGACACGATCTCCTGGGGTAGACCATGGAGTCGAAAGATCTCTGCTATAAACAATTTTGCCAACTGGGATGCAGATGGAAGATTAGCCAGAGGAACAAAGTGTGCCATTTTAGAGAATCGGTCAACTATGACCCATACGGTGTTCCGCCCACCAGACATAGGTAAATCTGTAATAAAGTCCATAGAAATATGCGTCCATGGTCTTAGTGGTACCGGCAAAGGATGGAGTAACCCGGCTGGTGGACCTTTGGGACTTTTATGCTGGGCACATTTTGGACAGGCAGCTACGAATTCCTGAACGTCAGTCCTGAGATGAGGCCACCAGTAGGAGCGTTGAATTAATTTAAGTGTCTTATGACCGCCCGCATGGCCCATGAAGGAGGAGGAGTGAGCCCATGTAAGAAGTTTTTTGCGAAGATTTGGTGCAACGAAGATCTTCCCTGGAGGAGGAAGTGGAGAGGTATTAGTTGCAGAAAAAGAGGTGGATTCCAGGATAAATTGCTCTTTTGAACGGTCAGAGGGTTCTTCTGAACCTAGGGAGCGAGATAATGCATCTGCCTTTTTGTTGAGGGAACCTGGTCTGTAACTGAGTTTATGTTATGCACACCAGTGCCTGCAGGAAAGTACTGGTGTCAGAACTGTTATGCACTCCAGTGCCTGCAGGAATGTACTGGTGTTTGAACTGTTATGCAAAACAAATGGACTCACAGACAGACTGGGGAATATGACATAACGTACACAGAAGGTGATAGGGTAACAAAATACACACAAGGTGAACAGAGAAGCCCAGAGGCTAAGGAACTGGGTATCTCCCTTGTATTAGAACTGCTCAGATGGGAAAAGCAAGATGTTGTGTTTTAATACATAGAGCACCCGAAATGCTGTTGCTAAGGGCAACAGCAAAACCCTAAAGGGTTACCAACGGGTGTGGCAGTAAACTCCTTGGTCAGAGATGGAATGATAGACACAAGGAGAGTCTCCACAATCCTAATTCTCACTTGCAGTGCACAGGTTCAGCTTACTGCCACTAAACTGACCCCTGACACCTAGCACAGTGAGACAGGATTAGACAGGCAAGTCTTAGAATACAGCCGCAAACTTGCTAAGTTCACAGAGTAGTAACAGAACCCCAGCAAGCTAAACGACTGACTCCAGTCTTACTGCTAGGTCTGGATTGGCAGAGTGTAATACCAAATCCCCAGGCCTATTTGCAGTAAGCAACAAACAAATACAAAGCTACACAGCACTGGTTAACTTTCAGGAACTGACTAACCAACAAAGATTCAGCAGCATCTGCTTACCCTGAGAAGAGGCCTTATAAAGCAGGTGCTGTCCACGCCCCACTCAGACCTCACAGACTGTGAGCACAAAAACCAGCACCGGATCCCCTGCCGTGCACAGAGCCTATAACCACTGCACAGCAAAAGACCCGAACCGGAGTATCAGCTGCGCTCAGGTTACTCCGCTAGCACTTGTCTCCCGGTTGCCATGACGACGTGGCAGCACAGGGCAGGAGACCCTAACAGTACCCCCCCTCTGACGAGGGGTCAAAGAACCCCTACCACCGGGTTTATCGGGGAACTGCGAGAAGAAAGAGCGTATCAGTCTGGGGGCATGAAGATCACAACTGCGCACCCACGACCGCTCCTCCGGGCCATACCCCTTCCAGTGCACCAAAAATGACAGCCGACCCCGAACCACCTTGGAGTCAAGAATCCTTTCAACAACAAACTCCCTCTGGCCACGTATCAGAAGAGGGGAAGGTCTTCCACTGGAAGAAGGATTACTAATCGCCCGTTTTAAAAGGGAACAATGAAATGTTTTATTGATACCCAAAGAACGGGGCAGATCTAACTGAAATGCCACCGGATTGATAACCCTGGTGATCTTATAAGGGCCGAGGAACCGGGGGCCTAACTTATGAGATGGCTGTCTCAACTTCAAATTCTTGGTAGACAACCAGACGAAGTCTCCTAATTTGAAGCTGCAGGGTCTTTTCCGCTTATCAAAAACCCTTTTGGTCACTAATGACACAGACACAAGGGCTTTCATCACTTTCCGCCAAATACCTCTAAGGACCGAAACCACAGAGGAACCACCAGGCGTGGAGTCCAGGGGGTCAAAAGAATTGGCCTTAGGATGATGCCCATACACACAAAGGAAGGGAGAGATCCCTGTAGCAGAGTGAGCCGCGTTGTTATAGGCAAACTCCGCCATGGACAGATGAGCAACCCAGTCAGTCTGACACTTGGAGACATAACACCTGAGGAACTGCTCCAAGGACTGGTTCACCCTTTCAGTCTGCCCATTAGACTGCGGATGGTAGCCTGACGACAAGCTGACAGAAATCTGGAGATCGGAACAAAATGCCCTCCAGAATTTGGCCACAAACTGGGATCCGCGGTCAGAGACCACATCAAGTGGCAACCCGTGGAGACGCACAACATGCAGCATAAAAAATTCAGACAGGCGTCTGGCCGATGGCAGCCCAACCAGTGGAACGAAGTGCGCCATCTTCGAAAACCTGTCAACGACAACCCAGATGGCTGTCATCCCCGAGGATTTGGGCAAGTCCACCACAAAATCCATTGAAATGTGGGTCCATGGCTTAGATGGGATAGAGAGTGGATGTAATGGGCCAACAGGAACCCCTCTAGGAGTCTTATTTCGGGCACAGATGTCACATGCCCGAACCCACTGATCCACATCCTTAGCCACCGAGGGCCACCACACCGCCCTAGATAGCAACTCCCGAGTTCTGGCAATACCCGGGTGACCTGCCGACTTCTTGGCATGGAATTCCAGGAACACTCGCTGTCTTAACCTAGGAGGCACAAACAAAAGACCTACCGGAAGGTCTGGAGGAGCCTGCTCCTGTGCTCTAAGGACTAATGATAAGAGGTCCTGGGTAATGCCCACTTTAATACATGATGGGGAAACAATGGGCAACGGCTCCTCGGTGGTCTCCTGGATTGGAGCAAAACTCCGCGAGAGCGCATCAGCCTTGATGTTTTTTGACCCAGGGCGATATGTTATCAAAAAATTAAAGCGAGCAAAAAACAAAGCCCATCGTGCCTGCCTGGCATTGAGACGCTTTGCTTACTCTAAATATGCCAGATTCTTATGGTCAGTGAGAATTGAGACCACAAACTTAGCCCCCTCAAGCCAGTGTCTCCACTCCTCGAGTGCATCCTTAATAGCCAACAATTCCCGGTTACCCACGTCATAATTCATCTCGGCAGGCGAAAATTTACGGGAAAAGTAAGCACAGGGATGAAGGCGATTATCAGACACTCCCATCTGAGAAAGCACTGCCCCAATACCCATCTCAGAGGCATCCACAAAAGGACGCTCTGGATTTGGGTGTCGCAGCACCTTGGCCGAAACAAATGCCCTTTTGAGACGGGCAAAAGCCGCTTTAGCCTCACAAGACCAGTGAGCAACATCCGCCCCTTTCTTAGTGAGTGCCACCAAGGGCGCCACTATAGACGAAAATCCAGCGATAAATCGTCTATAAAAATTCGCAAAGCCCAGGAAACGCTGAAGCGCCTTCAAACTAGTGGGCTGCACCCAATCCAGGACTGCTTGTACCTTGGAACCCTCCATTTGGAAACCTTCTGGGGAGATAATATATCCTAGAAATGCGATTTGCTGAACTTCAAATTCGCACTTCTCCAGCTTCGCCCCAAGCCGGTGGTCTCTGAGTTTCTGGAGGACTAAGCGTACATGCTTCCGATGTTCCTCCAGGGAATGGGAGAAGATTAGGATGTCATCTAAGTATACAACTAAGAATCTATCCAAATATTCCCTGAGCACATCATTCATGAAATCCTGGAAGACTGCCGGGGCATTACAGAGCCCAAAAGGCATCACCAAATATTCATAATGCCCTGAGTGGGTATTAAAGGCAGTCTTCCATTCATCCCCCTCTCTTATTCGGATTAGATTGTACGCACCGCGTAGGTCAATCTTAGAAAAAATGGTGGCAGTACGAAGCTGGTCAAACAAGACCGAAATGAGAGGCAGTGGGTATGAGTTTTTAATCGTGATACGGTTCAATTCCCTGAAGTCGATGCAGGGTCGCAACGAACCGTCCTTTTTACCCACGAAGAAGAACCCAGACCCAACTGGAGACTGTGAAGGTCTGATAAATCCCTTAGCCAAGTTCTCCTGAATGTACTCTGCCATAGCCTGAGTCTCAGGACGTGACAGGGAGTACAACCTGCTCTTGGGAAGCTTAGCATTTGGCAACAAATCAATGGCACAGTCATAGGGGCGATGGGGAGGTAGTACCTCTGCAACTTTTTTGGAGAACACGTCCGCAAAATCTGCATAACACCCTGGCAATCCTGGCAAACTTAGCTGCGAGAGCCTGACTGGAAGGCTCAAGCAACTCCTGAAACAATCAGTACCCCAACTAAGAATCTCCCCAGAGACCCAGTCAAATTGAGGATTGTGGGCCCTTAACCAGGGTAACCCCAACACCAATGGGGCAAAAGTACAGACAGTCACATAAAAGGACAATTTTTCAGAGTGTGTGGCTCCAATAAACAAAGAAATCTGGCTAGTGCAAGAGGTAATTTTACCTTGGGATAATGGTTCCCCGTTTAACCCACAAATCTCAATTTCCGATGCCAAGGGTACTAAGGGAACAGAGTGTTTCAGGGCGAATTGGCGGTCCATAAAAACCCCGTCGGCCCCACTGTCCACAAAGGCCTCAGTCTTGACAGTTTGACCGAGGATCTTCAAGGTCACCGGAATGATAAAAGTCTTCTTGGGAAATTCTGACTTCTGGCCTGACAGGATATTTCCCATCACCCTCAGGCCCTGAAGTTTTCCGGCTTTTCTGGGCATGATACTACCACATGACCTTTATTCCCACAGTACAAACACAACCCCTGCTGTCTCCTCCGCGTCTTCTCACGCGAGGAGAGGCGGGTAGCCCCAATCTGCATAGGCTCCTCGGAAAATTCCTCAGAGTCTGAGGTTCCCTTGGGAAGGAAGGAAATCTCAGTCTCCCTTTCAAGCCTACGCTCTCTCAGCCGTCTATCCACCCGGATGGATAACTGCATGAGCTGATCCAAGCTATCAGGCAAGGGATATTGTACCAGTTGGTCCTTTATCTGGTTAGAAAGACCTCTTCGGTACTGGTGTCTCAGGGCTGGGTCATTCCACTGGGTATCATGGGCCAACCTCCGAAACTTCGTACAGTAAACCTCAACTGGCCTTCGCCCTTGCTTAAGGATCGAAATCTGAGCCTCGGCTGAGGCCGTCTTGTCAGGGTCATCATACAACATGCCCAGTGCCGTAAAAAAAGCATCAACACTTTTAAGCGACGGACAGTCAGGCTGCAACCCATATGCCCAGACCTGTGGGTCTCCTTGTAGCAAGGAAATCACTATGCCCACCCGCTGAATCTCCGACCCAGAAGACTGAGGCCTAAGCCGGAAGTATAGCTTGCAGCTCTCCTTGAAACAAAAGAACTGCGAGCGATCTCCAGAAAAACGATCCGGGAGATTTACTTTCGGCTCCTTAACCCCTGCAGGTGCTGCTGCTGCGGGAGCTCCGCCAGCAGCCTGGGAGGTGTGCATTTTAATGGACAAATCATTAAATTGTCGAGTCAGGACCTGCACCTGATCGACCACCTGTTGCAACGTATTTTGAGGGGTATGCTCCATATTCCCACAAAATTTCAACAGGAGTATTAGGCTGCTGAATATGTTATGTACACCAGTGCCTGCAGGAAAGTACTGGTGTCAGAACTGTTATGCACTCCAGTGCCTGCAGGAATGTACTGGTGTTTGAACTGTTATGCAAAACAAATGGACTCACAGACAGACTGGGGAATATGACATAACGTACACAGAAGGTGATAGGGTAACAAAATACACACAAGGTGAACAGAGAAGCCCAGAGGCTAAGGAACTGGGTATCTCCCTTGTATTAGAACTGCTCAGATGGGAAAAGCAAGATGTTGTGTTTTAATACGTAGAGCACCCGAAATGCTGTTGCTAAGGGCAACAGCAAAACCCTAAAGGGTTACCTACGGGTGTGGCAGTAAACTCCTTGGTCAGAGATGGAATGATAGACACAAGGAGAGTCTCCACAATCCTAATTCTCACTTGCAGTGCACAGGTTCAGCTTACTGCCACTAAACTGACCCCTGACACCTAGCACAGTGAGACAGGATTAGACAGGCAAGTCTTAGAATACAGCCGCAAACTTGCTAAGTTCACAGAGTAGTAACAGAACCCCAGCAAGCTAAACGACTGACTCCAGTCTTACTGCTAGGTCTGGATTGGCAGAGTGTAATACCAAATCCCCAGGCCTATTTGCAGTAAGCAACAAACAAATACAAAGCTACACAGCACTGGTTAACTTTCAGGAACTGACTAACCAACAAAGATTCAGCAGCATCTGCTTACCCTGAGAAGAGGCCTTATAAAGCAGGTGCTGTCCACGCCCCACTCAGACCTCACAGACTGTGAGCACAAAAACCAGCACCGGATCCCCTGCCGTGCACAGAGCCTATAACCACTGCACAGCAAAAGACCCGAACCGGAGTATCAGCTGCGCTCAGGTTACTCCGCTAGCACTTGTCTCCCGGTTGCCATGACGACGTGGCAGCACAGGGCAGGAGACCCTAACAGTTTAAAATTAAAACGGGTAAAGAAGAGTGCCCATCTTGCTTGGCGTGGGTTCAGACATCGGGCTGACTGTAGATACAGGAGGTTCTTGTGATCCGTGGTCACCGAAATTGGATGCTGAGCTCCCTCCAACAAATACCTCCACTCCTCAAAGGCCAACTTAATTGCCAGTAATTCCTGTTCCCCAATAGCGTAATTCTGTTCAGCGGGGGAGAATCTTCGCGAGAAGAATGCACAAGGATGGACCTTCTTGTCCTCGAAAAGCTGGGATAATACTGCTGCTACTCCTACAGTAGAGGCATCAACCTCCACCAAGAACGGACGGCTGAGATCGGGTTGTCGAAGAACTGGAGCAGTCGTGAAGGCCTCCTTTAAAGATGAAAAAGCTTCCAAAGCCTCCGGAGACCACTTGGCAGGATCAGCTCCCTTCCTAGTTAATGTGGTTATAGGAGCTATGACAGAAGAATAATTTTGAATGAATCTTCGGTAGAAGTTAGCAAACCCCAGGAAACGTTGAATTCCTTTAAGGGTAGCTGGAAGTGCCCAATCCTGAATCGCCTGGACTTTAGCGGGGTCCATCTGTAACCTCGGCCCTGAAAGAATGTAACCGAGGAATGGAATCGTGGGTACTTCAAAGGTGCACTTCTCTAATTTACAGAATAATTGATTCCTTCGTAATCGAGTTAGCACTTCTCTGACTTGTTCCCGATGGGTCTTCAGATCCCTAGAAAAAATGAGGATGTCATCCAGATACACTACCAAGCAGTCATAGAGGAGATCTCTGAAGATTTCGTTAACGAACTCTTGAAAGACAGCTGGGGCGTTGCATAGGCCAAAAGGCATTACCAGGTATTCGTAATGTCCGTCGCGGGTATTAAATGCCGTCTTCCATTCGTCCCCTGGGCGAATACGTATAAGATTGTAGGCCCCCCGTAAGTCCAACTTAGTAAATACACTAGCTCCTTTAACACGGTCGAACAGTTCTGGAATCAGAGGTAACGGATATCTGTTCTTAATTGTTATGTCATTGAGACCTCTATAGTCAATACAGGGCCGCAACCCCCCATCCTTCTTTTTGACGAAGAAAAACCCTGCTCCGGCCGGAGATGTAGAAGACCTGATGAACCCTTTCTCCAAGTTCTCCCGTATATACTCCGACATGGCCTGTGTCTCGGGAAGTGAGAGAGGGTAAATTCGACCTCAGGGAGGAGTCTTACCGGGTACTAGCTCAATGGGACAATCCCAAGTACGATGCGGGGGCAAGGTGTCCGCCCCATGCTTACTGAAAACATCTTGAAAAGATTGGTACTCCACAGGAAGGCTGGAAGAGTTGGAAGAACAGAGAGGTCTAACTGAAGGTAAACAGTTCTGAAAGCAGTCTTGTCCCCAAGAGAGAACATCCATAGTTTGCCAATCTATGTGGGGATTGTGTCTGATTAACCATGGAAACCCTAGGATTAGTTCATGAGAGGCTTTAGGAATTACAAGGAAAGAGATTTTTTTCTGAATGGAGAACTCCGACCTTCAGCTTGAGAGGAATAGTACGAAAGGATATAATACCCTCTGGGATATAACTTCCATCCACTGCGGTAACAGAAATGGTACGATCCAAAGGAACCATTTGTATTCCAGATCGTTTGACCAGAGCTGACGTAATGAAGCTTTCGGCGGCTCCGGAGTCGAGTAGTGCAGGGATGAGAAGAGAAGAAGGGAGCTCCAATTGGGTTAACAGGACAGACTCTTTCTTGGTATGTAATTCTGAGAATTCTCCTAGCTTGACCTCTCCAGCACAAACTAGGAGCGGGCGTTTCCCGGACGTAGACTGCAAGTTTTAACAAAGTGATCAGATGCACCACAATACAGGCAGAGGTTCCCTTGTCGCCGTCTCTGACGTTCTTCATTGGAGAGGTGGGAGCGATTAATCTGCATGGGTTCTTCCACAGTTGGTGATGATGGTGTTGGTGGAAGAACAACTCTAGGCTTAGGGCGATCTGACCGCAACCTCTCCATACAGCGTTCTCTGTACCTCAGATCTAACTTATTGCATAAAGAAATTAGTTTATCCAACTTATCAGGTACATCCTGAGTTGCGAGGTCATCTTTGATCTTTTCGGAGAGACCGCTCCAGAAAGCTGCAATGAGAGCCTCCTCGTTCCAGTTCAGTTCTGAGGAAAGGGTGCGAAACTGTATCACGTACTGACTGACCGTACGCGTGCCCTGACGCAGGCGCAGGATCTCCAATGAGGCGGCAGAAGTCCTGCCCGGTTCGTCGAAGATTCTTCGAAAGGTGGCCATGAATTCTGGATAGTTAGATAAGATGGGATCCATCCTCTCCCACAAAGGTGAAGCCCATTCCAACGCTTGCCCGGTAAGTAAAGAAATTATATAGGCTACTTTGGTTCGTGCTGATGGGAAGTTGGCCGACTGTAGTTCGAACTGGATTTCGGACTGGTTAAGAAACCCGCGGCATTGTTTTGGATTCCCATCAAATTTACTGGGAGGTGGCAAATGCAAACGTGGAAGTGGTACTGGTACAAGAGGAAGCAGGACCGGAGGTGCCAATGTGGGAGCAGCTGTAGATACTTGAGGTGCCGTCATGGCAACACAGAGAGAATCGAGACGTTCGGACATACTCTGCATGAACTGCACGATTTGAGATTGTGTGGCCTCCTGCTTACTTAAGCGAGACCAGATATCTGCAGTTGAATCACCTCCTGAGGCCTGATCACCCGTCGAATCCATTGGGCCAGTGCTTACTGTCACGTCTGGCAGGGTTTGAGGATCCGGCAGCTGAGATTTGCCCGAGGAGGTAGCAGGCTGTGAATGAACCAGATGAGGGGGCTGGATATAGTTCATTCGCATGGGACACGGAGCAATGAAAAACGAAGGCGGGATTTGAGAGTCAATGGAAAGTATTTATTATGTACAGGGCTGAGGTAGGGAACTGAGGCTGAAGTACAATGGTTAAAGACGTGGCTGGAGGTGAAGAACTGCGGACTGTGATTTGAAAGACGAGACTGTAGATGATGAACTGTGGATGGTAGTTGAAAATGTGGCTGGAGACAAGGACTGTGGTTTGGAAAACGAGGCTTGAAGATAATAATCTGCAGGCTGTGGTCAGTGGTACAAAGGCGTGGCTGGTGAAGGAGATCTGTGGAGTGTGGCTTGAAAGACGAGGCAGAAGACCCGGGGCCGACTGTGCCCAAAGAGTCTTACTGGACCGGGTTTTCCAGGAGCGCTTCCACAGGCAGTAGCAGGCAAGAAACGGCAGGGCTGCAGCAGCAACAGAGAACCGACCAAGCAGGATCAGGAGGAACCAAGATACAGCAGGAATCCTGGGAGCACAGGCTAAAGCACCTACAACAGGGTTGTAACTTGAAGCACTGGCATCCCTGTCCTAAACCAGCCCCCTTTTATAGGGAGAGCTTCCCCTGGATTGGCTGAAAGAAACAGGAACTATGCTTAAAACTTGGTCTCCAACATGGCGGCGCCCAGTAATGCAGACCTTTTTGCAAAGCCACATTGCTCACTGCCCCTGGTCTCCAAGCAACGGTTCAGCAAGAGCGACCCGCTGTAGCGGCGTCCCGCCGCCACGAGCGGACCCCCTCACCTCCGCTACTGCTGCCCACGGATCCGGCGCAGCAGCCCACCTCCGCCGCTGCCCGCACAACGCCAAGGAAGCCAGCCCCGCGGCCCCAGCGTACCGGCAAGACTCCGGACGCTGACAGTCAGTTAGCAATTTTACGGTTTTGTTACCAAATTTGTGAAAACAGTAATTAACCGTGAACAAGTATTGATCACCCCTGGATTGTAAGAATTCCTCCAACTGAGTTTTTTGGAGAGGTACAGTAGGAATGTTCACTTGGATAAGAGGGATTTAGTTTAAAGGCATGATAAGCATCATAGAGTGTGCTTGTGGAGAGTGAGATAAGAGGTAGCGTATTGTTTCCGCATAGCATCAGTGTTAGAAATAATAGCTCCCTTCATCACTGACTTGGCAATTTGCCAGAATAAAATAGGGCCGTCATCAGCATAAGAGGTATTGGTAGGTTGGAGATCTTCCCAGGCCCTCTGGTAAGGTTTTAATATTTTCAGTGCATTTAGCTAAGATAACCACGCCCCGAGATTTGGAGTTGAAAGGGGCTGCTACTACCAACCAATGAAGCATTTGTAGTTTTAATGTTTCTATGGAGTTAAATAAGTCTCTGGAAGATACACAATACCGTATTCAATAAAAAATACATTTACTATCACACAAGGCCATTAACCAAACTACACCTATGTACAACTCTTCTCTTATCTCACAATATCTCCCAACCGGACCTCTTCGCTTTTTTACAAGATTGGTGTCTCTCATCCACACTCATTACTCGCTGCCACTCACGATTGCAGGACTTTCTTTGGGTTGCACCCACTCTGTGGAATGCCCTACCACGCACAATAAGACTCTCCCCTAGTCTCCACACCTTCAAACTCACCTCTTCAGGCAGCTTATCACATTACAGAACCACTCACATAACCTTCATAAGCGTTCCTATCTAATTATATACCCACTGTTCAGTCCACACGTACTGTATATTCACATATCTTCTTTTCCTTCACTCCCTTCTCCTGACCCTTGTTCATCATTGCTGTGTGGCCATATCATACAGCCCACCGAGAACCTTTGCAATCTGGTAGACAACTATGCAATAGATAGCACCTATCCTTGTGTATACATGCCTATTTCCGATAGAGTGTAAGCTTGCGAGCAGGGCCCTCCTACCTCTATGATTGATTGTTATTATCCAGTTTTGTTTTATGATTGTGTACAATTGTAAAGCACTACAGAATTTGCTGCGGTATATAAGAAACTGTTAATAACTAATAATTATATATAATCTCTGTTTATGCCACCACCATTCAATGAGCCTATCCTTAGTGCAGGCATAGATGTATGATTTATACCAGGTGGGGGAAAAAGTCAGGAGACTTGTGTTGCCAGGATAAGAGAAGGGGAATGGATGTGAAACAGGAGGAAAATTACAAAATAGGACAGGGGGAAACATATACAAATTTGGTTAACATCAATAACATTTGCATTGGAAAACACATGGACTTCTGGTATAACAATCGGAGAGCAAAGCGTAGTATTATTACAGTCCGGGTCATCGCTCCCTGTCACAGCCCGGTATAAAACTAGAAGGCAGGAAAAGCCTATAAAACAGACATATAAGACTATAGGAGAGTCAAACAATGGGGGTAATTCAGACGTGATCACTGTTGTGCGAATTCGCAAAGCGGACGATTGTCGAATGACTTTGCATGTGTACGGATACACAAGCGCGAGGCCAAACTACAAAAGAAATCAAAGTCTTTTTTGATTGCTAAGAGAACGTAGGCTGATTGACAGGAAGAGGACGTTTGTGGATGGTAACTGTCCGTTTTCTGGAAGTGCTAGGAAAAACGCAGGCGTGCCCAAGTGTTTTCAGGGCGGGTGTGTGACGTCAGCTCCGGCCCCGATCAGCCTGTGTGTATCACACTGTAGGAGTAAGTCCTGGGGTACGCACAGACTGGAAAAAATAAGATTTTACTTACCGGTAAATCTATTTCTCGTAGTCCGTAGTGGATGCTGGGGACTCCGTAAGGACCATGGGGAATAGACGGGCTCCGCAGGAGACATGGGCACTTTAAGAAATAATTTATATTCTGGTGTGCTCTGGCTCCTCCCTCTATGTCCCTCCTCCAGACCTCAGTTAGAGAAACTGTGCCCGGAAGAGCTGACAGTACAAGGAATGGATTTTGATAATACAGGGCAAGATACATACCAGCCACACCAATCACACCGTATAACTTGTGATAACCTTACCCAGTTAAGAGTATGAACAACAACAGAGCATCAGTTCAACCCTGATGCAACTATAACATAACCCTTATTTAAGCAATAACTATATACAAGCATTGCAGAAGAAGTCCGCACTTGGGAAGGGCGCCCAGCATCCACTACGGACTACGAGAAATAGATTTACCGGTAAGTAAAATCTTATTTTCTCTAACGTCCTAGTGGATGCTGGGGACTCCGTAAGGACCATGGGGATTATACCAAAGCTCCCAAACGGGCGGGAGAGTGCGGATGACTCTGCAGCACCGAATGGGCAAACACAAGGTCCTCCTCAGCCAGGGTATCAAACTTATAGAACTTTGCAAAAGTGTTTGAACCTGACCAAGTAGCTGCTCGGCAAAGCTGTAATGCCGAGACCCCTCGGGCAGCGCCCAAGAAGAGCCCACCTTCCTAGTGGAATGGGCCTTAACTGATTTTGGCAGCGGCAATCCCGCCGCAGAATGAGCCTGCTGAATCGTGTTACAGATCCAGCGAGCAATATTTGCTTTAAAGCAGGAGCACCCAGCTTGTTGGATGCACACAGGATAAACAGCGACTCAGTTTTCCTGACCCTAGCCGTTCTGGCTACATAAACCTTCAAAGCCCTGACCACATCCAGTAACTCGGAATCCTCCAAGTCACTAGTAGCCACAGGCACCACAATAGGTTAGTTCATATGAAAGGATGACACCACTTTTGGCAGAAATTGTGGACGGGTCCGCAATTCTGCTCTATCAATATGGAAAACCAGATAGGGGCTTTTATGTGACAAAGCCGCTAATTCTGACACACGCCTAGCCGAAGCCAAGGCTAATAGCATGACCACCTTCCACGTGAGATATTTTAACTCCACGGTTTTAAGTGGTTCAAACCAGTGTGATTTCAGGAAACTCATCACCACGTTAAGATCCCAAGGTGCCACTGGAGGCACAAAAGGGGGCTGTATATGTAGCACTCCCTTTACAAACGTCTGAACTTCAGGTAGAGAAGTCAGCTCTTTTTGAAAGAAAATGGACAGGGCCGAAATATGGACCTTAATGGAACCCAATTTTAGGCCCAAAGTCACTCCCGACTGTAGGAAGTGAAGGAAACGGCCCAGCTGGAATTCCTCCGTGGGGGCATTCCTGGCCTCACACCAAGCAACATATTTTCGCCATATACGTGATAATGTTGAGCCGTCACGTCCTTCCTAGCCTTTATCAGCGTAGGAATAACCTCATCCGGAATGCCTTTTTCTGCTAGGATCCGGCGTTCAACCGCCATGCCATCAAACGCAGCCGCGGTAAGTCTTGGAACAGACAGGGCCCCTGTTGCAACAAGTCCTGTCTTAGAGGCAGAGGCCACGGGTCCTCTGTGAGCATTTCTTGTAGATCTGGATACCAAGTCCTTCTTGGCCAATCCGGAACAATGAGTATTGTTCTCACTCCTCTTTTTCTTATGATTCTCAGCACCTTGGGTATGAGAGGAAGAGGAGGTAATACATAGACCGACTGGAACACCCACGGTGTCACCAGTGCGTCCACAGCTATTGCCTGAGGGTCTCTTGACCTGGCGCAATACCTCTGTAGCTTTTTGTTGAGGCGGGATGATATCATGTCCACCTGTGGCAGTTCCCACCGACTTGCAATCTGCGTGAAGACTTCTTGATGAAGTCCCCACTCTCCCGGGTGGAGGTCGTGCTTGCTGAGGAAGTCTGCTTCCCAGTTGTCCACTCCCGGAATGAACACTGCTGACAGTGCGCTTACGTGATTCTCCGCCCAGTGAAGAATTCTGGTGGCTTACACCATCACCACCCTGCTCCTTGTGCCGCCTTGGCAGTTTACATGAGCCACTGCGGTGATGTTGTCTGACTGAATCAGAACCGGTTGGGTCTCCGCTTGACGTAGGGCGTTGTATATGGCCCTTAGTTCCAGGATGTTGATGTGAAGGCAAGTCTCCTGACTTGACCACAGACCTTGGAAATTTCTTCCCTGTGTGACTGCCCCCCACCCTCGGAGGCTTGCATCCGTGGTCACCAGGACCCAGTCCTGAATGCCGAATCTGTGGCCCTCGAGAAGGTGAGCACTCTGCAGCCACCACAGGAGAGACACCCTGGCCCTGGGGGATAGGGTGATTAACCGATGCATCTGAAGATGTGATCCGGACCATTTGTCCAGTAAGTCCCATTGAAATGTCCTCGCATGGAACCTGCCGAAGGGAATGGCCTTGTATGATGCCACCATCTTTCCCAGGACTCGCGTGCAGTGATGCACCGACAACTGTTTTGGTTTTAATATATTTCTGACCAGTGTCATGAGTTCCTGAGCCTTCTCCATCGGGAGATAAACCCTTTTCTGGTCTGTGTCCAGAATCATGCCCAGGAAAGGCAGACAAGTCGTAGGAATCAACTGCGACTTTGGAATATTTAGAATCCAGCTGTGTTGTCGTAACACTTCCAGAGAGCGTGCTACGCTGATCAGCAACTGCTCTCTCAACCTCGCTTTTATGAGGAGATCGTCCAAGTATGGGATAATTGTGACCCCTTGCTTCCGCAGGAGTACCATCATTTCCGCCATTACCTTGGTAAATATTCTCGGTGCCGTGGAGAGACCAAACGGCAACATCTGAAATTGGTAATGACAATCCTGTACCACAAATCTGAGGTACGCCTGATGAGGTGGATAAATGGGGACATGAAGGTATGCATCCTTTATGTCCAGAGACACCATAAAATCCCCCCCTTCCAGGCTTGCGATGACCGCTCTGAGCGATTCCATCTTGAACTTGAACTTTTTCAGGTATATGTTCAGGGATTTTAAATTCAATATGGGTCTGACCGAACCGTCCGGTTTCGGTACTACAAACATGGTCGAATAATAACCCCTTCCTTGTTGAAGGAGGGGAACCTTGACCACCACCTGTTGAAGATACAATTTGTGAATTGCAGTTAGCACTATTTCTCTCTCGAGGGGGGAAGCTGGCAGGGCCGATTTGAGGTATCGGTGAGGGGGCATCTCTTCGAATTCCAGCTTGTATCCCTGCGACACAATATCTATCGCCCAGGGATCTAACTGGGAGTGAACCCACATGTGGCTGAAATTTCGGAGACGCACCCCCACCGGGCCTAGCTCCGCCTGTGGAGCCCCAGCGTCATGCGGTGGATTTTGTGGAAGCCGGGGAGGACTTTTGTTCCTGGGAACTAGCTGTGTTGTGCAGCTTCTTTCCTCTGCCCCTGGCAAGAAAGGACGCACCTCGGACTTTCTTGCCTCTTTGTGATCGAAAGGACTGCATTTGGTAATACGGTGCAATCCTAGGTTGTGAGGAAACATATGGCAAAAAATTTGACTTTCCAGCAGTAGCTGTGGAGACCAGGTCCGAGAGACCCTCCCCAAACAATTCCTCACCCTTGTAAGGCAAAACCTCCATGTGCCTTTTTGAGTCGGCATCACCTGTCCATTGCCGAGTCCACAGGACCCTTCTGGCAGAAATCGACATAGCATTTACTCTAGAACCCAGTATACTAATGTCTCTTTGAGCATCTCTCATATATAGGACAGCGTCTTTTATATGCCCCAGGGTCATTAATATAGTATCCTTGTCTAAGGTATCAATTTCCTCAGACAGGGTGTCTGTCCATGCTGCTACAGCACTACACACCCAGGCTGACGTGATCGCTGGCCTCAGTAAGGTACCTGAATGCATATAAATGGACTTCAGAGTACCCTCTTGCTTTCTATCCGCAGCATCTTTGAGGGTGGCCGTATCCTGTGACGGCAAGGCTACCCTCTTGGATAAGTGTGTCAAAGCTTTGTCCACCCTAGGGGAGGATTCCCAGCGTAACCTGTCCGTTGGCGGAAAAGGGTACGCCATAAGCATCCGTTTGGAAATCTGCAGTTTTTTATCTGGAGATTCCCAAGCCTTTTCACATAACTCATTAAGCTTGTGTGAGGGGGGGGAAAGGTCACCACCTGCCTTTTTTCCCCATACATATGAACCCTCTTGTCAGGGACTGGGGTTTCCTCTGTGATGTGCAACACATCCTTAATTGCTATAATCATATAACGGATGGCTTTAGCCAATTTTGGCTGTATCTTTGCATCATCGTAATCGACACTGGAGTCAGAATCCATGTCGGTATCTGTGTCAACAATTTGGGATAGTGGGCGCTTTTGAGACCCTGACGGCCTCTGCGACATAGGATCAGGCACGGGCTGAGACCCTGACTGTCCTGAGGCTTCAGCTTTATCCAACCTTTTATGCAAGGAATTTACATTATCATTTAAAACCTTCCACATATCCATCCAATCAGGTGTCGGCGCCGTCGGCGGAGACACCACATTCATTTGCTCCCGCTCTGTTTCCACATAGCCTTCCTCGTCAAACATGTCGACACAAGCGTACCGACACACCACACACACAGGGAATGCTCTTTTTGAAGACAGTTCCCCCACAAGGCCTTTTGGAGAGACAGAGAGAGAGTATGCCAGCACACACCCCAGCGCTATATAACCCAGGAATAACACAGTAACTTAATGTTAACCCAGTAGCCGCTGTTTAGATTGATTTTTGCGCCTAATTATTTGCCCCCCCCTCTCTTTTTACCCTCTTCTACCGTGTATATGCAGGGGAGAGCCTGGGGAGCTTCCTCTCAGCGGAGCTGTGGAGAAAAAATGGCGCTGGTGAGTGCTGAGGAAGAAGCCCCGCCCCCTCAGCGGCGGGCTTCTGTCCCGCTTCAATGTACAATTTTTGGCGGGGGCTCATACATATATACAGTGCCCAACTGTATATATGTGTACTTTTATCAAAGAGGTCCCAATTGCTGCCCCTGCGCCCTGCACCCTTACAGTGACCGGAGTATGTGAGGTGTGTGTGGGAGCAATGGCGCACAGCTGCAGTGCTGTGCGCTACCTCAGTGAAGACTGGAGTCTTCTGCCGCCGATTTCGAAGTCTTCTTGCTTCTTATGCTCACCCGGCTTCTGTCTTCCGGCTCTGCGAGGGGGGCGGCGGCGCGGCTCTGGGATCGGACGATGAGGGTGAGATCCTGTGTATGATCCCTCTGGAGCTAATGGTGTCCAGTAGCCTAAGAAGCAGGACCTATCTTCAGAGAGTAGGGCTGCTTCTCTCCCCTCTGTCCCACGCTGCAGGGAGTCTGTTGCCAGCAGAGCTCCCTGAAAATAAAAAACCTAACAAAATACTTTCTTACAGCAAGCTCAGGAGAGCTCACTGAACAGCACCCAGCTCGTCCGGGCACAGATTCAAACTGAGGTCTGGAGGAGGGACATAGAGGGAGGAGCCAGAGCACACCAGAATATAAATTCTTTCTTAAAGTGCCCATGTCTCCTGCGGAGCCCGTCTATTCCCCATGGTCCTTACGGAGTCCCCAGCATCCACTAGGACGTTAGAGAAAACATTTGATGGTGAGTTGTGAACAGATTTGCAGCTGACTGGCGTTTACAAAGCTTTTCGCACGGCGTACGCAGACTTGCACGGGGCGGTATTTCACTCTGGCCGGCCACTACTAATCGCAGACCTCTACAAGTTCATAGGGGAGTGATCAGGACTGAATTAGGCCCAATGTGACAAACATAATAATGAATAAGTGAAAATCAGGTAATACAGACAGGTATATACGGATAAAACACAGGTGTGCAGTCAATGTCTGGGAAGAAATGTCAGTCAGACGAGATAAGAGCCAGAGGGGGATATCACTAACAATACCTGCTGGGCAGGTTAGTCCTGTATAACCTCAAGGAGAGACAGATACATTACGCTATATACTCAGTAGACAGATAGTCTTCAGGTCTGTGAAGGAGGGGGATCAGATGTCAGCACGGTTCCCTAAGGATTCCTTTTGTAAATAAGCTGAGGAATCTTCAGGGGACGAAAAGGCCTTGAAAATGTCACATCATAAGGTCCAGTTTAGCTGGGTAGATAGAGGCAGACTTCCGTTTATCCTCAACTAACTTCCAGCATATGGGGGAAAAAGCTCTGCATGCCGGGTAAGCTCTGCAGAAACATCTTGAAATATAAACAGCCGTTTATTTCCCTATAAAATATAGCGTTGTTTCCTGGAAGCCGATCGGAAGGCTACCTTGTGAGGGTAGTTTAAATATCTGAAAGGTGTGACCCGAGGACGGGCATCAGGCGAGCACAGAGGGGGACACACCCTGTGTTCGTGCATTCCTCTGTAATGGCTAGGGGGGTGGCAGAGTGGTTCAGACAAATTGAGCTAGGGCAGGGCCCTTGACTCATTCTGGTAACCCCACCAGCCTGATCAGTTCTCTCTATAATTAGCTTGTTCCATAGCGGTTTCTCTTTTTCAAGCGGTTTGATGGATACAGTGCCTTGCTAATATTCACCCCCCTTTGCATTTTTTATGTTTTGTTGCCTCACAACCTGCAATTAAAATGGACTGTATGAAGGTTTGCATCATTTCACTCAGAACATGGCTACAACTTTGAAGATGTCTTTTTTTTTTTATTGTGGAGCAAACAACAAATAGGACAAAATAACAGAAAACTTCAGCGTGCATAACTATTCACCTACCCAAAGTCAGCACTTTGTAGACCCACCTTTTGCGGCAATTACAGCTGCAAGTCGCTTTAGATAAGTCTCTATGAGCTTGCCACTGGGATTTTTGCCCATTCCTCAAGGCAAAACTGCTCCAGCTCCTTCATGTTGGATGGTTTCCGCTTGTGAACAGCAATCTTCAAGTCTGACCACAGATTCTCAATAGGATTGAGATCTGGGCTTTGTCTAGGCCATTCCAACACATTTAAAGTTTCCCATTAAACCACTCGAGTGTTGCTTTAGTGGGGAGGCGTTCCGGGGCGGATACTCACTGTTTTCCGGGCGTGGAGATCCGAACGCAGGCGTGTCCAGGCGTTTGGAGGGCGGTTGTCTGACGTCAATTCCAGGACGTTCATCGCTGGATCCATCACACAGGGTAAGTAACTGCAGGGCTGGTCTTGTTCTGCACAAAACTTTTTTAGCATAGTAGGACTGCACAAGCAATCGCTGCCCTGCTATGCAAAAATACACTCCCCCATAGGCGGCGTCTAGTTGATCGCATAAGCAGTAAAAAGTTGCTACGTGCGATCAACTTGGAATGACACCCTAAGTTTGAGGCCTGTCACACAGTGACCCGGTCAGAGGTGAAGTTTGAGGCATGGCACACAGTGACAGGGTCAAAGATAAGGTTTGAGGCAAAGCATCTCCTTTACTTAAGGTACCGCGTGCACATTTTTATATAGAGAACAGAGACATTGGTTTCTCTATTCATTATACAGTGTGATGTGAAAGGTTACCATAGAATGCATGGTAAATGCTAGGTAAAAGTGACAGGAATACAGTTTATTTTCCATTGGCTTTGTATATGATACGGTCACTTCTTGGCGTAGAGCAGCCAATGGTTGTTGGTGTATGTGTGTAGACCTCAGCGGTCAGATGGCCCCGTTGGCTGTGTAGAGGCCTCTCATGAAGCTGTTTTCCACACAGTAACGGAAATTCTGCTTGGATCGCTGCACGGAGAACGCCGGAAATGAGCCGCTGAGTGATGCAAGAATTCCGATATCAGCCACAAATGTGTATCACGCATGAGATCCACCATCTGGGTGACATCATATTCATAACCAAATGAGAATAAAATAAGAATTTACTCACCGGTAATTCTATTTCTCGTAGTCCGTAGTGGATGCTGGGACTCCGTAAGGACCATGGGGAATAGCGGCTCCGCAGGAGACTGGGCACAACTATAAAGAAAGCTTTTAGACTACTGGTGTGCACTGGCTCCTCCCACTATGACCCTCTTCCAGACTTCAGTTAGGATACTGTGCCCGGAAGAGCTGACACAATAAGGAAGGATTTTGAATCCCGGGTAAGACTCATACCAGCCACACCAATCACACCGTATAACTCGTGATACTATATCCAGTTAACAGTATGATAACAACTGAGCCTCTCAACAGATGGCTCAACAATAACCCTTTAGTTAAACAATAACTATATACAAATATTACATACAATCCGCACTTGGGATGGGCGCCCAGCATCCACTACGGACTACGAGAAATAGAATTACCGGTGAGTAAATTCTTATTTTCTCTGACGTCCTAAGTGGATGCTGGGACTCCGTAAGGACCATGGGGATTATACCAAAGCTCCCAAACGGGCGGGAGAGTGCGGATGACTCTGCAGCACCAAATGGGCAAACTCTAGGTCCTCCTCAGCCAGGGTGTCAAACTTGTAGAATTTAGCAAATGTGTTTGAACCCGACCAAGTAGCTGCTCGGCAAAGTTGTAGAGCCAAGACCCCTCGGGCAGCCGCCCAAGAAGAGCCCACCTTCCTCGTGGAATGGGCTTTCACTGATTTAGGATGCGGCAGTCCAGCCGCAGAATGTGCAAGCTGAATCGTACTACAGATCCAGCGAGCAATAGTCTGCTTTGAAGCAGGTGCACCCAACTTGTTGGGCGCATACAGGATAAATAGCGAGTCAGTCTTTCTGACTCCAGCTGTCCTGGAAACATAAATTTTCAGGGCCCTGACTACGTCCAACAACTTGGAAGCCTCCAAGTCTTTAGTAGCCGCAGGCACCACGATAGGTTAGTTCAGATGAAAGGCTGAGACCACCTTAGGGAGAAATTGGGGACGAGTCCTCAATTCTGCCCTATCCATATGGAAAATCAGATAAGGGCTTTCACATGACAAAGCCGCCAATTCTGATACACGCCTGGCCGAAGCCAAGGCCAACAACATGACCACTTTCCACGTGAGATACTTCAATTCCACGGTTTTAAGTGGCTCAAACCAATGTGACTTTAGGAAATCCAACACCACGTTGAGATCCCAAGGTGCCACTGGAGGCACAAAAGGGGGCTGAATATGCAGCACTCCCTTAACAAAAGTTTGAACTTCAGGTAGTGAAGCCAGTTCTCTCTGGAAGAAAATCGATAGAGCCGAAATCTGGACCTTAATGGAACCGAATTTTAGGCCCATAGTCACCCCTGACTGTAGGAAGTGCAGGAAACGGACCAGCTGAAATTCCTCCGTTGGGGCCTTCCTGGCCTCACACCACGCAACATATTTTCGCCATATGCGGTGATAATGGTTTGCGGTTACTTCTTTCCTAGCTTTAATCAGCGTAGGAATGACTTCCTCCGGAATGCCCTTTTCCTTCAGGATCCGGTGTTCAACCGCCATGCCGTCAAACGCAGCCGCGGTAAGTCTTGGAACAGACAGGGCCCCTGCTGCAGCAGATCCTGTCTGAGCGGCAGAGGCCATGGGTCCTCTGAGATCATTCTTGAAGTTCTGGGTACCAAGCTCTTCTTGGCCAATCCGGAACAATGAGTATAGTTCTTACTCCTCTTCTCCTTATTATCCTCAGTACCTTTGGTATGAGAGGAAGAGGAGGGAACACGTAAACCGACCGGTACACCCACGGTGTCACTAGAGCGTCCACAGCTATCGCCTGCGGGTCCCTTGACCTGGCGCAATATCTTTCTAGCTTTTGTTTAGGCGGGACGCCATCATGTCCACCTGTGGCCTTTCCCAACGGTTTACAATCAGTTGGAAGACTTCTGGATGAAGTCCCCACTCTCCCGGGTGGAGGTCGTGCCTGCTGAGGAAGTCTGCTTCCCAGTTGTCCACTCCCGGAATGAACACTGCTGACAGTGCTAACACGTGATTTTCCGCCCATCGGAGAATCCTTGTGGCTTATGCCATCGCCGTCCTGCTTCTCGTGCCGCCCTGTCGGTTTACATGGGCGACCGCCGTGATGTTGTCTGACTGGATCAGTACCGGCTGGTTTTGAAGCAGGGGTTTTGCCTGACTTAGGGCATTGTAAATGGCCCTCAGTTCCAGAATATTTATGTGTAGGGAAGTCTCCTGACTTGACCATAGTCCTTGGAAGTTTCTTCCCTGTGTGACTGCCCCCCAGCCTCGAAGGCTGGCATCCGTGGTCACCAGGATCCAGTCCTGTATGCCGAACCTGCGGCCCTCTTGAAGATGAGCACTCTGCAGCCACCACAGCAGAGACACCCTGGTCCTTGGAGACAGGGTTATCAGCCGATGCATCTGAAGATGAGATCCGGACCACTTGTCCAACAGGTCCCACTGAAAGGTTCTTGCATGGAACCTGCCGAATGGAATTGCTTCGTAGGAAGCTACCATCTTTCCCAGGATCCGCGTGCAGTGATGCACCGACACCTGTTTTGGTTTTAGGAGGCCTCTGACTAGAGATGACAGCTCCTTGGCCTTCTCCTCCGGGAGAAACACTTTTTTCTGTTCTGTGTCCAGAACCATCCCCAGGAACAGTAGACGTGTCGTAGGGACCAGCTGTGACTTTGGAATATTTAGAATCCAGCCGTGCTGTTGTAGCACCTCCCGAGATAGTGCTACCCCGACCAACAACTGCTCCCTGGACCTCGCCTTTATCAGGAGATCGTCCAAGTACAGGATAATTAAAACTCCCTTCTTTCGAAGGAGTATCATCATTTCGGCCATTACCTTGGATAGACCGAACGGCAACGTCTGGAATTGGTAATGACAATCCTGTACCACAAATCTGAGGTACTCCTGGTGAGGATGGTAAATGGGGACATGCAGGTAAGCATCCTTGATGTCCAGTGATACCATGTAATCCCCCTCGTCCAGGCTTGCAATAACCGCCCTGAGCGATTCCATCTTGAACTTGAATTTTTTTATATATGTGTTCAAGGATTTCAAATTTAAAATGGGTCTCACCGAACCGTCCGGTTTCGGTACCACAAACATTGTGGAATAGTAACCCCGTCCTTGTTGAAGTAGGGGCACCTTTACTATCACCTGCTGGGAATACAGCTTGTGAATTGCCTCTATCACTGCCTCCCTGCCTGAGGGAGTTGTTGGCAAGGCAGATTTGAGGAAACGGCGGGGGGGAGACGTCTCAAATTCCAGCTTGTACCCCTGAGATACTACTTGAAAGATCCAGGGATCCACCCGTGAGCGAGCCCACTGATCGCTGAAATTTTTGAGACGGGCCCCCACCGTACCTGGCTCCGCCTGTGGAGCCCCAGCGTCATGCGGTGGACTTAGAGGAAGCGGGGGAGGACTTTTGCTCCTGGGAACTGGCTGTATGCTGCAGCTTTTTCCCTCTACCTCTGGGCAGAAAGGACGCGCCTTTAACCCGCTTGCCCTTATGGGGCCGAAAGGACTGTACCTGATAATATGGTGCTTTCTTTGGCTGTGAGGGAACATGGGGTAAAAATGCAGACTTCCCAGCAGTTGTTGTGGAAACTAGGTCCGAGAGACCATCCCCGAACAACTCCTCACCTTTATAAGGCAAAACTTCCATGTGCCTTTTTGAGTCTGCATCACCTGTCCACTGCCGAGTCCATAACCCTCTCCTGGCAGAAATGGACATTGCACTTATTTTAGATGCCAGTCAGCAAATATCCCTCTGTGCATCTCTCATGTATAAGACTGCGTCTTTAATATGCTCTACGGTTAGCAATATAGTGTCCCTGTCTAGGGTATCAATATTTTCCGACAGGGAATCTGACCACGCAGCTGCAGCACTGCACATCCATGCTGAAGCAATAGCTGGTCTCAGTATAATACCTGTGTGTGTATACACAGACTTCAGGATAGCCTCCTGCTTTCTATCAGCAGGTTCCTTTAGGGCGGCCGTATCCGGAGACGGTAGTGCCACCTTCTTTGACAAGCGTGTGAGCGCTTTATCCACCCTAGGTGATGTTTCCCAACGTGACCTATCCTCTGGCGGGAAAGGGTACGTCATTAGTAACCTTTTAGAAATTACCAGTTTCTTATCGGGGGAAGCCCACGCTTCTTCACACACTTCATTTAATTCCTCAGATGGAGGAAAAACTACTGGTAGTTTTTTCTCTCCAAACATAATACCCTTTTTTCTGGTACCGGGGGTAACATCAGAAATGTGCAACACATTTTTCATTGCCTCAATCATGTAACGTGTGGCCCTATTGGAAGTTACATTAGTCTCATCGTCGGCGACACTGGAGTCAGTATCCGTGTCGACATCTGTGTCTGCCATCTGAGGTAGCGGGCGTTTTAGAGCCCCTGATGGCTTTTGAGACGCCTGGGCAGGCACAGGCTGAGAAGCCGGCTGTCCCATATTTGGTATGTCGTCAAACCTTTTATGTAAGGAGTCGACACTGTCACGTAGTTCCTTCCACATAACCATCCACTCAGGTGTCGGCCCCGCAGGGGGTGACATCACATTTATAGGCATCTGCTCCTCCTCCACATAAGCCTCCTCATCAAACATGTCGACACAGCCGTACCGACACACCGCATACACACAGGGAATGCTCTGACAGAGGACAGGACCCCACAAAGCCCTTTGGGGAGACAGAGAGAGAGTATGCCAGCACACACCAGAGCGCTATATAACACAGGGATCCCACTATAAATGAGTGTTTTTTCCCTTATAGCTGCTTATATTATATATACTGCGCCTAAATTTAGTGCCCCCCCCCTCTCTTTTTTACCCTTATGTATCTTGACACTGCAGGGGAGAGCCAGGGAGCGTCCTTCCAGCGGAGCTGTGAGGGAAAAATGGCGCCAGTGTGCTGAGGGAGATAGCCCCGCCCCTTTTCCGGCGGACTTCTCCCGCTTTTTCTGGAATTCTGGCAGGGGTATTTTTACACTTATATAGCCTTCCTGACTATATATGGTGTAGATTTGCCAGCCAAGGTGTATTATATTGCCCTCAGGGCGCCCCCCCCAGCGCCCTGCACCCATCAGTGACCGGAGTGTGAGGTGTGCATGAGGAGCAATGGCGCACAGCTGCAGTGCTGTGCGCTACCTTGTTGAAGACAGAAGTCTTCTACCGCCGATTTTCCGGAACACTTCTTGCTTCTGGCTCTGTAAGGGGGCCGGCGGCGCGGCTCCGGGACCGAACGATCGAGGTCGGGTCCTGTGTTCGATCCCTCTGGAGCTAATGGTGTCCAGTAGCCTAAGAAGCCCAAGCTACCTCCAGTCAGGTAGGTTCGCTTCTTCTCCCCTTAGTCCCTCGCTGCAGTGAGTCTGTTGCCAGCAGATCTCACTGTAAAATAAAAAACCTAAATATACTTTCTTTCTAGGAGCTCAGGAGAGCCCCTAGTGTGCATCCAGCTCAGCCGGGCACAAGATTCTAACTGAAGTCTGGAGGAGGGTCATAGTGGGAGGAGCCAGTGCACACCAGTAGTCTAAAGCTTTCTTTTAGTTGTGCCCAGTCTCCTGCGGAGCCGCTATTCCCCATGGTCCTTACGGAGTCCCAGCATCCACTTAGGACGTCAGAGAAACTGTATTCCAGGCACTGTTAGATGGTCCTCATCTAGGTCAGGCCATGAATGTTTATTCTACTATAATCTATTATTTAGGACTTTCCTCCATCTAGGTTGCTGAGAGGAACGGTTCAGCCTCTCTTGTGCTCATCAGACTCTGGTGGCTGATACGATATTGTCTGTTTTATGGCAGCCATAGGTGTGTATGAAATTCCTCTATAGCGGACATTCCCAATACTGATCATTTGTCACAGATCCTTGTCTTGCTTTATTATTTCATGCTTAAGATGAACACTGCGTTCGTTTCATATTTTCTCATGATGATTCCACATAGTTTGGATGCAGCACTGTGGTCTTGGACTGCTTTTGGCTTACATTATATCAGAGGGCCTGTTGTAGAGCAGGCGTTACATGAAGACTGAGGAACCATAATCCCTTCCCTGACTCTCTGCGGCCGGCGTTCCCTTTATGGTACACAACCGTCCACTGTGATCCACGCCGTTCCCTACACCGACAGCCAGGATCCACACGGCTTCCTCTACTCACGCCTTCATTGACGTTCCCTTTATGGTACACAACCGTCCACTGTGATCCACGCCGTTCCCTACACCGACAGCCGGGATCCACACAGCTACCTCTACTCACATCATCATTGACAGTTCCTTTATGGTACATAACCGTCCACTGTGATCCACGCCGTTCCCTACTCCGACAGCCAGGATCCACACGGCTTCCTCTACTCACACCTTCATTGACAGTCCCTTTATGGTACACAACCGTCCACTGTGATCCACGCCGTTCCATACACCGACAGCTGGCAGAAATTGCCATCCTTACTGATTAAGGGCCTTAGGGGCTAATTCAGACTGAATTAGAGCAAAGAGCGATCCAACAGGAATTTTTACGATTGCCCTGCGGGCGCATGTACTGCTGCACCAGTCTTGAAAGGGGTATGACTGACACCCGGATCTCCCACTCACCATAACACCCAGATCCACTTTCTTACCCTGACACCCGAATCCCTCCTCCTCGCCCTGCCTGACACACGGATCCCTCCTCCTCGTCCTGCCTGACGCCCGGATACCCTCCTCCTCACCCTGCCTGACACACGGATACCCTTCTCCTCGCCCTGTCCGACATCCGGATACCGTCCTACTTGCCCTGCCAGACGCCCGAATCCCTCCTACTCGCCCTGCCTGACGCCCGGATAACCTTCTACTCGCCCTGTCTGACGGCTGGATACCCTTCTCCTCGCCCCGCCCGGATCCCTCCTCCTCGTCCTGCCCGACGTCCGGATACCCTCCTCCTCACCCTGCCTGACGCCCAGATCCCTCCTCCTCGCCCTGCCTGACGCACAGAACCCTCCTCGCCCTGCCCGAATCACTCCTCCTCGTCCTGCCCGACGTCCGGATACCCTCCTCCTCGCCCTGCCCGACGCCCGGATCACTCCTCCTCGTCCTGCCCGACGTCCGGATACCCTCCTCCTCGCCCTGCCCGACGCCCGGATCACTCCTCCTCGCCCTGCCTGACGCCCGGATACCCTCCTCCTCGCCCTGCCCGATGCCCGGATCCCTCCTCCTCGCCCTGCCTGACGCCCGGATCCCTCCTCCTCGCCCTGCCTGACGCACAGAACCCTACTCCTCGCCCTGCCTGATGCCCGGTTCTCCCTGCTGTCACGATACATACACCATACTTGCCTACCTGACCCTCTCCATGAGGGAGAAAATGCTCTGTTCCTGGACTTTCCTGGTAATGTATGATTGCCATCACCTGTGGTGAAACACTTTTCTTATCAACTAACTAGCTCACCACAGGTGATGGCAATCATACATTACCAGGAAAGTCCAGGAACAGAGCATTTTCTCCCTCATGGAGAGGGTAGGGTCAGGTAGGCGAGTATGACATACACCCCTCCCTCCCACGGCCCCGCCGCAGCACATGGTACCGTCCGTCAGCTGGGATGGGCGGCGCTGAGCGGCTAATGAGCAGTGATCGAGCACGCAGGAGGGACTGTGCGGACAAGGGCGCGCGGGAAAGGGCGGGGCTGTGACGCCACGGCGGGCGCCCCGCTCTCGGTGAGCTGTTGGACTCGGGCTGGAGCGCGCGTTACGTGACGTCACCTGTTACGTCCCTCGCACGCAGTGTACGCCTGTAACGCTCCATGTTAGGCGGGGCAGCTGCCAGGTGAGCAGTGAGACTGCGGAGTGAGGGACATGTCTGTACATACACGCTATTATGGTCCATGTGGTAACCTGTCATTAGACATGTCAGTGGAGCTCTGCTAGTACACAGTCTTCCTCTGGACAGTCCTCTGATCATCAGGGGCTCTGAGGCATGTAATGAGGCATATGAGGGGGGCTTTGAGGCATGTGGAGGGGCTGTAAACGACTCTGAGGCATATGAGGGGACTCTATGGGGTATGAGGGGCTCTGAGGTATATATGGTACAGATGGCATGTAAAGGGGCATGTGGGGACTTCAGTCTGAGAAATATAATGGGGGTAACCCAACTGCTTTAGCCACATCTCCCAGAAATCCGAGAAAGAAAAGGTGGTAACCTACCAAACCCCCCCTCACACACTAACACACCTGCGGGCTACAGGTGGGACAGCGCCCAAAGAGCAACATTGTCCTGCAAAAATAGGGACTATAGGGAGGTCTGGAAATATGTGTGTGGTTCCTGCATAACTTACGATTACCATACTCTTATGCGACTTCTCCGAGGGGAGAAGTCACATAGGAATCCCTTGAGCTCCCCAGCAGCTTCCCGGGTGCCAGAATCACATACGATGTATCGTATGCAATAACAGCCAAGGCTGTGGGATACGACACATTTATAGTGCAGCCCTTACGATCTCCAACTCCGATCCGATAAACACTGGAGCGCGGATCGGAATCGGAGGTAAAACACCTGCGGATTTGCCACTTTTCATCCGATTTCTCAGCCCGATACATCGAAATCAGGCCAAATCGCACTAGTGTATGGGCACCTTAAGTCAGCGATAGTGATGCTGGAATGAAATTACCACAAATGTGGTAAATAGGGCTCAGCACAGGGGTGAGGAAACCCTCATTACGAAGGAAGGTGTAGAGGGGGAACTAACACGTTACTTGGCAGAACGGACCACTCGGCTGGACAATGGGGAGAGTTCTTACCAATCAGGGACAGCGACGAGATCTGAAGGTGCCCCCGGGATAAGAAACTGTCCGCTGTTCATCCCTGGGAGAGTAACAGGAAATCGCTGTTGAAGCTGGAGATTACCTGAAAAATTTGTATCTTTTGGTAATTAAGTTCCACGCCGAGTAATTTCCACATTTTCTGAAGGATTTTCTCCTTTTGCGAAAAGTATTGGTGCCGACAGGGTACAGTGGCATCTCTGGGGCAATCTCCAGGTGGACCCCTCTGTTGTAAGGACCTCTGTTCATGGTCAAATTCAGTGGGATCATTAGGGTTTAACCCCAGCTTTTCACAAAATATTTTATTAAGAGCATCCATGAGACCGTGTGTGGAGTCATCTTCATATCTGAATATTGTTTCACCGACCTCTATAATTGGGGTCACCAATGTGGAGCTGCCGGGCCCTCATTATGGTGACTTGATGGGTCACCGTGTCACGGAGTGTAATAAGTCCGTCAGACGCCGGGCTGGCTACTCTGGAGCCTAGGTGTGAGGTTTCTGCTTACACATGAGAAATCTGGGCTTCTATGGTTCATTGCAGCCGCAATTCAAGTCCCTGCACCTCTTCTCTGGAGGATAGCGTCTTGACGTGCTGGGATCTCTCCGATGTCTCTATGCACTTTAAAGACGTGCATGCAAGTCACTAATACCCCTTTCAGATCGCCAGCAGTAACTCGGGTAATTGCACATGAGCGCGCAGCGGCAGTCTGAAAGGGTCCTGTTGAAATAATCTGGGTCGAGTGACCTAGTCTTTCAAATCGAGTAGTTACCAGTGTTAAACACGTGTTCAACCCGGCTCGGGTAAGCCGGATCAATGGGTCCCGGTATGCTTTCACTGAATAGGAAGAGGCGAAGCCTTGAGATCATCTCATCTCCAAGCGCTGCCTCAACACGCGTCAGCACTGATGTCACCAACCAGGCAATATGCTGAGTAGGGCCGCCAGTCTGAAAGGGGTCTCAGCCGGGTCGCACCTGGGAAGGAACCGAGTACAAATCCCGGGTGCGACCGGGTGGTCTGGAAGCGGTATAAGCTGGGGAGCCTGATCAGCAGAGAGGGGGTCTTCCTGATAGAGGCAGTGTGACATTAACAGGAAGAGGTGGAGACCTGTCTGAGGTGAACCAGCATAGGTTTTCTTCACATACCGCTCTTGCGGGCCCTCACCTTTACCCACTGGGGATCTAGGAAGTTATGCTGTGCTATTACATATAGGGCCTGATTTATACCTGAACGCTGCTTTGCTGGCGCAACAGCGCATGCGTATGCACCGCAATGCGCACGTGTGTCAGACATCAACAAAGGGAATCGCTGGTCAGCATCAGGACAGTGCAAAAAATCCGATCGCACAGGCTTTTGCAAGGAGATTGACAGGATGAGGCCGTTTGTGGGTGGTAACTGACCATTTACTGGGAGTGTCCAGAAAAACGCAGGCGTTCCCAAGCGTTTTCAGAGCGGGTGGTGACGTCAGCTCCGGCCCCGATCAGCCTGTTCTCATCGCACTGTAGGAGTAAGTCCTGGGCTGCGCAGAGACTGCACACAGTGGAATTTGCAGCTCGGCGTACACATGCGATCGCACACTTGCACGGACAAATATACACTCCCCCTGGCGGCAGTGACTATCTGATCGCAGGACAGCAAAGTTAGCAGCCCAGCGATCAGGTCTGAATCACTCCCATAGTACAGTATGGCTAAAGGTTGACAAAGGCTGATTCTCCTGTAAGTTATGTTACGGTGGCGTGACGACTGCGTGGCAGATTGCATGCAGGGGCATGGTGGCGAGATGGAGGAATGTTCTGATCACGTAAAATCCTTATGGGAGGGTGCGCAGGACTTTGACAGGTGTAAACAGAGAGTCAGGGGGCTAATGAGATCACAGGGCAGTCCAAATGGAATAAACTGTGCTACCACTGCTGGCCACTGGATGGCGCCTGATAGCAGGAAAATAGTGCTTTAACCCTTTATGACCCCTTGTCCATTTAAATGGACATTATATAAAAAAAAAAATGAATAGACTGTATTCCAATCCCAATGTCCATTTAAATGTGCAAAAAATACTGTGAATATTTTCCGTCAGATGGCAGCGCCGGCTTCTAACGGTCGCTGCGAGTTTGTACGATGGCTTCACCCAGAAAGATCGCCACAAGGTCAGTATCCCACTTTATTAATCAAATTTTGTAAAAATCATTATGTGAACAGTAATCGGAGTTTCTCTAACGTCCTAGAGGATGCCGGGGTTCCATTTAGTACCATGGGTTATACACGGGTCACTTGGGAGCCATGGGCACTTTAAGAGATTTAATAGTGTGGGCTTGCTCCTCCCTCTATTCCCCTCCTACCAGACTCAGTTTAGAAAATGTGCCCGGTGGAGCCGGTCACAGCTAGGGGAGCTCTTAGGAGTTTTTCTAGTTTTGTTGTTTTCAAGAGTTACAGTACTTAGGTACAGGAAAGCTGCTGGCAACAGCCTCCCTGCTTCGTGGGACTTAGGGGAGAGTAGGAACCAACACTAGAAGTTAGTGGTTCTCTACTCCGCTGACTGGACACTGAGCTCCTGAGGGTGCTGATCGCAAGCCCACGAGGCGACCGCTCACTCCCGCAGCACGGCCGCTACCCCCTAACAGAGCCAGAAGATAGAAGAGTGGTGAGTACAGCGCCGGCGGGAATGGCGGCACAAGGGTGGGAGCGCAGCTCTGATAGGCTGCTCTCCGGAGGGCTCAGTGACACACTGTGTACGACGCTGTGAGGGGCGTCCTGGGCCAGCGCAATCACCCTACACTGGTCACATCATGCTAACGGGCTAATCCCTGCTGTTAGCAGCAAATTACCTCAGGCCAGTATAATCAACTAAGTACGGGAAGACGCGCCATTACAGGGGGCGGGAGTTCAAATTCAAGATGGAGTCTCTGAGAGCGGTTATCTCGGGTCTGGAGGAGGGGGAATTCCTTGATATCCCAGGATATCAAGGATGCGTACCTTCACGTTCCGATCTGGCCGCCTCACCAGGCTTAGCTAAGATTTGTGCTACTGGACTGTCACTATCAGTTCCAGGCCCTGCATTTGGCCTCTCCACAGCACCGAGGGTGTTCACCAAGGTCATGGCAGAGATGATGCTACTCCTCCGCAAGTGGGGAGTGAACATTGCGGGTCATTTCGACCCGATCGCTCGCTGCAGTTCGCAGCGCAGTGATCGGGTCGGAACTGCGCCGGCGCCCGAAGGCCGTCGTTCCCTAGTGATCGCTTCTGCCTGAATGACAGGCAGAGGCAGGAAGGGGCGGCATGGCGGCGTTTGGCCGCCGTTTTGGGGGCACGGTCCGTCCAACGCAGGACCGTGCAGGGGACGGGCCGCAGTGACGAGCAACTCCCGGTCAGCCGCAGAAGCTGTGCTTGCCGGGAGTTGCTCAACAAGTACAAAAGCATCGCCGCTGTGCTATGCTTTTGTGCGGGGGTGGGGGGGCGGACAGACATGCCGGGCGGGCTAGCCCTGTGCTGGGCGTCCCCCCGCATGGCTGGGAACATGATCGTAGCTGTGCTAAATTTAGCACAGGTACGACCATCTCGGAATGACCCCCATTATTCCATATCTGGACGATCTGCTAATAAATGCATCTTCCAGGGAGAAGCTGTTACAGAGCATTGCTCTTTCAACTCAACTACTCCAGGATCATGGGTGGATCCTGAACCTTCCAAAGTCACATTTGGAGCTGACAAGGCGTCTGTCCTTCCTGGGGATGATCCTCGACACGGAAGTGCAGAGGGTGTTTCTACCGGTGGAGAAAGCGTTGGTGATACAATCAATGGTCCGGGAGGTCCTGAAACCTGCCCGGGTATCGGTTCATCAGTGCATTTGCCTTCTGAGGAAGATGGTTGCCTCCTACGAGGCTCTACAGTACGGAAGATTTCATGCACGGTCCTTCCAACTGGATCTCCTGGACAAATGGTCGGGATCTCATCTTCACATGCAACAGCGGATTCGCCTGTCGCCGAGAGCCAGAATTTTGCTCCTCTAGTGGCTACAAACTTCTCACCTTCTCGAGGGCCGCAGGTTCGGGATTCAGAATTCTAACCACGGACGCAAGTCTCAGAGGCTGGGGAGCAGTCGCCCAAGGGGAAAGCTTCCAAGGAAAGTGGTCAAGTCTGGAATCCATCCTTCCGATAAATATTCTGGAGCTAAGGGCAGTGTACAACGGCCTTCTACAAGCGGCACATCTTCTGCAAGATCAGGCCATTCAGGTTCAGTCGGACAATGTAACGACGGTGTCCTACATAAACCGACAGGGCGGAACGAAGAGCAGAGCCGCAATGTCAGAGGTAACAAGAATCCTCCTCTGGGCGGAAAAGCACGCGGTGGCGCTGTCAGCAATCTTCATTCCGGGAGTGGACAACTGGGAAGCGGACTTCCTCAGCAGACACAATCTCCATCCAGGAGAATGGGGCCTCCACCTGGAGGTGTTCGCGGAGGTAACATGTTGTTGGGGTGTACCTCAAATAGACATGATGGCCTCCCGCCTTAACAAGAAGCTTCAGAGGTACTGTTCCAGGTCGAGAGACCCACAGGCAGTGGCGGTGGATGCACTGGTGACTCCGTGGGTGTTCAAGTCAGTGTTTGTGTTCCCTCCACTTCCGATCATCCCAAATATTCTCAAACTAATAAAAAGAACAAGAGTTCAGGCGATCCTCATTGCTCCGGACTGGCCAAGAAGGGCTTGGTACGCGGATCTTCTGGAATTACTGCTGGAAGATCCGAGGCCTCTTTCTCTTCGCGAGGACCTTCTGCAACAGGGGCCATTCGCTTATCAAGACTTACCACGGCTACGTTTGATGGCATGGAGGTTGAACACCAGATCTTAGCTCGGAAGGGCGTTCCGAAAAAGGTAATTCCTACCCTGATACAGGCTAGGAAGGGAGTAACGTCTAAACATTACCATCGGATTTGGAAAAAGTCTGTGTCTTGGTGTGAAACCAAGAAGTTTCCTACGGTGGAGTTTCAACTAGGACGGTTTCTCCTCTTTCTACAAGCAGGTGTGGATGTGGGCCTGCGCTTAGACTCCATAAAAGTCCAGATTTTGGCCTTGTCCATTTTCTTCCAGAAACAATTGGCTGCTCTCCCTGAGGTTCAGACATTCTTGAAAGGTGTCCTGCACATCCAACCACCCTTTGTGCCTTCTACGGCACCTTGGGATCTTAATGTGGTGCTGCAGTTCCTGCAGTCGGATTGGTTCAAGCCTTTACAGGAGGTTGATGTCAAGTTTCTTAAGTCACACTGTTGGCGTTGGAATCTGCTAGACGTGTGTCATAATTGGGGGCATTGTCCTGCAAGAGCCCCTACTTGATTTTCCATGAAGATAGAGCTGAGCTCGGGACGCATCAGCAATTTCTTCCAAAGGTTGTGTCGGCTTTTCATATCAACCAACCTATTGTGGTGCCAGTGGCTACTGACTCAGTTACCTCAAAGTCCTTGGATGTTGTGAAGGCTTTGAAGATTTATGCGAAGAGAACTTCTCGTCACAGAAAGTCGGACGCTCTGTTTGTCCTTTATGATCCCAACAAGGTTGGGTGTCCTGCTTCTAAGCAGATGATTTCTCGCTGGATCAGGTTTACTATCCAGCATGCGTATTCTATGGCAGGCTTGCTGTGTCCAAAATCTGTTAAGGCCCACTCTACTCGTAATGTGGGTTCTTCCTGGGCGGCTGCCCGGGGTGTCTCGGCTTTACAACTTTGCAGAGCAGCTACTTGGTCAGGGTCGGGCACGTTTGCTAAGTTCTACAGGTTCGATACTTTGGCCTCTGAGGACCTTACGTTGGTCAATCTGTTCTGCAGGAGCCTCAGCGCTCTCCCTCCCATACTGGGAGCTTTGGTACATCCCCATGGTACTAATATGGACCCCAGCATCCTCTAGGACGTAAGAGAAAATAGGATTTTAATTACCTACCAGTAAATCCTTTTCTCGTAGTCCGTAGAGGATGCTGGGTGCCCGCCCAGTGCTTCGTTTTCCTGCTTTGTTACTTGGTTAAGTACTACATTGTTACTTAGTTAAATACTGTTGTTCAGCCGTTGCTGAATTGTTCCAAGTTGGTTAGCTTGGCTTTCCGTTGTTATGTGTAAGCTGGTGTGAGTCTCACCACTATCTGTGTATTTCCTTCTCTCAAAGTATGTCCGTCTCCTCGGGCACAGTTTCCTAGACTGAGTCTGGTAGGAGGGGCATAGAGGGAGGAGCCAGCCCACACTATAAAACTCTTAAAGTGCCCATGGCTCCCAAGGGACCCGTCTATACCCCATGGTACTAAATGGAACCCCTGTATCCTCTACGGACTACGAGAAAAGGATTTACCGGTAGGTAATTAAAATCCTTTTTTCTAGAGTATCAAAATATCGAATTAGAAGGATTCGCAATGTTTTGGTGTACGTGCTACAACACTATGATGGATGGACATCGGGCCTAAATGACCAAACCATATTTTTTGGGGTTACTTAGGGCCTCATTCGTCTACCAGTGTCATCACTGGAATACACGGAAACATGCAGTGGGACATAAAGGGTTAAGGTCTTTTAAGTGCTCAAATTGGAATGAATCCCCAGGAGAAGAGGGTAAAGGAAAGCTTCTGAGTGCCAAAGGGATGGGGTGCAGGAGAGATGGGAGGGGAAGGGGTATAGGAGCTCAGACAAGGAGTTAGAGATGAAGCAGAATAGTAGTAGATGACAAAGATGGGGCAGGTTGGGGGTAAGGTACAGAGCTGCTATCTCGAACCAAATGGGGGACTGGAAAGCCCAGGAGGGGAGGACAGGCGAGGCGGGCAGCAAGAAGGATGGCAGATCCAAAATGGCCACTCCAGTAATCATTATAAGTCAGCTGTGCATGGTTACTGAGCATAGGCCCTCATTCAGCATGGATTGCAAATACGCAGCTTTGCTAATGCAATCCATAGCAATGCAAATGCAGTAAGAGGTGTGTACACCTCCTTACTGCATCTGCAGCGCTGCGACCGCTTCACAGCCAGGGATCAAACATCGCGACCAACTGTTCATCATCAACGGCAAGCTGAGTAATCCTCAGCTTACTCGGGCATGCCGTCGCAGGGCGGCTAGCGAGACGCAGTTCATGGCCTCGCCACTCCCAGAAAATGGGGGTGAAATGCCACCGTTTCTGGCAACGCCCGCCACCCCTCTTCACGAACGCCTCTTCCTGATTGACAGGCGATGCGATTGCAGGACTCGTTCTGTACATGCTCAGTTTCTGGATTACCAGGAAACTGCACATGGGATCGCAGGAGTGATCCAACCTGAAAAACTCCCCCATATGTCGGACCCAGGGTGGGAGAATTCCAAAGGGTGTTACCGAACAGGTGATTGTGGGGCAACACTCTCCTGGTGAAAGCAGGCCATAGACCCGCGGTGGCAGGTGGATTATATAATAGGTGAGCGGTGGAACCACCATCTTCATCCTCCAGGCGCGCACACTGCATCTATTCACAATAAGGGAAGAGCTTGGGGGAAGCGGTGCTGGACACGTCCCCATCAGTGCTGCCATGGCTGGGGCATGCCCCCATTAGTGACATGCTACCTGCCCCAGCACCTCAGCGGCCTGCCCTAATGCTGGGGTGGAACACTAGAAGCCTGTTTCCGACAGATCTCACGTGGCAGCCGTCGTAATATCAATAGGTGGCACGGGGGTCCACGTGCACAGAAATGATCCACCGCATCAGTTGAATGGATACTCGTATAAGTTAGTAAATCAGGATTCTGTGGCTGTCCTCTTTGCATACGAATAAGAATCAGCCCTCCTGTGTGCAGTGGTTTAAGTGCTCTCTGTACTATATAGTGGTCACTAGGGTACTCACTGTACTACATGGTGGTCACTCTTACGCTCTCTTTACCTTATGGCTGTCACCGGGATGCTGTCTGTATTGAGTGACAGTTGCTAGGATTCTGTACTGTATGGTGGTCACTGGGATTCTCTATACTGTATGGCAGTCACTGGAATACACTCTCTGTTGTGTAGTAGTCACTAAGATGTTCTATGCTTCACGGTGGCCACTAGTATGCTCTATTGTATAGCAGTCACTAAGATGTTCCGTACTTCATGATGGTCACTAGTATACTCTATTGTATAGCAGTCACTAAGATGTTCCGTACTTCATGGTGGTCACTAGTATACTCTCTGTATTTTGTGGTGGGTGCTGGAATGCGCTCTGTATTGTATAGCCTCACTAAGTTGTTCTCTACTTCATGGTGGTCACTAGGCTACTCTGTAGTGTATGATGTGTTATGGAATGCACTTTGTATTGTGTAACAGTACTGTAAGATGCTCCGTGCTGCATAGCTGTCACCAGGATACTCTCTGCATTGTATGGTGCATGCTGGAATGCACTCTGTATTGTATAGCCTCACTAAGATGCTCTGTACTGCATGTTGGTCACTAGGCTACTCTGTATTGTATGGTGGGTGCTGGAATGCACTCTGTATTGTATAGCACTCCCTAAGATGCTCTGTACTGCATGTTGGTCACCAGTTTACCCTGTACTGTATGGGGGGTGATGGAATGCCCTCTGTATTGTATATCCTCACTAAGATGCTCTGTACTGCATGGTGGTCACTAGGCTACTCTGTACTGTATGGCGGGGGGTGATGGAATGCTCTCTGTAATGTGGAGCTGTTGTTAGGATGCTCAATGCTCCCGGGAACTGGAGCGTCACAGTTCTCAGCGCACACGCCCGCTCATGGATGCACTGTAGCTGGAGGCAGCTGAGTGAGAACCTGTACACCAATGAGAGACAGGAGTGTCATTATAATGCACAGAGGATGCCGTGTCCACTCACTGTGAGTTATAGTCACAGCTAAGCAAGGAAATATATTATGCTAGGGGAAAGACCAATAGTAACTAACCTATCAATTGTGCAAGGTACATTCCAGCATGAACCAGTGAAGTCTTACACCACGCAATCCTGATACGCTACACAGCAGTAGTGGAAGTGCTGCGGTTACCTCCGCTGTTCTCTTCTGCGCATACACGGTACATCCCAGTCTCCACTTTTAGCTCTAGAACTGAAAGTCAGAAAAGGTGGTTCAGTGCCCATCTACCAGACCCCGTACAGAATCAGGAGATCAGAGCTACAGAGCTGGGGGTGGACTAGCGTCACTTCTGTGGGGCCTGGTGATGCAGCACTATGGCACTGGCTACAAGAGTCTGATTTCATTACTAGGAGTCCGAAAAGGGACCTCCCATTGTACATGGGAATTGTCTGCAAGCAGTAAAGTATTAAGCATTCAGAGGTGATAACGTCCACCACCAGCCCCTGGAGACTTTCCACACGTCAGGAGCTATAACCAGACCCACAACCACACGGTGAAAGGTCTGAGGCCAGCAAACATGATGTAATTGCTCAGTGGAAACACAAGTCTTAATGGCCATTTAATCCGCTTCACCGGCGGCCCCACAAACGAGTCTATATCCGCTATATAGTCACAGCTGAGACACCAATTGTCTCTATTTACATTTAGAATTCTAATACTAATAAACATCCATTTAGAGGGAGATGTGGTCTTCATGTCGACAAATATAATGACAGTCAAAAAGTCAACACCACAAAGTCGAATGTGGACATGGTTAAAATGTAGACACCCAACATATCGGCACACCCAAAATGTGTAGACATAAAATGTTGACAGAATATCGACAATACATAATTTTAGGGTTAGGGTTTATGGTTAGCGTTAGACTTAAAATGGGGTGTCAGTATTTTGGCTGTTGACATTTACTCAGTGTCAACATTTTGCAAGCCGACATTATAGTTGCCCTCATTCTGTACATTTTGTTGTTTCAAATAATGTAATTGTCAACATTACTATATATTGTCTATATAATGACTGCCAACGTGATTTTCGAGAGAAGATAATTCAGAAAGTCCAAAAAGTTAGGATCTAAACGCCAGACTCTGGATGTGAGGAGGTGGGTCACACAGCCCAGACTCGGGATGTGAGGAGGTGGGTCACACAGCCCAGACTCGGGATGTGAGGAGGTGGGTCACACGGCCCAGACTCGGGATGTGAGGAGGTGGGTCACACGGCCCAGACTCAGGATCTGAGGAGGTGGATCACACGGCCCAGACTCTGGATGTGAGGAGGTGGGTCACACGGCCCAGACTCGGGATGTGAGGAGGTGGGTCACACGGCCCAGACTCGGGATGTGAGGAGGTGGGTCACACGGCCCAGACTCGGGATGTGAGGAGGTGGGTCACACGGCCCAGACTCAGGATCTGAGGAGGTGGGTCACACAGCCCAGACTCGGGATGTGTGGAGGTGGGTCACACGGCCCAGACTCTGGATGTGAGGAGGTGGGTCACACGGCCCAGACTCGGGATGTGAGGAGGTGGGTCACACAGCCCAGACTCGGGATGTGAGGAGGTGGGTCACACGGCCCAGACTCTGGATGTGAGGAGGTGGGTCACACAGCCCAGACTCGGGATGTGAGGAGGTGGGTCACGCGGCCCAGACTCGGGATGTGAGGAGGTGGGTCACACGGCCCAGACTCGGGATGTGAGGAGGTGGGTCACACGGCCCAGACTCGGGATGTGAGGAGGTGGATCACACGGCCCAGACTCAGAATGTGAAGAGGTGGGTCACACGGCCCAGACTCTGGATGTGAGGAGGTGGGTCACACGGCCCAGATTCGGGCTCTGAGGAGACGGGTCACACAGCCCAGATTCGGGCTTTGAGGAGACGTGTCACACAGCCCAGATTTGGGCTCTGAGGAGACGGGTCACGCTGCCAAGACTCTGGCTCTGAGGAGATGGGTCATGCGGCCCAGACTCGGGCTCTGAGGAGACGGGTCACGCGGCCAAGACTCTGGCTCTGAGGAGACCGGTCATGCGGTCTAGATTCTGGCTCTGAGGAGACGGGTCATGGGGCCGAGACTGGAGACCGGTCATGCAGCCAAGAATTCTGGCGCTGAGGAGACGGGTCACACGGCCTAGACTCGGGCTCTGAGGAGACGGGTCACGTGGCCAAGACTCTGGCTCTGAGGAGGTGGGTCACACGGTCCAGACTCGGGCTCTGAGGAGACTGGTCACACGGCCCATACTCGGGTTCTGAGGAGACCAGTCACGCTGCCCAGACTCTGGCTCTGATGAGACGGGTCACGCTGCCCAGACACTGGCACGGAGGAGACTGGTCACGCTGCCCAGACTCGGGCTCTGAGGAGACTGGTCACACTGCCCAGACTCGGGCTCTGAGGAGACGGGTCACACTGCCCAGACTCGGGCTCTGAGGAGACTGGTCACACTGCCCAGACTCGGGCTCTGAGGAGACGGGTCACACTGCCCAGACTCGGGCTCTGAGGAGACGGGTCACGCTGCCCAGACTCTGGCTCTGAGGAGACGGGTCACGCTGCCCAGACTCTGGCTCTGAGGAGACGGGTCACGCTGCCCAGACACTGGCACGGAGGAGACGGGTCACGCTGCCCAGACTCGGGCTCTGAGGAGACGGGTCACGTGTCACAGACTCTGGCTCTGAGGAGACTTGTCATGGGGCCTGAATCTGTGACCCCATGTGGCCATGTGCTTATATGAGGCAAGCAAAGACGGGATCCGGTATGAATTACCGGTAGACGGGATGCCGGCTGTCAGTATAGCGACAGTGGCATCCTGACTGCCGGAATCCCGACAGCGAGATCGCGGATCCCCTCGCATGCTCGCTGTGGTTGCCATGCTTTGGGCCCGGTGGCAAGCTTCACTCGCCACAGGTTCTATTTCTCTTACGTCCTAGAGGATGCTGGGGACTCCAAAAGGACCATGGGGTGTAGACGGGATTCGCAGGAGCTTGGGCACACTGAAAAGACTTGGACTGGGTGTGAACTGGCTCCTCCCTCTATGCCCCTCCTCCAGACCTCAGACTTTGTGCCCAGGAGTGACTGGACACTCACTAGGGGAGCTCTCCTGAGTTTCTCTAGAAAATACTTTATGTTAGGCTCCCTGCATCGTGGGACTGAGGGGAGAGCAGCAGGACCTACTTATTCTTAGTTAAAGGCTCTGCTTCTCGGCTACTGGACACCTTTAGCTCCAGAGGGTACGATCACTTGGTGCGCCTAGCCAGAAGCCAGAAGAAAGAAGCCGGGTGAGTATGCAGAAGACAGAAGACTTCAGTGACGGCAGAAGACTCCAGTAACGAGGTACAGCGCAGCGGTAGCGCTGCGCTCCATGCTCCCACACACTTCACCAACGGCACTCACAGGGTGCAGGGCGCTGGGGGGGGATCGCCCTGGGCAGCATTTTACTGGGTCTGGGAGCTGGCAAAAGGCTTTTCGGTGCCTCAACACCGTTTTTCAGACCCCCGCCGGCATTTTAATTTTTCAAATTTTAGCGTCCCAATAAATACAAGCGTGGAAAAGGGTCGTCCTTCCTCTCTTCAAAGGGTAGAGGAAGGGGAAGAAAGTCGCCTGCAGTATCAGGCGCCCAAGACCAAAAGTCCTCCCCTGCCTCTACCAAATCTACAGCATGACGCTGGGGCATCCCTGGGGGAGTCCGGACCGGTGGGGGGGCCGTCTGCGGATCTTCAGTCAGGTCTGGGTTCAATCAGGCCTGGGTCCTAGATATAGTATCTCAGGGATACAAGCTGGAGTTTCAGGAGGTGCCCCCTCACCGGTTTTTCATTTCGACCTTACCTGTGTCTCTTCCGGACAGGGAGGTGATGAAGGCAGCAATACAAAAGTTGTGTCAACAGAGGGTCATTGTTCCCTGTGGCCGGACCACCCCTCAGCCACATGGTTATTGGCGGCTGCGGCACTGAAGGGGTTAACCCTCAGTGCCCGGCGCCATATTCAAGGACAATGGGTGCTTGGCGCCACTTTTAAATTGTGCACCGGTGCTAGGCGCCATCTTTAAATGTATTGTGGGTGCTAGGCACCGGGTATTTAAAAATATGTTTAATACTGTGTTTTCACCATGTTATATGTAATGCTCTAGGCACAGTTGTAGGATTGCACATTTACATTGCAGCAAATGCCAGCACTTAGAAGGAATGTGTAAGCTGTGTTGGTTTTAAAATGCATTTACGTTTGAGGACAAATGGCCTTGGAAGCTTCTCACCTAGGAATTGAGATGCTGATGACCCTGGCACCTGGAAAGGGGTGTATGGACAAGCCATTTCTTTGAGTTTGAGATGTGTCTCTGTGTAACTTTATAGACACATGCAGGTGAAAGGATTTGTTGCTGTCTAATCTGAATATTGTGTGAACTGGTTTTGCATGGAGATGTTAGAGAGACAGGAGGAACATGTTAATCAGATTGTGTTTTATGAATGTAAACTAGTGGGTTTCGTTTACCAACAGTTTGATGTAACATTTCTTAGGCTGCATTATGTGTGATGCAGATTATGTTTAATTTACAGTATAAGAACGTTGTCTATGTGTGAGAGGGTGAATGCAATTGAAATGCGAGTTACATTTACATTTGTGAAAGAGACAGGAACATGATAATCAGATTGTGTTTGGGAAAGCCACTGGTTTGGTTATATATGAAGAGGAGCAGGAATGTGCTTTATCTAATTCTTAACTTTTGAAATGTAACTTGTATTTATTTATATTTTCTGCGATAACCTTATTGGTTGGAGAAGACAGGGAGGGCTTACCCCCCTGTGGTACTGTGTGTAAAATTGACATAAAAAGGAGGCCTGCGTGCATCCAGGGTGTATTGTACCAATCTTCATTCTGCTGTAAACATCTTGCTGTACTGCTGAAGTTCATTTCAGAACTATTTGTTGGCATTAAAACATGATTTGCCTCAAGAAGATTGCGTCATCTTGTGACCTACAGGGCTATGCGAAACATAGCCCCGTTCACCGGCTGTCTAGGGTGAATCAGCATCTCCAAGTTCCGCCTTCCGCCAGCTACCGGTAGCGGCCTAGTCAGGTGACTAGTGGGGGATTCGTCAACACCACACAGGTGTGGTAACGCAGTGTGTCGGCACATACAGAGCAGAACCGTGGTTCCAAATGCCACGGCAGGTTAGGAGTTTGGTGGTGGCAGCATAAACCCGCCCACAGCGCAGTGGGTGGAGTCAGTAACAGGCGGTTACTGACGGTAAGTGGGAATACCCTATGTGGTCAGGTCCCGTGTGACCTAACCTTCCATTCTGTGCAGTGGGGACAAGCCCGTCCGGTCACATTCCCGTTCCCCCATCCCAACGGGGGGAGGGGTTCTACTCGAACCTCTTTGTGGTACCGAAACCGGACGTTCGGTCAGGCCGATTCTGAACTTAAAGTCCCTCAATCCATACTTGAAGGTTTTCAAGTTCAAGGTGGAATCTCTTTTGAGCTGTGATTTCCAGCCTAGAAGGGGGGGACTTTATGGCGTCAGTCGACATAAAGGATGCCTACTTACACGTCCCGATATATCCTCTGCATCAAGCTTTCCTCAGGTTTGCGGTACAGGATTCTCATTACCAATTTCAGACGTTGTCGTTTGGACTTTCCACGGCCCCGAGGATTTTCACCAAAGTCATGGCAGAAATTATGGTTCTCCTTCGCAAGCAAGGGGTTACCATTATCCCGTACTTGGACGATCTCCTGATAAAGGCGAGGTCCAAGGAACGGTTGCTGAGAAATGTGAATTTGTCTCTGTCCCTTTCTGCGACAACACGGTTGGCTGCTAAATTTGCCAAAGTCTCAGTTGATTCCGACCACTCGGTTGCCCTTTCTGGGCATGATTCTGGACATGGGCTTACGGAAGGTGTTTCTCCGGGAAGACAAAGCTCTGGAACTGCAGACGATGGTCAGGGAACTTCTGAGGCCGAAAAGTGTGCCGGTTCATCAATGTACTCGGGTTCTGTGGAAAATGGTCGCGGCGTACAAAGCCATTCCGTTTGGCAGGTTTCATGCCCGGGTGTTTCAGTGGGATCTGCTGAGCAAGTGGTCCGGGTCTCACCTGCACATGCACCGGAACATAAGTCTATCTCCCAGGGCCAGGATTTCTCTCCTGTGGTGGCTACAAAGTTCTCACCTCCTAGGAGGGCGACGATTCGGTATCCTGGATTGGGTCCTGTTGACAACAGATGAAAGTCTCCGAGGCTGGGGCACAGTCACCCTGGGAAGAAATTTCCAGGGGAAATGGTCAGACCAGGAATCTTGTCTCCACAATGTTCTCAAGTTAAGAGCCATTTACAACGGACTACTACAGGCAAGAAGCCTTCTTCAGGGTCGGCCTGTCCTGATACAGTCGGACAACATAACAGCGGTGGCGCATATAAACCGTCAAGGCGGAACAAGGAGCAGGGCGGCTATGGCGGAGGCCACAAGAATCCTTCGCTGGGCGGAACAGCACGTGAGCGCTCTGTCAGCAGTCTTCCTTCCGGGAGTGGACAACTGGGAAGCAGACTTCCTCAGCAGACACGATCTCCATCCGGGAGAGTGGGCTCTTCACCAAGAGGTATTTGCAGAAGTGACAAAGTGTTGGGGAACTCCGCTGATCGACATGATGGCGTCTCGCCAAAACAAGAAGCTTCCGAGGTATTGTTCCAGGTCAAGGGACCCCCAAGCCAGTGCAGTGGACGCCCTGGTGACTCCGTGGGTGTTTCAGTCAGTGTATGTGTTACCTCCGCTTCCTCTCATTCCAAAGGTGCTGGGAATCATTCAACGAGCAAGAGTGCAAGCGATTCTTGTCGTTTCAGATTGGCTAAGAAGGGCCTGGTATCCAGATCTTCAGGAATTACTTGCGGAAGATCCTTGGCCACTCCCTCTCAGAGAGGACCTGTTATTGCAGGGACCATGCGTGTTTCCAAACTTACCGCGGCTGCGTTTGACGGCATGGAAGTTGAGCGCCAAATCTTAGCTCGGAAAGGTATTCCCGGGGAGGTCATTCCCACTCTCCTTAAGGCGAGGAAGGAAGTTACGGCGAAACATTATCACCGTATTTGGAGAAAGTATGTTTCGTGTTGTGAGGCTAAAGCTGCTCCTGCGGAGGAATTTCACTTGGGTCGTTTTCTCCGTTTTTTGCAGGCCGGCGTCGATGCCGGGCCGAAATTGGGTTCCATCAAGGTGCAGATTTCGGCTTTATCTATCTTCTTTCAGAAGGAATTGGCTGTTCTCCCTGAGGTTCAGACTTTTGTGAAGGGAGTGATGCATATCCATCCTCCTTTTGTGCCCCCGGTGGCACCATGGGATCCTGAGGTGGTCTTACAGTTTCTTATGTCTTCCTGGTTTGAACCTTTTGCGTAAGGTTGAATTAAAGTTTCTCACTTGGAAGGTGGTCATGCTGTTGGCTCTGGCATCTGCAAGGCGGGTGTCTGAGTTGGCGGCCTTATCTCACAAGAGTCCGTACTTGATATTCCATTCGGATAGAGCGTAATTGAGGACTCGTCAACAATTTCTGCCGAAGGTGGTTTCTTCGTTTCACATTAACCAGCCTATTGTGGTACCTGTGGCTACGGATGCTGTGGCAGTTCCAAAGTCTCTTGATGTTGTGAGAGCTTTGAAGATCTACGTCGCCAGAACGGCGGTGGCCAGGAAAACAGAGGTGCTGTTTGTCCTGTATGCTTCTAACAAGATTGGTCATCCTGCTTCGAAGCAGACTATTGCACGCTGGATTTGTAGTATGATTCAGCAAGCTCATTCTTCGGCTGGGCTACCGGTGCCGAAATCAGTGAAGGCCCATTCTACCAGGAAGGTGGGCTCATCTTGGGCGGCTGCCCGAGGGGTCTCGGCACTTCAGCTTTGCCGAGCAGCTACGTGGTCGGGTTCAAACACCTTTGCTAAATTTTACAAGTTTGATACCCTGGCTGAGGAGGACCTCATGTTTGCTCAATCGGTGCTGCAGAGTCGGCCGCACTCTCCCGTCCGTATTGGAGCTTTGGTATAGACCCCATGGTCCTTTTGGAGTCCCAAGCATCCTCTAGGACGTAAGAGAAAATAGGATTTTAATACCTACCGGTAAATCCTTTTCTCCTAGACCGTAGAGGATGCTGGGCGCCCATCCCAGTGCGGACTGTTACTTGCAGTTGTAGTATTACTGGTTGTATTTGTTTACACATGGGTTGTGTATTGGTTTATTCAGCTTGTTGCTGTTGTTAATTCATACGGTTATCTGGGTTTATACTACTCCAGTTGTACGGTATGTTGTGGTGTGGGCTGGTATGTTTCTCGCCTTTTGTTTAAACAAAAATCCTTTCCTCGAAATGTCCATCTCTCCTGGGCACAGTTCCTATAACTGAGGTCTGGAGGAGGGGCATAGAGGGAGGAGCCAGTTCACACCCAGTCAAAGTCTTTTCAGTGTGCCCAAGCTCCTGCGGATCCCGTCTATACCCCATGGTAAAAGGATTTACCGGTAGGTACTAAAATCCTATTTTCCACTTGGTTGTTGAACCCACCAACCAAGTCCGAATTCCGGGAGGGTGTCTGTATTCCAGCCGCTTGTATAATGTTGGCTGTCGGGATTCCGGCGTCTGTATCCTGAACGCCGGAATTCCGAAAACCAGCATTTTAACTGCATCCCCCAAAGACGTGCATGAATTGATATGATAGAAATCTCAGCGTTCATGTTACAATGTGTGCTAGAAAGAACTGTTTCACCCTAAGTGTGGAATTTTGTCTTACAACCACATTATTATTAATGCACCGCACAAGCCTCTGAAACATTACCACAACCATTTGTGAAGTTATGGCACAACACCGTCTAATAACAATACATTACACCAGCTCATGCAGAGTCATCTGTGTTATTATTGCTGCATAATGGGTTACAGACAAAATTACTCATTCTGATGTCTCCAATTATCTCCCGTTCTTCATTAGATCTGAGTAAACACCCTCATCTAACACAACAATGGCCCATTCATTAGCAGGAAGACGACGGCTGTAATTGCATGTGGTTCCCACAATTACAGCACTGTCATTAGTAACCAGGAAACATGCCATGCATGACCCTTATACACATCGCTAATTAGTGTCTGCGTGCCACACTCCTCCAGCCAGTCTATCTTATATATAATGGGTAATCAGTGGATCAGCCTATCGCCAATGTGGCATGACCCGGCATATACCCTGGATACAGCCGTGCCGGAATCGGCACTGTCTGTGGCACTGTGGCTCATCCGGCCTGGTTCCTTGCTGTGCATAAGGCAAGGGGCACAGCCAGTCAGGGCAGGGAATGGATGCACTCTTCATAGTGCACCGCCTGTATCCCCTCCTGTACCTCGCTCCCCTCTCTCTGCCACATCATGTGTGCTCTGCGGAGCAGGTACGTATGGGGGTGATCCATCTCCTCCGAGGCTCCGAGTACACAAAACGCCCTGTCCTCCAGTTCTGGGGCTCAGACGGGGCTGCTCTGCTCTGGGATAATGCACGTGTCCACAATGTTTGTAGGAGGCCCAAGCAACTTACGCTTTGCAGAAAGAGGTAAGTGCCCAACGATTTATCATCTGCAAATGAGCAGTTTGCTTTGCTATGGAGGTAATTGACAACTTCTTCAAGGGTAAATGCAAGATGGCATTTTATACTATAGAAGGAATATGCTCACGCTCGGCTTTACCCACACTGTACATGGTACCAGCTGCGTGGCAGTATTAATGCCATAAATATATACAAATCTGCAGTGCCCACCCCACTACATGCACTGGGCTCCCCTCCCAGTCTCCTGTGCCAGAGCCATCTTTACAAAAATAACATGAATGATTGGACCAACAGTAGCTGACACCCGCTGACTTGGGGGACCGTGTGCAACACACACCCTGCGCCCATTACAGCAGATCTCACTAGATGCCCTGGATGTCATGCTGACATTCTGTGCTGCGGCTCCATCACCTCCCCCAGCGGCGCTGCATACTCCCACGCCCTGGTTGCCGGGTACTTGCAGCGGAGGCGCTCCGGTCATCACAGGCACACATCACCGCTGCTGCTATCCTGGATCGCGTGGCCGCACTTCAGGGAGGAAGAAAGAGGGTCCCCCAGGTGAGACACGCCGAAATCGCAATTCGGTCCCTGGAGACGGACTGCACCGCTGGCGTGGACACTGTGGCCGTGCAGGGACCCCACTATATCCACCAGGGCAAGGAGCACAGGTCGGATTTACTAAAATCCGTTTGCTATAGGCTCCATAGTATCCGGTGGTGAAGTCCAGCAGAGGGGATAAGGTGCTGCTGGGCACTGTCTCCTATAAAGCCGCCTGTCTCATCAGCGCTGTGCTTCTACAGGACATTTAAGTATTCTACATGTCGTTTAGACAGCGTTAGTTAAGAACAAGTGCAAGTGAACATTTAGTACAAGTATTCTGTAATATACATCCAGTGGTTACTGTGCATTGTTGTATCTGTACTTACTATATATATATATATATATATATATATATATATATAGTAGTACTAGTCCAGTGCAGTTTTATTATTACATGTGATTTCTGCATTGTACATGTGACTGTGTGTGCCTATAGCTGCTGTGTGGTTTCCATTCTGTGTATCTCGCACACATTGTTATCACTATAGTCTGTACCCTGGGGGGCTAAGTGCATCAGGGTCTCATATACCATATAGTGTTCCATGGGATATACTGTATTGTATTTTTCTCTGTGTATTTCAGTCACCTCATACCACTTAAATCCTCTGTTTGTGCTCTGCATCTGCGGTCACATAACACAGGGGGTTTTCGTCAGGTATTGTGCTTGTCTGGCTATATTGTACTGTCACGGCCTAAGGCTATATTCCTAATAATGTCTGCTGCATAGGGTGGGAACTCCGCGGACGCTCCTGCTTCATGCAGTGCTGACGCCACGGATTTACCTGAAGAAAAGATTTCAACTGAGGGTTCAGGTACTGGGTGTTCTGCATCCCCGAGTCAGCCTGCAGCACCGGTGCACACCAAGAACCCACCTTGGGCTACTTTTTCAAATATGCTAACTACGCTTGTAACACGACTTACGCCCCCCTGTGGGACCTCCTGTGCCATTACAGCCACATATTGTCCCTGTAATCAATCCGCCATGGGTGGATACTCTGTCAACTCAGTTACAGCAATTAAATCAGTCCTTGGTTAACAAAAGCCTAACCCTCGCCCTACTGGGACAAAGGGTCATCTAAGCGGGCCATTTCTTCCTCATAATCTACTCATGTTTCAGATACTTAATCTGATGAGGATGGGGAATATACTGATCCATCAGACACTGATACAGCTGCTTCTGATAAGGAATCTGTAACGCAGGTTGATGTTCCTGACCTAGTGGAGGCTATCAAGCTGATTCTTCAGATTGATGACGAGACTGACCCTCCAGATACGTCTCAGAAACCTGATAAGTTCAAACGTCAGAAGGTTACTAAATTAGTCTTACCACATTCTGTCCATTTAATTAATATACTGTACTTCAGGAATCCTGGTCTTCTCCAAGAAAGAAATTTTCCGGGTCTAAAAAGATGCTAGCTCGTTATCCTATTTCTGCGGAGTTGAGTAACATGTGGGAAACCCCACCACCAGTGGACTCACATGTAGCCCGTCTTGTGGTGTCATCTACTTTGCCTGTCATCACCGTCACTTCTCTGAAGGAACCGACGGATAAGCGTGTGGAGGGTTGCTTGAAGTCTATTTACACTCTTGCACGTGCTGTACATAGACCCACTATGGCTGCCTCTTGGGCTGCAAAAAGGTATTGAAGCCTAGGTTCAAGCAGTTGAGGCAGAGCTACCTCTGAATTTCTCTGACGTCCTAGTGGATGCTGGGTACTCCGTAAGGACCATGGGGTATAGACGGGCTCCGCAGGAGACTGGGCACTCTTAAAAGAAAGATTAGGATTAGGTACTATATCTGGTGTGCACTGGCACCTCCCACTATGACCCTCCTCCAGACCTCAGTTAGTATCTGTGCCCGGCCAGAGCTGGATGCACACTAGGGGCTCTCCTGAGCTTCTAGAAAAGAAAGTATTTGTTAGGTTTTTTATTTTCAGTGAGATCTGCTGGCAACAGACTCACTGCTCCGTGGGACTGAGGGGAGAGAAGCGAACCTACCTGCGTGCAGCTAGCTTGGGCTTCTTAGGCTACTGGACACCATTAGCTCCAGAGGGATCGAACACAAGCGCAGCCTTGGTCGTCCGGTCCCGGAGCCGCGCCGCCGTCCCCCTTGCAGAGCCAGAAGACGGAAGACACAGCAGAAAACCGGCGGCTGAAGACTTCGGTCTTCAGTAAGGTAGCGCACAGCACTGCAGCTGTGCGCCATTGCTCCCAAGCACACCACACGCTCCGGGCACTGGTGGGTGCAGGGCGCTGGGGGGGGCGCCCTGGGCTGCAATATATATATATATATATATATATATATATATACCTTTTTGGGCAAAATGCACATAATACAGTGTGTAACACTCTATATGTGCCAAATCCCCTGCCATAAATTTCATTAAAAAAGCGGGAGAAGCCCGCCGCGGAGGGGGCGGGGCTATCTTCCTCAGCACACCGGCGCCATTTTCTCTTCACAGCTCCGCTGGAAGGACGCTCCCCAGGCTCTCCCCTGCAGTATATACAAGAAGGGTAAAAAAGAGAGGGGGGGCACATAAATTTAGGCACAAATTGTGTATTATAGAAGCTATTGGGAAAAATCACTCAGTATAATGTACATCCCTGTGATATATAGCGCTGTGGTGTGTGCTGGCATACTCTCTCTCTGTCTCCCCTAAGGACTTAGTCGGGTCCTGTCCTCAGTCAGAGCATTCCCTGTGTGTGTGCGGTGTGTCGGTACGGCTGTGTCGACATGTTTGATGAGGAGGCTTATGTGGAGGCGGAGCAGGTGCCGATAAGTGTGATGTCACCCCCTGCGGGGCCGACACCAGAGTGGACGGATATGTGGAAGGTTTTAACCGACAGTGTCAACTCCTTACATAAAAGGTTCGATGACATAACAGCTGTGGGACAGCCTGCTTCTCAGCCCGTGCCTGCCCAGGCGTCTCAAAGGCCGTCATGGGCTCACAAACGCCCGCTACCTCAGATGGCAGACACAGATGTCGACACGGAGTCTGACTCCAGTGTCGACGAGGACGAGACTAATGTACATTCCACAAGGGCCATCCGTTGCATGATTACGGCAATGAAAAATGTGTTGCACATTTCTGACATTAACCCAGGTACCACTAAAAAGGGTATTATGTTTGGGGAGAAAAAGCAACCAGTGGTTTTTCCCCCATCAGATGAGTTAAATGAAGTGTGTGAAGTAGTGTGGGCTTCCCCAGATAAGAAACTGGTGGTTTCAAAAAAATTACTGATGGCGTACCCTTTCCCGCCAGAGGACAGGTTACGTTGGGAGACATCCCCTAGGGTGGATAAGGCGCTCACACGCTTGTCAAAAAAGGTGGCACTGCCGTCTCAGGATACGGCCGCCTTAAAGGAGCCTGCTGATAGAAAGCAGGAGGCTATCCTGAAGTCTGTATATACACACTCAGGTACTATACTGAGACCTGCAATTGCTTCAGCATGGATGTGTAGTGCTGCAGCAGCTTGGTCCGATACCCTGTCAGATAATATTGGTACCCTAGACAGGGATACTATTTTGCTGACCATAGAGCATATTAAAGACGTAGTCTTATAAATGAGGGATGCACAGAGGGATATCTGCCGGCTGGCATCTAGAATTAATGCAATGTCCATTTCTGCCAGAAGAGTGTTATGGACTCGGCAGTGGACAGGTGATGCTGATTCTAAAAGGCACATGGAGGTTTTGCCTTACAAGGGTGAGGAATTGTTTGGGGATGGTCTCTCGGACCTAGTATCCACAGCGACAGCTGGGAAGTCGACATTTTTACCTCAGGTTTCCTCAAAGCGTAAGAAAGCACCGTATTATCAGGTACAGTCCTTTCGGCCACAAAAAGGCAAGTGGGTCAGAGGCGCTTCCTTTCTGCCCAGAGGCAGGGGAAGAGGGAAAAAGCTGCACCAGACAGCCAGTTCCCAGGAACAAAAATCCTCCCCCGCTTCCTCTAAGTCCACCGCATGACGCTGGGGCTCCACAGGCGGAGCCAGGTGCGGTGGGGGCGCATCTCCGGAACTTCAGCGACCAGTGGGTTCGCTCACGGGTGGATCCCTGGGTTCTGCAAGTGGTATCTCGGGGATACAAGCTGGAGTTCGAGGCCACTCCCCCTCGCCGTTACCTCAAATCTGCCTTGCCGGCTGCTCCCAAAGAAAGAGAGGTAGTACTGGACGCTATTCACAAGCTGTACCTCCAGCAGGTGATAATCAAGGTACCCCCCCTTCAACAGGGGCGGGGTTACTATTCCACAATGTTTGTGGTACCGAAACCAGACGGTTCGGTGAGACCCATCCTAAATTTAAAATCCTTGAACACTTATATAAGGAAGTTCAAGTTCAAGATGGAATCGCTCAGGGCGGTTATTGCAAGCCTGGAAGAGGGGGATTTTATGGTGTCATTGGACATCAAGGATGCATACCTGCATGTCCTCATTTAACCACCTCACCAGGAGTACCTCAGGTTTGTGGTACAGGACTGTCATTACCAATTCCAGACGTTGCCGTTTGGTCTGTCCACGGCACCGAGGGTATTTACCAAGGTAATGGCCGAAATGATGATACTCCTTCGAAAGAAGGGAGTTATAATTATCCCGTACTTGGACGATCTCCTGATAAAGGCGAGGTCCAAGGAGCAGTTGCTAGTCAGCGTAGCACTATCTCAGGAAGTGCTGCATCAGCACGGCTGGATTCTGAATATCCCGAAGTCGCAGCTGATTCCTGCGACGCGTCTGCTGTTCCTGGGTATGGTTCTGGACACAGAACAAAAGAAGGTGTTTCTCCCGGAGGAGAAGGCCCAGGAATTATCATCTCTGGTCAGGGACCTCCTGAAACCAAAACAGGTGTCGGTGCATCACTGCACACGAATCCTGGGAAATATGGTAGCTTCTTACGAAGCGATTCCCTTCGGCAGGTTCCATGCGAGGATCTACCAGTGGGATCTATTGGACAAGTGGTCCGGATCGCATCTTCAGATGCATCGGTTGATCACCCTGTCCCCGAGGGCCAGGGTGTCTCTGCTGTGGTGGCTGCAGAGTGCTCATCTTTTCGAAGGTCGCAGATTCGGCATACAGGACTGGGTCCTGGTGACCACGGATGCAAGCCTCCGAGGTTGGGGGGCAGTCACTCAGGGAAGAAACTTCCAAGGACAATGGTCGAGTCAGGAAACTTCCCTACACATAAATATTCTGGAACTACGGGCCATTTACAATGCCCTGAGTCAAGCAGAATCCTTGCTTCAAAGCCAACCGGTGCTGATTCAGTCAGACAACATCACGGCAGTCGCCCATGTAAATCGACAGGGCGGCACAAGAAGCAGGATGGCAATGGCAGAAGCCACAAGGATTCTTCGATGGGCGGAGAATCACGTGCTAGCACTGTCAGCAGTTGTTACAAGTGGGTTAGGTTTGAGGAGACCCAGATGGGTGGATTCCCAGAAAAGTACTTCAACAAAATAACTTGAATATATAAATATGAATTTATTGTATACTTAGCTAAGGTTATTGATCCAGTCAGCAGATGTTCAATACAGCAATCACATCAGCATACTCAGGAGCCTCGCCCTCTTCGTCTAGAGGCTGAGTTATATTCAGATCATCCTTGTTCATCCAAGCTATCTAGGCTGCTTTAACATTGAAAATGTCTATCTTATATAGGCTGAAGAACTCCTGAGTAAGGATATTTCATGTGTCCAAAGTTCATATTACGACATATACATAAATACTAAGAATACGACATATACATAAATACTAAGAAACAGTAGGGGGCACTGTTGCCTCAATTATGAGTGTTAGAAATAACGTAAAAATATCAATGTGTAACATGGATTACATAGATTAACACACAAGGTGAAAACACCATTGTCTTAATATGAAGACGCAAACATTACAAGGTTGACATATGTCCAACTCCAAACACTTGTCTTGTTTTTGTCTGTCTCATATAACCAGACAATGGACATTGCCCTTGCTTGTAAAATATACCTGTGTCAGGAATACTGACACACACAGAACATAGTTTGTAATAAATATATATATATATATATATATATATATATATTTCCCTTGTATTAAATATATATATATTTCCCCCTTCTTGTACTATTAAAAACACCGTATTATATTCATAACAAACACCAACCACCATTCTAAAGATATAACATAAAGCACTCCTATAATAATCCAATGAAGTTAAGAACATGAATTGTATATAGTCAGTATGCAACCTGGCATGTAATGGGTAACAAGTACTATCTTCAGAATGTTTACTCATTCTGTTCTTTGTATTTGGTGCTAAAAACACATGAGAGCATGATCTTGATGAGATTGATAATAGTGAAACTTATATTTTTGTATCACTCCTTACACTCCACCCTCTGCTCTCTGGCTTTGCACCATATACCTTGCAAGTTATATCCTGTATCAGTTATCATCTTAACATTTTCTATTAACTATATACCACATTTAAATCACCAAATATAATTTTAAAAAACATAAACAAAGCATCCTTTTAGATGTAGGATTCCTATGAGCAACATTTTTAATACAGATAATCAATTTGTTGTATTAAACCAGGATATCATATTCTGGATCATTGTCAGTATTTATTTACTCCTCCTTTAACTTTGGTACTCGCTTGATATGGGCTGTCAAAGGGTAAATAATGTCTGTAAAGTCTAGTTCAATAAAGTCTTGGGATATTGCTGAATGTATGAATCCAAGCAATATATGGTTCAAGTTCAATTTTCCATAATTATATAGATGCTGTGTCATCCATCTTGTGCAAATGTCTTATCTTCATGGTCTCTTTCTTGTATAAGAAACTTCTTTCTAGCCATAGTCATCACAGGCACCTTTCAAGTTAAGTCCTCTCATCTCCTCTTTCAACGAGTGTAGAAGTAATCAGTCTGTTGGCTTAAGAACAATAGACAGTGTGAGATAAACCATTACATTAAAACAAAATAAACATTTCTTTATCCTACTACTAATATCTCTTCTTCCTGTTTTTATTTCTAAACATTTCTACAGAACAATCTTATCATCACTGTGTGTTTTTGTGAAAAGAAACCCTGAAAATATTCCCCCCAAAAATTCAAGCTTTTACCACCCTCTGGTTAATAAAGCATATATACATACAGTCTGCTCTAAACACCAGTTTGCATATGCATGAACATTCCTGTTTCCTAAACAATACATCCATTCCTTCAATCATACTGATGTCAGTTTTGTGAATGGTATGAATCATTAAAGAACCAATATACTCTTGTTTGTGTCTGTAAAATGGGTGTCTGTCTGCTCAAATCTTCTTGGACATCCCATAATAACAACAAAAAAGTATTTAAGTATTTGTCAACATCGGGATAGTCTCTTATCTTGCTTCTCTCTGCTTGAGACAACTTCACTCCTGGATGATGATGTTCTGTAGCTGTTAAATACAGCATTCTTCTTCTTGGCAGGAAATTATATATTCAAATTGCCATACTTGTGCAGTTTATATTTCAAAGTTCATGTACCCTTTTTCAGTGTCAGGGAAGATACTCCACATTTTCAACTGCTGGCAAACTTGACAGTTCTCTGTAATATCAACCATGGTCTGGATACAGGCAATACCTCTGACTTGAGCTTGCTGGAATGAAGCTTCCACTCTTCCATGGCTTGACAACAGCATCAGTATTTGAACCCAGCATCTTAGCACCATCAGTGCTGTATCTGTGACAACTTGCACACCACGCTTTGCACTCAGTTCTTGTGTCTGCATGCCCTTCAAGACATAGGCGTATTTGTCAGCATGTTCCATGTCAGCAACCGTCCGTATATATTCCATGTCATCAACCATCCAAATAGGCTTGACAATTGTCCAGTTTTCAAAGCAAAGATGTACTGGAGTTATTGTCTCTGCAACGGCTTCTGTCTGAAGTCTGACAGTCTGTAAAGGTTGCTGCAACACTGCATCAGCTGTCCACTCTTGGTCTTCATCTGTAAATGTGACAAAATTATACATAAACCAGTATTTCACTCCATCTTCCAATGGTTCCTCCCACTGTGGAGCTGTGCTTATGGAAAAATCCAAATTAGACAGTTCTGTTATCTCTGTCAACACTGGTTTAAATTTGACAAGTCCAGCAAGTAGATTTGCGGTTGTCGTTGGTAACTGCGCATCTTGCAACAGTTTCAATACCATTGAATACATTGGGGTTCGAATTTCAGTACCAAACACAAAATCTGAACTAAATCCCCAAATCAGTGTGTTTCTAACTTTCTGTTGCTCTCTGTTATCAGACAGTTTGTCTGTAATGGGTTGCACATCGTAAATCTTTATCAGTGTGTTACCAACCCCCTTGTTGAATGAGTATCTCCCAGCCTGTGTGTCATTAGCTGGTATACAATTATCAGGTATCCAGTTTACTTTGCATGTTTGCTCATGAAACACATCTTGTTCACTTTTTTCAGCAAGAAACTTGAAATCATTCAGTATGTTTTCCCATGTAACTTTCTTAAAAGAATCTTCTACTACCTCACATTCACACTTCTGCTCAGAATCATTGTTGCCCTTATCTGTAGTGTCAATGTGCATGGTCATTTCTGTCTGGCAATTTGTTATCACAGTTTGGGCTGTGTCTGTGATACTCTGCATGGAGCAGCAATGCTCTCCCCTCTCTGTGTTGTGTAAATCAAACCCCCCTTTCACATATGCAGTTTGTGAAATCATGTGGGTATCAACATCAGTCCCTCTTAACTCTGAACAGCCCCCCTTGATTTCATCACTATCTGGGCTGAAACTATGTGAGAGGGCTAAAACTTCACACTGTTGTCTGAGAATTTCAACATCCTTTGTTACATCTGCAGTTTTAACTACATTCTTATTATCTACTGTGGTTTGTATACAGTTAGTGCAAACAAACTGATTAGGCGTCCCATCTTCAATTTGTCTATTCTCTTGTGAGGAAGTGCAAGTAGTATGTCTGACAGAGTGCAGCTGCCCTGTCACATCTTCCTCATATTCTACCTCAGAATCACTATCTAACTGTTCCCACTTTTGTGAGGTAATCAATGTGCGTATCTGCACAGAATCATGTTTGGGCTTTTTACCCAGCTGTTTCTTACAGTTCACTCTTTTTACAACATACTTTTCGAACTGTGTCTGCAATTCACTAGTACACTGTTCCTGGGACCGTACACAGGTACGCAAGACAGCATTTTGCTCCCTTAGTGCGTCTCGCTCTGTCTGTATTTCCTTAACCTGTGAGTCCAGCTCACAGAAAGCCTGTGCTGCAATATTTAGGATTGCAGCTGCAGCGCGACACTCATTTTTTGAATAAATACTTAAATTAACATTCTGTAAATCTTCTATAGGAGTTACAGTTCTGATTGGTTGCATGTATTTACAGGCAGTTTCCATCATGTCAGCCCAGGGCCCGGGTCTAGACAGCCATGACGGAAAACTAGCCCTCTTTTTCTTACTGAATAACCTTTTAAACATTTTATACAATATATATAGCACTTTCTGGGGGTCCAAACGGGAACTCCTACCTGGCTCGCCAAATGTTACAAGTGGGTTAGGTTTGAGGAGACCCAGATGGGTGGATTCCCAGAAAAGTACTTCAACAAAATAACTTGAATATATAAATATGAATTTATTGTATACTTAGCTAAGGTTATTGATCCAGTCAGCAGATGTTCAATACAGCAATCACATCAGCATACTCAGGAGCCTCGCCCTCTTCGTCTAGAGGCTGAGTTATATTCAGATCATCCTGGTTCATCCAAGCTATCTAGGCTGCTTTAACATTGAAAATGTCTATCTTATATAGGCTGAAGAACTCCTGAGTAAGGGTATTTCATGTGTCCAAAGTTCATATTACGACATATACATAAATACTAAGAATACGACATATACATAAATACTAAGAAACAGTAGGGGGCACTGTTGCCTCAATTATGAGTGTTAGAAATAACGTAAAAATATCAATGTGTAACATGGATTACATAGATTAACACACAAGGTGAAAACACCATTGTCTTAATATGAAGACGCAAACATTACAAGGTTGACATATGTCCAACTCCAAACACTTGTCTTGTTTTTGTCTGTCTCATATAACCAGACAATGGACATTGCCCTTGCTTGTAAAATATACCTGTGTCAGGAATACTGACACACACAGAACATAGTTTGTAATAAATATATATATATATATATATATATATATATATTTCCCTTGTATTAAATATATATATATTTCCCCCTTCTTGTACTATTAAAAACACCGTATTATATTCATAACAAACACCAACCACCATTCTAAAGATATAACATAAAGCACTCCTATAATAATCCAATGAAGTTAAGAACATGAATTGTATATAGTCAGTATGCAACCTGGCATGTAATGGGTAACAAGTACTATCTTCAGAATGTTTACTCATTCTGTTCTTTGTATTTGGTGCTAAAAACACATGAGAGCATGATCTTGATGAGATTGATAATAGTGAAACTTATATTTTTGTATCACTCCTTACAGCAGTGTTCATTCCGGGAGTGGACAACTAGGAAGCAGACTTCCTCAGCAGACACGACCTCCACCCGGGAGAGTGGGGACTTCATCCAGAAGTCTTCAAGATGAGTGTACACCGGTGGGAACGACCACAGGTGGACATGATGGCGTCCCGCCTCAACAAAAAGCTAAAAAGATATTGCGCCAGGTCAAGGGACCCTCAGGCGATAGCTGTGGACGCTCTGGTGACACCGTGGGTGTACCAGTCGGTTTATGTGTTCCCTCCTCTTCCTCTCATACCCAAGGTACTGAGGATAGTAAGAAAGAGAGGAGTAAGGACAATACTCATCGTTCCGGATTGGCCAAGAAGAACTTGGTACCCAGAACTACAAGAAATGATATCAGAGGACCCATGGCCTCTGCCCCTCAGACGGGACCTGCTACAGCAGGGGCCCTGTCTGTTCCAAGACTTACCGCGGCTGCGTTTGACGGCATGGCGGTTGAACGCCGGATCCTAGCGGAGAAGGGCATTCCAGATGAAGTCATTCCTACGCTAATAAAAGCTAGGAAGGATGTTACAGCAAAGCATTATCATCGCATATGGCGAAAATATGTTGCTTGGTGTGAGGCCAGGAGGGCCCCAACGGAAGAATTCCAGCTGGGTCGATTCCTGCACTTCCTACAGGAGTGACTATGGGCCTAAAATTGGGATCTATAAAAGTCCAGATTTCGGCCCTATCTATTTTCTTTCAGAAAGAACTGGCTTCACTGCCTGAAGTTCAGACGTTTGTTAAGGGAGTGCTGCATATTCAGCCTCCTTTTGTGCCTCCAGTGGCACCTTGGGATCTCAACGTGGTGTTGGATTTCCTAAAATCACATTGGTTTGAGCCACTTAAGACCGTGGAGTTAAAATATCTCACGTGGAAGGTGGTCATGCTATTGGCCTTGGCTTCGGCCAGGCGGGAGTCAGAATTAGCGGCTTTGTCGTGTAAAAGCCCATATCTGATTTTCCATATGGACAGGGCGGAACTGAGGACTCGTCCCCAGTTTCTCCCTAAGGTGGTATCAGCGTTTCATTTGAACTAACCTATTGTGGTGCCTGCGGCTACTCGGGACTTGGAGATTCCAAGTTACTGGACGTAGTCCGGGCCCTGAAAATCTATGTTTCCAGGACCGCTAGAGTCAGAAAGACTGACTCGCTATTTATCCTGCATGCACCCAACAAGCTGGGTGCTCCTGCTTCGAAGCAGACAATTGCTCTCTGGATCTGTAGCACGATTCAACTTGCACATTCCGCGGCTGGACTGCCGCATCCTAAATCTGTAAAAGCCCATTCCACAAGGAAGGTGGGCTCTTCTTGGGCGGCTGCCCGAGGGGTCTCGGCATTACAACTTTGCCGAGCTGCTACTTGGTCGGGTTCAAACACTTTTGCAAAATTCTACAAGTTTGATACCCTGGCTGAGGAGGACCTTGAGTTTGCTCATTCGGTGCTGCAGAGTCATCCGCACTCTCCCGCCCGTTTGGGAGCTTTGGTATAATCCCCATGGTCCTTACGGAGTACCCAGAATCCACTAGGACATCAGAGAAAATAAGAATTTACTCACCGGTAATTCTATTTCTCGTAGTCCGTAGTGGATGCTGGGAGCCCGTCCCACGTGCGGACTCTCTGCAATACATGTATATAGTTATTGCTTAACTAAAGGGTTATTGTTATGAGCCATCTGTTAATGAGGCTCATTTGTTATTCATACTGTTCACTGGGTATAGTTATCACAAGTTTTACGGTGTGATTGGTGTGGCTCGTATGAATCTTACCCTGGATTCCAAATCCTTTCCTAGTAATGTCAGCTCTTCCGGGCACAGTTTCCCTAACTGAGGTCTGGAGGAGGGGCATAGAGGGAGGAGCCAGTGCACACCAGATATAGTACCTAATCTTTCTTTTAAGAGTGCCCAGTCTCCTGCGGAGCCTGTCTATACCCCATGGTCCTTACGGAGTACCCAGCATCCACTACGGACTACGAGAAATAGAATTACCGGTGAGTAAATTCTTATTTTTTCTGACAATACCAGACAATATCTATTATATATACCACAGCCTCCCATTACACTCAGGAGGCGGCCTCTGATGCAGGTGTTATGGCGGCCAAAGCGTCTACTACGTCCATCCTGGCTCACCGGATTCTGTGGTTACAGTCCTGGTCAGTGGACCTGGACTCTTAAGAAGACCTTGGAGGTGCTCTCTTTTAAGGGAGATATACTATTTGGGGAAGATCTGAACAAGATTGTGACTGACTTGGCGTCTGCCAAGACTACATGTTTCCCAAGTACTAATCCTTCAGCTCCGAAGGCTAACAGTACCACTTTTCGTTACTTTTGACCTCCAGCTAAAGCAAAGGGTCAGGCATACCCGAGACAAGCTCACGCTTCCAAAACCTCTAAGCCCAAACCTAAGCGTTCTTTGGCTGCCTGTCAGCCTGCTTCCAAACCAGACAAGCCTGCTGCATGACGGGACTGGCCTGCCCCTGGGGGACCCCAGGGTGGGGTGACGACTTCTATAGTTCACCAAGGTATGGTTAAAGACCACCTCAGATGCCTGGGTGCGGGAAATCGTCTTACAGTTACGCCATCTCTTTCAAGAAACATCCCCCTCGTCAGTTTTGCTCGACGGTTTGCTTCGGATCCGTTAAAAACAAAAACTCTACGTTTGGTTGTCCAATCCCTCCTGGACACAGGAGTGATTGTGCCATTGCCTCTGTCTCAGAGAGGCAGGGGGTACTATTCAACGCTGTTCCTAGTTCCGAAGCCGAATAGATCCTCCCGGCCCATTCTCAACCTCAAATCTTTGAACAAATTTGTGAAGGCATCCAAATTCCGTATGGAAACTGTTTGCTCTATTGTTCTGGCTTTGGAGCCCAAGGATTATATGGTATCCCTGGACATACAGGATGCTTACCTACACATACGTATTGCCATGTTGCATCAGCAGTAACTGCTGTTTGCTATTGGTAACCTACATTATCAATTACAAGCCTTGCCCTTTGGACTGACTACCAACTCCTCGGATCTTCACCAAGGTCTTGGCAATCATGACGGCCATTCTCCGTCATCAGGGTATCAGGATGCTGCCGTACCTGGATGACTTGCTGATCCTGGCGAACTCCCCAGAGGTTCTCATCCGTCATCTGGTACTGGCGGTCCAATTTCTACGAGCCCACGGGTGGCTCATCAATTGGAAGAAATCCTCGCTGGTCCCTGCTCAGAGCATGGTGCACCTGGGGGCATTACTGTACACACACAACCAACATTTGTTCTTGTCTCCAGAGAAGGTCCTGAAGCTTCAGGACAAGATAAGATACTTCCTTTCTCGCCCAAGAGTGTCAATACACTCAGCGATGCATGTACTAGGCCTCATGGTTTCGGCTTTCGACACGGTAGAGTACGCTCAATTTCATTCCCGCCCTCTGCAGAGGTTAATCTTTTCCAGGTGGGCCTGCCTTACCTGATCAGGACTCGCATGATCTCCTTGACTCCGGAGGTTCGTCTGTCACTGACCTGGTGGCTACAGGACCAACAATTGAGCAGGGGTCGTCCCTACTGGGTCCTCCTAACAACGTATGCCAGTCTGCGGGGTTGGAGCAACACTCTACAGGGTCGGTGGACCAGGGAGGAATCTCTCCTCCCAATAAATATTCTGGAATTGCGAGCAGTGTTCAATGCTCTGAAACTTGCCCTGCCTCTGGTACAGAACAGGCCTGTTCAAGTACGGTCGGACAACGCCACCACGGTGGCGTACATAAATCATCAAGGCGGCACTCGAAGCTGCATGGCAATGATGGACGTGTCAAAAAATCTTCAATGGGCCCGAACGCCATCTGCCAGCCATATCGACAGTGTTCATTCCGGGGGTCCTCAACTGGGAAGCGGACTTTCTCAGTTGTCAGGACGTACACGCCGGAGAGTGGAGTCTTCATCCGGAATTCTTTCAACTCCTAGTGGACAAGTGGGGCCTACCAGATGTAGACCTGATGGCGTCTCGACACAATCACAAGGTTCCGGTCTTCGGAGCAAGGACAAGGGATCCTTAAGCAGCATTCGTGGATACACTGGCAATTCCATGGAACTTTCGGCTGCCGTACGTGTTCCCTCCATTGTCACTCCTGCCCAGGGTAATTCGGAAGTTCAAGCAAGAAGGAGGAATACTACTTCTAATCGCTCCAGCGTGGCCCAGACAGCAATGGTTCTCAGACCTGCAGGGTCTCTCGATAGAGCGTCCTCTTCTACTACCTCAACGCCCAGATCTCCTCGTTCAGGGACCTTGTGTCTACCAGGATCTGGCTCAACTGGCTTTGATGGCGTGGCTCTTGAAGCTTCACTCCTGAGGGCCAAAGGATTCTCTGAGGTGGTCATTCAAACTATGTTGAAAGCCCGTAAACCAGCTTCGGCACAGATTTATTAAAGGGTCTGGAATTCTTACTTCACCTGGTGTGCTGCTAAGAATTATGATGCATACAAGTTCAGCACTGCCAAACTTTTGGCTTTTCTGCAACAAGGCCTGGACTTGGGCCTTCGTCTGGCTTCCCTCAAGGTTCATATATCTGCCTTGTCGATATGGTTTCAGAGAAAAATTGCGTCTCTGCCTGATGTTCATACGTTCACTCATGGTGTTTTACAGATTCAGCCTCCCTATGTCCCTCATGTGGCTCCATGGGATTTGTCTTGTTCTGGATGCCCTACAAGAGTCTCCATTTGAACCTCTGGAGTCTGCGGACCTTAAATGTCTTACCCTTAAGGTCGTGTTTCTGCTGGCTATTGCCTCTGCTAACAGGGTGTCGGACTTAGGTGCTTTGTCCTGTCGTTCACCCTTTCTGATTTTCCACAGTGACCGTGCAGTTCTTCGAACTCGCCCTGGTTATCTACCTAAGGTGGTGTCATCGTTCAACCTTAACCAAGAGATTGTGTTTCCAGTCTTTATCTCTCCTGGCTTGTCCTCCAAAGAGCGGTCTTTGGATGTAGTACGGTCTCTTCGTATATATGTGGAGAAGACTGCCTCCATCATGAGGTGAGATTCTCTTTATCCATTTTGGTTTTCATATATGTGGCTAGCCTGCGAATAAGCAAACTTTGGCCAGATGGATTAGAATGGTGATTGCACAAGCTTATTCGCAGGCTGGGCTCCCAGCTCCGGCTACTATCAAGGCCCATTCTACTCTGCCTGTTGGACCTTCTTGGGCAGCCCGCCGTGGCGCGTCCCCTGATCAATTGTGCAAGGGGCTATATGGTCCTCAGTGAACATGTTCGTCAGGTTCTATGCCTTCGATACTTCGGCCTCCCAGGATGCTTCCTTTGGACGCCGGGTTTTTGTGCCCGCTACAGTGCATCCCCTCCCATGAGGAACTGCTTTAGGACATCCCCGATTTTATTCCTTGCGGAATACCAGTGTACCCTGCTGCAGAAAAGGAGATTTATGGTAGAAATACCATAGTTAAATCTCTTTCTGCGAGGTACACTGGGCTCCACAGGGCGCCCACCCTGACGCACTTAGCTTCTTTGGGTTTGTATGGCATTAGCCGCTGGTCCCTTCTCCTGTCGTGAGAATGTGGTTCTATGTGGCTAACATCTACCGTCTCTCTTACCTTCTACTGCATTGGACTGGTTAACAAAACTGAGCTCTAGTGCCTGGAGGCGGGGCTATAGAGGAGGCGGTGCAGTGCATCCTGGGAACAGTCAAAGCTTTAGCCTGTTGGTGCCTCGGATCAAGATCCAACTCTACACCCTGATGTTATTCCCTGTGGAACCCAGTGTACCTCGGAGAAAGAGATTTAATAATGGTAATTCTTACCATAAATCTCCTTTCTCTGACGTCCTAGTGGATGCTGGGACTTCCGTAAGGACCATGGGGAATAGCGGCTCCGCAGGAGACTGGGCACAAAAAGTAAAAGCTTTAGATTAGCTGGTGTGCACTGGCTCCTCCCCCTATGACCCTCCTCCAAGCCTCAGTTAGATTTTTGTGCCCGAACGAGAAGGGTGCATGCTAGGTGGCTCTCCTGAGCTGCTTAGAAGTAAAAGTTTAAATAGGTTTTTTATTTTCAGTGAGTCCTGCTGGCAACAGGCTCACTGCATCGTGGGACTAAGGGGAGAAGAAGCGAACTCACCTGCGTGCAGAGTGGATTGGGCTTCTTGGCTACTGGACATTAGCTCCAGAGGGACGATCACAGGTTCAGCCTGGATGGGTCCCGGAGCCACGCCGCCGGCCCCCTTACAGAGCCAGAAGAGCGAAGAGGTCCGGAGAAATCGGCGGCAGAAGACGTTCCTGTCTTCAGATAAGGTAGCGCACAGCACTGCAGCTGTGCGCCATTGCTCTCAGCACACTTCACACTCCGGTCACTGAGGGTGCAGGGCGCTGGGGGGGAGCGCCCTGAGACGCAATAAAACATGTTTAAACCTTATATGGCTAAAGAAATACATCACATATAGCTCCTGGGCTATATGGATGCATTTCACCCCTGCCAGTTTTCCTAAAAAAAGCGGGAGAAAAGGCCGCCGTGAAGGGGGCGGAGCCTATCTCCTCAGCACACAAGCGCCATTTTCCCTCACAGTTCCGCTGGAAGGAAGGCTCCCAGACTCTCCCCTGCAGTCCTGCTACAGAATCAGGGTAAAACAAGAGAGGGGGGGCACTATTGGCAGCTAATATAAAACAGCAGCTATAAAGGGAGTAACACTTACATAAGGTTATCCCTGTATATATATATAGCGCTCTGGTGTGTGCTGGCAAACTCTCCCTCTGTCTCCCCAAAGGGCTCGTGGGGTCCTGTCCTCTTTCAGAGCATTCCCTGTGTGTGTGCTGGGTGTCGGTACGATTGTGTCGACATGTATGAGGAGGATAATGATGTGGAAGCAGAGCAATTGCCTGTGTTAGTGATGTCACCCCCTAGGGAGTCGACACCTGACTGGATGGTCGTATTTAAAGAATTACGTGACAGTGTCAGCACTTTGCAAAAAACTGTTGACGACATGAGACAGCCGGCAAATCAATTAGTGCCTGTTCAGGCGTCTCAGACACCGTCGGGGGCGCTAAAACGCCCGTTACCTCAGATGGTCGACACAGACCCAGACACGGATACTGAATCCAGTGTCGACGGTGAGGAGACAAACGTAATGTCCAGTAGGGCCACACGTTACATGATCACGGCAATGAAGGAGGCATTGAATATTTCTGACACTACAAGTACCACAAAAAAGGGTATTATGTGGGGTGTGAAAAATCTACCAGTAGTTTTTCCTGAATCAGATGAATTAAATGAGGTGTGTGATAAAGCGTGGTTTTCCCCCGATAAAAAACTGCTGATTTCTAATAAATTATTGGCACTATACCCTTTCCCGCCAGAGGTTAGGGCGCGTTGGGAAACACCCCCTAGGGTAGATAAGGCGCTCACACGCTTATCAAAACAAGTGGCGTTACCGTCTCCCGATACGGCCGCCCTTAAGGAACCAGCTGGTAGAAGGCTGGAAAATATCCTAAAAGGTATATACACACATACTGGTGTTATACTGCGACCAGCAATCGCCTCAGCCTGGATGTGCAGTGCTGGAGTGGCTTGGTCGGATTCCCTGACTGAAAATATTGATACCCTGGATAGGGACAGTATATTATTAACTATAGAGCATTTAAAGGATGCATTACTATATATGCGAGATGCACAGAGGGATATTTGCACCCTGGCATCTAGAGTGAGTGCGATGTCCATTTCTGCCAGAAGAGCGTTATGGACGCGACAGTGGTCAGGTGATGCGGATTCCAAACGACATATGGAAGTATTGCCGTATAAAGGGGAGGAGTTATTTGGGGTCGGTCTATCGGACCTGGTGGCCACAGCAACGGCTGGAAAATCCACCTTTTTACCCCAGGTCACCTCTCAGCAGAAAAAGACACCGTCTTTTCAAACTCAGTCCTTTCGTTCCCATAAGGGCAAGCGGGCAAAAGGCCACTCATTTCTGCCCCGGGGCAGAGGAAGGGGAAAAAGACTGCACCAGGCAGCCTCTTCCCAGGAGCAGAAGCCCTCCCCCGCTTCTGCCAAGTCTTCAGCATGACGCTGGGGCCTTACAAGTGGACTCAGGCACGGTGGGGGGCCGTCTCAAGAATTTCAGCGCGCAGTGGGCTCACTCGCAAGTGGACCCCTGGATCATGCAGGTAGTATCACAGGGGTACAAATTGGAATTCGAGACGTCTCCCCCTCGCCGGTTCCTGAAGTCTGCTCTACCAACGTCTCCCTCCGACAGGGAGGCGGTAGTGGAAGCTATTCACAAGCTGTATTCCCAGCAGGTGATAATCAAGGTACCCCTCCTACAACAGGAAAAGGGGTATTATTCCACGCTGTTTGTGGTACCGAAGCCGGACGGCTCGGTGAGACCAATTTTAAATCTAAAATCCTTGAACACTTACATAAAAAGGTTCAAATTCAAGATGGAGTCACTCAGAGCAGTGATAGCGAACCTGGAAGAAGGGGACTATATGGTGTCTCTGGACATCAAAGATGCTTATCTCCATGTCCCAATCTACCCTTCTCACCAAGGGTACCTCAGGTTTGTGGTACAAAACTGTCATTATCAGTTTCAGACGCTGCCGTTTGGATTGTCCACGGCACCACGGGTCTTTACCAAGGTAATGGCCGAAATGATGATTCTTCTTCGAAGAAAAGGCGTCTTAATTATCCCTTACTTGGACGATCTCCTGATAAGGGCAAGGTCCAGGGAACAGTTAGAGGTCGGAGTAGCACTATCTCAGGTAGTGCTACGTCAGCACGGGTGGATCCTAAATATCCCAAAATCACAGCTGATTCCAACAACACGTCTACTGTTCCTGGGGATGATTCTGGACACAGTCCAGAAAAAGGTGTTTCTCCTGGAGGAGAAGGCCAGGGAGTTATCCGAGCTAGTCAGGAAACTCCTAAAACCAGGCCAAGTGTCAGTGCATCAATGCACGAGAGTCCTGGGAAAAATGGTGGCTTCTTACGAAGCGATTCCATTCGGAAGATTCCATGCAAGAACTTTTCAGTGGGATCTGCTGGACAAATGGTCCGGATCGCATCTTCAGATGCATCAGCGGATAACCCTATCTCCAAGGACAAGGGTGTCTCTCCTGTGGTGGTTACAGAGTGCTCATCTTCTAGAGGGCCGCAGATTCGGCATTCAGGATTGGATGCTGGTGACCACCGATGCCAGCCTGAGAGGCTGGGGAGCAGTCACACAGGGAAGAAATTTCCAGGGCTTGTGGTCAAGCATGGAAACGTCTCTTCACATAAATATCCTGGAACTAAGGGCCATTTACAATGCCCTAAGTCAAGCAAGGCCTCTGCTTCAGGGTCAGTCGGTATTGATCCAATCGGACAACATCACGGCAGTCGCCCACGTCAACAGACAGGGCGGCACAAGAAGCAGGAGGGCAATGGCAGAAGCTGCAAGGATTCTTCGCTGGGCGGAAAATCATGTGGTGGCACTGTCAGCAGTGTTCATTCCGGGAGTGGACAACTGGGAAGCAGACTTCCTCAGCAGACACGACCTCCACCCGGGGGAGTGGGGACTTCACCCAGAAGTCTTTCAAGTGATTGTAAACCGTTGGGAAAAACCAAAGGTGGACATGATGGCGTCCCGTCTCAACAAAAAACTGGACAGATATTGCGCCAGGTCAAGGGACCCTCAGGCAATAGCGGTGGACGCTCTGGTAACACCGTGGGTGTACCAGTCGGTGTATGTGTTCCCTCCTCTGCCTCTCATTCCAAAAGTACTGAGAATCATAAGAAGGAGAGGAGTGAAGACTATACTCCTGGCTCCGGATTGGCCAAGAAGAACTTGGTACCCGGAACTGCAAGAGATGCTCACGGAGGACCCGTGGCCTCTACCTCTAAGAAAGGACCTGCTCCAGCAGGGACCTTGTCTGTTCCAGGACTTACCGCGGCTGCGTTTGACGGCATGGCGGTTGAACGCCGGATCCTGATGGAAAAAGGCATTCCAGATGAAGTCATCCCTACCCTGATCAAAGCCAGGAAGGATGTAACTGCGAAACATTATCACCGCATTTGGCGAAAATATGTTTCCTGGTGTGAGGCTAAGAAGGCCCCCACAGAGGAATTTCAACTGGGTCGTTTCCTGCATTTCCTGCAAGCAGGACTGTCTATGGGCCTAAAATTAGGATCCATTAAGGTTCAAATTTCGGCCCTGTCGATCTTCTTCCAGAAAGAACTGGCTTCATTGCCTGAAGTTCAGACGTTTGTCAAGGGGGTAATGCATATACAACCTCCTTTTGTGCCACCAGTGGCACCTTGGGATCTCAATGTAGTTTTAGGGTTCCTAAAATCACATTGGTTTGAACCACTCACCACTGTGGAATTAAAATATCTCACATGGAAGGTGGTCATGCTGTTAGCTCTGGCATCAGCCAGGCGTGTCTCAGAAATGGCGGCTTTGTCATATAAAAGCCCTTACCTAATTTTTCATTCAGACAGGGCAGAATTGAGGACTCGTCCTCAATTTCTCCCTAAGGTGGTTTCAGCGTTTCACATGAACCAACCTATTGTGGTGCCTGCGGCTACTAGGGACTTGGAGGACTCCAAGTTGTTGGACGTAGTCAGGGCCCTGAAAATATATGTTTCCAGGACGGCTGGAGTCAGAAACTCTGACTCGCTGTTTATCCTGTATGCACCCAACAAGCTAGGTGCTCCTGCTTCTAAGCAGACGATTGCTCGTTGGATTTGTAGTACAATTCAGCTTGCACATTCTGTGGCAGGACTGCCACAGCCAAAATCTGTTAAAGCCCATTCCACAAGAAAAGTGGGCTCATCTTGGGCGGCTGCCCGAGGGGTCTCGGCTTTACAACTTTGCCGAGCAGCTACTTGGTCAGGGGCAAACACGTTTGCAAAATTTTACAAATTCGATACCCTGGCTGAGGAGGACCTGGAGTTCTCTCATTCGGTGCTGCAGAGTCATCCGCACTCTCCCGCCCGTTTGGGAGCTTTGGTATAATCCCCATGGTCCTTACGGAAGTCCCAGCATCCACTAGGACGTCAGAGAAAATAAGAATTTACTTACCGATAATTCTATTTCTCATAGTCCGTAGTGGATGCTGGGCGCCCATCCCAAGTGCGGATTGTCTGCAATACTTGTATATAGTTATTGTTACAAAAAATCGGGTTGTTTATTGTTGTGAGCCATCTTTTCAGAGGCTCCTACGTTTATCATACTGTTAACTGGGTTCAGATCACAGGTTGTACAGTGTGATTGGTGTGGCTGGTATGAGTCTTACCCGGGATTCAAAATCCTTCCTTATTATGTACGCTCGTCCGGGCACAGTATCCTGAGGCTTGGAGGAGGGTCATAGGGGGAGGAGCCAGTGCACACCAGCTAGTCTAAAGCTTTTACTTTTTGTGCCCAGTCTCCTGCGGAGCCGCTATTCCCCATGGTCCTTACGGAAGTCCCAGCATCCACTACGGACTATGAGAAATAGAATTATCGGTAAGTAAATTCTTATTTTTTTCTCTAACGTCCTAAGTGGATGCTGGGGACTCCGTAAGGACCATGGGGATAGCGGCTCCGCAGGAGATTGGGCACATCTAAAGAAAGCTTTAGGACTATCTGGTGTGCACTGGCTCCTCCCCCTATGACCCTCCTCCAAGCCTCAGTTAGATCTCTGTGCCCGAACGAGAAGGGTGCACACTAGGGGCTCTCCTGAGCTTCTTAGTGAAAGTTTTAGTTTAGGTTTTTTATTTTCAGTGAGACCTGCTGGCAACAGGCTCACTGCATCGAGGGACTAAGGGGAGAAGAAGCGAACTCACCTGCGTGCAGAGTGGATTGGGCTTCTTAGGCTACTGGACATTAGCTCCAGAGGGACGATCACAGGCCCAGCTTGGATGGGTCCCAGAGCCGCGCCGCCGGCCCCCTTACAGAGCCAGAAGGCAGAAGAGGTCCGGAAAATCGGCGGCAGAAGACGTCCTGTCTTCAACAAGGTAGCGCACAGCACTGCAGCTGTGCGCCATTGCTCTCAGCACACTTCACACTTCGGTCACTGAGGGTGCAGGGCGCTGGGGGGGGGGCGCCCTGAGACGCAATAAAAACACCTTAGATGGCAAAAAAAAAAATGCATCACATATAGCTCCTGGGCTATATGGATGCATTTAACCCCTGCCAGAATACATAGAAAAACAGGAGATAAGGCCGCCGATAAGGGGGCGGAGCCTATCTCCTCAGCACACTGGCGCCATTTTCCCTCACAGCTCCGTTGGAGGGAAGCTCCCTGGCTCTCCCCTGCAGTCACTACACTACAGAAAGGGTAAAAAAAGAGAGGGGGGCACTAATTAGGCGCAGTATTAACTATACAGCAGCTATAAGGGGAAAAACACTTATATAAGGTTATCCCTGTATATATATAGCGCTCTGGGGTGTGCTGGCAAACTCTCCCTCTGTCTCCCCAAAGGGCTAGTGGGGTCCTGTCCTCTATCAGAGCATTCCCTGTGTGTGTGCTGTGTGTCGGTACGTTTGTGTCGACATGTATGAGGAGAAAAATGATGTGGAGACGGAGCAGATTGCCTGTAATAGTGATGTCACCCCCTAGGGGGTCGACACCTGAGTGGATGAACTGTTGGAAGGAATTACGTGACAGTGTCAGCTCTGTATAAAAGACCGTGGTTGACAGGAGACAGCCGGCTACTCAGCTTGTGCCTGTCCAGACGTCTCATAGGCCGTCAGGGGCTCTAAAGCGCCCGTTACCTCAGATGGCAGATATAGACGCCGACACGGATACTGACTCCAGTGTCGACGGTGAAGAGACAAATGTGACTTCCAGTAGGGCCACAAGTTACATGATTGAGGCAATGAAAAATGTTTTACACATTTCTGATAATACGAGTACCACCAAAAAGGGGTATTATGTTCGGTGAGGAAAAACTACCTGTAGTTTTCCTGAATCTGAGAAATCAAATGAGGTGTGTGATGATGCGTGGGTTTCCACCGATAACAACTGATAATTTCTAAAATGTTATTGGCATTATATCCTTTCCCGCCAGAGGTTAAGGTGCGTTGGGAAACACCCCCTAGGGTGGATAAAGCGCTCACACGCTTGTAAGGGCTCTACCCTCGCCTGAGATGGCCGCCCTTAAGGATCCTGCTGATAGAAAGCAGGAGGGTATCCTAAAAGGTATTTACACACATACTGGTGTTATACTGCGACCAGCAATCGCCTCAGCCTGGATGTGCAGTGCTGGGTTGGCGTGGTCGGATTCCCTGACTGAAAATATTGATACCCTAGATAGGGACAGTATATTTTTGCCTATAGAGCATTTAAAAGATGCATTTCTATATATGCGTGATGCACAGCGGAATATTTGCCGACTGGCATCAAGTCTAAGTGCGTTGTCCATTTCTACCAGTAGAGGGTTATGGACACGTCAGTGGTCAGGTGATGCGTATTCCAAACGGCATTTGGAAGTATTGCTTTATTAAGGGGAGGAGTTATTTGGGGTCGGTCTTTCAGACCTGGTGGCCATGGCAACAGCTGGGAAATCCACGTTTGTACCCCAGGTCGCCTCTCAACATGAGAAGACGCCGTATTATCAGGCGCAGTCTTTTCGTGGACAAGCGGGCAAAAGGTTCCTCATTTCTGCCCCGTGACAGAGGGAGAGGAAAAAGGCTGCAGAAATCAGCCAGTTCCCAGGAACAGAAACCCTCTCCCGCCTCTGCCAAGCCCTCAGTATACGCGGGGGCTTTACAAGCAGAATCAGGCACGGTGGGGGGCCCGTCTCAATGAATTTTAGCGCGCAGTGGGCTCACTCGCAAGTAGACCCCTGGATCCTTCAGGTGATATCTCAGGGGTACAAATTAGAATTCGAGACGTCTCCCCCTCGCCGTTTCCTAAAGTCGGCTTTACCGATGTCTCCTTCTGACAGGGAGACAGTTTTGGAAGCCATTCACAAGCTGTATTCCCAGCAGGTGATAATCAAGATACCCCTCCTGCAACAGGGAACGGGGTATTATTCCACACTGTTGTGGTACCGAAGCCGGACGGCTCGGTGAGACCGATTCTAAATCTAAAATCTTTGAACACTTACATACAGAGGTTCAAATTCAAGATTGAGTCACTCAGAGCAGTGATTGCGAACCTGGAAGAAGGGGACTACATGATGTCTCGGGACATCAAGGATGCTTACCTTCATGTCAAAATTTACCCTTCTCACCAAGGGTACCTCAGGTTTATGGTACAGAACTGTCACTATCAGTTCAGACGCTGCCGTATGGATGGTCCACGGCACCCCGGGTCTTTACCAAGGTAATGGCCGAAATGATGATATTCCTTCGAAGGAAGGGAATTTTAGTTATCCCTTACTTGGACAATTCCCTGATAAGGGTAAGATCCAGGGAACAGTTGGAGGTCGGTGTAGCACTATCTCAGGTAGTGTTGCGGCAGCACGATTGTATTTTCAATATTCCAAAATCGCAGCTGGTTCCGACGACGTGTCTTTTGTTCCTAGGGATGATCCTGGACACAGTCCAGAAAAAGGTGTTTCTCCCGGAGGAGAAAGCCAGGGAGTTATCCGAGCTAGTCAGGAACCTCCTAAAACCAAGCCAAGTCTCAGTGCACAAGGGTTCTGGGTAAAATGGTGGCTTCCTACGAAGCAATCCCATTCGACAGATTCCACGCAAGAACTTTCCAGTGGGACCTGCTGGACAAATGGTCCGGGTCGCATCTTCAGATGCATCAGCGGATAACCCTGTCACCAAGGACAAGGGTGTCCCTCCTGTGGTGGTTGCAGAGTGCTCATCTTCCAGAGGGCCGCAGATTAGGCATTCAGGACTGGGTCCTGGTGACCACGGATGCCAGCCTGCGAGGCTGGAGAGCAGTCACACAGGGAAGGAATATCCAGGGCTTATGGTCAAGCCTGGAGACATCACTTCACATAAATATCCTGAAGCTAAGGGACATTTACAATGCTCTAAGCTTAGCAAGACCTCTGCTTCAAGGTCAGCCGGTGTTGATCCAGTCGGACAACATCACGGCAGTCACCCACGTAAACAGACAGGGTGATACAAGAAGCAGGAGGGCAATGGCAGAAGCTGCAAGGATTCTTCGCTGGGCGGAAAATCATGTGATAGCACTGTCAGCAGTATTCATTCCGGGAGTGGACAACTGGGAAGCAGACCTCCTCAGCACGACCTCCACCCGGGAGAGTGGGGACTTCACCCAGAAGTCTTCCACATGATTATAAACCGTTGGGAAAAACTCGACAGGTATTGCGCCAGGTCAAGGGACCCTCAGGCAATAGCTGTAGACGCTCTGGTAACACCGTGGGTGTACTAGTCAGTGTATGTGTTCCCTCCTCTGCCTCTCATACCCAAGGTACTGAGATTGATAAGATGGAGAGGAGTAAGCACTATATTCGTGGCTCCGGATTGGCCAAGAAGGACTTGGTAACCGGAACTTCAAGAGATGCTCACGGAGGATCCGTGGCCTCTACCTCTAAGAAGGGACCTGCTCCAGCAAGGACCCTGTCTGTTCCAAGACTTACCGCGGCTGCGTTTGACGGCATGGCGGTTTGAACGCCGGATCCTGAAGGAAAAAAGGCATTCCGGATGAAGTCATCCCTATCCTGATCAAAGCCAGGAAGGATGTAACCGCAAAACATTATCACCGCATTTGGCGAAAATATGTTACGTGGTGCGAGGCCAGTAAGGCCCGACGGAGGAAATTCAACTGGGTCGATTCCTACATTTCCTGCAAACAGGAGTGTCTATGGGCCTGAAATTGGGGTCCATTAAGGTTCAAATTTCGGCCCTGTCAATTTTCTTCCAAAAAGAACTAGCTTCAGTCCCTGAAGTTCAGACGTTTGTAAAAGGGGTACTGCATATACAGCCTCCTTTTGTGCCTCCAGTGGCACTTTGGGATCTCAATGTAGTTTTTGGGTTCCAAAAGTCACATTGGTTTGAACCACTTAAATCTGTGGAGTTAAAATATCTCACATGGAAAGTGGTCATGCTGTTGGCCCTGGCCTGGGCCAGGCGCGTGTCAGAATTGGCGGCTTTATCCTGTAAAAGCCCTTATCTGATTTTCCATTCGGACAGGGCGGAATTGAGGACTCGTCCTCAGTTTCTCCCTAAGGTGGTTTCAGCGTTTTCACCTGAACCAACCTATTGTGGTGCCTGCGGCTACTAGGGACTTGGAGGACTCCAAGTTGCTAGACGTTGTCAGGGCCCTGAAAATATATGTTTCCAGGACGGCTGGAGTCAGGAAAACTGACTCGCTGTTTATCCTGTATGCACCCAACAAGCTGGGTGCTCCTGCTTCTAAGCAGACTATTGCTCGTTGGATTTGTAGTACAATTCAGCTTGCACATTCTGTGGCAGGCCTGCCACAGCCAAAAATCTGTAAATGCCCACTCCACAAGGAAGGTGGGCTCATCTTGGGCGGCTGCCCGAGGGGTCTCGGCTTTACAACTTTGCCGAGCAGCTACTTGGTCAGGAGCAAATACGTTTGTAAAATTCTACAAAATTGATACCCTGGCTGAGGAGGACCTGGAGTTCTCTCATTTGGTGCTGCAGAGTCATCCGCACTCTCCCGCCCGTTTGGGAGCTTTGGTATAATCCCCATGGTCCTTACGGAGTCCCCAGCATCCACTTAGGACGTTAGAGAAAATAAGAATTTACTTACCGATAATTCTATTTCTCGTAGTCCGTAGTGGATGCTGGGCGCCCATCCCAAGTGCGGATTGTCTGCAATACTGGTACATAGTTATTGTTACCAAAAAATCGGGTTATTGCTGTAGTGAGCCATTTTTTCTAGAGGCTCCTCTGTTATCATGCTGTTAACTGGGTTCAGATCACAAGTTGTACGGTGTGATTGGTGTGGCTGGTATGAGTCTTACCCGGGATTCAAAATCCTTCCTTATTGTGTACGCTCGTCCGGGCACAGTGTCCTAGCTGAGGCTTGGAGGAGGGTCATAGGGGGAGGAGCCAGTGCACACCAGATAGTCCTAAAGCTTTCTTTAGATGTGCCCAGTCTCCTGCGGAGCCGCTATCCCCATTGTCCTTACGGAGTCCCCAGCATCCACTACGGACTACGAGAAATAGAATTATCGGTAAGTAAATTCTTATTTTTTCTAATTTTGAATATTCATTAATTCGTTAATTAATTCACACAGTGGATCAATGCTCTTTGTGGGTCTGAGTCGCACTACACATGCTTTCTGATGATATTCGTACAGAGATGCATTGCAGATTTGAAAGTATGGTCTATGAAATATATTTGCTGTTCCTGGGTGACGTCTGGGAGGTAACGGGGTGGCCCAAGGGTGGCGCCTAAAGATGCACCAAGTGGTATAGCAGCCTCTATGGACGCTGACGGTGGGAGTCTCAGTCCTTGCACATTCAGACCCACGGATGGGCACCAGGGAAGGACTTTGTATCAGCATAGTGTCACAGACACCACTGCGGCAAAAGACACAATGAAGTCCGCAACGGCATCCTACACAAAACCATCCCCCTAGTGCTGTAACGTGAGCTTTCTCTGACATCGTAGAAGGAAAGGATGAGAGGTAAGCGCACTGGTATAGACACCTAACAAGTGACTAGTAAATAGTTTATTTCAACCGGAATAATATTGAACAAATATATGTGTTACATTTTATTACAAACAAATGTATTTATTACCAAATCAAACAAAGTCCGGTGGTGCACCCGAGAGTTAGGACTAAATATATAAGAAAAAGAAAACTCTTTTTTTTATGGGGCAGTCTTTTGAAGTTTATATACTTTAACTGTTACCATTATTACATGTTATAACAGGACTCACTTATAGACAAAACAAACACTTACTTCTAAGGTATGATTCACACTGTAGCTTATTAGGCAAAACAATGGTATTTTCTTCTTACTATCACACTCATGAGTGAAATGAAACTATACATCAGTGGTAAACCATTTGCCAATGTTACTTATACCACTTTCACATCGCCAACCCTGCTTTTAAAACGTTTCTTAAAACGGGTCTGAGCAGTTTTACCCTTTTCACATCGCATGTTGTAACCAGTATATTACCATTTCATTACCGTTTTGGTACCTTTCACACTGAACCCGTTTCTCCTATAGAAAACAGTGGTTGTCATTTTAAATGAACTTTTCTGGCCCACACATTATTAATAATTATTAATTATTAATAATTTGGATAGTCGTACGATGAAACCCAGCAGCTTCAAGCATCTTTACCATGTTTTTGTAGATTACTGCATCCTTCACTGTCTCAGTGATTTGTCTACATATTTCTTCATCCCCTCTGATCCTAAGCAGCTCCCTAACCTCCTCATCACTCCAATTTGCCATTTTAAATTGTATCCTTTATAATAAAACGTTCCCTTCACTCTCATGTGTTTCCTCCAGTTTATTTCCTGCTTCTGCCTGGTGACATCACACATGGAGACAGCCTATCACCTTCTGTGGTTTGGAAATACAATTTCAGAGCTTTTCACACTGCACAATGAAACGCGTCAGAACCGTGTAGGACCCTGCTTTTTAACCATTTTAAAATACCAGTAATCTGTAACCAGTAAATTCAATGTGGCGATTTCACACCGCAGCTAGAACCGTTTTGGAAGGCTTAAAAAAACGGCAATTTACCGGGTTATAGCTGCGGTGTGAAAGGGGTATTATTGTATTCTATGTCTATCCTTTGTACTCAGTATAATATTGGATTCACTGGTTTGTGACTAAATCCAGTGTTCTTTACACAGAATCATAATCTAAATGAGCACTACATTGTATCAAACACTAAACCCAGAGAAGAATTCTTAGATACAGTGTAGTAAATTACCCTTGGTAAAATATATTTATACTTTTAATAATTAGTCAGAAAATTCTGTATCCACTTAAATATCCTAATTGAGAGAAATAGGTGTGTACTTTTCTTCTGTAGAGGAAATATCACGCACAGCTGCTTCTCGCCTTCACATAACGAGTCTTTTCAGACAGCTGGTGGTCAGTGAGCGAGTGCTGGTGGTATTTATCAAACGTTTTGCACTGTTGCTTCTCACCACCTTTGTACCGATCATCGAAAGGCCAGTGAACGTGTGTAAGTGATAATCGTGTAGATTGAGCTTCTGCTGTCGGTTGCTAATGGTAACCGTCCTAATGCAATTCAAGCAACCGATGGGAGAGCTCAGCTAAGGAACAGAAGAATAAGAAAAATTGAAAGAAAATAATACAATCCTATAGCGATTTACAAGTCGGTTTATTCCTTAATCAGAGTTATAAAAGTGAGAATAAAAAGCCCCACCTAAAATTACCCTTCACCGCTGCTGCTTCTCCTCATCATACCTGTCTGACATGTATGGTAAACCTATGTTATTACATGTTATCACAGCCCTTATACACTTCCGGAAAAAAAATAGCATTTATTCTAATGTGGAAATATATATATATATAACAATACAGAAACAAAGATGTACACATAAACTTTATTAAATATGTATTACAATTTAGTAAATATTAGATGACATAAAATAAATTTAGGCATTTTAGAATTAATCCTATCTAGCATTATAGAATTAATCCCATCGAGTATGTGATTATTTAACTTGTTTAAGGTTCTGCAGATTTTTTTCAGATGTAACCCACAAATGATTAAAAAAAACACATTTATTCCAGTGTGCTTCCAACAGACTGTCCTAGGAAAACAAAACATTATAAAGCTCACAAATTAGCTGAGGCAAAATGTAGATTTTACCAGTATACAGGGTGGTCATAATTACACTTCCCCTCTTCGGAGCGTCGATCTAACAGCCAGAACGTCACCAAATTCGGTACGGGGACTAATTAGGACACTAGAAGCAGGATTCCTTAGAAACAACTTTTAGTGCAAAAAGTCACTGATTGGAAGTTTATTTATGGCCACCGTGTATATTAAGTTGCAAAAATGTAGTTTCATCACTAATCATTGGATAACCACCACCCACATTCAGATAGCAAGTTGTTATATCTCAGAGGTGTCCCCACATTTATGATTGGTTGGCTGCTCCGCCAATCAAGGAAGAATCTGTGAGACTCCCAATGTGAATAATTTAGGGTACGGTGTTGATGGAGGGTTTATCTTTCTATTGAGTCCAGAAAATGAATATAAAGATTGAGGTTAGGCCATGTCTAGGTTGGGTTTGGACTTACTTGAAATATAATTCTTATTATAGTCTGTATTAAAGTTTTTCTAGGTGAAGGTGATTTGGGAACATGACACAGGGACCCTATAAATGTCTGTCACAGATGTTGGCACAGTCTTACCAGGGGTTCATAGTTTAGCAAGTATCTGGTATGTCACAGAGACCTCCCTCAGAAGGGTAATGGCCTGGGCTGTCACACACATGGTCATGATATCCAACCCCATTAGGAGCGGCTAATAGTCTATGGCCAGGAGACAATAATAGATGATTCAGAGGAAGCCCCAAGTAGGACAAGGGTCAGAATGGGCAACTCAGTGTGCCAAACAGACGGGGGTGGTCTGAACAAGGGATGTTCCTCCACAGGTTAACCATTGATGGTCAGTAGTTTCAACCATAGACAAGAAACCCCATTGTTGACTGAACCACTGATGGCCACCGATTGCTGACTGAGGCTATAGGCCAAGATTGGACTTCACCAATCGGTATTCAGCATCTGTGAATATCCATTGTCGGCTAAACTACCATATGTGTAAGACCATCGATGCTCAATGGCCATCCCTAATCTGTACAGATGGAGATGACTGGCCATCAGCAATGAGACTGCAGGGATAGGTCAGACTAGTCATAGGTCATTAGATGAGATTCACAGTACACTAATTGCACATTTATACCCTGGACATCAGCAGGGCTGAATCTACTGCGCATAGTAAATCAGGAAAGGCGCCGGTGCGTGGGTATGTAGGGATGTGGCATTGGGTCAGGGTTGTTGGCTGCGTCTTTTGGTGGTAGACCATCTGCAAATGCCAGCGACACTTCCGTAACACGGCCATAAGATGGACCATCTCTGTGCCAATTTTCAGTGATTTTTGTGCATACAGAACAGCAAAAATACATTGAACGCCATCAACATAGGCTCTGAATCAGGCCCAATGTGTGAAAATAGTAGTAAAGAGTCAGGTAACAGCATGGTCTGTAGCCCTACCAAAGGTCTGGTACACCTGGTGGACAAATAGTACCAAAGGCTAGGGCCTGGCGGAAGTGTGGTCTTCGGCTGTAACAAGAGTATGGTACAAAAGGCAATGATTCAGTATAGGGAATATGTGAGAAACCAATGCAAAATCGGGAAGGTTTACCAGAGACCAGGGATCAGCACCTACTGTAGGCTGGAAATACACTAGACAATCACCTAGCACCGAGTGCTGGGTTGTACCTGACTTATACCCCCATGGGGGCGAGGACTGACGTTCACAAAAGGCTAAAGAGATGCTGTGTACAGTGTGGCTAAGTCCTCCTTAGCTTTAGCTTATACTCAATGTTATTAAACATTTTTGATCTGCATTATTTTGCCAGCTTACTATAGTAATGAGCAGTATAGTAACGAACGATATCAAACTATAGGACATGAGCTGTAAACTGCACCAGCACCCTTATATACCGTAGTACAGGCATTCCCAACCACGGTCCTCAAGGCACACCAACAGCGCAGGTTTTAGTGACATCCAGGCTGCAGCACAGATGGTTAAATCAAAATAACTGAGCTACTAATTAAGTCACCTGTGCTGAAGCCTGGATATCACTAAAACATGCACCGTTAGTGTGCCTTGAGGACCGTGGTTGGGAATGCCTGCCGTAGTACCTGTAGTAGAGAGGATTTTTCTTCTACCTCCTTCCATACTACTATAACGCGGGGGGCTTAGAGTCCGTATGGGCCTAGTTATGTTATCTTTTTTTTTTTCCAATTAAAATTTCCAAATCATAGTAACATAGTAATTGATGTTGAAAAGAGGCAAAATGCCCATTGCGTTCAACCTGTATTTTGTATTAAGTTAAGTTGATTTTACTGTACCTGCTGAAGAATGTTTTATGACTAATTAACAACTACAAATCATGTTACACCCGGATTAACAACGTCAATATCGCTATGCACTACTCCCACCGTCCGTTCTTCTCTGGTGAACACTGATGAAAAAATCAACGTTACTTTGAACAGAGAATAGCGAATTATCCTTACTGGACTGGATATAGATCTCTATGGATAAAGAAGAGGGCTCCTTCTTTGGCAGTATCGGGTTGTGTAATGACTTGTACATAAAATTACAACACAGTAACACAATAGATTTCCCAAGGGAAACAAAACATTAGTCCTGATACATTGTGGTCAAGCATTAAACAAGAAATGTAAGACGGTGTATGATTTCTAGTGCCAAAGTATGGGGTTGGGTATGGTTTACCGGCGGCTGTATGTTAGTTGTTAGTGAGATTAGAGTATAGTAAGTGGCTGACCTGAGTAATATAAGGGAGGGTCATTTTCACATTGGGGGGGGGGGGGTGATTTAGAGTTGATATGCAAGGTCGACATCAAGTAATGTGCCCAGGAGTGGCGTCCTCTCAGTTCTGTGACAGCTGCTCAGGAACCAGGGCTGCAGGAGATAAAATGTAATTACTATGCAATATCCCAGGTGCACAGTACAGCATTCTAGCAGAGGCACTGACTTTGAGGGGGGGGGGGGGGGTGATTACCCGGACTTGTTAAAGTGCTCAGTGGAGCCCCCCTAGTATTATTTTATTTTGGGGAGAAAAGGGTGTGGCCAAGCCTCCATTTGGCTCTCTGCATTCTGGTGCATATAATGGAAATTTACTAAAGAGTGGTTTGTCATGTCTATCTCTCCCCGGCAGTTTTCCAGGATACAGTATTATTGGTCTTTGCAGAGCAGATATTTCAGTAACAGTCTCTCGCTACTTACCACGTAACGTGTCCGCAGTCATGCGCTGCTCAACGTTGTTGCCTTTGAAGTAAATAAAAGAACGCTCAGATTATGTGCGCACTTCAGTAACTATCCTTGAAGCTAATGCACTGATATTTCTATTCAATACTGATTTTGTACAATTATATATATAAAAAAAGCATGTATACTGTAATAGTAGCACCACGTTTGCTTAGCTGCAATATTACTTGCAGACTTATGTTACAGCAGATGTAAATCCTCAGTAGACTTCCTCTTTTATACATATTGCTGGACACTGATGCTCCATGGGGTATAGGGGGCGCTAGTGCTGGTGCAGGGCACAACTTCACTACTGAACTCCCCTTCTATGCCCCAGGGGTAGGGCAGTTTGAATCTGTTCCTTCAGTTTCATTACAGTTTTCTCTAACAGTGGTGCACCACCAAACACCGCAGAGCAGAGTTGGTCATTGGTCATTTTAGTAGGCACTTGGTGATCCAGGTCACAACTCAGGACAAGTGACAAGAAATGCAGCACATTGGCAGAACACACACTGGGAGCCATAACGGGCATAGCGATCTCTAGGAAACACCTGGTCGTCATCGTCCCACCATCACCACCATAGAATGGTGGGAACAGGGCTTCCATGCCTAGAATGATTGAGGAGGCCCACTGAGAAGCAGGCCCCATCAATGGAGGGAATACTCTGTTAATCAGGCCCTGATGTTGGCATCTGCCTGGCTATATAGGGCACTATTGAGTGGGTAGAGCAGCGAAGTGAAGGGCTACAATCAGGGTTAATTGGCAGATCCTAAGATGTTAGTATGTAGCAGCAATATGAGATGAAGGTCAGTCCACAATGCAGATTACTTTACAAGGGATTGGTTTATTAACCAGTAAAAACAGGTTTCCAGGATAACACCGGGACAAAAAGTGTGCAGCAAGTGCAGAATGCAAGGATATCCAGTTGCGGCCAGGAGCATATAAGGTAATGCTTGTTCTTGTAGTGCGCCTCTTTATGCATATATACAGTGTTGGAGGCAGGGAGTATATGGGTATGTGGAACACTTAGGCACATGTCCTATACACGGGAATGGAAGGAGAATGAAGCATGTGCAGTAGAACACTTGGCAGTTTGGGGGGTCACACCTTTGGCTGCTCCGGGTCCTAGTGCCTGGAGGATGGAACGGAGAAACAGCACACAGGGCAATCTCTGCCATCTGGGTTGACCCATGCTGAGCTATTGCCCATGATAGATCATATCAGAGACCCGTTGTAATAGCTGTCCTTCAGGTGGGCCTGGGTCTTTCCAAGATTTCAGCTCATTCTGTGACCGCAAGGTGCACCATGTAGTTACACAAAGTCCAAGAAGAACTTGGAGGGATTTAGTTTTGTCAGTTTCCTGCATTTTAGGATGAATTGGACAAAATGGTCTCGAGACACAAGAGGAAAGAGTTCATTCCTCCATATTAATGCAACCAAAGCCCAAAATGTCATGTCCTTCCAGCAATCAGGTGGCGAAGGCCCTTTATGAGGGGCCAAACATACTGACGTGTTTAGACACCCAATAATGTGAACCTGCAACTTTCATAACATTCTTACCATGCTGCTAGGAGACGGAGTCTTCATCACGCGTTTCTTTATCACGTCCATCACCTGGGACACAAAGTAACCACAATGTAAAAATGCACATATGTATCAAATGCTAAATTCTCTATTATATGGCTGTAGTATGCAATAACAGGAGTCATTTATAGTGCGAGGGGGAACAAAAGATTTCCACAAGAAAACCTATAGGGACTGGTTTATTAATTACCGGGAAGAAATTCTGTATCGCCCAGATGTATTAATTATCACATGCAGGGGCAGGGTCTCCGAACCAATTTGGCGGCTGTGAAGCACTAGTATTTGCAGAAACGTAAAATGTACCAAAGCCTTTCTACATGGGATGTGCAATGCAGAGAATATTACAATTCCTGGTAGAGAGCCGGGCTGGGTCCGGGTACTTTTCATGGGGTGCGGCCTAAACACAGGAGGTGTGGCCATGCACCCTTAGAAAAAAATAAAAAAAATAGTACTTTAAGCGCCTCCGTGGCCACACTGCAGCACTGAACATAGCAGTGGGTGCTGGGCCGGGGAGATGAGCTGCTGCTGCCAGTTTAAACTGGCGGAGGTTCATCAGACCTGGACCTTGGTACCTAGTACCCTCTCCCCACTCTCGGCACCACTGCCAAGAGCTATGCATTTATGTTGGAAGAGACGAGACTTATACAAGTAAAAGAAGAAAGTAATAAGGGTAATTATTTGTCACTTGTTTTTTTAATGTTTGATCTATAAGTATTTGTTAGTTTGGGACTCGTGTAGCTTCAGATGCATTTGAGTCGTGAATATATGTATGGAAAAGTGCACGCAAGAAAAACTGCATTGTACATACCCAGAATCTAGGTATGGGCAAATGCATGTGATTTTCTATGGTGTGCATGCGCAGTACGGAAAAGGGAATCATACGGTCATCCAGCTCTGCCTGAGCCCATTTATACAGTTATGTTTATCATGGTTGTGTGGTGCGCTGTAATTACCTTCTTATCCAAGAGACACCCGAACAGCAGGAGAAATAAGCCCTGTGGGGTAGATGGAATGAGATGTTATAGCAGCTTATCAAAGGTTTATCATGGTCAAACGGTGTGCTAAAAAATAAAATATATAATACCACAAATCAAGCCCCAGAATCAGTATACAATGGGGTGTCTTATTACAGCTGTCTCATAGAGTTGCTTTGTCCAGAAAAAGGGTTGTGTATAATAATATTAATTCCTCAGGGTTTCCTCAGCATTTTCTATGGGTCGTAACGAGCTTATGTCCTAATTTATATCTAGCTCAGATCAACTAATCATTGTCTAAGGTCGGATGCTGTCCCTGGTGCTGGAATGTTTAGGAGAGAAGATTAGACCAGCGACCAAGTCTCTGATTAAAAGGTGGGTCATCAGAGCAATAGCGGTGAACTGAGAAAGCTTGAGAACATTTTTGGAAGACAGAAGAGAGACTGGAAGCAGAAAGTACGGGGAGCTATGGAAAAGTTCTGACATTTCTTAATGAAGGTTCAGTAGCAAAGTTAAGTTAGGATAACTGATTTGAGGAACAAGCGTTGCTATCAATCAGAATGTACAACTTATTTAGTGATTAAGGCATCTTCTGTAATCAGACTGAATGCTCTAGTGCTGCTCGTGGACTATCTAATCAACATGAATGTTCCTCCTAATACCGGAACCTGCTGAGGGTCTCCTGGAGCAAAGTACATTCGCAATTAACCACTTCCTTAAACAGGGAGATTTCTCTAGTCAGAGCCAATACAAATAAAGTGAATATGTACAGACAGAGAAGGGGATGCTAGACGTGGATTGGGGAGAATGGACTCCTTTATTTCCAAGCGAACCTTCTGAATCTGTTAGGAAATTGAGGTGCCATCTCTCCATGGTTAAAGTCACCTGCATGGCCCTGATGTTGCCATTTGTGGACATTTTGTAAGCTTGTTAACTTGTATGATATCAGTATGAGGCATGATCCGTACCATATACTTTTTTTTATCTATGGAGGAATGTTTTTTGTTTTTTAAATAAATATATTACCTGGAGCGGGTTGAGTATTGCGAACATGTAGTGTAAAGCCATTGAATTCGGGTTGGCGAAAAGTGGGATCCCAATAGCCCAAGTCAAGCCGAACTGAGGGATGCAGAAGAGAAGAGCCTTTGCCAGCTTCTTGATCACCTCTTCATCCTCGTTGTGCCCCTCAGAGATTGATGGTCTGAGGAGCTTCCGAATCACAATGACAAGAACGAGGACATTCCCACACATGATTATTATAGTTGGGATATTAAAGGACATGGAGGCGCCAGATCTGCTTTCCAGCCAACAAGCATTGTCATTCATGTAGTTATTTGGAAAATACACCAAGAAGGTTCCCACAGCTATAACCAGGGGGCAGAGGTATCCCAGCACAATGGAGAGAGCCAGGAATTCTGTCTTGGTGACGTGGTGGAATACAAAGACCAGGCGACACACCAAATACAGGCCCTGGACCCAAGTCCAGCAGAAGAACGCCAGTAGGGAAAAGTGAGTGAGGAAGGTGAAGGCGACACAGAGCTTCTCCTGAGCATTGGGGTCAATGAAACTGGATGATAGGAACGAGACATTACTGACCAACAGGAAGACGGACATGTTGAGGTTGGTCACATATCTATATACGGCCGCAGTTTTTATGCTTTGCGTCAGGAGAATCACATGTATTGAAATACAAATGAGGAGAGACGCTATGGAGATGGCGAGGCCAGCTTCTGTGATGTCATCCAGTATAGTAGAGTCCACAGTATTTTCTGGTACGAAGCCTGACATCAAGACGGAGAAGGAGGTCAGGTGATTACAGATACAGTTGGTGATCCCATGGGTGACTTGTGTGAGGCAACCACTGGATGACCAGGCATTCAGAGAGAAATCCCAGTACACGCATACGGCGGTGCTGTCACATGATCTGTTCCCACACGTGAAGGCCAAATTGATGTTGACAGTATGAACGCTGTTATTATTTAAGATCATAACGTTTGTCTGTATGTCACTAGCTAAATAGTAGGAATAGTCCGTATCTCCATTACTGGAATATTGGCCAGTAAAGCTTCCATTGTGCGGCCTGAAAGTCATGGACAATAAACGGACAATACAGCCAGGGGGATAATCGTTGTCTGCACCAGGCATTGATATACTGGACGCTGAGTTCAGTTTGAGGGACTTCTTGTCCTCCAAAGCACTACAAGAGGACACTGTGATGGCCAGGTTTATGTTCTTGTAGGATAAACTGTAGGATTGACTAGTGGATGACATCACTGAGAAGAGCGCCTCGAAAGTCGCCAGTAGCTGGGGACCAAGATTCTTATCCACACTGGCCGAAGGTCCTGTGGAGATGTCACTGATGAGCTGGTCGGTAATGAAGAGGATTTTCTAGAAGAAAAAATAATGTAAAGAATATTATCACGTTCAGCCGTGTAGTTATTACAGTATTTACTTCTTCTCATGTAACAGATAGGAACGTTATAAAAACCAGACTCAACACATAATCCACAGTTCATTTAAGAGCCAGTACTTCGTGGCTCATCTAGAGCTGAACAGAGCGTTCATCTAAGTAGCAAGGGCACAGTGGTCCCGATTAGTGATCAGCCTCAAACAGAAGACCACCTGTAAGCAGGGTTGGACTGGCCCACAGCGGTACAGGGGAAACCACCGGTGGGCCCTACTACCTGGGGGCCCTCCTCCTCCTCTAGGGATCAGGTTCCAGACTGTGCTGTTACTAATCTAGTACATTATCATGCATGCACTACAGAATATACTGTATATATTTATCTAGGGGACCAACCCATGCAAAATGGTTAGGCAAACCAATGTGGCGGCTGGGCACACCCCCTCGAGAGACTGGCCACACGCCTAAACATGGACCTCTACCACTGTATTCCCTGGTGGGCCCTACATGCCCCAGTCCGACTCTGCCTGTAAGGGACTGATATAAAGTAAGGAGAGACTCTCAGTCTCATACCCCTTTCAGACCAAAATCCGGGTCTGAACCTGGATAATGAACGTGGTTCCAAACTGTGTTGACATCCCTTTACACCAACACATGACATGGGTATACCCGGCAATATCAAGGTCAAATACTCAGCGATATCAGTCGCTCACTGCCTGGGGAGCAGGTCAGAGGTCCGCTGAGAAACACTGCTGTGTTTTGTGAACTGGACACTGATGTACGTTCTTTCACTTTAGGGAGAGAATCATTTGTTTGGTTAGATACAACATCTTTACCCTGATCTTTCATAGTATATTGGGCCTAATTCAGACCCGATTGTAGATGTGCTAAATTTAGAACATCTACGATCAGTCACACAGACATGCGGGGGGATGCCCAGCACAGGGCTAGTCTACCCCGCATGTCAGGTCCTCCCCCCCCCCCCCCCCCCCCCACAAGTACAAAAGCATCGCACAGCGGAAATGCTTTTGTACTTGAAGAGGAGCTCCCTACCAGCGCATGCCTGCGTTGCCCGGACCGCGCCCCCTAAACGGCGGCCAAACGCCGCTGGCCCATCCCCTCCCACCCAGCGACCGCCTCTGCCTGTCAATCAGGCAGAGGCGATCGCAGGGCTGAGACGGCTGTCTGGCATGCGCAGTTCAGACCTGATCGGCTGCTGTGCGAAAACGCACAGCACCGATCAGGTCTGAATTAGGCCCATAGAGAGAGACAGCAATCAGCATTTTATCAAGCTTAAATGAAATCGTTCATCTGTGCGGTGGCGGCTCACCTAAGTCTACGTTCTAGTGATGATATCAGTCCGTAGCCATCCAATGATCTGCAGCGCAATACTCACATTTACCGTGTCCACACTGAAAGTGACATTCGCCAGCGCTGCGTTTTTTGTGATGTTCCCCAAAAGGTACAGAATTAGCGGCACTTCACTCTGCTGAAAGCCGGCGGAGGTCAGGGTGGTGTAATTCCAGAGCGCCTGTATGACGCTGAGCCCTCCGGCAGGACCCAGCAGATTCTAGACATAATGACATATTGTTACACCAGCACAGAAGTACACTGTAAGCGAAGGAAAGACGCTGCACATGAAATCAGAGCGGAATATGTCCAAAGTTGCAAAATAATATCATTATCCTAAAGGAAACATACAGTAACATTATTCTTTGCATGTATAGAACAACTAGTATTTGACTACTGTCAGATGGGAAGATGTACTGTATGAATTAAATTAATCAGCTGTGCCGGGCCCCGGTAATGAGAGCGGGCATGGCCAATGAGGGGGAGGCGTGGCCAGATAGTAAATTAGTTTAAAATAGTAAGAAACGTTACGTACGTGCTGCCAAATGGGGGTGGGCAGTGTCAGAATTGGGGGGCAGCAGTGAGGGCGGGCATGGTCGCTTTCCTTCCTTTCAACATTCAGGGAGAGAGGACTGGCCGCCACTGCAACTGCCTCTCTCTCCAACCGCCGTGTGGCTGCAGCAACGGGAAAGGGAGGGCAGCGGGGCCCGGGTAAAGAGTACCCGCTCCCCACTCCCTCGGCGCCCCTGTGTGTACAGTCCCATCTCTCAGCTCCAATGCACCTCCAAGCTACTTGGGAGACTCACCTACACTCGCCTCACACACTTTCTTAACTCACACAGCCTACTGGACCCACTTCAGACTGGCTCTTATTCTCAGCACTCCACAGAGCCAGCACTAACTAGACTGGTGAATGATGTGATCACTGCTACATATGAGACTTATGACCACTGTGTCCTCAGACAGACACTACCAACGCTAGGTCTTTAGGACAGTGTCCTATCATGGTTTTCGGCCTACTTATCTAAATGCTCTCAGTCAGAGCCGGCCTTAGGCATAGGCAATCTAGGCAAATGCCTAGGGCATCATATTGGTTAAGGCCGGCTCTGCTCTCAGTGTTTAAGTCTCTGGATCCTCTTCTCTTTCTCTGTAAGTTGTTGTGCCGCAAGGTTCAGTCTTGGGTCCTCTGCTTTTCTGTATCAATACTCTATACCACATCCCATGGGAAACGAATCAGCGCTTTCAGATTTCAATGTCATCTGTATACGGGAGATGCTCAATGATACCTGTCCTCCCCGGATTGTCACCATTACTGATCGTCCTTCTGCCATTTCATCTTAGATGTCATCTCTCCCCACAAACTTGATACATCCAAATCAAGAGTTAAAAATATTTCCACCTTCCAGCAGTAGTTACTAACCTGGTCTCTCCATTTGTATTGACAACGAAACAATAAACTCTACACCTCAAGCTTCCTGCCAGGGTGTCATCCTTAACTCTGAAGTGTCCTTGGTTTCCCACAATAAATCTGTGTCTGATCCTGTTATATACATTTAAAGAATGTATCCAGAATGCTCCCATATCTCACACGCACATTGGCGCATAGGCAGTATACTCTGGCTCAGTGCCAGTGTCTACTGAGGACATACGTTGGCGAGCAGGGGGGAGTCTGCCCGTGGCCCCCCTCTTGAATCACACCTGACTCACTCATCCCACTGATCCCGGGCCAACACTGCTCTGTGACTGGTACATACAACCCATCATGAACCGCTGCATTCTGGCTGGACCAATATGCAATATGTAGCACTTCTCATCATATAAAAATTGCCGTTCTATAGATTGTGAGCCTGTGAGCAGGGCCCTCTTACCTCCCTGTCCATTGTTTCCTAATCTTGTTTTATTACTGTTTTATTCCCAACTGTAAAGTGCAACAGAATATGCAGGCGCTATGTAAGTCACTGATAATAAATAATAATAATGTGTAAATGCGCCTATCGACCAGTGTTTTAAATACACCAGAAAGTCAATCTGCTTGTTATTATTATTATTATTATCAAGATTGATGTATGATGGACTTTAGATGGATGGACTTAGAATGGATAGATGCCTTAATTTAGGATCAATGGACATAGGATATACTTTAGGTGGATAAACATAGGATAAACCTTGGATAGACGATAGATAGATAGATAGATAGATAGATAGATAGATAGATAGATAGATAGATAGATAGATAGATAGATATGAGAGAGATAGAGAGATATGAGATAGATATATAGATATGAGATAGATACATAGAGATGAGATAGATTGATATGAGATAGATAGATAGATAGATAGATAGATAGATATGAGAGAGATAGAGAGATATGAGATAGATATATAGATAGATATGAGATAGATACATAAAGATAAGATAGATTGATATGAGATAGATAGATAGATAGATAGATAGATAGATAGATAGATAGATATGAGATAGGCAGATAGATATGAGATAGATAAATAGATATATAGATAGATATGAGATGGATATATAGATAGATATGAGATAGATACATAGATAGATATGAGATAGATAGACATAGATAGATATTAGATAGATAGATATGAGATAGATAGATAGATATGAGATAGACAGATAGATAAATAGATATATAGATAGATATGAGATAGATATATAGATAGATATGAGATAGATAGATACATAGATACATAGATAGATATGAGATAGATAGATATGAGATAGATAGATAGATAGATAGATATGAGATAGACAGATAGATATGAGATAGATAAATAGATATATAGATAGATATGAGATGGATATATAGATAGATATGAGATAGATACATAGATAGATATGAGATAGATAGACATAGATAGATATATATGAGATAGATAGATAGATATGAGATAGACAGATAGATAAATAGATATATAGATAGATATGAGATAGATATATAGATATGAGATAGATAGATACATAGATAGATATGAGATAGATAGACATAGATAGATATGAGATAGATAGATAGATAGATAGATAGATATGAGATAGATACATATATAAATATGAGATAGATAGATTGATATGAGAGAGAGAGATATATAGATAGATATGAGATAGATAGATAGATTGATATAGATATATAGATATGAGATATATATATAGATAGGTATGGGATAGATACATAGATATGAGATAGATTGATAGATAGAGAGATAGATATGAGATAGATACATTGATAGATATGAGATAGATAGATAGATAAATAGATATGAGATAGATAGATATATAGATAGATATGAGATAGATATATAGATACATAGATAGATATGAGATAGATATATAGATAGATATGAAATAGATGCATAGATAGATATGAGATAGATAGATAGATATGAGATCAATAAATAGATATATAGATAGATAGATATGAGATAGACACATAGATAGATATGAGATAGATATATAGATAGATATGAGATAGACTGCTTGCACCTCATGTCATCTGTCTGTCACCCGTTCCCACTAGATTGTTAGCTCTTCAGAGCAGGGCCCTCTTTCCTCTTGTTGTCTAAGCCCTCTTCTCGACACAGTCGCAGCTCTCTCCTACTCAGCGACCATCTTTACCCGCTTTCTCTCCTGCTGGTAAAGGCTCATCTCCATCTATGGCCACCAGCCCCTAGTAGTACGATGATTACTCCCTAGCTACTTACATCTAAGCTGTATTATGTATGAGAATGTGTGGTGCTCCTTGTTACTTGTACTCTATTTTTGTTATTTATTTACTGTAATGCTATGTTGTGTCTCCCTGTACTGTCCTCTGTATGGCGCTGCGAAACACTTGTGGCGCCTTATAAATAAAATGTAATAATAATAATAGACTGACTGACTTATGCTGGCCATACACCAGAATGACCAGCATCCAATTCCAGGCACAATTTCCCACCAATTCCTCTGGCAGCTCTGGACGGGTGCGGATCGTTGTGTCGACAGTAACTAGGTCAACAGTCATTAGGTCGACAGTGACTAGGTTGACTGCTGAAAATAGGTCGACACGGTCATTAGGTCGACACGGAAAAAAGGTTGAAGTGATTTTTGTACATTTTTTGGGTGTCATCTCCATAAAGTGACCGGGAACCCCAATCGGTGCACCGTGTCCCCTCGCATGGTTCGGAAGAGGGGGCTAATTCACACCTGATCGCAGCTGTGATAAATTTAGCACATCCACGATCAGCCACCCTGACATGCGGGGGGATGCTCAGCACAGGGCTAATCCGCCCCACATGTTAGTCCCTGCCTTCCCCCCCCCCCACACAAGTACAAAATCATCGGCCAGCAGCGATGCTTTTGTACTTCAGGCGTAGCTCCTGGACAGCGCAGCAACTGCGTGCTGGCAGGGAGCTATTCGTCGCTGCCCGGGTCGCAGCGGCTGCATGTGACGTCACGCAGCCGCCGTGGCCTGCCCCCCCAATGCGCTGGGCACGCCTGCGTTGCCCAGACCGCGCCACCTAAACGGTGACCAAATGCCACCGGCCCTCCCAGCAACCGCCTCTGCCTGTCAATCAGGCAGAGGCGATCGCAGGGCTAAGACAGCCATAGGCGAAAACGCACAGCAGCGATCTGGTCTGAATTAGTCTCAAGGTGCACAGGATACTATTCCCAGACGTAATCCACGTGGATCGTAAAGTATGAAAACGTTTTTAAGAAAGTGAAAAAACTCATGTCGGACCTAATGCATGTCAACCAATAGTGGTCGACCTAATTAGTGTCTACCTAAGTGCTGTTGACCGCTCTAGACACACAACGGGTTGTTAAACGATCGATGGTGTGCCTCACCAAAAAGTTAATAATAATTAAAAAAAACTAAAACTAGGGCAGTACGGACGGTGTAATGGTTAGCTTTACTGCCTCACAGCACTGAGGTCATGGGTTCCATTTCCACCCTGTGTGGAGTTTGTATGTTCTCCCCGTACTTGCGCGGGTTTCCTCCGGGTACTCCGGTTTCCTCCCACAATCCAAAAATATACTGGTAGGTTAAGTGGCTCCCAACAAATATTAACCCTAGTGTGAATGTGTCTGTGTGTACATGTGATAGGGAATATAGATTGTAAGCTCCACTGGGGCAGGGACTGATGTGAATGGCCAAATATTCTCTGTAAAGCGCTGCGGAATATGTGTGCGCTATATAAATAACTGGTAGTAATAATAAAACAGCAAAATGCCACTTATAGGATACATCGTATGTACATCAAACATGGGGGTGATTCCGAGTTGTTCGCTCGCTAGCAGATTTTAGCAGCATTGCACACGCTAAGCCGCCGCCCTCTGGGAGTGAATCTTAGCTTAGCAGAATTGCGAATAAATAATTCTTAGCAGTTTCTGAGTAGCTCCAGACCTACTCCTACACTGCGATCAGTTCAGTCCGTTTAGTTCCTGGTTTGACGTCACAAACACGCCCTGCGTTTGGCCAGCCACTCCCCCGTTTCTCCAGACACTCCCACGTTTTTCCCTGACACGCCTGTGTTTTTTAGCCAACGCCGGGAAAACGCTGAGTTGCCGCCCAGAAACGCCCCTTTCCTGTCAATCATTTACCAAACACCAGTGCGACTGAAAAGCGCCACAGACACTACAGCAAAACAGCTAAGTTTTTAGTAAAATAACTAAGCGCATGCGCTCTGCGTACCATGCGCATGCGCAGTTAGCGACTAATCGGCAACGAGCGAGCAACTCGCAATGAGGGCCATGGTACGGTGTGCATACGATTATGACGGATAATATGGGCTGCACGTATGATAATTTGCAACGGTCGACCCGCAGGGCCGCGCATCGTAACCGTGCATAAAACATGCATCAATCGACGCATCGATATCGTGTATTCATACATTATATCGACCTGATATATGGCCAGCAATAGGATGCAAAACAAAACACTATTGTGTCTGTAACAGCAAAATAAGAAATAAATTGCAACTACTGTATCCAGTATATTAGGGAGTAGGCCCTGTCCGTATTTAAGGCTTTCTTTACTAAACGCCTTTCCAAGTCGCCAATTAGCTGCGGTTTTCCCCGTAGGATTTTGACCAGCAATACTGTTATGTGCGACGCGCGCCTGGATTTGCAGTTAATACTGCGGCTGCTGTAAATTATACAGGCAGAAGCGCAGTTAGGGCGTGGCTCTGGGTCGCACTCCATGCTGACGTCAGACGCAGTTATACGATTCTTTTGAATTGCAGGCGTCTAAGTCGCACTGCGCACGTGACGGTGCTCGCAGTTGCTGTGTGAGATGCACGCATGGAGAAGTGTATGGAATATGTATTAGGCATTCCTGTGCGGTGGCTAATCAGACTCACAGAGATGGTCCGCATTCTGGGAGTGCCGTTGGCATGTCGGTGACAGTGGTTGCGTAACCAGACGCTTAATCTCTCATATTCTGATGGGGAACCTTGCAGGTGCAAGTCTTTAGATGCACCAATGGGTATTTCGTGCTATTGTCGCATCTCAGACCAGGCGCGCGTCTGTACACCACGGAAGGGCTTTAAAGCGGTAAGGAACATGTAAATAAACCCCTTACAGTCTAATGAAGCCCAAAACACAGAACAACAGTGTACAAGAAAGTGTTTGAGGATGTAAGAGAATATGTAGAGGTCTGAGGGAGAGGCAGCGGTCTGTACGTACCAGGGACGCTTGCTGCAACAACAGCTGCAGGCTGCTCACGTCAATGGGGGGTGGCTGGGTTCCTGGGCAGAATATAATCAGGTTAGTATGCAGTCAGACCCAGCACTCATACACGTTATCAGTAAATCTAGCATTGTAATTAGAACCTGCAATCAGTGCCGTCTCTAGCTGCGGGTGAGGCATGCAACTGCACAGGGTGCCTGCCGTGGCACTTTCCCCAAGGCTCCCCCTCCTCCCTGACATAGTACTCCTAGGGGGCGGAGTTTTGCAGAATGATGCATTTGCGCTGTGATGTCACGACGCGATGTGTCATTTCTCGAACCCCCTCCTCCCCCGAGCGGAGTAATATGACAGAGAGGGGAGCAGGCAGGCGGCTTCAGGAGCTAGCAGGCGTGAGCGAATGGGTGGGCAGGCGAGCGGGAGCTGTACACACATGCACAGCACCACTGGCAACTAGCATTACATACCCCCTAGCAACTAGCATTACACACCCCTGGCAACTAGCATTACACACCCCTGGCAACTAGCATCACACAACCCTGGCAACTAGCATTACATACCTCCCTAGCAACTAGCATTACACACCCCTGGCAACTAGCATTACATACCTCCCTAGCAACTAGCATTACACACCCCTGGCAACTAGCATTACACCCCCTGGCAACTAGCATTACACAACCCTGGCAACTAGCATTACATACCCCCTAGCAACTAGCATTACACACCCCTGGCAACTAGCATTACACACCACTGGCAACTAGCATTACATACCTCCCTAGCAACTAGCATTACACACCCCTGGCAACTAGCATTACACCCCCTGGCAACTAGCATTACACAACCCTGGCAACTAGCATTACATACCCCCTAGCAACTAGCATTACACACCCCTGGCAACTAGCATTACATACCCCCTAGCAACTAGCATTACACACCCCTGGCAACTAGCATTACACACCCCTGGCAACTAGCATTACACAACCCTGGCAACTAGTGATGAGCGGGTTCGGTTTTACTCGGTTTTACTCGGTTTTACTCGGTTCTCAAAACGGCATCTTATTGGCTCACGGATGTCACGTGTTTTGGATAGCCAATAAGATGCCGTTTTGAGAACCGAGTAAAACCGAGTAAAACCGAGTAAAACCGAACCTCGCTCATCACTACTGGCAACTAGCATTACATACCTCCCTAGCAACTAGCATTACACACCCCTGGCAACTAGCATTACACACCCCTGGCAACTAGCATTACACCCCCTGGCAACTAGCATTACACAACCCTGGCAACTAGCATTACATACCCCCTAGCAACTAGCATTACACACCCCTGGCAACTAGCATTACACACCCCTGGCAACTAGCATTACACAACCCTGGCAACTAGCATTACATACCTCCCTAGCAACTAGCATTACACACCCCTGGCAACTAGCATTACACACCCCTGGCAACTAGCATTACACAACCCTGGCAACTAGCATTACATACCCCCTAGCAACTAGCATTACACACCCCTGGCAACTAGCATTACACAACCCTGGCAACTAGCATTACACACCCCTGGCAACTAGCATTACACACCCCTGGCAACTAGCATTACACAACCCTGGCAACTAGCATTACATACACCCTAGCAACTAGCATTACACACCCCTGGCAACTTGCATTACACACCCCTGGCAACTAGCATTACACACCCCTGGCAACTAGCATTACATAATCCCTAGCAACTAGCATTACACACCCCTGGCAACTAGCATTACATACCCCCTAGCAACTAGCATTACACACCCTTGGCAACTAGCATTACATACCCCCTAGCAACTAGCATTACATACCCCCTAGCAACTAGCATTACACACCCCTGGCAACTAGCATTACATACCCCCTAGCAACTAGCATTACACACCCCTGGCTACTAGCATTACATACCCCCTAGCAACTAGCATTACACAGCCCTGGCAACTAGCATTACCCCTGGCAACTAGCATTACATACCCCCTAGCAACTAGCATTACACAGCCCTGGCAACTAGCATTACCCCTGGCAACTAGCATTACATACCCCCTAGCAACTAGCATTACACAGTCCTGGCAACTAGCATTACATACCCCCTAGCAACTAGCATTACACACCCCTGGCAACTAGCATTACACACCCCTGGCAACTAGCATTACCCCTGGCAACTAGCATTACACAGCCCTAGCAACTAGCATTACACACCCCTGGCAACTAGCATTACACACCCCTGGCAACTAGCATTACATACCCCCTAGCAACTAGTATTACACACCCCTGGCAACTAGCATTACATACCCCCTAGCAACTAGCATTACACAGCCCTGGCAACTAGCATTACATACCCCCTAGCAACTAGCATTACACACCCCTGGCAACTAGCATTACATACCGCCTAGCAACTAGCATTACACACCCCTGGCAACTAGCATTACCCCTGGCAACTAGCATTACACACCCCTGGCAACGATCATGACACACATCGCAGAGCATGAAACCCCTGGCAACGAGCATGGATCCCAGAGCATGAAACCCTTGGCAACAAGCAAGACACCCAGCCCATGAAACACCTGGCAACAAATGAGCATGACACCCAGCGTATGAAACTGCCACGAGCATGACACCCAGCGCATGAAACCCCTGGCAACGAATGAGCATGACACCCAGCGCATGAAACTCCTGGCCACGAGCATGACACCCAGCGCATGAAACCCCTGGCAACGAATGAGCATGACACCCAGCGCATGAAACTCCTGGCAACGAATGAGCATGACACCCAGCGCATGAAACCCCTGGCAACGAATGAGCATGACACCCAGCGCATGAAACTCCTGGCAACGAATGAGCATGACACCCAGCGCATGAAACCCCTGGCAACGAATGAGCATGACACCCAGCGCATGAAACTCCTGGCAACAAATGAGCATGACACCCAGCGCATGAAACCCCTGGCAACGAATGAGCATGACACCCAGCGCATGAAACCCCTGGCAACGAATGAGCATGACACCCAGCGCATGAAACTCCTGGCAACGAATGAGCATGACACCCAGCGCATGAAACTCCTGGCAACGAATGAGCATGACAACCAGCGCATGAAACTCCTGGCAACGAATGAGCATGACACCCAGCGCATGAAACTCCTGGCAACGAATGAGCATGACAACCAGCGCATGAAACCCCTGGCAACGAATGAGCATGACACCCAGCGCATGAAACTCCTGGCCACCAGCATGACACCCAGCACGTGTCCCTTGGCAACGAGCAGGTAATTTAAAAGTAATTAGAAGCCTTACTGTAGGGCATAATGTATCACGGCATTGCGGTGTATGGCATAATATGGTGTAGGGGGCATTACTGTGTGGGGCTTAATATGGTGGAATTTATTATTTTCCCTGTGGTGGGTGAGGTCTGTTGGTGCAGGATCAAAAACTGGGGTGTAAGGTAGTCTTTTCCTGTGAAGACACGCCAATTTTAGCGAGGTCACGCATCCTCACCGGGAGCATACGCGCCAGATTTCTGGTTTTTATAACTGCGGGGGGGGGGGGGGGGAGCATTTTTAAATCTCACACTGGTAGCCAAATTGTCTAGAAACAGCCCTGCATGCAATAGAGGTGGTAGGCCATGCCAGGCTATAATTCAGCTGCAGTGCTGAAGACCACAATCCCCTGAGGCAAGTAAACATTTCTATAACAGTTATATGATATATAGATGCCATTAAACACACTGGTATGTTTGTTGGGGATGGCGGGGAGGGGGTTTCTATACAAATAATTGAATATAGACCAATGTTTAAAATAAAAAATGCTGTCTCATTGATAACCACCAGATGGCGATATAATTGCCAGAAGCACCATTATAACCTAAGCCTGCCCCACAATTGATGTTGGCAGCGCGTAGCCCAAGAAGTACATCACGTGCCGTGAGCTGGCTTGGTGGGAATATAAGGTGTGTTGTAAGCCGTCTGAAATCATTCTGTCTCTTCATGTAATCCCAGGGGGCCATACCATCTCTTCCAGGACTCCTTGTTCTTCTTTACGCTGAAGATAGTTCTTAATGACATTGGCTGTGTGTTTGGGGTCGTTGTCCTGCTGCAGATTCAATTTGGTGCCAATCACACGCCTCCCTGATGTTATTGCAAAATGGATAAGTACCTGCCTGTATTTCTCAGCATTGAAGCACAAAGAAACGGGCAACATTGAGGACCGTAAGACGCATTGGTCAGCCAAGGAAACTTAGTGCATCAGATGAAAGACACATCATGCTTACTTTCCTTCGATTTCAGAAGATGTCCAGCAGTGCCATCAGCTCAGAACTGGCAGAAACCAGTGGTACCCAGGTACACCCATCTACTGTTCGGAGAAGTCTGGCCAGAAGTGGTCTGCATGGATACCTTCAATGTGGAAACAAGGCCAAGCAACTCAACTATGCACAAAAAGATAGTAACTGGGGTGCAGAAAAATGGCAGCAGGTGCTCTGAACTGATGAGTCAAAATGTGAAATATTTGGCGGTAACAGAAGGCATTTTGTTTGCCGGAGGGCTGGAGAGTGGTACAATAATGAGGGGATACGGCCGTTAGGTCGACCCAACTTAGGTTGACAGTCATTAGGTCGACCACTGAAGGTCGACATTAGCATTAGGTCGACATGTACTAGGTCAACATGAGTTTTTCACATTTATTTTCAATCTTAGGATTTTTTCATACTTAAGATCCACATGGACTACGATTGGAACGGTAACCTGTGGGACACGGAGCTCTAATTGGGGTTCTCCGTCACTTTACGGAGAAAATGACACCAAAAACAGTCCAAAAACTCATGTCGACTGTGAGGATACGGGGTTCTTCTAATCACTCAGACACAGAGCCGATGAAACCAAAGTGATGGTTTATTTCTCACAGCACACAGGAATAGATAGTACACAAGAAACAGAAGTAAATATAGCCCAGAAACAGTATACAGGTAGCAGTCCAGATAGTAAGTCGCAGTAAGGATTTAGGTCCACAGCAATTCCACACAGAAGTTACAGATAAACGGGTCCACACAGCAGAACTATCACTGAGGCCACACAGCAGTGATAGCAGATTAGTCCATGCAGTAGTAAGTACATCAAAGTCCAAAGAGCACTGGTGATGCGTTCCACAAGGTACCCTGGTAGAGTATCACCCCTTAGCCAAAGTCCTGCAACGAACATCAGGAACTGACTTACGCAACCTCTTTTAAAACCTTCCAAATGCCCATCATGCCGCTCTCAACTGGGGAGGAGACGCAGGTTCCTGATTGGTGGGATCCCACCTCAGGTATTTCCCTACTCCCTCCCACAGCTGGCCTTCTCCTGCTGACCACATACTGGGTCCGGCTCCGAGTTGTCTGTGAGAGACCAGGATTTAACAAAGGACAGTAAGCAGAAGGAACAATGACAGGGTAATTGGTTTAGGTCTTGATTGTCCCCTGTGGAGGAGCATCTTCAGAGAGAGGTTACCTGGTCCTCATGTTTACTTCATGTGTGACCATATAAGGATCATAGATGGACTCCTTCTACAATAACATAACATGACAGCACTATGTGCCAGGTCACAGCACACCTGTATTTACCTGAGTAAGATTATAGTACAGAATATATAGGCTAAGGAATGAACACACACATGGGGTAATAGTGACACAAGCCAGACAGCTCATGGAACAAAGGGATAAAAAGTACTTTAAATGCCATAAATACAGTTTTAGCCCCTGTCTCATGTCTTTACATCGACCTCTTTACCTGTCGACCTAGTACAAGTCGACCTAATGCCAATGTCAACCTTCAGTGGTCAACTTAATGACTGTCGACCTAAGTTGGGTCGACCCAACGACCCATACCCATAATGAGAGTCTGCAGACAACAGTGATGCATGGTGGAGGTTTCTTGCAAGTACGGGGCTGCATTTAAGCAAATGAAGTTGGGGATTTGGTCAGGAGTAACGGTGCCCGCTGATGGCACTGCTGGACAGCTTCTGATTTCAAAGGGAAGTCAGCATGATGTGTCTTTTATCTGATGCACTAAGTTTCCTTAGCCAACTACTGCGTCAACATTGCCCGTTTCTTTGTGCTTCAATGCTGAGAAATACAGGCAGGTACTTATCCATCATGCAGTATCATCTGGGAGGCATCTGATTGGCTCCAAAATTATTCTGTAGCAGGACAATGCCTCCTAACATACAACCAATGTCATTAAGAACTATCTTCAGTGTAAAGAAGAACAAGGAGTCTTCGAAGTGATGATATGGCTCCCACAGAGCCCTGATCTCAACATCATCGAGTCTGTCTGGGATTACACGAAGAGACAGGATTTGAGTAAACCTATATCCACAGAAGATCTGTGGTTAGTTCTCCAAAATGTTTGGAACAATCTCCCTGCCGGGTTCCTTCAAAAACTGTGTGCAAGTGTACCTAGAAGAATTGGTGCTGTTTTGAAGGCAAAGGGTGATCACACCAGATATTCATTCGATTTAGATTTATGCAGAGGAACATAATATATCATATGTGTGCCATATAGATCACCAACACATTAGGTCCTTCTTTATTATTAACTCTGAAATATAAGTTACAAAAATAATTTAACTTGTGTGCAGTATGAAAATGCCCATTGGCTTTCTGTATATCTTATGAATGGAAGCCTCGTTTTGGTTGTTTATCTGATTGTGATAAACTCTAAAACCAATGAGCCAGTTGCAATGCGGTTTTCACCATTGTGTAGGTATTTTGTCTGGGCAGGTACCATCACGATTAGTCATCAGGGGGATGTGGGCGGGGATCAGCAGGGAGGGGTCCCATGCACTGCTCTGGAGAAGCCAGCAGCAACAGGCGTACGAGCCTTCAATAGTGACCGATCAAACCATCGTGGCACATGTGTTCTGTGATAGACTTATTCGTAGTTAAGTGTTGTAACACCCTCCACCCCATCCCTAGATGTTATCAAAATCCGAAAACCCTAGGTATCCGACTTCCGTTATCACCGACTTCCACCCAAGCAGGTACTACAGCTAGTATAAGATAATAATAAGTGTATACTTACCAATGCTGGATGTAGAGGAGACTGGAGAAGTTGTACATGCTTGTGATGTGTCTATGCTTAATGTTGACAGTGTTGATGTGTCTAATGTCATTGAGATAATTGTAGAGACATCTGTTGTGGATGGTGGAGAGGTGTCTGTTGGTGATGTCATAGATGTGACATCTGTTGTGGATGGTGGAGAGGTGTCTGTTGGTGAAGTCACAGATGTGACATCTGTTGTGGATGGTGGAGAGGTGTCTGTTGGTGATGTCATAGTTGTGACATCTGTTGTGGATGGTGGGGAGGTGTCTGTTGGTGATATCATAGATGTGACATCTGTTGTGGATGGTGGGGAGGTGTCTGTTGGTGATATCATAGATGTGACATCTGTTGTGGAAGGTGGAGAGGTGTCTGTTGGTGATGTCATAGTTGTGACATCTATTGTGGATGGTGGAGAGGTGTCTGTTGGTGATGTCATAGATGTGACATCTGTTGTGGATGGTGGAGAGGTGTCTGTTGGTAATCTCATAGATGTGACATCTGTTGTGGATGGTGGAGAGGTGTCTGTTGGTAATCTCATTGATGTGACATCTGTTGTGGATGGTGGAGAGGTGTCTGTTAGTAATCTCATAGATGTGACATCTGTTGTGGATGGTGGAGAGGTGTCTGCTGGTGATCTCATAGATGTGACATCTGTTGTGGATGGCGGAGAAGTGTCTGTTGGTGATGTCCTAGGTGAAACATCTGTTGTGGATGGTGGAGAAGTATCTGTTGGTGATGTCCGAGGTGAGACATCTGTTGTGGATGGTGGAGAAGTATCTGTTGGTGATGTCCTAGGTGAGACATCTGTTGTGGATGGCGGAGAAGTGTCTGTTGGTGATGTCCGAGGTGAGACATTTGTTGTGGATGGTGGAGAAGTGTCTGTTGGTGATGTCCTAGGTGAGACATCTGTTGTAGATGGTGGAGAAGTATCTGTTGGTGATGTCCGAGGTGAGACATTTGTTGTGGATGGTGGAGAAGTATCTGTTGGTGATGTCCGAGGTGAGACATTTGTTGTGGATGGTGGAGAAGTGTCTAGTGGAGCTGTGCTGCTTATTTCGGTTAATTGGTAAAAAGGATTGTATATTGGGTAGTCAAAGTATGCTGTATAAAAGAAAGAGTACACACACGTTAATGACATCCATTCTCCAAAGAAATCTATAATCACTTTTATATATTGTGCACGCTAAGCTATAATTGAAGCTTGTAATAACTTCATAATAAAAAGTAAAACTGAATATGTGCGAATGGGGACAATCTGCCAATACATCTCCATGGTCATCTCTGAAAGTGGAAATGAGAGCGATCAATTTATAAGATTATAATCCAGAGCACTGTACTCTGTATTTCCCTAAACCAGACAGGTCAGAAAGTAATACAATTCGCATTTGTGACCGCTTATAAAGAGCCGCCAAGTCACCAAGATTTTCCAGCAATTGTGGAGGACTCTTTTCAACGTATTGCGTAATACAAGTAAGTTGTTCTTAACCTTCCATTGCACTACTTACTGTCTGTCAGATAAGTATGAATTTAAGAAATTGCTGTAAAAAAAACATTGTGCTAATTATTATTTTATTAAGAGAAAATGGGCCATTCGTTGCTACATACAGTACGTTTGGAGGCATTTTATTTTTATATAATACTGTAACTGACATTTGACCGCAGCTTTTCTCTCTCACGTGGATGTCTGCTATTGCTCAGTGAAACTCATTTTACAAAGACAGTAGTGCCATCTAATATTGTGAGGAATATTTTATATTGTACATATTTATTTATTATCAGTTTCTTATATAGCGCAGCAACTTCTGTTGCACTTTACAACTGAAAACAATAGTAAAACAAAACTGGGTAATAACTAACAGTCATAGAGGTAGGAAGGCCCTGCTCGCAAGCTTACAATCTATAGGGAAATAGGCATTGATACACAAGGATAGGTGCTACCTATTGCATAATGTCAAATTGCTAAGGTTCTAGGTGGGCTGTAAGATATCATATCACAGCAATGATGAACCAGGGTCAGAAAGAAGGGAGAGTGAAGAAAAGAAATATGTGGAGGATATGTACGGACTGTACTGTGGGGAAATAATTGGATAGGAAAGCTTATGGAAGTTATGTGAGTGGTTCTGGAATTTGATACACTTGCCTGAAGAGGTGAGTTTTCAGGGAACGCTTGAAAGTTTTGAGACTAGAGGTGAGTCTTATTGTGCGGGGGAAGGCATTCCACAGAGTGGGTGCAGCCTGAAGAAAGTCCTGTAATCGTGCATGGGAGCGAGTAATGAGTGTGGATGAGAGACGTAGAGCTTATGCAGAGCGGAGAGGTCGGGTAGGGAGATATTGTGAGATGAGTGAAGAGATGTATGATGTTGCAGTTTGGGTAATAGCCTTGTCTGTGAGTAAAAGTATTTTATATTGAATATGGTAGAATACCGGTAACCAATGGAGGGACTGACAGAGCGGATCTGCAGACGATGAACGTCTAGCGAGAGAGATTAGCCTCGCAGCTGCATTCAGAATGGATTGTAGTGGTGAGAGCCTATGTTTGGGAAGACCGGTCTGGAGATTATTGCAATAATCAATGCGGGAGATAATGAGAGCGTGGATTAGAGTTTTTGCTGTGTCTTGTGTAAGGTATGGTCATATTTTGGATGTTTTTTAGATGTATGTAACATGATCTTAAGACAGATTGAATGTGGTGATAAAGGACAGATCAGAGTCAAGAATGACACCTAGGCAGCGAGCTTGTGGAGTAGGGGTGATTGCCGAGCTATCAACAGTGATAGAGATATCAGGTTGGAAACTACTATTGGCCGGTGGAAATATAATTAATTCTGTTTTGGAAATATTAAGTTTGAGGTGGCGAGATGTCATCCAGGATGAAATGGCAGAAAGGCATGCAGTGACACGAGCTAATACAGATGGTGACAAGTCAGGGGAGGATAGGTAGATTTGAGTATCATCCGCATACGGTACTGAAAACCAAAAGAGCTGATTAGTTTACCAAGAGATGTGGTTTAGATAGAGAAAAGCAGAGGACCCAAGACTGAGCCCTGCGGTACTCCAACTGATAGAGGTAGCGAAGAGGAGGTGGATTCAGAGAAACTGACAATGAAAGAGCGATTAGACAGGTAGGAACCAAGAAAGGGCTATGGTCCTAATTCAAACCTGATCGTTGTGCTGCAAATTACACTGTCCAGTGATCAGATAGTCACCGCCCAGGGGGAGTGAATATTTGCTCCATGCAAGTGTGCGAATGGACAGCTGCACAACCGTTCTCATCACACTCACCATCAAATGTTTTTTTCCCATTCTGTGCAGTGTGTCTGTATCCCAGAACTTTCTCCTCCAGTGCGAAGAAAATCGGGCTGATCGGGCCCAAAGCTGTCACACACCCGCCCCGAAAACGCGTGGGAACGCCTGCATCTTTCCAGACACTCCCTGAAAACGGCCAGTCGGCACCCACAAACATCCTGGGATTCTGAACCCGGGCCACATCTGCTAGACCAGAAAGAAGTGGCAGTGTTTGTGAAGGAATCACCGTGAACTCTGTTCAGCTGCAAGCGCTGGTAAGGACCCACTGCCATGGCTCTACATATAGGCAGCTTAAGAGACTTTGACATTGAAACAGATGACTGGCTCCTCTATACTGAAAGGCTGGAACAGTATATTAACATTGCTGTAGACAAGCAAGTACCAGTACTATTAAGTGCGATGGGAGGAAAAAGCTTATGGTCTGCTCCGCAATTTAACGTCCCCGTGAAACCTGCTACTAAGTCTTATACAGATATAGGCCCTCATTCCGAGTTGTTTGCTCGTTTTTTTTCTTCACATCGGTGCGATAAGTCGCAAACTGCGCATGCGCAATGTTTGCAGTGCGGCTGCGCCAAGTAAATTTGCTAAGAAGTTTGGTATTTTACTCACGGCATTACAAGGTTTTTTCTTCGTGCTGCTGATCGTAATGTGATTGACAGGAAGTGGGTGTTTCTGGGCGGAAACTGGACGTTTTATGGGTGTGTGCGAAAAAAAGCTGCTGTTTCTGGGAAAAACGCGGGAGTGGCTGGAGAAACGGGGGAGTGTCTGGACGAACGCTGGGTGTGTTTGTGACGTCAAACCAGGAACGAAAAGGACTGAACTGATCGCAGTGGCAGAGTAAATCTCGAGCTACTCGGAAACTGCAAAGAAATTTCTATTCGCAATTCCATTCGCACTTCTGCTAATCTTTCGATCGCAATTCTGCAAAGCTAAGATTCACTCCCAGTAGGCGGTGGCTTAGCGTGTGCAAAGCTGCTAAAAGCAGCTAGCGAGCGAACAACTCGGAATGAGGGCCATTGTTAATATTTTACAAGAACACCTGTCCCCTAAACCTCCTGATAGCAGAATGGCTCAGATTCCATAAACGCAACCAAGAGGAGGGGGAATCAGCGGCTGCATATGTGGCAGCATTAAAAAGACTGTCAGAGCGCTGTCAGTTTGGAGATGGCCTGAATGATGCCCTGAGAGACCGTCTGGTGTGTGGGTCTTTAAGTGAGAGTGTGCAAAAACGTTTACTAATGGAGACAGCCCTCACGTTTACACGCGCAGTGCAAGTGGCACTATCAGTGGAAACTGCAGCTAAGGATGTGATGGAGCTCCAAATAGCTGCCAAGTCTGCATCACAAGTTCACAAAATGGTGACAGCAACAATGAACGAACACAACGCCCCTGCGTGCACATCATCCCCCATTAGAAGTATGCTACCGCTGTGGCGCAGATACACAGTCATCCAGGGACTGTAGGTTCAAACATGAACTGTGTAGGAAATGCAACAAAAAGGGGCATATTGAACGTGTTTGCCGGTCACAGGCATTTCAGGCTGTGGCCACTGGTGGGAGACAGAATCACAGTAGATTAAGGAATACATATGTTGTGAAAGACCACAAGGTGGAGTCAGACAGCGTCAATGATCTGAGCAGTGTGGAAGTGTTCGCAGTGAAAGGGGGTGACAAACCCAGTGAAAATGGAACTGGACACAGGATCTGTAATGTCACAGCAAGACTACAAATGTCATTTTAGAAATGTTAAATTAAACAAAACTTCGGTGCTGCTTAAAACATATACTGGGGAGAAGATCATTCCATGCGGAGCGTTGCCCGTACTTGTGCAGTATAATGGCCAGCAGGAGTTCTGCACTTATACATCGTTCAAAAAGGCGGCCCAGCATGGGCCCTCATTCCGAGTTGATCGCTCGCTAGCTACTTTTAGCAGCCGTGCAAACGCATAGTCACCGCCCACGGGGGAGTGTATTTTCGCTTTGCAAATGTGCGATCACCTGTGCAGCCGAGCGGTACAAAAACATTTAGAAGTTTCTTATCCTGTGCGATGATCCTAGCAACGGAGGTCCCGGAATTGACGTCAGACACCCGCCCTGCAAACGCATGGACACGCCTGCGTTTTCCCAACCACTCCCAGAAAACGGTCAGTTGACACCCATAAATGCCCTCTTCCTGTCAATCTTCTTGCGATCGGCTGTGCGAATGGAATCATCACTAGAAGCATTGCACAGCAACGATGCTGTTTGTACCCGTACGATGTGCATGCGCAGTTTTGCCGTTTTTTTACCTGATCGCTGCACTGCGAAAATCAGCAGCGAGCAATCAACTCTGAATGACCCACATTGTGGAGTCAGGAGTGGCTACGAAAAAATTCAATTAGACTGGTCAGTGTCACGATCCGGGTATCTGGACGCCATTTCTTACCCATCAGATGCCTCCTAAGGCTGGCTCAGCGCTCCAGGACCGGATCCCATCTGTTATCCTAATGTTCACATTCCTGCATCCTCTCCTGTCTCTCTGAGACGCTGTCACAGTAACGCCATATTACATCTGGCATGGCGTCTCCCGCGGCCTCCGCCGCCGTCCCTGAGCTTCTGCATGCAGAGTGTCAGAGTGGCGATTACGTCAGCCGCGGCCTCCGCTGTGTCCGCGTGGTTGGATGTGCACTTGTCAGCCTGGCGTCTCCTGTCTCCGGTGGCCGGCGCCGCCATTACTGTTTTCATTACCACATGGATTACAAACCAAACTTCCCTCCAAGTGTCTGCATGGGCGCAGCCATCTTGGATTCTGTCAGCTGATCATTTCCACCAATCTGTTGTCAGTATTGTTAATCTGCATAATTGCCTAGCCAATCCCTTGCTGCAGGTATAAGTAATCTGTGCCTGAGCAAGGAAGGCGTCAGTGCTTTGGTTGTCAAACCTAGTTCCAGTTTGTCTCTCTCCTGTGATTGTCTTCCAGGTTCCAGCTCCTGTCTCCAGACTTCTGCTATAGAGACCCGCACCAGCATTCCATCTGCGGTGTAGCCTGACTCTCCGATCCATTCTGGACTCACCTGTTTCCAGCTTCAACAATCACCTGCTTCCAGCCCAGCTTCCAGCAGTGTACAGCTTCTCTTAAAGGGCCGGTGTACCAGCATTCCATCTGCGGTGTAGCCTGACTCTCCGATCCATTCTGGACTCACCTGTTTCCAGCTACAGCAATCACCTGCTTCCAGCCCAGCTTCCAGCAGTGTACAGCTTCTCTTAAAGGGCCGGTGTCCTTTCTGCAGTTTACCTCTCTCCACCGGTATTATTATTTCTCCGTTCTCAAATTCTACATTTCATCCATATTGCATCGCTCTCAAGCCTCATTTATTATTTAACTGGTTCCAGCCAGTATCCACTCTGTGCCAACACCTGTCTGGTTCTAACCAGTACCCACAGCAGCATTTTATCTTCAGCAGTCCAGCTTTCCCTGGAACACCAGCTGGTACGACCCTGGGCTTTCTGCATTGCTACAGTTGAGCCTGGTAAGGACTTTCCAACTTGCAGATAATAAGAACTGTCTCATACCACCAGAGCTCTGTGGTCCCTGCCACCCTGTAGTACCCAGGAACTGTATTATTATTTCTCTGATGATTTTTATGTTTCTTTACTGCTACTGTGATGCATGGAGTTTGTCATAAATAAACATCATTGACTTTTATTCCTGGTTGTCGTGGTCACGCCTTCGGGCAATTCTTCTATATGTCTAGGGGTCTGATACAACCTGCCAGGTTCCATTACACCTCAGCCCCTACAACTGAGGCTGCCTCCCGTCAGCTCAGGCCCTCAGTTGTGACAGTCAGTCATCAAAAGCCTGAGCGTCACACACACCCTGCCTTTGTCCCTGAAAACAGTCCTTAATCAAGTTACAGCTGTTTTTCAACCAGGCATTGGGACTTTGCAACACATAAAAGGAAAGCTAGTGCTCAAAGCTGTTCCCAGGTTCCATAAAGTGCGGCCATTACCGTACGCTATCAGACAGAAGGTGGAGCTGGAGTTAGACCAGCTGGAAAGTGAGAAAATCATATCCAAGGTGGATTGGAGCCCTTGGGCAACTCCAGTACTACCAATTGTAATTAAAAAAAATGGCGCAGTATGGCTGTGCGGGGATTTCAAGGTCACCATAAATCCTGTATTGCAAACAGATCACTACCCATTACCAAAAACTGAAGATCTCTTTGCAAATCTGGCTGGAGGACAAAAGTTTAGCAAGATTGACCTAGCTGATGCATAGCTACAAATGGAGATAGAGGACGATTCAAAGCTGCTCCTCACCATTAACACACACAAAGGACTTTACAGGTACAATCGGTTGATATTTGCCATTGCTTCTGCCCCTGCCCTTGGGCTACGAGCCTTGGACCAAGTGTTACAAGGGGTTCCTGGTACCCAGTGCTATCTGGATGACATTATTGTGACAGGTTCGTCTGATGCAGAATACCTCCAAAAACTTAAACTGGTGTTGGAGCGGCTTGAACAATGGGCCTAATTCAGACCTGATCACTAGGGTGCGTTTTTTGCATTCCTGCGATCAGGTAGGCGCCGCCTACAGGGGGAGGGGGATATCGCTGTGCAGGGGAGCGATCGCTTGTGCAGAGAGCTGCACAAACAAAAGTTTGTGCTGTCTCTGCACAGTTCAGGACTTACTCTTCCAGTGCGATGATCGGTGCCGGAGCTGACATCAGAAACCCTCCCTTCAAACGCCTGGGCACGCCTGCGTTTCTCCGGACACTCACTGAAAACGGTCAGTTACCACCCACAAACGGCCTCTTCTTGTCAGTCACCTTGCGATCGCCTGTACAATCGCTTTTCTCGCACATCTTGACCATACTTGCCTACCCTCCCGGAATGGCCGGGAGGCTCCCGAAAATCGGGGGACCCTCCCGGCCCCCCGAAAAGGTGGGCAAGCCTCCCGCTTTCCCCCTCGGCCGCCTGCAGCAGAGAACAAGCGGGCGGCCCGAGGGGGTCCGATGACGCGATTCGCGCTGAATCGCGTCATCGTAGCTCCGCCCCCCGCTATGCAGCGGCTCGTTTCTCGGCACAGCACAGCGGGGGGCGGAGTCACGATGACGCAACCCTGTTGTTACGCCCCCAGACCGCCCATCCTGCTGCCGGCCACGCCCCCGGACCGCCTATCCTGTGCCGGCCACGCCCCCCATACACCTACAACGCTGCCTCCTCCCGGAAGAGGAGGCAGCAAAGTAGGTAACTATGATCTTGACGCTCCCTGGCGCTGCAGACCGACGCACCTGCGCATTGCGGTGCATACACATGCGCAGTTCAGACCTGATCGCAGGCTGTACAAAAATGCCGCCTAGCGATCAGGTCTGAATGGGCTCTGAGTCAAAAGAGACAAGTGTGAGTTCTTCATGGCCTCTGTCACACACTGTGGGCATATGATTGATGCAAATGGACTACACAAGTGTCAAGAAAAAGTGGAAGCTGTGCTAAAGGCTCCCACGCCAAAAGATGTGTCCCAACTTCGCTCCTTCTTAGGGTTCGTTAACTATTACCACAGATTCTTGTCTAACTTAGGGGGCAATTCAGGCCTGATCATAGCAACAAATTTGTTAACAGTTGGGCAAAACCATGTGCACTGCAGGTGGGGCAGATGTAACATGTGCAGAGAGAGTTAGATTTGGGTGGGTTATATGTTTATGTGCAGGGTAAATACTGGCTGCTTTATTTTTACACTGCAATTTAGATTGCAGATTGAACACACCCCGCCCAAATCTAACTCTCTCTGCACATGTTACATCTGCTTCCCCCCCCCCTCCTGCAGTGAACATGGGGCGGAATTCAGACCTGATCGTTAGGGAGCGCTCTTTGCATCCCTGCGATCAGGTAGTCGCTTCCTACAGGGGGAGGGGGAATTCGGTGTGCAGGGGTACGATCGCATGTGCAGGAGAACTGCACAAACAGCTGACATCAGACACCCTCCCTTCAAACGCCTGGTCCCTCCTGCGTTTCTCCGGACACTCCCTGAAAACTGTCAGTTGCCACCCACAAACGGCCTCTTCCTTTCAGTCACCTTGCGATCGGCCGTGCGATTGCTTTTTACACCCATCCCGTTGGTATACACCGATGCCCGGTGCAGTCGTCCAACGCGCCGGCGCATTGCGGTGCATATGCATGCGCAGTACAGACCCAATCGCTCGCTGTGCGAAAACACACAGCAGCGATCGGGTCTGAATTATGCCTATGGTTTTGCCCAACTGCTAACAAATTTGCTGCTCCGATCAGGTATGAATTACCCCCCTAGCCACAGTTCTGCATCCATTACATCAGATGCTCCAGCAGGGTCAGAAATGGCTATGGTCCACAGAATGTGAGCGTGCTTTCTCAAAGGCAAACGACTTGATAACATCAGACACGGTGTTAACCCGCTACGACCCCTCGCTTCCTCTTAGAGTGGCCTGTGATGCCTCATCTTACGGCATTGGAGCTGTCATGCCACATACTATGCCAGATGGACAGGAGCGGACAATAGCTTTTGCATCTCGGGCATTATCCAAGGTTGACAGAGAAGCCTTAAGCCTGGTTTGGGGAGTTAAACGATTCAATCAGGATTTATATGGCAAGAAATTCACACTCGTGACTGAACATCAACCCCTTTTGTCCATCTTTAACCCTCAGAAGGGTATTCCTGTCATGGCGGCTGCAGGGATGCAGCGCTAGGCCCTGTTCTTAGGTGTACATTGCTATACTATAGAATTCAAGCGGACTGCACAACATGCCAATGCAGACGGGTTGTCCCAACAGCCTTTACAGACTGCCCCATTGCCACAGACAACTGAGGATTCGTGGAATGTTTTCACAATGACACAAGTGGAATGTCTTCCCATAACTGCCAGTATGATCAGATGTGAGACTGCTCGGGACCCTATCCTGGCTCAAGTACTCACAGCCACTCAAAAAGGGTGGGTTGTGCCTGTGCGTCGGCAGCTGGCCCCTTACTTTCATCGGAGGCGTGAGTTAACAGTTGATACTGGCTGCCTCCTCTGGGGGTTTGCGGATCATCATGCCTGTCAAGCTGCGTGCAAGAGTTATAGAGGAGCTCCATGTGGGTCATTTGGGCGTGGTCAAAATGAAGGCACTTGCCAGAAGTTTTGTATGGTGGCCAAGCTTGGATCAACAGTTGGAGGATCTGGCCAGAGAATGTTCCGGGTGCCAATCTGTTCAAAATATGCCTGGTTTAGCACCATTGCATCCATGGGAGTGGCCATCCAGTCCATGGCAGCAGATACATGTGGACTTTGCAGGACCATTTCTAGGATCCATGTTCCTGGTGGTGGTGGTGGATGCCTGTTTCAAATGACCTGTAGTTTCTACAGTTACTTCTACTACAGCCATCAGGGGGGTGCTGTGGGCACAGTAGTCCCGGGCCTGGCCTCTCTAACAGAGAGGAAAGGGCTCGGGCCGCTCATGCTGCTGTCCGCCCGCCATTTTGCTCCACCCCATTTTCGTGCCCGAGAGCTGACAGTCACAGGAGGTGGAGAGGATACTAGAGGAAGCTCCTCTAGTATCTTTAATTACTGTCTCTTCTGAGGCGACGCCCATTTTGGGAGGGACGTTTTTCTATTGAAGTTTGCAGCATCCTCTCCCCCCTCCTGTGACAGTGTCAGAACGTGGGTATGAAAAGGGGCGGGGCTACGGAATAGAGGCGGGGCTACACGGGACCATGCTGGCTGCTACCACAGGTCACAGGAGAATGCTCTGCAACAGCTCCTGAGATAGGTAAGTTAGGGAGAGTGAGTAAGAGCGAGAGTGTGCGTAAGTGTGTGTGTGTGGGTGGGTGGCTGTGTGTGTGTGTGTGTGTGTGTGTGTGTGTGTGTGTGTGTGTGTGTGTGGTCATTATGTGTAAGCGGTGTGGCGCTACTATTGAAGGCATGTATAAGCGCCACCGCTACTGTTTACAGGAATTTTTATTTTTTAAATATATATATATATTTTACTTTTTATATATATATTTTTTATTTCAGGGGGGGGTGCCTGCCTATTTTGTCAGTCCCGGGCCCCACAATTTCTGATGGCAGCCCTGACTACATCTGCACACACGGTGGAAGTGTTGAGGAATCTTTTTGCCAGAACAGGGGTACCAGAGCAGTAGGTCAGTGACAACGGCCCTCAGTTTACCGCCGAAGAGTTTCAGACTTTCCTGAAGAAAAACGGAATTCGTCATATTACCTCCGCCCCATATCATCCGGCTACAAATGGACTGGCTGAATGCTTCATACAAACTCTAAAACAAGCTTGCCGTGCCATGCGCACAGACAGGGGCACTTTACAACACAAGCTCTCCAATTTCTAGTTTGCCTACAGGAATTCGGTTCATGCCACAACGAATCAAACCCCAGCTCTGCTGTTCCTGGGCAGGAACCTCGGGTCTTGATTGGATTTGATCAAGCCGGATATTCGTGGATGGATTCGTGATCGGCAACTGAAGCAGTCTCTAAGTTCAGGTGGTACCAAAATGTGAGTTTTGTCTGTAGGCCAGACTGCGTGGGCCCTTAACTATCATGGGGAACAGAAGTGGGTAACTGCAACAGTTAATCAATGTAAAGGCCCACTGTCATATATAGTGGAAATTGATGCAGGGGTACTGTGGCGCAGGCACCTGGATCAACTACGTGACCATAATGGATCACCTTCGCTTGATGGAGAAAAACCTTCTACAGAAGCTCCGGTGTCAATACCCGCACCAGCAGACACAGCAGATTGTTCAGATGACCTGTCCAGAGTTGCACAATTGTTCCAGCCCAATGACAATGTTGTAGTGAACACTGACACAGTAAAGTCCACTGACATCTTAAGTGCTCCTGCTCCAAGTTCACAGGTCATTCATGAGGACCATCGCTATCCTTCTCGTGTAAGACATGCGCCACAAAGACTGGACTTGTAAGATGGGTTAAGAGGCACTTACAGTATCTACACGGGGAGGGAACCGATAGATATTGGAATCTGGCTATGTCACATTGCTGTGCATTCTGTGTTATACTTGCAGTTTCATGTTTCAGCACTGTCTGTTGTTCAGTGCTATTGTGCAGCTTGCTGCAAAAGTCTGTTGCTTTATGGCCCTCATTCCGAGTTGTTCGCTCGCTAGCTGCTTTTAGCAACATTGCACACGCTAGGCCGCCGCCCTCTGGGAGAGTATCTTAGCTTAGCAGAAGTGCGAACGAAAGATTAGCAGAACTGCTACTAAATATTTTCTTGCAGTTTCTGAGTAGCTCCAGACCTACTCCTAGATTGCGATCAGCTCGGCCGTTCAGTTCCTGGTTTGACATCACAAACACGCCCTGCGTTCGGCCAGCCACTCCCCCGTTTCTCCAGACAGTCCCGCGTTTTTCCCTGACACGCCTGCGTTTTTTAGCACACTACCGGAAAACGCTCAGTTACCACCCAGAAACGCCCCTTTCCTGTCAATCATTCACCGATCAGCAGTGCGACTGAAAAGCGCCGCACAGACAACAGCAAAACTGCTAAGTTTTTAGTTAAATAACTAAGCGCATGCGCGCTGCGTACCATGCGCATTTAGCAACAAATCGCAGCATAGCGAAAATCGGCAACGAGCGAACAACTCGGATTGACCACCATTGTTCGTTTGCAGTCAAGTAAAGTTGGAAGTACCATGCTGATCTCAGCTCCTGGTCTCTATATCTGTTTGTGTCAATGAGCACTTACACAGACACAACAGTAACTGCAGATATCGGTAAGTGAAGCAGCCGCCCAGAAATGAGAAGATACGCTGAAGGGTAGTCCTATGGCTATGCAGACTGGACCCGGTAGTAGTGACACAGGAGCCACATTTTTATACATTAATGCTCACAACTAATGTCAGATACGTGCCCTAAAAATGGCAATGACGCACCTGTGTTTTAACAGCCACTCCCCGCTAACACCATGTTAATACCCCCAAACCATCGCTTCCTGTCCATCACTCTGCAAAGGAATTCCTCATTACGTGCGGACTCGCAGAGTCACCTTGACGCATGCGTAGTGCGAACGCAGCACATGCGCAGTCTGCCAATAATCGCTCCGTTGTGTGTTTTCCTTAACATGGAAACTCTGACACCGGGCCTGATTCAGATTTGTAAGGAGCTGCACAGCCGCGGGGAAGCAGAGGAAACCGGCTGTGTAATGCCGCGTGAATAAAATGTAAATGCAGCAGGAGGCGTCTGTAGGAGATAGACGCCTTCAATCAGCATCTGCGAGATCCGAGTGCTGCGTCTGAGAACTCGGCCTCGGATCACCCTCGCGACCATTGGTTGCCACTTATGATGACAGCAGACTGAGGCCATGCTGCGTAAGTTGAAGCTTACTCTGCACACCCATCACGACTACAAAACGGGGTGATATGCCCCCATTGTGAAGAATGGTGCCGCCCCGCTCCACCCTCCAAACACCGCAGCCATACTGCGGCTGACATGGGGCTGCAAGCGACATCGCAAAGCCCCATCAGCACATGCGCAGAACGGATCTGCGGAGCTCCAGAACCATCGGATTTGTGCGTAAATCAGGTTTAAATACAAATCTGAATTAGGCCCGTACTGCAGTGTTATGTCCGATACCTTCTGTGATGATCCCTTCTGTCTGTTAGGTGCTGCTCTCCCAAAACCGACCCACCCCATGCGGACCTCATTTAGAGTTGGACTTAAATGCAATATACAGATTTATTTGGCCGCAGCTTGCCCTTGTTATTTCAGCATGCCTGCGCATCATTTCACAATGCACAATTTGTTTTCCAGGCAAGTCGCACTTGTTACTGCCTGCAGCAAAGGAGCTGGGGAGGGGCTTGGAGGGGACGTATAGACACAGAGTACAGTAAGGTCATGACAATCCAAAGAACTGCCTTAACGGGAGGCAATAAAAACGGAAATGCACCCGCTTGGAGGGACATGACTTAGGGGCTTCTGAAACCCTGGGGCAAGTGCGAGCTGATGAAGATGAGAGACGCGGGACGCATTTCATTCATCCAGTGCTTCTAAGACAACCTATTAAAGCGCATGAAGTAAAACTACTGCGGCTGTGATGTAATAGCCGGGTTACAGCGCACGGAACACTTCTCTTGTTCTAAATAAAAGGGTCCAGTGAGGGCCTGGGTCCCGCTGCCCCCCCTACCCTGCTGCAGAGAACTGCTCTTTGTGAACGGGAAAGCGAGAACGGACTGTCAGTCATATCTCCCGATCGGACACTCCATCCCCTCCCCCCCCCCCCATTCGGCACCCCCCCCCCCCCCGCATAACAGCCACACTTTCATTTAATTTATCTGTAAGAACAGGGTCTGGCTACACACACCCCACTGGCCACGCCCCCTCCCTGTACTAGGGCCCGGGGTAGTAGTCGTCTTCCTACTCCCTGGACATATTTTACATTTCCGTCTCAATCTGAATGCGGCCCTGCATTTTCTGCCAGGTCCAGTCCAATGTCCACTCCTAGGTGGAAATGTACTAAGCTCCCAAATCCATTCTAGTTTTTTTTTTTTTTTTCTAAGTGTGATCTCAGGAATTTACTAAACACAAATCTCGGCAATGTTGGGGCTATTCGTATATTGAGATACACAGCCGTCCAAAAAACATGCAAATCAATAGACTATCGGTCAAACACGGCTGTTATTTTATACAACATGGGAATTTACTAATAATTTGTATTCTCAATCACTGCTGACAATAGCCAAACACTGCCGGGAAAGCATAGAATTCATACAAAATTGAACTTTCAAATAGACCTGCTTCTGGTTGGCGTGTTTAGATAGTGATGCATGGATCAGTGATATCCGTGCATGCTTCTCTGTGTAAAAGTGTCAGAAAGAGTTAAAAGTAAAAATTGTGTGGGGTCCCCCTCCTAAGCATAACCAGCCCCGGGCTCTTTGAGCCGGTCCTGGTTGTTTAAATACCAGGGAAAAATTGAGTAGGGTCCCCCAGTATCTAGACAACCAGCACCGGGCTCTTGGGCCGGTCCTCGTTCCAAAAATATGGGAAACAACCAGCACCGGGCTCCACTAGCCAGGGAGGTGATGCCGCAGCCGGGAGACACTTTTATATAGGTGTCTGTGGCCAAAGCATCACTGCCTCCAACTAGTCACCCCTAGATGGGGTTCCCTGGGGGAGTGGAGACCCGTTAAATCCCACCCTCCAGACACCCAAGTGCCAGGAGTGAAGCCCGAGGCTGTCCCCAGCACCCCTGGGCGGTGGGTGCCGGGCTGATAGCCAAAATTGTGTAAAAAGAAAGAATATTGTCTTTTGTTGTGGAACTACAAGTCCCAGCAAGCCTCCCCGCTTGCTGGTACTTGGAGAACCACAAGTACCAGCATGCCAGGAAATAATGGGTCCGCTGGTACCTGTAGTTCTACAACAAAAGAAATACCCAAATAAAAACACAACACACACCGTGAAAGTATAAGGTTATGTACACATACATACACACTTACACACTCAGACATACTTACCTAGTGTCCCACGGAGCCCATCAGTCCCCTTGTCAAGTAGAATCCCCAAGTAGAATCCCTTGGGGATTCTACTTGACAAGGGAAACCCCTAAATACTCAGCTATTATCCAGTGAAGATCGGTCCTCTTCAGTCCAAGTAGGCATCCACAGGGTTAAAAAAAAAACAACGAAAAACCCGATCCAGGCCACTAAAGGGGTTCCATTTTTACACATGGAACCCCTTTCCCCGAATGCTGGGACCCCCCGTGACTCCTGTCACTAGAGGACCCGGCAGCCAATCAGGGAGCGCCACGTCATAGCGCTTTCCTGATTGGCTGTGCGCTCCAGGCCTGTCAATCAGGTGGAACGCACTGGCTATAATGGAGGATCGTGGTCCTCCATTCTAGTCAATGGTGGGAAAATGCGGTCTGCGGCTAACCGCGAGGTTAATTGAGGTCACTCTTGTGGGTGATCTTAGTTAAGACTCAGTTGAGATGCTTAGTCCAATGTCCCGTCTGCTGATGGTAGACACACTTAATAGTGCAGCAACTGTGTGTGGGAGTCCCGGGATAGAGTGGAGATCACCACTTACACCAGAGATAGCAGAGCGCAGAGACCAGCTGGCAAGCGGAAGTCATCAACGCGTTTCATCTCCTAGCAACAGGGAAACTTTTTCAAGACAACTTCCCTCAGGCTTCATCATTTTTATCCACATAGGTAGATCCGCCTCCTAGTTAATTATTCAATCGTAGCTGAGAATGTTATGCACGCGTGTTCACTATTAAATTTAAATCAAGTCATGACACTATGACTTTAACACTTATTTCTACAGCATATTGAACCACGATATCATAAAAAAAATCACAAAAACAAGCTTTATTTCTCTTACATCCTAGAGGATGCTGGGGTCCACATTTGCACCATGGAGTATAGACGGGTCCACCAGGAGCCATAGGCACTTTAAGAGTTTGATAGTGTGGGCTGGCTCCTCCCTCTATGCCCCTCCTACCAGACTCAGTTTAGAAAATGTGCCCAACAGAGCCGGTCACAGCTAGGGGAGCTCCTAGAAGTTTTACTAGTTTTCTTATTTTTATTAGAGTTTAGGCACAGGGAGGCTGCTGGCAACAGCCTCCCTGCTTCGTGGGACTTACGGGGTGGAGTAGTGTCCAACCCTCTGAGTTTAATGGCCCCTATCTCCGCTGACAGGACACTGAGCTCCTGAGGGTGATGATCGTTAGCCCCCGAGGCGACCGCTCACTCCCGCAGCATGCCGCCACCCCCTAACAGAGCCAGAAGATCGCGGTGGTGAGTGTGTCACCGGCGACCCGACAAGCGGGGAGCCGGTATGCATGGCGGCAACAGGGTGGAAGCACAGTTTTGACACGGTGCTCCGGATGGCTCAGCAGTACACATGGTGCGGTGCTGTGAGGGGCGCCCTGGGCCAGCGCGATATTCTTCCACACTGGTCACTCAGGCTATCAGGGGCTTAAGTACCGCTGCTTGCGCCATTCCCTTAGGTCAGTGTAAATATAAGAAGTGCGGGAAGACGCACCATGTTTGGGGGCGGAGCTTCTCCTCAGAGCGGACCCAGCAACTCACCAGCGCCATTTTCTCCCTTCAGATCCACACTCTGAGACGCTGACGGGTAGCGCTGCCCTCCACACGACTCCAGCTATCCTGTGCGGTGCCAGGGGGCTGTAGAGGGGGGGGGGAGATTTATCAACAAGACTGCGTAATCTATTAAGGTTACACAGTTAGCGCCAGGCACATATATCTGCCCACTGGGGCGCTGTGTGGGTGCTGGCTCCATTACTCTGTGTCTCTCTGAAGGTACTGTACTTGGGGGAAACTGTGTCTGACATTTTCCTGTGTGTGTGTATGTGAAATTCTCACATTGCCATGTCCAGGGACTCTATGTCTTGTGCTGCAGAATATGTATCTTCTCCAGAGGAATCCATTCTATGTACTCAGGAATGTAATATCACGTCTCAGCCTTCCGAGCCCGAACCCCAGTGGGTAGCTTCTATTAAGGGAATGATATCCCAGATTTCTACTAGGATAGTGCATACTGGGACTGCAGCTCAGGTTTTACAGAATTCTGTGGTGGTTTTGTCTGGTTCTGTCACCACTACCTCAAAGCCCCCTAGTATATATACAAAGAAACGCGGGCTTGCCCAGATTATGCAAGTCAACACGGATACCGACTCCGACACAGCAGACGGTGAGGTGGATGTGCAGGGGGGGTGAGGCTTCCCTGGCAAAGGGGGTGCAACTCATGATTGAGGCCATTAGGGATGTGTTACACATTACTGACACACCACCTGAGCAGGTTGAGGAGGCTTACTTCACTGACAATAAGAAAGCCTCCTTGACCTTCCCTGCATCTAAAGAGTTAAACGCATTATTTTAAAAATCCTGGGAAAACCCGGAGAAAAAATTCCAGGTCCCCAAAAGGGTTCTCATTGCCTTTCCTTTCCCTGAAGACGATAGGAAAAAGTGGGAAAACCCACCTATAGTTGACGCCAATGTTTCTAGACTGTCTAAAAAGGTGGTGTTACCTGTCCCTGGGTCTACCGCTTTAAAAGAGCCAGCAGACCGCTAGATTGAGACTACGCTTAAATCCATATACACTGCTTCTGGCATGGCACTACGGCCCACTATTGCCTGTGCATGGATTTCTAAGGCCATAGTAAGGTGGTCACGCACATTGCTAGAAGAATTAGATTCTATGGATAGAAGTGACGTTGAATAGTTTTTACGTCACACACAGGATTCTGCGGGTTTCATGGTGGAGGCCATGAAGGACCTGCGTCATCTGAATGCACGGATGTCTTCCATGGCTGTCTCAGCACGCAGGGGTCTCTGGCTGCGCCATTGGTCGGCAGACTCGGAATCCAGGAGTAGTGTGGAGAACCTACCCTTCACAGGTCAGGCCCGCTTTGGGAAAGCATTGGATGTGTGGATCTCCACGGCAACCGCTGGTAAGTCGACCTTTCTTCCTTCGGCCACTCAGGTGGCGAAGAAACCTTTTTCTCTGTCCGCAATGCAGCCCTTTTGGGCCGCGAAAGAAAGAAGTCCAAGCCTCCTACCACTTTCTTCAGAGGTGGTCGAGCAAAATCCAAAAGACCTGCACCCGCAGGTTCCCAGGAACAGAAGCCTGCCTCTGTTTCCTCAAAATCCTCAGCATAACAGTGGACCTCACAGCCTGGAGAACGAGAAGGTGGGAACGAGACTCAAACGCTTCAGTCACGTCTGGGTGTCATCCGGCTTGGATTCCTGGGTACAGGATATTGTGTCCCAGGGGTACAGGCTGGAGTTTCACGAGCTCCCACCTCACAGATTCTTCAAATCAGGCTTGCCAGCTTTGCTGGCAGAAAGGGCTATCCTACAGGAAGCCATTCAAAAACTGGAATGGTCAGCTGTCATTGTTCCAGTGCCGCCTCATCTGGAAAACAAGGGTTACTATTCAAACCTCTTTGTGGTACCGAAACCGGATGGTTCGGTCAGACCAATTTTAAACCTGAAGTTGTTAAACCCTTATCTGAGGGACCTGAGCGGTGATCTCAGGTCTGGAGGAGGGAGAGTTTCTGGTATCCCTGGATATCAAGGATGCGTACCTCCACATTCCGATTTGGCCGCCTCACCAGGCTTATCTCAGATTTGCGCTGTTGGACTGTCACTATCAGTTCCAGGCACTACCGTTCGGCCTCTCCTCGGCACCGTGGGTGTTCACCAAAGTGATGGCAGAGATGATGGTTCTCCTTCGCAGGCAAGGTGTTAATATAATTCCATATCTGGACGATCTACTGATGAAAGCCTCCTCCAGGGAGAAGTTGTTGCAGAGCATTGCTCTCACGACTCGACTGCTCAGGGATCATGGTTGGATCCTGAATCTTCCAAAGTCACATTTGGAGCCGACAAGGATATTGTCTTTCCTAGGGATGATCCTCGACACACAGGTGCAGAGGGTGTTTCTACCGGTGGAGAAAGCGTTGGTGATACAAACAATGGTCCGGGATGTCTTGAAGCCAGCCCGGGTATCGTTACATCAGTGCATTCGCCTTCTGGGGAAGATGGTTGCCTCCTACGATGCCCTACAGTACGGAAGATTTCATGCACGGTTCTTCCAACTGGATCTACTGGACAAGTGGTCGGGGTCTCACCTACATATGCATCAGAGGATACGTCTGTCACTGAAAGCCAGGATCTCCCTCCTATGGTGGCTTCAACTGCCTCACCTTCTGGAGGGCAGGTTCGGGGTTCAGAACTGGATCCTTCTAACCACGGATGCAAGTCTCAGAGGTTGGGGCGCAGTCACCCAAGGGGAATCCTTCCAGGGAAGGTGGTAAAGTCAGGAGTCCATTCTTCCGATAAACATCCTGGAACTAAGAGCCATGTACAACGGGCTTCTACAAGCAGCACACCTTCTGCAAGATCAGGCTATTCAAGTGCAGTCGGACAATGTAACAACAGTAACCTACATAAACCGACAGGGCGGAACGAAGAGCAGGGCTGCGATGTCAGAAGTGACAAGAATCCTCTGGGCAGAAAAGCACACAGTGGCGCTGTCAGCAATCTTCATTCCGGTAGTAGACAACTGGGAAGCGGACTTCCTTAGCAGACACAATCTCCATCCAGGGGAGTGGGGCCTCCACCTAGAGATGTTCACAGAGTGACAAGTCTTTGGGGTGTACCTCAAATAGACATGATGGCCTCTCATCTCAACAAGAACCTGTGGAGGTACTGTTCCAGGTGGAGGGACCCACAAGCAGTGGCCATGGATGCTTTGGTCTCTCCGTGGGTGTTACCGTCAGTGTATGTGTTCCCTCCAGTTCCACTCATTCCAAAGATTCTAAAGCTCATAAAGAGAACAAGAGTTTGGGCATTCCTCATTGCTCCAGACTGGCCAAGAAGGGCTTGGTACGCGGATCTTCTGGAGTTACTGCTGGAAGATCCAAGGCCTCTTCCTCTTCGAGGGGATCTGCTGCAACAGGGGGCGTTTGCTTATCAAGACTTACCATGACTACGTTTGACGGCATGGAGGTTGAACGCCAGATCTTAGCTCGGAAGGGTATTCTGAATGAGGTTATTCCTACCCTGATTCAGGCTCGGAAGGGAGTAACGTCTAAGCATTACCATTGAATTTGGAAAAAGTACGTGTCTTGGTGTGAATCCAAGAAGTTTCCTCCGGTGGAGTTTCAACTTGGACGGTTTCTCCTGTTCCTGCAGGTCCAGATTTCGGCCTTGTCCATTTTCTTACAGAAACAACTGGCTTCCCTCCCCGAGATTCAGACTTTCTTCAAGGGAGTTCTGCACATCCAGCCTCCCTTTGTGCCTCCTACGGCTCCCTGGGATCTTAACGTGGTGTTGCGGTTCCTGCAATCAGATTGGTTTGAGCCTTTACAGGAGGTTGAGGTTAAGTTTCTCAAGTAGTAGGCTGTCACATTGTTGGCCTTGGCTTCTGCTAGACATGTGTCTGAATTGGGGGCTTTGTCATGCAAGAGCTCCTACTTGATCTTCCATGAAGATAGAGCTCAGGACGCGTCATCAGTTTCTCCCAAAGGTTGTGTCGGCTTTTCATATCAACCAACCTATTGTGGTGCCAGTTGCTACTGACTCCTCAATTCCATCAAAGTCCTTGGATGTTGTAAGGGCTCTGAAGATCCATGTGAAGAGGACTGCTCGTTACAGAAAGTCGGACTCTCTGTTTGTCCTTTATGATCCCAAGAAAATTGTGTGTCCTGCTTCTAAGCAGATGATTTCTCGCTGGATCAGGTTCACTATCCAGCATGCATATTCTACTGCAGGATTGCCGTATCCAAAATCTGTTAAGGCCCACTCTACTCGTAAGGTGTTTTTTTCCTGGGCGGCTGCCCGGTGGGTCTCGGCCTTACAGCTTTGCCGAGCAGCTACTTGGTCAGGGTCGAACACGTTTGCTAAGTTCTACAAGTTCGATACTTTGGCCTCTGAGGACCTAAAGTTTGGTCAATCAGTTCTGCAGGAGCCTCCGCGCTCTCCCTACCGTTCTGGGAGCTTTGGTACATCCCCATGGTACTAATGTGGACCCCAGCATCCTCTAGGACGTAAGAGAAAATAGGATTTTAATTACCTACCGGTAAATCTTTTTCTCGTAGTCCGTAGAGGATGCTGGGCGCCCACCCAGCGCTTCGTTCTCCTGCAGCAATTTCTTAGTTCAGTACTGCTTTGTTCTGGGTTAAGTACTGTGTTGTTGCTTGGTTAAGTACTGTTGTTCAGCTGTTGCTGTGTTTTCAAGCTGGTTAGCTTGGTTTACCTTGTATGTGTGAGCTGATGTGAATCTCACCACTATCTGTGTAAATTCCTTCTCTTGAAGTTTTCCGTCTCCTTGGGTACAGTTTCTATACTGAGTCTGGTAGGAGGGGCATAGAGGGAGGAGCCAGCCCACACTCTCAAACTCTTAAAGTGCCCATGGCTCTTGGTGGACCCGTTTATACCCCATGGTACTAAGGTGGACCCCAGCATCCTCTACGGACTACGAGAAAAGGATTTACCGGTAGGTAATTAAAATCCTATTTTACCACATGATTCTTGAATGTATAAAAATCAACATACATAATAAATCACCATAAGAAAAAAATCATTATCTTTCTGTGCTTGTAGATCTAAACCTAACCGTATATAAAGAGATATCTCCTGCATATCTGTGCAAAGGTTACAAGTTACTAAGCATAAAGATATCTCATTTACAGGCTTTATCATACTTATCCAGTAGATACAGACCACTAATAAAGGGGCCTCTTTTATAATATCCTCAATACAACACAGCTTAATTATGTATTATATTAAGGTCTCTGCTATTTAGGAAACAAATAATCCAAAACAGGAAAGCATAGTTTACACTGGTACGCCAGCGCTTTCTATGTATGTGTGTTCACTAAATAACTTTTTCTGCAGCTGCATTGAAATGAACTATAATCCTACTAAATTAAGTGGTGCTTTTTTTTAACCATTATTTGCATTTTATAATGTATGTATTTGTACTTTTTATTTGTGTGTATTATTGACAATATAAAATATTATGACAGAAATGAGCCTTGTTACAATTGAGTATAACTGACGGCACACTTTTATTGAAAATGTATACATTCAGTTACATTATTGCAATACCCCAGCGCAGTATCATTTGTATCTTTTTTGTATTCTATTTGTGGTTGGGCTTGGCAAGCTCTAGATCAGGGGTGGGGAACCTCCGGCCCGCGGGCCGTATACGGCCCGCAAAGCCGTTTGTTCCGGCCCACCTGCTTATTTGTCAGCGAGACACGCCGGCGCTCAGTCCGGCTGCGACGTGTCTCAGCTGTTAGCGCAGGGAGGAGAGCGCAGCTACCATGTCCGGCAGCGGCGGGTAGGATCTCAAACCAGCTGCCAGTTCGTGAGCCAATCAGAGCTTGCGGACCAGCAGCCAATCAGGACCCGCCGCTGCCGGTCCACGAGCTCTGATTGGCTCACGAACCGGCAGCTGGTTTGAGGTCCTACACGCTGCCGCAGCCTGACATAGCTGCGATCTCCTCCCTGCCCTGACCCCCTGACAGCTGAGACACGCCGCAGCCGCCACCAGATGGAGCTGCAGCAGCGGTGAGCGGTCTGGCACTGTGGGGGCATTTTTATATCTGGCACTGTGGGGGCATTTGTGTATCTAGCACTGTGGGGGCATTTGTGTATCTGGGACTGTGGGGGCATATGTGTATCAGGCACTGTCGGGGCATTTGTGTATCAGGCACTGTGGGGACATTTGTGTATCAGGCACTGTGGGGACATTTGTGTATCTGGCACTGTGGGGGCATTTGTGTATCTGGCACTGTGGGGGCATTTGTGTATCTGGCACTGTGGGGGCATATGTGTATCTGACACTGTGGGGGCATATGTGTATCTGGCACTGTGGGGGCATATGTGTATCTGGCACTGTGGGCACTGTGGGGGCATTTGTGTATCTGGCACTGTGGGGGCATATGTGTATCAGGCACTGCACTGGCATATGTGTATCTGGCACTGCACTATTGGGGGCATATGTGTATCACGTCCCACTTTAATTGCCCACACCCAATTTTTGGCGCCTTCAGCGCGCGCACTCAGTACTTCTAAGTAGTATAACTACTGGGGGCATAACTACTGGGGGGGGGGGGGGCAGGGTAATTTTTAAGTTGATAATTTTTGTATCCAAATGGCCCTTGGTAGAAAAAAGGTTCCCCACCCCTGCTCTGGATACTAGCAGCAGGTGGTTTGCTTGAGTTAATATAGAAACAATTAGCGCCGGGAACTATATATATAACTATATAATGAGATCACCAAATAATGCAATAATGTATATTATTTTCTGTACAACCTGATCTCTTGTCCCGTATTCCATTCTCCTGTAACTCATACTCCAAAAATTCCTCTTTCACCTGTGAAAATTCAACCAGAGATTTATTGTAACAGCTGGTCAGTGCTGATAGCAGCAAATAGCACATTGTGTATGGTATGGAAGTAATAGTAGTAATAATAATAATAATAATAATAATAATAGTAATAATAATAATAATAATAATAATAATAATATCTGTAAGATGTATAGAACAAAATAAAAAGATCAGTTGTTCTTTTGATAGTTCTCAAAAAATGAAAGAGAGAGATGAGAGATAGGGGGGGAAAAGAGAGAAAGGAAAAGAGTGAGGGGGAGGTGAGAGAGAGACTTTGAGGAAAAATGGAGAGAGAGGGAAGTGAGAGGGAGAGAATGAGAAAATAATGAGAGAGAGAGAGGATGAGAGAGAGGCTAATCAAAAGAGGGAGGGAGGGTACTAGAATCCGGAAGAAGCACAATTCAGCAGCTCCTGCTGAGGTTAGCTGTAGTTGCTGCAATCAGTCTTCTGACAACCAGCCAGGTGTGCTGTGTGCAGACCAGGAGTCATCTTGCTTGATTGCTACAGCTGAGTTAAGAGTCTTGCTGGTTTCTGGACCTATTCAGCCTTTTTAGGGATTTCTCTCTCACACTTCTTTATAGGTTATAATCAATCTGATTTTGTCAGTCCTTGCATTTTCTCAGATACCTGCTCTCTTTTACTCAGTGGAGTTTATATATCTGTGCTCTTTTGACAAACTGCTAGTATTTTTCCACAGTCTTATCAACCTGGGCTATTCAGAAGACCTGCCCAGTGTCTCTCTACAGTTCATTTACCTGTGCTATTTAAGAGCCCAGAGCCCTGCCAGTATCTCTCCACAGTGCAACTAACCTGTGCTATTTAGAAGATATGCACAGCCTCTCTTTACTGTGCAAATCACCTGTGTTATTTGGGAGATCTGGTTGCCATTGCCATTCTATACAGTGCAGTTGTGTGTACTATGGCCCTCATTCCGAGTTGATCGCTCGGTATTTTTCATCGCATCGCAGTGAAATTCCGCTTAGTACGCATGCGCAATATTCGCACTGCGACTGCGCCAAGTAATTTTACAATGGAGATAGTATTTTTACTCACGGCTTTTTCATCGCTCCGGCGATCGTAATGTGATTGACAGGAAATGGGTGTTACTGGGCGGAATCAGGCCGTTTTATGGGCGTGCGGGAAAAAACGCTACCGTTTCCGGAAAAAACGCAGGAGTGGCCGGGGAAACGGGGGAGTGTCTGGGCGAACGCTGGGTGTGTTTGTGACGTCAAACCAGGAACGACAAGCACTGAACTGATCGCACAGGCAGAGTAAGTCTGAAGCTACTCTGAAACTGCTAAGTAGTTAGTAATCGCAATATTGCGAATACATCGGTCGCAATTTTAAGAAGCTAAGATTCACTCCCAGTAGGCGGCGGCTTAGCGTGTGTAACTCTGCTAAAATCGCCTTGCGAGCGATCAACTCGGAATGAGGGCCCATGCCAAAAACCTGTTACCTGTCAGCATTACTCCACTGTGCAAACTACCTGTGCCATTTGGAAGATTGCAATTATCTATGTTATGCTGAAAACCTGTTATCTGCAAGCATTCTGTACAGTGCAATTATCTGTGCTATGCAGAAAATATGTTTGCTTTCAGAATTTCTCTCCTGTACTTGCGAAATTTGGAGGATCTGCCTAATATTTTCCTGCAGTGCAATTATCTGTGCTATGCAGAAAACCTAGCTAGTTTTAGTGTTCCTATTTAGTTTATAATTTTGATTTCTTATTCAATAAGTTTGAAGTGTCCTGTTCCCTTTAAGTATACGGGCTAAATTTAATAGGGTACAAGTTCTAAAAACTGTGCAAGTTACTGCTAAACTCCCACTTTACTAGAAGTCGGCCAATGTAAGAAGGTGAAAGAATATGCAAACTCGCATGTTTCTCACATTCCTGCAACTCGCAGTGGCTAACTTCGCATCCAGATGTTTTCCAATGGAAAACATACACCTCGGCCAATGTAATAGGGTGCGAGTTCTGTGCTCACACCCAAAACCTTACCAAGGTTTTACTGAAAGTTTTACTTTCACGGTGTGTGTGTCTTGTCCTTATTGTAGTAGTTGTACAGCAGTTGATTGGCTTCCTTCTACCCTAGTTATGTTCAGTGAAAGCCAAGATACTGGAGAATTTGTACTTTCCTTTCCACACTGTGACCATGTTAAAGTACCTAGAGGCAACCAGTAGGTCCTCATACTCCACTTCCCCTCAGTGGCGTAACTACCGAGGGTGCATCTGCTATGGAGCCCGAGATGTTTCCAGGGCCCGCAGCTCCCCCTGCACCCTGTCAACTTTAAGGCCCATGGCGGAGGTTTGGGGGACTGCTGGCGCTGTCTCTTACCGCCTGCTGGGCCTCCCAAAGCTCTGCCCCTGGATGCTCTAAGCTCCGCCCCCAGCCACCCAAACATGTGTCACCTGAGGAGGAGCCCCCTGGCCACACGAAACTTCACCCCCTGCTGTCACTAAGCGCCGCCTCCCCATAGGGGTGACCTGCTTTCTTATGAAGTGATTGATGGTGATCATGTCTGTCCTGTCCTGCCACAGTGCTTCCTGCATTAACCGCGTTGGGTGAGTCACAGTGTCCCCGCTGAGTGGTGTTGATTATATATATATATATATATATATCTGTATGTATATATATATATATATATCTGTATATAGGGTGCCTGACGACGGTTGTAATAAATTAAAATGCTGCTGTATTGTTCATTTTATATAATAACAATAATCTGGCACACTTGGTTCCAGTACTGCCGGATTATCTGTTTTGCCGGATTACTGTGGTATCGGCAGCATCCTGACTCCCACCCCCAGCCTAATTCTACTCTGTAACCCTCCCGCAGCCAAACTCCCTGCCGCTGCACCTAAACCTCATGCATTCTGACTCCCCCACACAGCACGACTCCCCCATGCAGGTACGTGCTCCCCATGGTGGTTCCAGGCTGCACTATGGAGGTGCAGTATGTAACTGATGCCTCTCTCTGTCCCTACTGTATGTCCCTGGTGCCTCTTTCTGTCCCTACGTCCCTGGTGCCTCTTTCTGTCCCTATGTCCCTGCTGCCTCTCTCTGTCCCTACATCCCTGCTGCCTCTCTCTGTCCCTACGTCCCTGCTGCCTCTCTCTGTCCCTATGTCCCTGCTGCCTCTCTCTGTCCCTACGTCCCTGCTGCCTCTGTCCCTACATCCCTGCTGCCTCTCTCTGTCCCTATGTCCCTGCTGCCTCTCTCTGTCCCTCTGTACCTGCTGCCTCTGTCCCTACATCCCTGCTGCCTCTCTCTGTCCCTCTGTCCCTGCTGCCTCTCTGTCCCTACATCCCTGCTGCCTCTCTGTCCCTACAGCCCTGCTTCCTCTCTCTGTCCCTACAATCCTGCTGACTCTCTCTGTCCCTACATCCCTGCTGCCTATGTCTGTCCCTACATCCCTGCTGCCTATGTCTGTCCCTACATCCCTGCTGCCTCTCTCTGTCCCTACATCCCTGCTGCCTCTCTCTATCCCTACATCCCTGCTGCCTCTCTCTCTATCCCTACATCCTGCTGCCTCTCTTTGTCCCTACATCCCTGCTGCCTCTCTCTGTCCACATGTCCCTGCTGCCTCTCTCTGTCACTACAACTCTGCTACCTCTCTCTTTCCCTACAACCCTGCTGCCTCTCTTTGTCCCTACATCCCTGCTGCCTCTCTCCTACGTCCCTTCCGCCTCTCTCTGTCACTACGTCCCTGCTGCCTCTTTTTCCCTACAACCCTGCTGCCTCTCTCTGTCCCTATGTCCCTGCTACCTTTCTCTGTCACTTCAACCCTGCTGCCTCTCTCCCTACAACCCTGCTGCCTCTCTTTGTCCCTATGTCCCTGCTGCCTCTCTCCTTCCCTACGTCCTTGCTGCCTCTCTCTGTCCCTACATCCCTGCTGCCTCTTTTTCCCTATGTCCCTGCTGCCTCTCTCTGTCCCTACATCCCTGCTGCCTCTCTCTGTCCCTACAACCCTGCTGCCTCTCTCTGTCCCTACGTCCCTGCTGTCTTTCTGTACCTATGTCCCTGCTGCCTCTGTCCCTACATCCCTGCTGCCTCTCTCTGTCCCTACATCCCTGCTGCCTCTCTATCCCCACATCCCTGCTGCCTCTCTATCCCCACATCCCTGCTGCTCCTTCTCTATCCCTACATCCCTGCTGCATCTCTCTGTCCCTACATACCTGCTGCCTCTCTCTGTCACTACAACTCTGCTGCCTCTCTTTGTCCCTATCTCCCTGCTGCCTCTCTCCTTTCCTACGTCCCTGCCGCCTCTCTCTGTCACTACATCCCTGCTGCCTTTCTTTTTCCCTACAACCCTGCTGCCTCTCTCTGTCCCTATGTCCCTGCTGTCTCTTTCTGTACCTATGTCCCTGCTGCCTCTGTCCCTACATCCCTGCTGCCTCTCTCTGTCCCTACATCCCTGCTGCCTCTCTATCCCTACATCCCTGCTGCCCCTTCTCTATCCCTACATCCCTGCTGCATCTCTCTGTCCCTACATACCTGCTGCCTCTCTGTCCCTACAGCCCTGCTTCCTCTCTCTGTCCCTACAACCCTGCTGACTCTCTCTGTCCCTACATCCCTGCTGCCTATGTCTGTCCCTACATCCCTGCTGCCTCTCTCTCTATCCCTACATCCTGCTGCCTCTCTTTGTCCCTACATCCCTGCTGCCTCTCTCTGTCCACATGTCCCTGCTGCCTCTCTCTGTCACTACAACTCTGCTACCTCTCTCTTTCCCTACAACCCTGCTGCCTCTCTTTGTCCCTACATCCCTGCTGCCTCTCTCCTACGTCCCTTCCGCCTCTCTCTGTCACTACGTCCCTGCTGCCTCTTTTTCCCTACAACCCTGCTGCCTCTCTCTGTCCCTATGTCCCTGCTACCTTTCTCTGTCACTTCAACCCTGCTGCCTCTCTCCCTACAACCCTGCTGCCTCTCTTTGTCCCTATGTCCCTGCTGCCTCTCTCCTTCCCTACGTCCTTGCTGCCTCTCTCTGTCCCTACATCCCTGCTGCCTCTTTTTCCCTATGTCCCTGCTGCCTCTCTCTGTCCCTACATCCCTGCTGCCTCTCTCTGTCCCTACAACCCTGCTGCCTCTCTCTGTCCCTACGTCCCTGCTGTCTTTCTGTACCTATGTCCCTGCTGCCTCTGTCCCTACATCCCTGCTGCCTCTCTCTGTCCCTACATCCCTGCTGCCTCTCTATCCCCACATCCCTGCTGCCTCTCTATCCCCACATCCCTGCTGCTCCTTCTCTATCCCTACATCCCTGCTGCATCTCTCTGTCCCTACATACCTGCTGCCTCTCTCTGTCACTACAACTCTGCTGCCTCTCTTTGTCCCTATCTCCCTGCTGCCTCTCTCCTTTCCTACGTCCCTGCCGCCTCTCTCTGTCACTACATCCCTGCTGCCTTTCTTTTTCCCTACAACCCTGCTGCCTCTCTCTGTCCCTATGTCCCTGCTGTCTCTTTCTGTACCTATGTCCCTGCTGCCTCTGTCCCTACATCCCTGCTGCCTCTCTCTGTCCCTACATCCCTGCTGCCTCTCTATCCCTACATCCCTGCTGCCCCTTCTCTATCCCTACATCCCTGCTGCATCTCTCTGTCCCTACATACCTGCTGCCTCTCTGTCCCTACAGCCCTGCTTCCTCTCTCTGTCCCTACAACCCTGCTGACTCTCTCTGTCCCTACATCCCTGCTGCCTATGTCTGTCCCTACATCCCTGCTGCCTCTCTCTGTCCCTACATCCCTGCTGCCTCTCTCTGTCCCTACATCCCTGCTGCCTCTCTCTATCCCTACATCTCTGCTGCCTCTCTCTCTATCCCTACATCCTGCTGCCTCTCTTTATCCCTACATCCCTGCTGCCTCTCTCTGTCCACATGTCCCTGCTGCCTCTCTCTGTCACTAAAACTCTGCTGCCTCTCTATTTCCCTACAACCCTGCTGCCTCTCTTTGTCCCTACATCCCTGCCGCCTCTCTCCTACGTCCCTGCCGCCTTTCTCTGTCACTACGTCCCTGCTGCCTCTTTTTCCCTACAACCCTGCTGCCTCTCTCTGTCCCTATGTCCCTGCTACCTTTCTCTGTCACTTCATCCCTGCTGCCTCTCTATCCCCACACCCCTGCTGCTCCTTCTCTATCCCTACATCCCTGCTGCATCTCTATGTCCCTACATACCTGCTGCCTCTCTCTGTCACTACAACTCTGCTGCCTTTCTTTGTCCCTATCTCCCTGCTGCCTCTCTCCTTTCCTATGTCCCTGCCGCCTATCTCTGTCACTACATCCCTGCTGCCTCTCTTTTTCCCTACAACCCTGCTGCCTCTCTCTGTCCCTATGTCCCTGCTGTCTCTTTCTGTACCTATGTCCCTGCTGCCTCTGTCCCTACATCCCTGCTGCCTCTCTCTGTCCCTACATCCCTGCTGCCTCTCTTTCCTACATCCCTGCTGCCCCTTCTCTATCCCTACATCCCTGCTGCATCTCTCTGTCCCTACATACCTGCTGCCTCTCTCTGTCACTACAACTCTACTGCCTCTCTTTCCCTACAACCCTGCTGCCTCTCTTTGTACCTATCTCCCTGCTGCCTCTCTCCTTTCCTACGACCCTGCCGCCTCTCTCTGTCACTACGTCCCTGCTGCCTCTCTCTATCCCTACAACCCTGCTGCCTCTCTCTGTCCCTATGTCCCTGCTTCCTCTTTCTGTCACTTCAACCCTGCTGCCTCTCTCCCTACAACCCTGCTGCCTCTCTTTGTCTCTATGTCCCTGCTGCCTCTCTCCTTCCCTACATCCCTGCTGCCTCTCTCTGTCCCTACATCCCTGCTACCTCTCTTTTTCCCTATGTCCCTCCTACCTCTCTCTGTCCCTATATCCCTACTGCCTCTTTATCTATCCCTACATCCCTGCTGCCTCATTATCTATCCCTACATCCCTGCTGCCACTCTCTGTCTCTACATCCCTGCTGCCTCTCTGTGTCCCTAGATCCCTGCTGCCTCTCTTTGTCCCTACATCCCTGCTGCCTTTCTCTGTCCCTACTGTATGTCCCTGCTGCATCTCTCTGTCCCTAGATCCCTGCTGCCTCTCTCTGTCCCTACATCCCTGCTGCCTCTCTCTGTCCCTACGTCCCTGTTGCCTCTCTTTTTCCCTACATCCCTGCTGCCTCTCTTTGTCCATACGTCCCTGTTACCTCTTTGTCCCTACGTCCCTGTTGCCTATCTTTGTCCCTACGTCCCTGCTGCCTCTCTCTGTCCCTACATCCCTGCTGCCTCTCTCTGTCCCTAGATCCCCGTTGCCTCTCTTTGTCCCTAGATCCCTGCTGCCTCTCTCTGTCCCAAGATCCCTGCTGCCTTTCTTTGTCCCTACATCCCTGCTGCCTTTCTTTGTCCCTAGATCCCTGCTGCCTCTCTCTGTCCCTAGATCTCCGTTGCCTCTCTTTGTCCCTAGATCCCTGCTGCCTCTCTCTGTCCCAAGATCCCTGCTGCCTTTCTTTGTCCCTACATCCCTGCTGCCTTTCTTTGTCCCTAGATCCCTGCTGCCTCTCTTTGTATCTAGATCCCTGCTGCCTCTCTCTGTCCCAAGATCCCTGCTGCCTTTCTTTGTCCCTACATCCCTGCTGCCTTTCTTTGTCCCTACATCCCTGCTGCCTCTCTCTGTCCCTAGATCCCCGTTGCCTCTCTTTGTCCCTAGATCCCTGCTGCCTCTCTCTGTCCCAAGATCCCTGCTGCCTTTCTTTGTCCCTACATCCCTGCTGCCTCTCTCTGTCCCTACATCCCTGCTGCCTCTCTCTGTCCCTACGTCCCTGTTGCCTCTCTTTGTCCCTATGTCCCTGTTGCCTCTCTTTGTCCCTACATCCCTCTTGCCTCTCTTTGTCCCTATGTCCCTGTTGCCTCTCTTTGTCCCTACGTCCCTGTTGCCTCTTTGCCCCTACGTCCCTGTTACCTCTCTTTGTCCCTACATCCCTGCTGACTCTCTTTGTCCCTACATCCCTGCTGCCTCTCTCTGTCCCTACATCCCTGCTGCCTCTCTCTTTCCCTACATCCCTGTTGCCTCTCTTTGTCCCTATGTCCCTGCTGCCTCTATCTGTCACTAGATTCCTGCTACCTCTGTCCCTACATCCCTTCTGCATCTCCCTAAGCCTTGCTGCCTCTCTATCCCTAAGTCCCTGCTGCCTTTGTTCCTATTGTATGTCCCTGCTGCCTCTCTTTGTACCTACATCCCTGCTCTGTCTCCCTAAGTCCCTGATTCCTCCCTATCTACCTATTTCCCTGCTGCCTCTCTCTATGTCCCTATGTTCTTGCTGCCTCTCTCTGTCCTTATGTCCCTGGTGCCTCTCTCTGTCTCTACATCCTTGGTGCCTCTCTGTCTGTTTCTATGCCCCTGCTGCCTCTTTCTGTCCCTAAGTCCCTGCTGCCTATCTCTGTCCCTACTGTCTATGGGTGTCCCTGCCACCACTCCTTCTGTCTCTGTCACTGCTGTCACTTTCTGTCTATCTGTCCCCGCTTTCAATCTCTGTGTCCCTTCAGCCACTTTCTTGGTCTCTATGTCACTGCTGCCACTCTCTCTCTCTCTCTCTCTCTCTCTCTGTAGACCTGAGTTAGGGGGCACCTTAAAATTTTTGCTATGGGACCCACAATGTTCTAGTTATGCCCCTGCTTCCCATACTTGGCAAACCATGAAACTTCTTTATCCATGGATTTTATTGTGGGTAGCAGTGGACTGATTTGCAAGATGACACATTTTGTCCCTCTATCAGGTCTACCCTCAGCTAATAAAAGCTTGCAAAACTTTTGCTTCCGGTATTTTCTATATTTGCATAAAATATACTGGGACCATTGTGTCAGTTAGAGTGATGCAGTTTGTGGCCAGTTTTTAGAGGGTTTTTTGTTCATTGTTAGAAGATAATCTGAGTTTTTCATCAGCATATCATCCTCAGACTAATGGACAGATAGAGTAGGTTAACAAGAATTTCTGAAGTTTACGTGTCACAGCACCAGAAGAATTGGTCAACTTTATCACCTTGAGCCAAGTTTTCATATAATAATATGATGCAGTACATGGTGCCTAAGGAATTTCACCCTATTTCTGTATTTTCCTTTGATCCTAAATCTTTTTTAATTGCATTTTCTCAAGAGACTATGCCATTTGAAATTGGAGGTCTTGCTTAACATTTTGGCAGAACATGGAAGAATACCAAAATGGCTCTTGAAAATGTGAATTTGAAGCCTAAGCAATTATCGTACAAGTTGGGTCCAAGATATTTTGGCCATTTTAGGATTTGTAAGAAGATTAATCCTGTTTGTTTCTGTTTGCATTTGCAACCTTCACTCAGGATCTCAAGGTCTTTGCATAGTTGTCTTTTGAGACCGGCTTAAGTGTAACATCTTCCCTTTTAGTGTTTTGTGTAAGCCTGCTTCTGTCGATGTGGATGGACATCAGGAATTTATTGGATTCTAAACTGATGTGGGGCAAAGTTCAATATTTGGATAATTGGAAGGGGTACGGACCAGAGAAACAGTCTTCGGTATCAGCAAAAGATCTTTATGCCAAGAGACTGAATCAGAATTTCTATAGAATGTTTCCTGAAAAACCCCAACCCATCCTCAAGGAAAGGGAATGTAATATCAGTGTCCAGATGCAGCACAGTTCAACAGCTCCTGCTGAGGTTTACCCTAGTGGTTTCAATCAGTCTCCTGGCAACCAGTAAGGTGTGTAAATGCTGATTAACATACAGGACAGAAAAAGCAAAACCTTTTACACTGAAATTCGAGCAGCTGTGGCTGTTGGATGTAATCTTTAACCTATGTACTTTTTACACAGTTAGCGTACAAAGGTCCATACCGTGTACGCACTTTGCGTACAAACGCTGCGACGGACGTACAAAGTACACGCAGTGCATACACACACACACCGACACACTGAGAGCACAATGCAGCTACACGTGTGTCTGAAATACACTTTAAACCTTAGCAGGGAGGAGACACGACACCAAGTGTATTTAAGATGTTGGGATCCGACCCACCAATATATAATTGCTGAAAGGGGGTTACAACAGATAATAAGAATTTACTTACCGATAATTCTATTTCTCGTAGTCCGTAGTGGATGCTGGGGACTCCGTCAGGACCATGGGGAATAGCGGCTCCGCAGGAGACAGGGCACAAAAGTAAAAGCTTTAGGATCAGGTGGTGTGCACTGGCTCCTCCCCCTATGACCCTCCTCCAAGCCTCAGTTAGGATACTGTGCCCGGACGAGCGTACACAATAAGGAAGGATTTTGAATCCCGGGTAAGACTCATACCAGCCACACCAATCACACCGTACAACCTGTGATCTGAACCCAGTTAACAGCATGATAACAGCGGAGCCTCTGAAAAGATGGCTCACAACAATAATAACCCGATTTTTGTAACAATAACTATGTACAAGTATTGCAGACAATCCGCACTTGGGATGGGCGCCCAGCATCCACTACGGACTACGAGAAATAGAATTATCGGTAAGTAAATTCTTATTTTCTCTGACGTCCTAAGTGGATGCTGGGGACTCCGTCAGGACCATGGGGATTATACCAAAGCTCCCAAACGGGCGGGAGAGTGCGGATGACTCTGCAGCACCGAGTGAGAGAACTTCAGGTCCTCCTCAGCCAGGGTGTGCCCATGACCAAGTAGCAGCTCGGCAAAGTTGTAAAGCCGAGACCCCTCGGGCAGCCGCCCAAGATGAGCCCACCTTCCTTGTGGAATGGGCATTTACATATTTTGGCTGTGGCAGGCCTGCCACAGAATGTGCAAGCTGAATTGTACTACACATCCAACTAGCAATCGTCTGCTTAGAAGCAAGAGCACCCAGTTTGTTGGGTGCATACAGGATAACAGCAAGTCAGTTTTCCTGACTCCAGCCGTCCTGGAAACCTATATTTTCAGGGCCCTGACAACATCTAGCAACTTGGAGTCCTCCAAGTCCCTAGTAGCCGCAGGTACCACAATAAGCTGGTTCAGGTGAAACGCTGACACCACCTTAGGGAGAAACTGGGGACGAGTCCGCAGCTCTGCCCTGTCCGAATGGACAATCAGATATGGGCTTTTGTGAGACAAAGCCGCCAATTCTGACACTCGCCTGGCCGAGGCCAGGGCCAACATCATGGTCATCTTTCCATGTGAGATATTTCAAATCCACAGATTTGAGCGGTTTAAACCAATGTGATTTGAGGAATCCCAGAACTACGTTGAGATCCCACAGTGCCACTGGAGGCACAAAAGGGGGTTGTATATGCAGTACTCCCTTGACAAACTTCTGGACTTCAGGAACTGAAGCCAATTCTTTCTGGAAGAAAATCGACAGGGCCGAAATTTGAACCTTAATGGACCCCCAATTTGAGGCCCATAGACACTCCTGTTTGCAGGAAATGCAGGAATCGACCGAGTTGAAATTTCTTCGTGGGGCCTTCCTGGCCTCACACCACGCAACATATTTTCGCCACATGTGGTGATAATGTTGTGCGGTCACCTCCTTCCTGGCTTTGACCAGGGTAGGAATGACCTCTTCCGGAATGCCTTTTTCCCTTAGGATCCGGCGTTCAACCGCCATGCCGTCAAACGCAGCCGCGGTAAGTCTTGGAACAGACATGGTACTTGCTGAAGCAAGTCCCTTCTTAGCGGCAGAGGCCATGAGTCCTCTGTGAGCATCTCTTGAAGTTCCGGGTACCAAGTCCTTCTTGGCCAATCCGGAGCCACGAGTATAGTTCTTACTCCTCTACGTCTTATAATTCTCAGTACCTTAGGTATGAGAAGCAGAGGAGGGAACACATACACCGACTGGTACACCCATGGTGTTACCAGAACGTCCACAGCTATTGCCTGAGGGTCTCTTGACCTGGCGCAATACCTGTCCAGTTTTTTGTTCAGGCGGGACGCCATCATGTCCACCTTTGGTCTTTCCCAACGGTTCACAATCATGTGGAAGACTTCCCGATGAAGTCCCCACTCTCCCGGGTGGAGGTCGTGCTGAGGAAGTCTGCTTCCCAGTTGTCCACTCCCGGAATGAACACTGCTGACAGTGCTATCACATGATTTTCCGCCCAGCGAAGAATCCTTGCAGTTTCTGCCATTGCCCTCCTGCTTCTTGTGCCGCCCTGTCTGTTTACGTGGGCGACTGCCGTGATGTTGTCCCACTGGATCAATACCGGCTGACCTTGAAGCAGAGGTCTTGCTAAGCTTAGAGCATTGTAAACTGCTCTTAGCTCCAGTATATTTATGTGGAGAGAAGTCTCCAGACTTGATCACACTCCCTGGAAATTTTTTCCTTGTGTGACTGCTCCCCAGCCTTTCAGGCTGGCATCCGTGGTCACCAGGACCCAGTCCTGAATGCCGAATCTGTGGCCCTTTAGTAGATGAGCACTCTGCAGCCACCACAGAAGAGACACCCTTGTCCTTGGATATAGGGTTATCCGCTGATGCATCTGAAGATGCGATCCGGACCATTTTTCCAGCAGATCCCACTGAAAAGTTCTTGCGTGAAATCTGCCGAATGGAATCGCTTCGTAAGAAGCCACCATTTTTCCCAGGACCCTTGTGCAATGATGCACTGACACTTTTCCTGGTTTTAGGAGGTTCCTGACTAGCTCGGATAACTCCCTGGCTTTCTCCTCCGGGAGAAACACCTTTTTCTGGACTGTGTCCAGAATCATCCCTAGGAACAGCAGACGTGTCGTCGGAGACAGCTGCGATTTTGGAATATTTAGAATCCACCCGTGCTGTCGTAGAACTACTTGAGATAGTGCTACTCTGACCTCCAACTGTTCTCTGGACCTTGCCCTTATCAGGAGATCGTCCAAGTAAGGGATAATTAAGACGCCTTTTCTTTGAAGAAGAATCATCATTTCGGCCATTACCTTGGTAAAGACCCGGGGTGCCGTGGACAATCCAAACGGCAGCGTCTGAAACTGATAGTGACAGTTTTGTACCACGAACCTGAGGTACCCTTGGTGAGAAGGGCAAATTGGGACATGGAGGTAAGCATCCTTGATGTCCAGGGACACCATATAGTCCCCTTCTTCCTGGTTCGCTATCACTGCTCTGAGTGACTCCATCTTGATTTGAACCTTTGTATGTAAGTGTTCAAATATTTCAGATTTAGAATAGGTCTCACCGAGCCATCTGGCCTCAGTACCACAATATAGTGTGGAATAATACCCCTTTCCTTGTTGTAGGAGGGGTACTTTGATTATCACCTGCTGGGAATACAGCTTGTGAATTGTTTCCAATACTGCCTCCCTGTCGGAGGGAGACGTTGGTAAAGCAGACTTCAGGAACCTGCGAGGGGGAGACGTCTCGAATCTCCAATCTGTACCCCTGGGATACTACTTGTAGGATCCAGGGGTCCACTTGCGAGTGAGCCCACTGCGCGCTGAAACTCTTGAGACGACCCCCCACCGCACCTGAGTCCGCTTGTACGGCCCCAGCGTCATGCTGAGGACTTGGCAAAAGCGGTGGAGGGCTTCTGTTCCTGGGAATGGGCTGCCTGCTGCAGTCTTCTTCCCTTTCCTCTATCCCTGGGCAGATATGACTGGCCTTTTACCAGCTTGCCCTTATGGGGACGAAAGGACTGAGGCTGAAAAGACGGTGTCTTTTTCTGCTGAGATGTGACTTGGGGTAAAAAAGGTGGATTTTCCAGCTGTTGCCGTGTCCACCAGGTCCGATGGACCGACCCCAAATAACTCCTCCCCTTTATACGGCAATACTTCCATGTGCCGTTTGGAATCTGCATCACCTGACCACTGTCGTGTCCATAAACATCTTCTGGCAGATATGGACATCGCACTTACTCTTGATGCCAGAGTGCAAATATCCCTCTGTGCATCTCGCATATATAGAAATGCATCCTTTAAATGCTCTATAGTCAAGGGTATCAATATTTTCAGTCAGGGAATCCGACCAAGCCACCCCAGCGCTGCACATCCAGGCTGAGGCGATCGCTGGTCGCAGTATAACACCAGTATGTGTGTATATACTTTTTAGGATATTTTCCAGCCTCCTATCAGCTGGCTCCTTGAGGGCGGCCGTATCTGGAGACGGTAACGCCACTTGTTTTGATAAGCGTGTGAGCGCCTTATCCACCCTAAGGGGTGTTTCCCAACGCGCCCTAACTTCTGGCGGGAAAAGGTATAACGCCAATAATTTTCTATCGGGGGAAACCCACGCATCATCACACACTTCATTTAATTTATCTGATTCAGGAAAAACTACAGGTAGTTTTTTCACACCCCACATAATACCCTCTTTTGTGGTACTTGTAGTATCAGAAATATGTAACACCTCCTTCATTGCCCTTAACATGTAACGTGTGGCCCAAATGGAAAATACGTTTGTTTCTTCACCGTCGACACTGGAGTCAGTGTCCGTGTCTGTGTCTGTGTCGACCGACTGAGGTAAATGGGCGTTTTAAAGCCCCTGACGGTGTTTGAGACGCCTGGACAGGTACTAATTGGTTTGCCGGCCGTCTCATGTCGTCAACCGACCTTGCAGCGTGTTGACATTATCACGTAATTCCCTAAATAAGCCATCCATTCCGTTGTCGACTCCCTAGAGAGTGACATCACCATTACAGGCAATTGCTCCGCCTCCTCACCAACATCGTCCTCATACATGTCGACACACACGTACCGACACACAGCACACACACAGGGAATGCTCTGATAGAGGACAGGACCCCACTAGCCCTTTGGGGAGACAGAGGGAGAGTTTGCCAGCACACACCAAAACGCTATATTATACAGGGACAACCTTATATAAGTGTTTTCCCTTATAGCATCTTAATATATAATAATATCGCCAAATAAGTGCCCCCCCTCTCTGTTTTAACCCTGTTTCTGTAGTGCAGTGCAGGGGAGAGCCTGGGAGCCTTCCTAGCAGCGGAGCTGTGTAGGAAAATGGCGCTGTGTGCTGAGGAGAATAGGCCCCGCCCCCTTTTCGGCGGGCTTCTTCTCCCGTTTTTCTGACAACCTGGCAGGGGTTAAATACATCCATATAGCCCCAGGGGCTATATGTGATGTATTTTTAGCCAGCATAGGTACTTTCATTGCTGCCCAGGGCGCCCCCCAAGCGCCCTGCACCCTCAGTGACCGTTGATGTGAAGTGTGCTGAGAGCAATGGCGCACAGCTGCAGTGCTGTGCGCTACCTCATGAAGACTGAGAAGTCTTCAGCCGCCGATTTCTGGACCTCTTCTCTCTTCAGCATCTGCAAGGGGGTCGGCGGCGCGGCTCCGGTGACCCATCCAGGCTGTACCTGTAATCGTCCGTCTGGAGCTAGTGTCCAGTAGCCTAAGAAGCCAATCCATCCTGCACGCAGGTGAGTTCACTTCTTCTCCCCTAAGTCCCTCGTTGCAGTGAGCCTGTTGCCAGCAGGACTCACTGAAAATAAAAAACCTAACAAAACTTTTACTCTAAGCAGCTCTTTAGGAGAGCCACCTAGATTGCACCCTTCTCGGCCGGGCACAAAAACCTAACTGAGGCTTGGAGGAGGGTCATAGGGGGAGGAGCCAGTGCACACCACCTGATCCTAAAGCTTTTACTTTTGTGCCCTGTCTCCTGCGGAGCCGCTATTCCCCATGGTCCTGACGGAGTCCCCAGCATCCACTTAGGACGTCAGAGAAATACAATTACAATAAGAGAAAAGAGGCTACAATACAATGGTACATACGTTTGATTTCGCCAGCGCCACACGGTCCGGTGCTCAGATCAATCAAGCAAGATGACCTTCAGAGAGAGAGAGTGACCGGCTAGGCAGCTTTGGCTTTTATACAGTTGGTAAAAACAAAATACAATGGAAACTGTAACCTCTTCATCCATAGGTCAAAGGGCTGGTCATTTACAGTACAGGAGGGGTCAAAGGTTGGTTTGAATAGGTGGGCGTTGTATGTTCCAGGTGTGCTTGCAGTTGGTCTCCACTGGGTTCCCGCCGAATATCAGAGTACAGTAAATACAGTATAATAGTAATATTCTGTTCCTGCTCATAATTATCCGCAGGAGCGTGCTATCTTCTGCAAACTGCTACCGGAATGTTGCCCTTAAAATACCCTTCAGCTGGATACCAAACACCACCTCATAACCTAATGCTGTCGCCTCATATCCTGTAAAGGTGAATCCCTTTGTTGCTGTACCATTTAAACAAGTATAAATTGCTGGTGTGGTGCATGTGGGCTATGTGTTCATTGTGGACTATGTGGATTAAATATGTGATATGTCTTTGTGGCTTTTCCATGCGAGTACAAATGCTACCGTAATTACCCATACCACGCGCTAATACGCAGGTCTGCGTGAGCGGTCATACGCAACTTGCGGATATGTGCACGCACGGCAGAACAAGTACGCGCACGGAGGCCATCTGTGTGGAGTTTGTACGTGATGTGTGTACTGTAATATTTTCTTACTTCGACAGGTGTACAGACCAAGAGTCACCGTGTTTGATTTCTGCAGCTGAGGTAAGAGTCTTGCTGTGTTCTAGACCTATGTTCATTGGCTGTTCAGCCTTTTCAGCCATTTATGTCTCACACTCCTTAGTGGGTTGTAATCAGTCTGATTTTGGCAGTTTTGGCAGCAACTGAGTACCAGTGAGTGACAGGGGATTGTTATTGGCAAAGCACTCGGCAAGTTTATTCTACAGGCTTGGAATCATGGAAGGCTCTCATAACATCTCTTCGAGGTATACCCTTTTGAGGTCATTGCGTAGGACATCCTCGTTTAGGGCAGCACCATGGAAGAACATGACATGAACCTCTGCAAGGTCTTCCAAAGAATCCATGAGATCAACATGCAGTTAAAGTGTCATTTTATCGTAGCTGAGGTCCCATATAGTGGTCCTTTTCTAACCTCAGAGAGGGAGTTAAGCGGAATCCTGCCACTACAGTACACAGGCTATTCAGTCTGAGGGTAGAACAAACTACATTTCAAAATTTCTGCCACACTACAGTGAGGTGACAATCCGCTGCGCCAGCTTTTGCACAATGATATTGAATGGTGATGGTTGTACTGCCATCCAACTGTTATAGCTTACCTCAAGGCTATGTTCACTTCCTGCCCTGTGCTCCAGTTTTGTGATGTGCATGTTCTTGTTGTGATCTCTGCCGATGCCTTCCAGCATGGTCTTGGTGCTGTCTGCCTGCAAACAAACTCATCGGTTTTACTTCCGGGGCGCTTACTTAGATTAAGGGGTATATTCAATAACTGTCGGAAGCTGCCATCTTGTCGGAAAGACGGCAGCTTCCGTCAGTTTTAGGTCGGAAGGGGTTCCGACCTATTCATTAGTGCCCCGTTTATTCAGACGAGTCGGGAAAACCGACTTGTCGGAATGCACGCTGATCGGCGGTTTCAGCCGCCAATCAGCGTGCATTGTCGGAAGCGGGGCCAGACCTGACAGGTTTTAGCCCCGTTTCCGACAATCTCAATCTGACAGCAGCGGCAGCACAGGACCTGTGTACGGCCAAATCCGACAGTCGGATTTGGCCGTCCATTGAATAGGGGTTGTCGGGTCCATTCTGACAACTGCACGTCGGAATGGACCCGACTCTTATTGAATATACCCCTAAGTCACGTTGCACTCCGTTTCAAAGGAACTGATGGCCCTAGCCTTGGCTTGTCAAGAGTTTCATGAGTTCATCTATGGGCGTCTAGTGCTGGTTGAGACAGACCACCTGTGACGACACTGCCTGCACGTCGTGACTCACAGTTGTAAAAGACAAGCGGTTACTTTCCTAGCCCTGGTCCTAACCATGGACTCCACTAATTGCTGATATGTATTTAGTTATATGTTAGGCAATATTGTTTTGTATTGTGCTGTTGTTATTATATTGTACAATTATATTTTATCTGTTATATATGGAATATGTAGTTTATTTGGTTATACTGTGTTCAGTGCTTGTGTGATGAATAGACAGGGGAGGGTATAACAAGAGCAATGACCTCTGCTGGTGAGAGAGAGATCTGCACAGAAGGTCCAGAGAGTGGATGGACTTCTGGAGTGCAGGCGCTGACTAGGCATTGCGGTGCCGTCAGTGGCAAGAATCCTTGGCGAAGGACGCTGTGTGAGCTGGTATGCCAGGCCAGGGGACACAGGAATACTGCCAGCATGTAACAGGAGACCGCTGGCATCTGTAATCACATGCTACTGTGGGGACATAGTAAGTAAGATACCATCCTGGCTTGTAATTGTTAATGTTATTGTGTACTGTGTGTGTATATTTACAATAAAGGGCATTTGCCATTTTACTAAACTGTTTACCTGAGTGATCAGAGAATCCGTATCCTCACAAATGGTAGCAAGCAGTGGGGTCACCCAGTCCCAGTTCACCCTGGTTGAGGCTGCGAGAGGTGTCAGTGGAGGGCACCTAAGAGCCTTGTAAACAGTTGGGCACACAGTAGCCAGGTATCTTGCTTAAAAGTTGTTGCGAGAAATGTCACGGTACGTTTGGAATATCGGCAGGATGGAGGCAGGAACAGAAGATTACAAAAACCTGAAGAAGCGAGCGTTGCACATATGTTGTTTAGCGAGAGGCATTACGTTTAAGGCAACGGATGAAAAGGGATCCCTAATTGCAAACTTGCTGCTGTGGGATCGAGAACACCCTTATAATGAGGAGGAGGATTCTGAGGAGTCGGATGAGGAGGAACAAGTGACGGAATGGTTGAGACCTGCAACCGGGACATTCGATGCCAATAACCGCAGTGAGAGCGGAGGATTGGAGGTGGGATCCCAAGGGTTAGCACGACCCCCTCTGAAAGCCCTTGGGGAAGGGAAGGTTGGAGAAAAGTTTGAAAGGACACCGGAGGTATTACAGGCCCGTCTAGAAGCGCTGGGAGATGGCGCAACTCCTGAAGATCGTATGTGGGTAATAAAGGAGGTACTGGGACTACCAGACAACAGTCCTACAGTGCGAACTCTTGCACCAGCAGCCACCGTTCTACAGACTGCCCTATCCCATCAGGATGTACCCCATGGAAGGTGCCAGCGACACAACATGGTGTCTGACGTTTCATATGGAGATTTGCAAAACCAGCGACTGGCTCAGAGGATGGAGAGCTCAAACAGTTGGCTAATGGAATCTATCATGAGGTGGCATGAGCCGACCAGGGAGTGGGTAGTGTTGGACCACCCCAAGAAGCAGTTACCACTAGACAGGAGACAGTGGTGTCTGGGCCATACCACGCAGGTAAGTGCTGAGAATGCTACCCTGTACTACCCTATACAAGGAATATCTGAGGAAGGGATGAGTTGCAGCATTCCTTTGCAAATGACTAACCAATCAGCTAAGGTGCCTGTGGTGGGAGGGCTTGATACCCCACACACAGAGGACAAGAGACAGAGTGAGGATCTGCTTTATACAACTACAGACCAAGCAGAGGTGCTGCCACCCAGCTTTCCCTGTTCGGAGGTGGAAGATGAGGAAATGGTGAATGAATGCCAGTACCAAGAAGAGGTAGATGTCAGGGGTACCAAAGAGTCTGTAAGGGTCGAGAACTTACCCTTGCAGGTGAAGTCAAGTCTGACAGTAACACTCGAACCAGCTGTCCAGTGTACTAAGCTGGGGGAGGCTGTCATCGATCAGTTGGATGCCCGAATGCACCACCTGAAACCGCTTCTCATCCCAGTGGGAGAAGCAGCAGTGCCGGAACACAAACCATTGGATATGGATGAGCTGACTGAGGCTAAGAAAGATAATGGAGACTTGGACATCCAGGTGGATGCCAGGAGGCACCGCATGCTACAGCTTCTTTCTGCCACGAGTGAAGCAGCCACACAGGATATGACCACCAAGTTTCCCATAGGGATTGAAAAGATGGAATTTCCTGACATCTACAGTAAAGCTGTTATTATGGAAGATGTGCCCATGTTCCCAAGAATTTCCGAATCCCCAGGTTTGGAGGCCACTTGGCAGTTGCCCACTTGGTGGGTGGGGAAGGAGAAGGAAAGCCACTGTCCAGATGCACCAGAGATGATGGTAGTGGGGTTTCCAGGAAGTACAGTGTGTGGGGGAGGGAGAGTGAGGGCCCCAGAGATCAAATTTTGTTTACGGAGGAAAATTGCATCTACCTGAAATATGAGTTTACCCAGTTGGGTGTAGGGGAATTATTAAATCCACAGATGCAGTTATTGGACCTATTAAAGTGCACTGTTGCATCGGCTGTTTGTCCAACCAAGCAGTCATCTCCAAAGGGGACTTGGTAAGTAAGATACCATCCTGGCTTACAACTGTTAGTGTTAACGTGTACTGTGTGTGTATATTTACAATGAAGGGCATTTGCCATTTTACTAAACTGTTTACCTGAGTGATCAGAGAATACGTTTCCTCACACCACCTACCGCTGATTGCCATTTTTCACAAACCCCTGCAACCTACCTTAGCACATATTCAACATTTCATGCTCAAACTCCAAAGGTACCATCTGGATGTGGTGTACAAATATGGCAAGGACCTCCATGTCACTTACACCTTATCACAAGCTCACCTTCCAGACTCAGGTGTCCTTCATGCTGATGATGACCTGGATCTCATGGAGGTTGATGTCCTTTCTTCCAGACACAAGGAGGAGCTCCATGATATGACACTCAGGAATGACCTCTGCCAGTGGTTGTCTCATGCTGTCCTGCATGGCTGGCCTTCTTCCTCCAAGGAACTGTTTTGTGACCTCAAGTCTTTCTTCAACTTACGCAATGAATTAACTCTCTCGGATATATTATGCCCTTCAAGTTTACTATGCTCAACAGGCTCATCAGGGGCACCCTGTGGGTGAGGCCAGCATATAGCAGGTTAAGGATGCATGGCTGCAGACATTGAGTGGGTTGTCTCTGCCTGTAACCCCTACAATGCTTCACGGGACCGTCACGCCAAGGAACTGCCTACTCTCCATGAGGTTCCTGACCTCTCTTGATATATCATTGCTGCAAGTCTTTGAGTGGAGGGGGAAAGAGCACCTTGTTTTAGTGTATTCATATTCCGGTTGGTTTGAGATAGCTTATCTTCCCAAACTGACAAGTGTCATCAACAAACTGAAAAGACACTTTTCTGCATATGGCATACCACACAAGGTACTTACTGACAATACCATGCAGTTCATGAGTGGTAAATTCCAGACTTTCACTTTGATCATTTCCATCCACTTTGTCATACAGGAAGTGTTTGCTATACAGGAAGTGCCTCTGCAGCCATTGTTCATCAGTGAGTAAAGATACACTTCTGCAGCTCTGCAGAGTCCTGTGGTGGTTTGGGCACAGACCACTTGCAGGGTGAGTCACAATGAGGTTATATAATAGGGTGATGAAGGGAAGCAGAGGGGAGGAGGATAAGTGGTAAGGGGTATTCATGAAGCAGTGAAAAGAGTGGAGGAGTGAGCCAGTGGAGAGGTTGCCCATGACAACCAATAAGCTGCTCTGTATAATTTCATAGTATATAAATTATAAATGTCACTTCAATGCTGATTGGTTGCCATGAGCAACTACACCACTGGTTCACTTCTCCACACTTTTCACTGATTCGTATATAGACTCCAAAGCGTTTTCAAGGGGAAACAGCACAATGAAGGAGGAGAGGGGGGCGTTTGAGGAGAGAGAAGAGTTGACGGGTGTAGGTTGTGAAAATGGTAAGGGGGCGAAATGAGAAAGGTGGTAATAGATTGGCAGACTGATTGATGCAGCAACAGTAAACAATTCAGTAATAGCAATGAGACTGTCAGGAAATGGGCACCAGGAGACTGGGCTGAGAATGGAGGCTTGCTGTTCCAGAGCAGAGTTCAGTGACGGCACCCACATGGGTATGAGTGGGGAAATGGGGCAGTACTTAGGTGAAAGCAATGCAAGCGCAACTTAAATACAGTATATGTTGTTGCCATTGTGACGCGCTTAATCCGTGCGCTCAGCTGTAGTAATATGTACATATGTGCACACATAGCCACATAGGGCCGGTGCAGAACTTATGGTAAAATGGGCGTACATTACGCAGAAGAAACATGCGCAGAACCATAGCGCATTTCTGCATCAGCAACATATGGCTCAGGACATGTCATCATCATCAGCGTGTACTGACACCCGCCCAGTACCAGATTCCCTTTACACCTTTATCACCCTATACACCCCTGTTCCGCCTGTCCAGTGTAATGCTGATCAGAGTGAATGATGTGGATCTGCCGTCTCCTACTTGTATGCACTGCGGACATAGGGGGTCATTCCGAGTTGTTCGCTCGTTATTTTTTTTCGCTATGGAGCGATTAGTCGCAAACTGCGCATGCGCAATGTTCGCAGTGCGCCTGTGCCAAGTAAATTTGCACAAAAGTTTGGTATTTTACTCACGGCGTAACGAAGATTTTTCATCGTTCTGGTGATCGTACTGTGATTGACAGGAAGTGGGTGTTTCTGGGCGGAAACTGACCGTTTTCTGGGAGTGTGTGGAAAAACACAGGCGTGTCAGGGAAAAACGCGGGAGTGTCTGGAGAAACGGGGGAGTGGTTGGGCGAACGCTGGGCGTGTGTGTGACGTCAAACCAGGAACGAAAAGGACTGAACTGATCGCAGTGTAGGAGTAAGTCTGGAGCTACTCAGAAACTGCTAAGAAATTTCTATTCGCAATTCTGCTAATCTTTCGTTCGCTATTCTGCTATGCTAAGATACACTCCCAGAGGGCGGCGGCCTAGCGTGTGCAATGCTGCTAAAATCTGCTAGCGAGCGAACAACTCGGAATGAGGGCCATAGAGCCTAATTCAGACCTGATCGTAGCCATGCAAAATTTAGCACATCTACGATCAGCTTCCCTGACATGCGGGGGGACGCCCAGCACAGGGCTAGTCCGCCCCGCATGTTAGCCCTCCCCCCGCCGCACAGGTACAAAAGCATCGCCCGGCGGCGATGCTTTTGTACCTGAAGAGTAGCTCCCTACCAACGCAGCTCCTGTGCGCTGGCAGGGAGTTACCCGTCGCTGTATGGGTCACAGCGGCTGCGTGTGACGCCTGCACTCGGCGAACGCTGCATCAGCCCCGCTGTGTCACAGAGGCTAAAGAGAAGCTCAGCTGAGAGCTCACCAGCCGGCAGCTGTGCAAACCAACCCTCTCCCTCCATATTTGTGCGTTGTGTGTACACTTAGGGTGTCTTCGCGTTGTGTATGTATACAATGTAAATGCCCATATCTCCAGTTACCTGTACTGGGATCAGGTGGGTCATTTGCATGCCGCAGCCAAGCAAACAGTTTACATGTCAATAGAGGAATGAGCGGACCATTAGCCATACTGTATATTTACAAGAAATGCATATTAGTCAAATCACAGGGTCGTCTTCTATAACACACTGCGCTGATTTGCAAAGTAAAGTGATCAGGCGCTGGAAACAGCACTTACGCTAAATGTGACCCGTCATGATGGGAAGGAATTTGTTTCCCTCTGTATATACCAGCTAGGGGGGGAGCAGGAAGCTTCTCTTACAGTACTAGATTGTTATTACCAAGAGATTTGGAATGACCAGTTTGGGGCCGGTTTACGTGATGGCAGGGGGACCCCCACGATGTGTGTCTCTCTGCTACAGCATAAGCCCACCGGCTGATTCAGCCCGTTGCTGGTTACTGGAAAAATGGGGGGTCCCCATTTTAAAATGAAACTTCTTTATGGGATAAATTGAATTAGAATGACGGTCACAGCGGCGACATCAGGCTTGGTGACCACTGTTGCGGCCAAGAGACCCCCCTGTGCACGCTGAAGGCACCCACACCCGTAAAGGGGCTGTGCCCTTGCATAAAAGGGGGTGGCCCTATGGGAGTCCCGTGACATCACCAAAGGTAGCGTGCGGGCTGCGCCGGGGAATCTTCCAGCAGTGCCGGCTGAGTGCTAAGGGTTAATGTCACACTGCAGCACCCTGCTCCTGTCATTGCAGAGGAGTCAGCATTTTGGTGTCACTCCACGGAAGGGTGACACCCAGGGGTGACCCGCACCCCCCACATTCCCCTTGTGACACGTCTGAAATTGTGAATAATGAAAAGCAACAGATTTTTTAAAAAAGTGACTAGAATGTAAGTAATCTTTATGTAGAATACATTAACATCTTCTAGAGATGTCCCGGGGTAGACATCTATGGGGGTCATTCCGAGTTGTTCGCTCGCTAGCAGTTTTTAGCAGCCGTGCAAACGCTATGCCGCCTCCCACTGGGAGTGTATTTTAGCTTAGCAGAAGTGCGAACGAAAGGATCGCAGAGCGGCGGCAAAGTTTTTCGTGCAGTTTTAGAGTATTTCAAAACCTACTCAGCGCTTGCGATCACTTCAGACTGTTCAGTTCCTGATTTGAGGTCACAAACCCGCCCAGCGTTCGGCCAGCCACGCCTGCGTTTTTCCTGGCACACCTGCGTTTTTCCTGGCACGCCTGCGTTTTTCCGACCACTCCCTGAAAACGGTCAGTTGACACCCAGAAACGCCCACTTCATGTCAGTCATTCTGTGGCCAGCAGTGCGACTGAAAAGCTTCGCTAGACCTTGTGTGAAACTACATTGTTCGTTGTAATAGTACGTCGCACGTGCGCATTGCGCCGCATAACCATGCGCAGAAGTGCCTTTTTTTGCCTCAACACTGCACAGCGAACGAATGTAGCTAGCGATCAACTCGGAATGACCACCTATATAAACTAGATGTGCACGGTTTTGGAACTGGATTCATCTCCGTGTTTTGATTTTGCACAACCACCTTCCCAAGTGTTTTGGTTTGGATTTGGATTTCTGTTCTGGTTAAAATCATTAAAAAAAAATTATAATCATTGATGAGTATCGATAAAAATTTATTTAAAAAAATGTTAAAATCGTAATTTTTGCAATCCAAAACATGGAATTTGGAATTAAAATCTGAATTCTGTACCGTGGGAAGATCTGAACCAGGTTTTGGTTTGATTTGGAACCACAATATTCGGGTGGATTCAGATTTTAATAATAATTATTATTATAATATCATAATGCCACATAAGTAGTGCCCTCAGTTCCCAGAATGCCGCATAAGTAGTGCCCCAATTCCCTTTATGCCACATAAGTAGTGCCTTCACTTCCCAGTATGCCACATACATGGTGCCCCCAGTTCCCAGTATGCCACATAAGTAGTGCCCCAGTTCCCAGTATGCCACATAAGCAGTGCCTCCAGTTCCCAATATGCCACATAAGTAGTGCCCCCAGTTCCCAGATTGCCACATAAGTAGTGCCCTCAGTTCCCAGTATGCCACATAAGTAGTGCCCCCAGTTCCCAGATTGCCACATAAGTAGTGCCCTCAGTTCCCAGTATGCCACATAAGTAGTGCCCCCCAGTTCCCAGTATGCCACATACGTAGTGCCCCAGTTCCAAATATGCCACAAAGGTAGTGCCCCGCAGTTCCCAGTATGCCACATAAGTAGTGCCCCCTGTTCCCAGTATGCCACATAAGTAGTGCCCTCAGTTCCCAGAATGCCACATAAGTAGTGCCTCCTGTTCCCAGTATGCCACATAAGTAGTGCCCTCAGTTCCCAGAATGCCACATAAGTAATGCCCCCAATTCCCAATATACCACATAAGTAGTGCCCCCAGTTCCCAGAATGCCACATAAGTAGTGCCCCAGTTCCCTTTATGCCACATAAGTAGTGCCCCCAGGTCCCAGTATGCCACATAAGTAGTGCCCCCTGTTCCCAGTATGCCACATAAGTAGTGCCCTCAGTTCTCAGAATGCTACATAAGTAGTGCCCAGTTCCCTTTATGCCACATAAGTAGTGCCCCCAGGTCCCAGTATGCCACATAAACAGTGCCCCCAGGTCCCAGTATGCCGCATAAGTAGTGCCCCCAGGTCCCAGTATGCCACATAAGTAGTGCCCTCACTTCCCAGTATGCCACATAAGTAGTGCCCCTTGTTCCCAGTATGCCACATAAGTAGTGCCCTCAGTTCCCAGAATGCCACATAAGTAGTGCCTCCTGTTCCCAGTATGCCACATAAGTAGTGCCCTCAGTTCCCAGAATGCCACATAAGTAATGCCCCCAATTCCCAATATACCACATAAGTAGTGGCCCCAGTTCCCAGAATGCCACATAAGTAGTGCCCCAGTTCCCTTTATGCCACATAAGTAGTGCCCCCAGGTCCCAGTATGCCACATAAGTAGTGCCCCCTGTTCCCAGTATGCCACATAAGTAGTGCCCTCAGTTCCCAGTATGCCACATAAGTAGTGCCCCCTGTTCCCAGTATGCCACATAAGTAGTGCCCTCAGTTCCCAGAATGCCACATAAGTAGTGCCTCCTGTTCCCAGTATGCCACATAAGTAGTGCCCCCAGTTCCCAGAATGCCACATAAGTAGTGCCCCAGTTCCCTTTATGCCACATAAGTAGTGCCCCCAGGTCCCAGTATGCCACATAAGTAGTGCCCTCAGTTCTTAGAATGCTACATAAGTAGTGCCCCAGTTCCCTTTATGCCACATAAGTAGTGCCCCCAGGTCCCAGTATGCCACATAAGTAGTGCCCTCAGGTCCCAGTATGCCACATAAGTAGTGCCCCCAGGTCCCAGTATGCCACATAAGTAGTGCCCTCACTTCCCAGTATGCCACATAAGTAGTGCCCCCTGTTCCCAGTATGCCACATAAGTAGTGCCCTCAGTTCCCAGAATGCCACATAAGTAGTGCCTCCTGTTCCCAGTATGCCACATAAGTAGTGCCCTCAGTTCCCAGAATGCCACATAAGTAATGCCCCCAATTCCCAATATACCACATAAGTAGTGCCCCCAGTTCCCAGAATGCCACATAAGTAGTGCCCCAGTTCCCTTTATGCCACATAAGTAGTGCCCCCAGGTCCCAGTATGCCACATAAGTAGTGCCCCCTGTTCCCAGTATGCCACATAAGTAGTGCCCTCAGTTCTCAGAATGCCACATAAGTAGTGCCCCAGTTCCCTTTATGCCACATAAGTAGTGCCCCCAGGTCCCAGTATGCCACATAAGCAGTGCCCCCAGGTCCCAGTATGCCACATAAGTAGTGCCCCCAGGTCCCAGTATGCCACATAAGTAGTGCCCTCACTTCCCAGTATGCCACATAAGTAGTGCCCCCAATTCCCAATATACCACATAAGTAGTGCCCCCAGTTCCCTTTATGCCACATACGTAGTGCCCCCAATTCCCAATATACCACATAAGTAGTGCCCCCAGTTCCCTTTATGCCACATACGTAGTGCCCCCAATTCCCAATATACCACATAAGTAGTGCCCCCAGTTCCCTTTATGCCACATACGTAGTGCCCCCAGTTCCCTTTATGCCACATACGTAGTGCCCTCAGTTCCCAGTATGCCACATAAGTAGTTCCCATTATGCCATGTTCTAGCGCCCCCAGTTCTTAGTAATGCCCATAAGTAGTTTCCCAGTTAAAATGATGCCACATAGTGTCCCCAAGTCCTCCATAACATGGCTGAGTGTGAGAGAGAGGTCAGAGACAGTCATTATTCTCTCTGCAGAGTTATACTGTAGCTGAGCTGCTGTCCTGATCCCCGGGCTCCTTAAATAGACTGTGTAAAAGTACACTGACTCTGCAGGACGAGCGTCCCCACCTATAGACACAATGGGGTATATTTACTAAAATTCGTATTTTTCAGAATGAGATTAGAGTTCAAACATGAATGACATCGAATGTGTAAATTTGCAACTTTTTGAATTTATTACGACTCATTTACTAAGCTGTCGTATTTTACATTTTCTTGTTTTCCGATGTCGATGTCATTCGTATTTTTTGGCAGTGTTTTACGGGAGTGAATAGTAAAACACTGCTGACATTAACACAATGAAACTCGGCCGGATCATTGTGCATCTTTAAAAAAAATGAAAATAGTTTAAATTCTTTAAAAAAAAATGTGTGGGGTCCCCCCTCCTAAGCAAAACCAGGCTCGGGCTCTTTGAGCCGGTCCTGGTTGAAAAAATATGTGGACAAAAATGACTGGGGTTCCCCCATATTTAATCAACCAGCACCGGGCTCTGCACCTGGTCCTGGTGCAAAAAATACGGGGGACAAAAAGCGTAGGGGTCCCCCGTATTTTTTATACCAGCACCGGGCTCCACTAGGCAGAGAGATAATGCCACAGCCGGGGGACACTTTTATATAGGTCCCTGCGGCCCTGGCATTAAATCACTAACTAGTCACCCCTGGCCAGGGTACCCTGGAGGAGTGGGAACCCCTTAAAGCAAGAGGTCCCCCCCCCTCCAACCACCCAAGGGCCAGGGGTGAAGCCCGAGGCTGTCCCCCCCATCCATGGGCTGCGGATGGGGGGCTGATAGCCAAGTGTAAAATAAAAGAATATTGTTTTTTGCATAAGAACTAAAAGTCCCTGCAAGCCTCCCCCGCAAGCTGGTACTTGGAGAACCACAAGTACCAGCATGCGGGGGTTAAACGGGCCCGCTGGTACCTATAGTTCTTCTGCAAAAAAAAATACCAAAATAAAAACAGGACACACACACCGTGACAGTACAACTTTATTACATACATTCCGGCACACACATACTTACCTATGTTCAGATGCCGACTCGGCACATGTCTCAACGTCGATTCCAGGGTACCTGAAAATAAACTTATACTCACCTACATCCACTGTGTCCTGTCCTTTGTTCCACGTACTTGGCAAAAAACAAACCGCATACCCGGACCACGCACTGAAAGGGGACCCATGTTTACACATGGGACCCCTTTCCCCGTCTGCCGGGACCCCCCCCTGACTCCTGTCAAAGAGGGTCCCTTCAGCCAATCAGGGAGCGCCATGTCGTGGCACCCTCCTGATTGGCTGTGACCTCCTGTAGTGTCAGTGAGGCTGTGCAGTGAAGTTACAATGTAGCGCATAGGCGCTCCATTGTATCCAATGATGGGAACTTTGCGGTCAGCGGTTGACCGCGAGTAACCTCAACCGCTGACCGCAAAGTTCCCATCATTGGATATAATGGAGCGCCTATGCGCTACATTGTATCTTCACTGCACAGCCTCACTGACACTACAGGAGGTCACAGCCAATCAGGAGGGTGCCACAACGTGGCGCTCCCTGGTTGGCTGAAGGGATCCTCTTTGACAGGAGTCAGGGGGGTCCCAGCAGACGGGGAACGGGGTCCCATGTGTAAACATGGGTCCCCTTTCAGTGCGTGGATCGGGTATGCGGTTTGTTTTTTTGCCAAGTACGTGGATTATAAAAAAAGGACACGACACACTGGATTTAGGTGAGTATAATTTTCTTTTCAGGTACCCTGGAATCGACGTCGAGACGTGGGCCGAGTCAGCATCTGAACATAGGTAAGTATGTGTGTGTCGGAATGTATGTAATAAAGTTGTACTTTCAAGGTGTGTGTGTCCTGTTTTTATTTGGGTATTTTTTATTGCAGAAGAACTATAGGTACCAGCGGGCCCATTTAACCCCCACATGCTTGTACTTGTTGTTCTCCAAGTACCAGCTTGCGGGGGAGGCTTGCAGGGACTTTTAGTTCTTGTGCAAAAAACAATATTCTTTTATTTTACACTTGGCTATCAGCCCCCCATCCGCAGCCCATGGATGGGGGGGGACAGCCTCGAACTTCACCCCTGGCCCTTGGGTGGCTGGAGGGGGGGGGACCTCTTGCTTTAAGGGGTTCCCACTCCTCCAGGGTACCCCGTCCAGGGGTGACTAGTTAGTGATTTAATGCCAGGGCTGCAGGGACCTATATAAAAGTGTCCCCCGGCTGTGGCATTATCTCTCTGACTAGTGGAGCCCAGTGCTGGTGTAAAAAATACGGGGGACCCCTACGCTTTTTGTCCCCCGTATTTTTTGCACCAGGACCAGGTGCAGAGCCCGGTGCTGGTTGATGAAATATGGGGGAACCCCAGTCATTTTTGTCCACATATTTTTTCAACCAGGACCGGCTCAAAGAGCCCGAGGCTGGTTTTGCTTAGGAGGGGGGATCCCACGCATTTTTTCTTCACATTTTACACGATTTCCCACCCCTTCCCACTGATAAATATGCACAGATCTCATGGATTTCGGTCAAAATCGGGAGCTTAGTAAATATACCCCATAGAGTGTGACGCAGATAAAGAACCACCTGGCCCATCTAGTCTGCCCCTTTTTTACCTTTTGGAAACCTAACTTTTTTTTTGTTGTATAATCTGTTTTTATTGTAACAATATAGACTTACAACAAGTTGTAAATATAGCTGGGTATCAATCAATGACAAAATGGTGTGACAACATGAGCGTATACAGATCGATAATCACATGTTCTGTACAGTTATAGTCCACATTAACATTTTGGTTTAAGAAAACATAATAATGGATAGGTATGTAACAAGAAGAAGAAAAAGAAAAGAGAAGAGAAACTTCAAAAGATTGGGGTGACTGAACCGAGTATGTTATGCAAAGGAGAATAAGACATGTGCCGTGATTCAAGCGTTAGGGTTATTCATCCAAGACCCTATTACCAATTGAGTCAAAAGTCGGTTCCCGTCCTCTACTCTATTTTGTGGAGGAAATGTAAGTCTTATATGATTCGGATGTCTTGTATTCTATCCAAGGCCACCACATAGCAGTAAATTCCGAGCGCCTGTCCCCAGCACTCATTAATACATCTTCCATGTTCATATAGTAATCTAATCTGGAGAACCAGGTATTCCTTGTGGGGGGGTTGACAGATTTCCACATTGTGGGGATCACTGCTCGTGCGGCATTGCCCAGGTGTCGTATTAACGATGACTTGTAGGTAGAGATTGGGGTAGTGGAATGATTTAGTAGCCAAAAGGCTGGGTCAGACGGGACGGAGGTATGTAAAATGGTGTTGGAGGTTGAGATTACATCATCCCAGTAATTTTTGATAAGGGGACAGGTCCACCAGATGTGTAGCAGAGAGCCTATGTCCCTACGACATCTCCAGCAGGTAGGTGAGATGGATGGGGATATTACATGTAAGAGAGTGGGGTGTCTATACCATCTCATCAGGATCTTATATTGTGTTTCTCTGACTTGGATACAGATGGAGCTCTTATGGGTTTTAAGAAAGATAGAGTCCCATTCCCTATCCGAGAGTGAGATGTTTAGATCTCTTTCCCACTTTTGAATAAAATGAGGAGGCATCAGGGAGTCAGACGCACATAGGAGTTTATATAGGGTGGAGACAGTGTGTATTGGATTCATAGGGGCCACACACATTCTTTCAAACGCGGTCAGCTCCCTTGAAGCCTCACGGTATGCATTATTTGTATGTAGGAAGTGACGGATTTGTAGGAATTTCCAGAAGTCTCTCTGTGGGATCTCCCATTTCTCTCGTATCTCCGAGAACTGTTTAACCCCGGATGGGTGGACCAACTGCCCCACTCTAAAGAGTCCCTCCAACGCCCAGTTTTGATAATATCCTAATGAGAGGCCCGGTGGAAAGGTCGGATTGCTCAGAAAAGAGGTGAGGGGGCCAAAGACAGAAGAGATACACGATCTTCGTCGTATCTTCTTCCAAAAAGAAAGTGTAGGAGAAATGGTTGGGTGCGTATGTTGTAATTTGGGCAAGGTCGGGAGCCATGGGAAGATTTCCGGAAACAGTTGCACACATGAACCTTCTAAGACCACCCATTGTTTAATCTCCCGACTCCTGGTCCAATCCAAGACTCTGTTCAGGATAATTGCTTGGTAGTAAATTTCAATGTCTGGTAATAGAAAGCCCCCTTTCTGGGGAGGTCGGGTCAGGATTGACCTTTTGATTCTGGGTCTCTTACGACGCCATATAAATTGCTGGATCAAAGATCTCACGGTCCGGAACCAAGAGTCGGGGATCTGAATCGGTAAGGTCTGAAGAAGGTAAAGTAGTTTGGGTAGCGTGTTCATCTTTACAACATTGATTCTACCAAGCCAAGAAAGATTATGATATTGCCATCTGCAATAATCGTTTCTAATGGCTTGGAGAATGGGGTGGAAGTTCAAGGACAGTAAACGTGCGGAGTTGCTGGATAGCTGTACTCCCAGGTATGTAATGTGGGAGTCCCTCCACTGAAAAGGAAACGTAGCTTTCAAGTCTGTTAAAACCGAATGGGGAGTTGAGATATGAAGAGCATAGGATTTGGATGTGTTGATTTTAAAACCTGATAATGAGCTGAAAATGTCTAACTCGCTCATCAGGTTGGGGAGTGAGTGTGCGGGGTCTGTGACTGTCGCCAGCAGGTCGTCTGCAAATAGAGCAAGTTTATATTCTATATCCCCTACTTGTAGTCCCTTAATCTTGTCATTAGCCCTGATTGCCCTGGCCAGGGCTTCAATACAAAGGACAAAGATCAGGGGGGATAAAGGACAGCCCTGTCTCGTTCCATTACTAATTAGAAAGTTATCAGAGAGATTCCCGTTAACCCGTACCTTTGCTGATGGTTGTGTATACAAAGATAGTATTCTGTGGAGGGCTCGTGGGCCCAACCCGATGTGTTCCAGCACCGCTCTCATGAAATCCCAATTTACCCTGTCAAAGGCCTTTTCGGCATCTGTGGACAGTAGTACAGTAGATATCTTACTGCTGGAGGCCAGATGGATTAGGTTGAGGAGTTTAGTCGTGTTATCCTTCGCTTCCCGACCGGGTACGAAACCCACTTGGTCGTTATGGACGAGCGACGGGAGAAATTCATTCAGTCTAAGCGCCAATAGTTTCGCGAAGAATTTGAGGTCTATATTAAGCAAGGAGATTGGCCTGTAGCTGGAGCACACTGAGGGGTCCTTTCCTTGTTTAGGGATCACCGTAATATGGGCCTCAAGTGATTGTCTAGAGAAGTGGGTCTCGGCGGATATGGAGTTAAAGGCCTGCAGTAATTTGGGAGCCAGCATTTCTTTAAACATCTTATAGTAGGTGGCTGTGAAGCCATCTGGGCCCGGACTTTTACGTAGGGGAGCGATAGAGATAAAATGGTCCACCTCGGCTAAAGTAAAAGGTGCTTCTAAAGATTTCTGGGCAGATTTTGATAGTTGAGGAAATGCCACATCGGCTAGATATTTCCTGGCTCTTAACATATTGGAGAGAGGGTCGTGGGCCTGGGAGGGGTTACCCAGGTTATATAGGGTGTTATAGTAGCTTTTAAAGCATGCTGCTATCTCTGGGGATTTAAAGCATGTGGAACCCGTGTTGTTTTTCATTGATGGGATGAAGGAGGCCAATCTCTGGGTTCTAAGTGCCTGGGCCAAGAGCCTGCCTGGTTTATTCCCCCACTTATAATATTTACTATTACATCTACGCAGGGAGGCTTGGGTTTTGTTATTGAGGATTATTCGGAGTTGTGCTCGGGCCGCGGATAGCTCCATTAAATCCGATGGTGTCAGGGAGGATTTGTGGCGGGTTTCTAAGGTGTGAATTTTGTGTAGTAATGTAGTGATCAAGGCCTGACTGTTTTTCTTCACAAACGAACCTAGTTGGATCAGTTTACCCCGTATAACACATTTGTGGGCCTCCCAAACCGTAATCTCGGATACTTCTCCTGTGTCATTGATATCAAAGTACTCGGACAGTGTCTTATCCAATTCTGATTTACAATATGCATCGTATAGGAGCGATTCATTAAGGCGCCAGGTCCATGGACCGAGAGCACGAGATGGGGCCGATAGGGACAGGGATACTGGGGCATGGTCTGACCACGTGATGGAGCCAATTGAAGCATCTACAATTAGGGGGAGGTGTCTATGGCTTAAGAACATGTAGTCTAGGCGTGAATAGACCTGATGTGGGTGTGAGAAAAAGGAAAAATCTCTGTCAGTGGGATGTGTGACCCGCCAGGTATCGGCCAATTGAAGTTCGTGGAAGATCTTCCTGACCTGTCTATGTTTGTGTTCAGAAAATCTCGGGGCTGGGGGAGAGGTGTCGACAGAGGGGTCCATGGACCAGTTGAGGTCGCCTCCCAAAACCACTATGCCCATCTCTAAGGCTTCAATCCGGGGTAGAAAGGATCGAAAAAAGGGGAGTTGCCCTTGATTTGGAGCGTAAAGGGATATGAGGGTGTATGCCTGGGAAAATATATTACATTGGACTACCAATAACCTCCCTGGGACAAGCTTATGGACCGAGACATTAGACACCTGGAGGGCCTTGGAAAAAATTATAGCGACTCCCTTAGATTTACCTTCAGGGTTGTTGGAGTAGAAAGCCAGGGGATATTTTTGATTTACCAAGGAGGGGCCTCGAGCAGAGATCTTAAAATGTGTCTCCTGAATTAGAGCCACATCCACTCCGTCAGATCGTAATGTCCGAAGTAAGTGGGATCTTTTCTCGGGGGTGTTGAGACCCTTTGCATTAATCGAGGTGAATTTGATTACACCTGGAAGAGACATCACATTGTATCATAGCACAATGAAGCGTAACACACGGACAGTTCACCAGAAGAAATAGAAAAACAATAAGAAGAAAAAGAGTGAGGAAAAGAGCAGGTTACATGTAATAGAAACATCGTAAACATAATAACATCCGCAATGGGGAAGCAGGTAGGTATATTAACCAGCATCCCCATGGGGCACAATGGCCGTATGCGGGATCGGGGTAAGGGAGTCACCCTTACAGGCACTTACTTTAAACTTAAGTATTGTAATAGTGCAACTCTAACTTAGTAAAACTTATAATGACTGATAGCATTAATAGGTAGGAACAAGTAATCATCTTCTGCCAGTGTCCCATCGCTGAATTCCGGGGCTGCAAATGAGACCGGGGGGGGGGGGGGGGGGGAGGGAGGAAAGGGGGACACAGTAAAACAAGGTCAAAATGGCACTGGGCCGCGTGTAGCGTGTCTCACCCTGTGTCTCACAGTCCGGACATTCAATCCGCCTAGGGAAATCAGTAGGGCTCATTCAGCAGAGTAATGAAAATCAATTTCTTCAGGTGGGGGGGTGATCTTGGCGTGCAGGAAGTGGTTTTGAGGGTTTCTTTTGAGGATTGCCGACCACTTGCCATGACTCTCCCCCTCTCGAAGGCTGTGGTGGTTGTAGATCCGGGGGGGTGAAGTCCCAGTCCGGGACCTTTAAGGGTGGGAGACCGAGTCCTGAGCAGAAAGTAGGAAGGTCAGATGTGGTGTGGAGTGAATATATCTTGCCTGAGGAGGATACCTGTAGGCTGAAAGGGAAGCCCCATCTATATTTCAGCTGTCGCTTGCGGAGTTCTTCCGTCAGGGGGCGAAGAATCTTCCTTTGTTGCAGGGTATGCCAGGAGAGATCTTGAAAGACGGAGATAGGGTCACCGTTGTGTTTCAAGTCGTCAATATGTCGTGCTTTGTTCATGATTTCTTCCTTCTGGGAGTAGTAATGTAGACGACATATGACATCTCGGGGACGATCTGAGGGAAGCCCCCTTGGTTTTAGGGCGCGATGGGCTCTATCAAATGTTATGGCGGTAGTTGGGTCTTTGCCCAGAATTGTGTTAAAAATTGTCGTCAGAGCATCCACTATGCCCGTCTGGGGGACCTCCTCTGGGATGCCTCTCACCCGAATATTGTTCCTCCTCCCTCTGTTATCCAAATCCAATACGCGGGATCGTAACGATCTGATCTCATCTGATTGGGATTTGATAACGTCTGTTAAGGACCCCAGAAAATTATCGGTGGAGTCTCGGTGGTCTTCCAGCGTGTTTACTCTATCAGAAAGCTGGGAAATATCTTGTTTGATTGATGCCAGCTCTTTTCGTATGGTATCTTGGATATCCTTCTTAGTTGGGAGTGTTTTCATATATTGCAGGATATCTTGAAGAGCGGTGTCGCTGTGTGTGTGTGAGGTGGGCTGTTCCATCATTGACGGGGAGGCAGAGGAAGCAGAATGACAGGATGAGGGGCTGGAGGGAGAAAGGTTTTCGGATAGCCTTGCAGGTGTAGATTGTAGGAACGATCTCATTCCCGGTTGGGTCGCGGTCTCTTTAGGTTGTGCGGTGTTGCCTTTCTTTTTCCCGGATCTAACCATGCTTATAAATGATTGGATGAATACTTGATTGCAGAAAATGTCATGAGTATAGAATTAGAATTGCTTGGTGCGCTGTGAAGTGCCTATAGCATGATGACTCCCAATGGAATGGCACTAGCACGTCATTAGTTGGTGATCGTTGTTACGGTAGCAGGCACATGGTGGGCCTCACATCCCGCTTCTTCGGTAATGTAGAGGTAGATATAAGGCATCTGCAATGTCGGCTCCCAGGGAGCGACCCACTTCCCTTGAAGACTCTATCAGTGAAGTATAAAGGGATTTAAATGACTTATGTATAACTCTGTATATGAATAGGCCACTAGAGGGTGCTCCAGCTCAAGATATGGATCTCAGAGGGTACTGTCACTGGGAGTTAGGTCCCAAGCCCACTGATCTTCAATAAGTATGATATTATTTATAATGATTGCTGACGTTTATCAGGTGTTAGGTCTGCCACAGGTGGAGAGGGATCCTACGGCTGCGGAAGGTGATTGAAGGCGATTATTTTGGGGCCCGCCGTGTCTTCGTTCCGGTCCCGGAACTCGCGGCCGGGCTTCCTCCAAACTTCAGTCCCCTGCCTACGGATGTGGGGAGTGGAGGCCTCGGGTGACAGGCTCTAGGTAAGTGCCTCTTTGGCCTATATATAGCGGGCGGGGGAGGCACAGTGAATGCCGCTGAGCCGCCGGGGGACTAGGGACTGGCAGGCCAGTAAAGAACCTACCAGCCGTCGTCTCCGTCTGGCCCGCGGGTATCCTTGATTTATTTTCTATACAGATGTAACTGGAAGGGAGGATTGAGTGTCCAGTGCCTGCTCAGTGATAGCAAATAGCCCTTCAGTAGTCCCCTCTCAACCAGTGGAGCAGGGAAATTTAGTTGACAAATGCAGCAGCTTGTCTCCCTGCTGCAGCAGCGTCCTCCAAGCCCAGAGGGAAGATGGCCGCCCAAATAGTATTTGGGTGAGGGAGACTGCAGCAAACAGTGTCCCCCGCACCTCTGTATGTCCCAGGAGTAAGAGGGTCTTGTCCAGGGACCAGGGAAGGCTCCGCTGCCGTCCGCCAGGCTCAGCTGCCGGGAGCCGCAGCGGCGTCACGTGGGGTCCCCGGAGATCAGAGCCGCCCGCCGCCGCCGAGCGCAGCCTCGCGGGCAGGGAGAGACAGCTCCGTACCGCAGCAGAGCCACTGCAGTGTACAGACTCCCCTGTTGTTGCTGTAGCGGTAAGCCACTGAGGGGGGGATCCGGGGCGGGAGAGGCGTCCGGTCCGTCGCGGGCAGCTTCAGCTGGGCTGGAGGGAAAATTTAGTCCCTGGCTTTTAGGCAGGGACCAGGCCGCAACCCGCAGAGGGGTAAGAGACCCCTCCCGGCTCCGCGAACCCGGCTCCCACGACAGAGGGGTGCCTCCAGGCACCAGGGAGAGTGTTTGTGGGTGTGTGGTGGGGGGATAAAATCAGTAAAATGGGGTCAATGCGGGTGTTTTGGCAGGAGCTCTTCTGAAGCCAGTCTACTTGCAGTGGCTGCCAAACCACGCCCCTCGGAAACCTAACTTTTATTTAATCTTTACGGATAATCTTATGTCTATCCCAAGCATGTTTAAGATGCTCCACTGTCTTAAGGTGGGTACACACGGCACGATGCGTCACTGTACGACACATCGTGCCTGGAGGGGGACCAGTGCCGGCAAGCGCATACACACTTGCCAATGCCGGCAGCGACAAACGGCGGCGTGGGGGAGGGGAGCAGGGATTATGTATACAAATATTTAGGAAATAGATCACCAGCACTCCATAAATAGCCCACTTCACCAAATTGATTCTGCACTTAATAGTGAATAAAGAAGATTATACCGTTGTATGGATATTTCTCATTCACATCAATAGCAGGTGATGATTCAGTAACTCTTTCTCAACATAATCTGAAAGAAACTGTGTCCACCTTCACATGTAACAGAGCTATCTTAGCTCATAAAGGGGCACACAAATTAAAGATAACAGTGCAAAATATCCTTTTTTTTTAAAAACATAAATTTAATAACACATTAAACTTACAAACATAGATGGTAAAAGCGCATGTAACAAATTCCCCTTTAGGCATTCACAGCAACAGCCAGAAAGGTCCAGATAGAATACCCTGATGGATCTGGGTAAGCTGAGAGATCGGGCTCCGGAACCAGACCCTAATACCTGGACCTTCAGAGTAGCAGCAGCCTTTTCCTTGGGGCGGTATGAACCGGAGAGCAGTAGGGAGCAGGGAACAAGCTGCATTCAGCCCCAGATCTTCTTGCATGTTCAAAAGATCTGGGGCTGTTGCTAGTGACTCGCGGGTGCGCGCATCGCCATCGGTATCGTTCATACACACGGAACGATGGAAACGATGTGTCGTTCCGATTGATCGGGAACGCCCACATCATGGCTCTAATTGTCCCGTGTGTACCCACCTTTAGCCTCTACCTCCTCGGATGGGAGGCTATTCCACTTATCCACTACCCTTTCTGTGATGTTATTGTTCCCCAGATTTCCCCTGAACCTCCCCCCCTCCAGTCTCAGTGACATTTGGATTGTGTCCCAGGTTCCGCACTAACCCCTGAGACATCTCCCCACACTTAAAGCACCATATGAGTGTGAGGGGTTACACATACAGGAGGCAGTACGGGTTGAGGATGCCCTGTATAAAATTACAACATACACACAATCATTACAGATAATGTATAAAATGACCGTCAGACTGTGTATAAGGTGTATGTGTAATATATATGTATTCCGTCTTTAGTCCCATCCCCAAGATATCTCATTACGGAATGCACATGTTCAAAACTATGGAACAATCTAATATCCACAATGCTTCTGGTGCTGAGCGTGTAGTGTATGGCAGACTCACCCTGTAATATGATTGTGACAACTGATTGTATCAGAAATAACCCCCCCCACAAATAGTTCCACAGTGCACTGTCCCATATTCTATAGAATGTCTGTCCCGTTGGTACTCACATAAAGATCTTCATCTATAGAATCTTCCACTTCTTGTGCCAGCAGACAGGAGGCTACCAGGAGCATCAGCAGGCACTGTCCTATATTACCTGTCCCGTCCATTCTACATCCCTCACAGTATCCGACTAACGTAGCACAAGCAGCACCAGCTGACATCATTCACACTCCATGCAAATCCCACTGACTGTCTGCAGCTCCCAGCTAAGGTGCATTCACACCCTGCAATCAGCGTCATATCAGGGACTGTCTGCAGCTCCCAGCTAAGGTGCATTCACACCCTGCAATCAACGTCATATCAGGGACAGTCTGCAGCTCCCAGCTAAGGTGCATTCACACCCTGCACTCAGCGTCATATCAGGGACAGTCTGCTGCTCCCAGCTAAGGTGCATTCACACCCTGCAATCAACGTCATATCAGGGACAGTCTGCAGCTCCCAGCTAAGGTGCATTCACACCCTGCAATCAGCGTCATATCAGGGACTGTCTGCAGCTCCCAGCTAAGGTGCATTCACACCCTGCAATCAGCGTCACATCAGGGACAGTCTGCAGCTCCCAGCTAAGGTGCATTCACACCCTGCACTCAGCGTCACATCAGGGACGGTCTGCAGCTCCCAGCTAAGGTGCATTCACACCCTGCACTCAGCGTCATATCAGGGACAGTCTGCAGCTCCCAGCTAAGGTGCATTCACACCCTGCAATCAACGTCATATCAGGGACTGTCTGCAGCTCCCAGCTAAGGTGCATTCACACCCTGCAATCAGCATCATATCAGGGACAGTCTGCAGCTCCCAGCTAAGGTGCATTCACACCCTGCACTCAGCGTCATATCAGGGACAGTCTGCAGCTCCCAGCTAAGGTGCATTCACACCCTGCAATCAACGTCATATCAGGGACTGTCTGCAGCTCCCAGCTAAGATGCATTCACACCCTGCAATCAGCATCATATCAGGGACAGTCTGCAGCTCCCAGCTAAGGTGCATTCACACCCTGCACTCAGCGTCATATCAGGGACAGTCTGCAGCTCCCAGCTAAGGTGCATTCACACCCTGCAATCAGCGTCATATCAGGGACAGTCTGCAGCTCCCAGCTAAGGTGCATTCACACCCTGCAATCAACGTCATATCAGGGACTGTCTGCAGCTCCCAGCTAAGGTGCATTCACACCCTGCACTCAGCGTCATATCAGGGACAGTCTGCAGCTCCCAGCTAAGGTGCATTCACACCCTGCAATCAACGTCATATCAGGGACTGTCTGCAGCTCCCAGCTAAGGTGCATTCACACCCTGCACTCAGCGTCATATCAGGGACAGTCTGCAGCTCCCAGCTAAGGTGCATTCACACCCTGCAATCAACGTCATATCAGGGACTGTCTGCAGCTCCCAGCTAAGGTGCATTCACACCCTGCAATCAGCGTCATATCAGGGACAGTCTTCAGCTCCCAGCTAAGGTGCATTCACACCCTGCAATCAGCGTCATATCAGGGACAGTCTGCAGCTCCGAGCTAAGGTGCATTCACACCCTGCAATCAGCGTCATATCAGGGACTGTCTGCAGCTCCCAGCTAACGTGCAATCACACCCTGAAGTCAGCGTCATATCAGGGACAGTCTGCAGCTCCCAGCTAAGGTGCATTCACACCCTGCACTCAGCGTCATATCAGGGACAGTCTGCAGCTCCCAGCTAAGGTGCATTCACACCCTGCAATCAGCGTCATATCAGGGACAGTCTGCAGCTCCCAGCTAAGGTGCATTCACACCCTGCAATCAACGTCATATCAGGGACTGTCTGCAGCTCCCAGCTAAGGTGCATTCACACCCTGCACTCAGCGTCATATCAGGGACAGTCTGCAGCTCCCAGCTAAGGTGCATTCACACCCTGCAATCAACGTCATATCAGGGACTGTCTGCAGCTCCCAGCTAAGGTGCATTCACACCCTGCACTCAGCGTCATATCAGGGACAGTCTGCAGCTCCCAGCTAAGGTGCATTCACACCCTGCAATCAACGTCATATCAGGGACTGTCTGCAGCTCCCAGCTAAGGTGCATTCACACCCTGCAATCAGCGTCATATCAGGGACGGTCTGCAGCTCCCAGCTAAGGTGCATTCACACCCTGCAATCAGCGTCATATCAGGGACAGTCTGCAGCTCCCAGCTAAGGTGCATTCACACCCTGCAATCAGCGTCATATCAGGGACTGTCTGCAGCTCCCAGCTAAGGTGCATTCACACCCTGAAGTCAGCGTCATATCAGGGACAGTCTGCAGCTCCCAGCTAAGGTGCATTCACACCCTGCACTCAGCGTCATATCAGGGACAGTCTGCAGCTCCCAGCTAAGGTGCATTCACACCCTGCAATCAGCGTCATATCAGGGACGGTCTGCAGCTCCCAGCTAAGGTGCATTCACACCCTGCACTCAGCGTCATATCAGGGACGGTCTGCAGCTCTCAGCTAAGGTGCATTCACACCCTGCAATCAGCGTCATATCAGGGACAGTCTGCAGCTCCCAGCTAAGGTGCATTCACACCCTGCAATCAACGTCATATCAGGGACTGTCTGCAGCTCCCAGCTAAGGTGCATTCACACCCTGCACTCAGCGTCATATCAGGGACAGTCTGCAGCTCCCAGCTAAGGTGCATTCACACCCTGCACTCAGCGTCATATCAGGGACAGTCTGCAGCTCCCAGCTAAGGTGCATTCACACCCTGCAATCAGCGTCATATCAGGGACAGTCTGCAGCTCCCAGCTAAGGTGCATTCACACCCTGCAATCAACGTCATATCAGGGACTGTCTGCAGCTCCCAGCTAAGGTGCATTCACACCCTGCACTCAGCGTCATATCAGGGACAGTCTGCAGCTCCCAGCTAAGGTGCATTCACACCCTGCAATCAACGTCATATCAGGGACTGTCTGCAGCTCCCAGCTAAGGTGCATTCACACCCTGCACTCAGCGTCATATCAGGGACAGTCTGCAGCTCCCAGCTAAGGTGCATTCACACCCTGCAATCAACGTCATATCAGGGACTGTCTGCAGCTCCCAGCTAAGGTGCATTCACACCCTGCAATCAGCGTCATATCAGGGACGGTCTGCAGCTCCCAGCTAAGGTGCATTCACACCCTGCAATCAGCGTCATATCAGGGACAGTCTGCAGCTCCCAGCTAAGGTGCATTCACACCCTGCAATCAGCGTCATATCAGGGACTGTCTGCAGCTCCCAGCTAAGGTGCATTCACACCCTGAAGTCAGCGTCATATCAGGGACAGTCTGCAGCTCCCAGCTAAGGTGCATTCACACCCTGCACTCAGCGTCATATCAGGGACAGTCTGCAGCTCCCAGCTAAGGTGCATTCACACCCTGCAATCAGCGTCATATCAGGGACGGTCTGCAGCTCCCAGCTAAGGTGCATTCACACCCTGCACTCAGCGTCATATCAGGGACGGTCTGCAGCTCTCAGCTAAGGTGCATTCACACCCTGCAATCAGCGTCATATCAGGGACTGTCTGCAGCTCCCAGCTAAGGTGCATTCACACCCTGCAATCAGCGTCATATCAGGGACGGTCTGCAGCTCCCAGCTAAGGTGCATTCACACCCTGCACTCAGCGTCATATCAGGGACGGTCTGCAGCTCACAGCTAAGGTGCATTCACACCCTGCACTCAGCGTCATATCAGGGACGGTCTGCAGCTCCCAGCTAAGGTGCATTCACACCCTGCAATCAGCGTCATATCAGGGACGGTCTGCAGCTCCCAGCTAAGGTGCATTCACACCCTGCACTCAGCGTCATATCAGGGACGGTCTGCAGCTCCCAGCTAAGGTGCATTCACACCCTGCAATCAGCGTCATATCAGGGACGGTCTGCAGCTCCCAGCTAAGGTGCATTCACACCCTGCACTCAGCGTCATATCAGGGACGGTCTGCAGCTCCCAGCTAAGGTGCATTCACACCCTGCAATCAGCGTCATATCAGGGACTGTCTGCAGCTCCCAGCTAAGGTGCATTCACACCCTGCAATCAGCGTCATATCAGGGAGGACGGTCTGCAGCTCCCAGCTAAGGTGCATTCACACCCTGCAATCAGCGTCATATCAGGGACAGTCTGCAGCTCCCAGCTAAGGTGCATTCACACCCTGCAATCAACGTCATATCAGGGACTGTCTGCAGCTCCCAGCTAAGGTGCATTCACACCCTGCAATCAGCGTCATATCAGGGACTGTCTGCAGTTCCCAGCTAAGGTGCATTCACACCCTGCACTCAGCGTCATATCAGGGACTGTCTGCAGCTCCCAGCCAGTGGCGGATCCAGGGGGGGGCACTCGGGCCCGTGCCCCCCCTGTCATTTGTGGCTCCCCCCCCCGTCCCCCCCCCCGCGGCGTCGGCGCCACACAGGGAGATGACGGGCGCCCGCTGAGATTGTGTTACCAGCGGGCGCCCGTCTCCCTGCACAGCGGTAGCCGGAAACAGGAGCTCAGTACTGAGCTCCGGCTTCCGGCGCTGTCACTGCGCCGTGCGCTATGGGAGAGACGTCAGTCATGACGTCTCTCTCATAGTACTGAGGAGAGGACGCCAGCCAGGAGGAGGACTGCAGCGGCGCGGGAACGGGGCTCAGTAAGTGTTATGTTTTTTTCTTCCTTAATGCAGTGGGGGCATCTCCTGGGGGAAACTACGGGGGGACATTACTACTGGGGGGCACCAACAAGGGGCATTACTACTGAGGGGGGGCATTACTACTGGGGGCATTATAACTGGGGGCATCACTACTGGGGGGGCAGCTACTGGGGGCATTATTACTGGGGGGGCAGCTACTGGGGGCATTATTACTGGGGGGGCAGCTACTGGGGGCATTATTACTGGGGGGGGGCAGCTACTGGGGGCATTATTACTGGGGGGCACCTACAGGGGGCATTACTACTTGGGGGCTAAACTACAAGGGGAGCCAAACTACTGGGGGCATAACTACAGGGGCCAAATTATTGGGGGCATTACTACTTGGGGGCTAAAACTACAGGGGCATTACTACTTGGGGGCTAAACTACAGGGGGATTACTACTTGGGGGCTAAACTACAGGGGCATTACTACTTGGGGGCTAAACTACAGGGGCATTACTACTTGGGGGCTAAACTACAGGGGCATTACTACTTGGGGGCTAAACTACAGGGGCATTACTACTTGGGGGCTAAACTACAGGGGCATTACTACTTGGGGGCTAAACTACAGGGGGATTACTACTTGGGGGCTAAACTACAGGGGCATTACTACTTGGGGGCTAAACTACAGGGGCATTACTACTTGGGGGCTAAACTACAGGGGGAGCCAAACTACTAGGGGCATAACTACTGGAGGCTAAACTATAGAGGGGGCATAACTACAGGGGCTAAACTGCAATGGGGCAAACTACAGGGGGGCATTACTACTGGTGGCTAAACTATAAGGGGGGCATAACTACAGGGGCTAAACTACAATGGGGCAAACTATAGGGGGCATTACTACTGGTGGCTAAAACTACTGGGGTCATAACTGCAGGGGCATTACCACTGGGGGCATAATGACTGGGGGCATTACTACAGGCAACATTACTACTGGGGGGCAATACGGGCATTGCATAAGGGACACCACTACTATGGGGTCTATATAAGGGGAACTACCAGTACAGTGGACATTGCATAATGAGCGCTACAACTGTGGGCATTGTATAAGAAGCGCCACCTCACATGCACCGAAGCTGCACGCAAATGTACTTGCCCCTTCCATGGTGCCCCCCCTATCATTTTCTTCTGGATCCGCCCCTGCTCCCAGCTAAGGTGCATTCACACCCTGCAATCAGCGTCATATCAGGGACGGTCTGCAGCTCCCAGCTAAGGTGCATTCACACCCTGCAATCAGCGTCATATCAGGGACAGTCTGCAGCTCCCAGCTAAGGTGCATTCACACCCTGCAATCAGCGTCATATCAGGGACAGTCTGCAGCTCCCAGCTAAGGTGCATTCACACCCTGCAATCAGCGTCATATCAGGGACAGTCTGCAGCTCCCAGCTAAGGTGCATTCACACCCTGCAATCAGTGTCATATCAGGGACTGTCTGCAGCTCCCAGCTAAGGTGCATTCACACCCTGCAATCAGCGTCATATCAGGGACGGTCTGCAGCTCCCAGCTAAGGTGCATTCACACCCTGCAATCATCGTCATATCAGGGACAGTCTGCAGCTCCCAGCTAAGGTGCATTCACACCCTGCAATCAGCGTCATATCAGGGACGGTCTGCAGCTCCCAGCTAAGGTGCATTCACACCCTGCAATCAGCGTCATATCAGGGACAGTCTGCAGCTCCCAGCTAAGGTGCATTCACACCCTGCAATCAGCGTCATATCAGGGACAGTCTGCAGCTCCCAGCTAAGGTGCATTCACACCCTGCAATCAGCGTCATATCAGGGACAGTCTGCAGCTCCCAGCTAAGGTGCATTCACACCCTGCAATCAGCGTCATATCAGGGACTGTCTGCAGCTCCCAGCTAAGGTGCATTCACACCCTGCAATCAGCGTCATATCAGGGACGGTCTGCAGCTCCCAGCTAAGGTGCATTCACACCCTGCAATCAGCGTCATATCAGGGACAGTCTGCAGCTCCCAGCTAAGGTGCATTCACACCCTGCAATCAGCGTCATATCAGGGACAGTCTGCAGCTCCCAGCTAAGGTGCATTCACACCCTGCAATCAGCAGCATATCAGGACAGTCTGCAGCTCCCAGCTAAGGTGCATTCACACCCTGCAATCAGCGTCATATCAGGGACAGTCTGCAGCTCCCAGCTAAGGTGCATTCACACCCTGCAATCAGCGTCATATCAGGGACAGTCTGCAGCTCCCAGCTAAGGTGCATTCACACCCTGCAATCAGCGTCATATCAGGGACTGTCTGCAGCTCCCAGCTAAGGTGCATTCACACCCTGCAATCAGCGTCATATCAGGGACAGTCTGCAGCTCCCAGCTAAGGTGCATTCACACCCTGCAATCAGCGTCATATCAGGGACAGTCTGCAGCTCCCAGCTAAGGTGCATTCACACCCTGCACTCAGCGTCATATCAGGGACGGTCTGCAGCTCCCAGCTAAGGTGCATTCACACCCTGCAATCAGCGTCATATCAGGGACGGTCTGCAGCTCCCAGCTAAGGTGCATTCACACCCTGCAATCAGCGTCATATCAGGGACGGTCTGCAGCTCCCAGCTAAGGTGCATTCACACCCTGCAATCAGAGTCATATCAGGGACAGTCTGCAGCTCCCAGCTAAGGTGCATTCACACCCTGCAATCAGCGTCATATCAGGGACAGTCTGCAGCTCCCAGCTAAGGTGCATTCACACCCTGCAATCAGCGTCATATCAGGGACAGTCTGCAGCTCCCAGCTAAGGTGCATTCACACCCTGCAATCAGCGTCATATCAGGGACAGTCTGCAGCTCCCAGCTAAGGTGCATTCACACCCTGCAATCAGCGTCATATCAGGGACAGTCTGCAGCTCCCAGCTAAGGTGCATTCACACCCTGCAATCAGCGTCATATCAGGGACTGTCTGCAGCTCCCAGCTAAGGTGCATTCACACCCTGCACTCAGCGTCATATCAGGGACGGTCTGCAGCTCCCAGCTAAGGTGCATTCACACCCTGCAATCAGCGTCATATCAGGGACAGTCTGCAGCTCCCAGCTAAGGTGCATTCACACCCTGCAATCAGCGTCATATCAGGGACAGTCTGCAGCTCCCAGCTAAGGTGCATTCACACCCTGCAATCAGCGTCATATCAGGGACAGTCTGCAGCTCCCAGCTAAGGTGCATTCACACCCTGCAATCAGCGTCATATCAGGGACTGTCTGCAGCTCCCAGCTAAGGTGCATTCACACCCTGCAATCAGCGTCATATCAGGGACAGTCTGCAGCTTCCAGCTAAGGTGCATTCACACCCTGCACTCAGCGTCATATCAGGGACTGTCTGCAGCTCCCAGCTAAGGTGCATTCACACCCTGCAATCAGCGTCATATCAGGGACTGTCTGCAGCTCCCAGCTAAGGTGCATTCACACCCTGCAATCAGCGTCATATCAGGGACAGTCTGCAACTTCCAGCTAAGATGCATTCACACCCTGCACTCAGCGTCATATCAGGGACTGTCTGCAGCTCCCAGCTAAGGTGCATTTACACCCTGCAATCAGCGTCATATCAGGGACTGTCTGCAGCTCCCAGCTAAGGTGCATTTACACCCTGCAATCAGCGTCATATCAGGGACGGTCTGCAGCTCCCAGCTAACGTGCATTCGCACCCTGCAATCAGCGTCATATCAGGGACTGTCTGCAGCTCCCAGCTAAGGTGCATTCACACCCTGCAATCAGCGTCATATCAGGGACGGTCTGCAGCTCCCAGCTAAGGTGCATTCACACCCTGCAATCAGCGTCATATCAGGGACAGTCTGCAGCTCCCAGCTAAGGTGCATTCACACCCTGCAATCAGCGTCATATCAGGGACTGTCTGCAGCTCCCAGCTAAGGTGCATTCACACCCTGCAACCAGCGTCATATCAGGGACAGTCTGCAGCTCCCAGCTAACGTGCATTCACACCCTGCAATCAGCGTCATATCAGGGACTGTCTGCAGCTCCCAGCTAAGGTGCATTCACACCCTGCAATCAGCGTCATATCAGGGACTGTCTGCAGCTCCCAGCTAACGTGCATTCACACCCTGCAATCAGCGTCATATCAGGTACAGTATGCAGCTTCCAGCTAAGGTGCATTCACACCCTGCAATCAGCGTCATATCAGGACAGTCTGCAGCTCCCAGCTAAGGTGCATTCGCACCCTGCAATCAGCGTCATATCAGGGACTGTCTGCAGCTCCCAGCTAAGGTGCATTCACACCCTGCAATCAGCGTCATATCAGGGACTGTCTGCAGCTCCCAGCTAAGGTGCATTCACACCCTGCAATCAGCGTCATATCAGGGACTGTCTGCAGCTCCCAGCTAAGGTGCATTCACACCCTGCAATCAGCGTCATATCAGGGACGGTCTGCAGCTCCCAGCTAAGGTGCATTCACACCCAGCAATCAGCGTCATATCAGGGACTGTCTGCAGCTCCCAGCTAAGGTGCATTCACACCCTGCAATCAGCGTCATATCAGGGACGGTCTGCAGCTCCCAGCTAAGGTGCATTCACACCCTGCAATCAGCGTCATATCAGGGAATGTCTGCAGCTCCCAGCTAAGGTGCATTCACACCCTGCAATCAGCGTCATATCAGGGACTGTCTGCAGCTCCCAGCTAAGGTGCATTCACACCCTGCAATCAGCGTCATATCAGGGACAGTCTGCAGCTCCCAGCTAAGGTGCATTCACACCCTGCAATCAGCGTCATATCAGGGACGGTCTGCAGCTCCCAGCTAAGGTGCATTCACACCCTGCAATCAGCGTCATATCAGGGAAGGTCTGCAGCTCCCAGCTAAGGTGCATTCACACCCTGCAATCAGCGTCATATCAGGGACAGTCTGCAGCTCCCAGCTAAGGTGCATTCACACCCTGCACTCAGCGTCATAGGGACAGTCTGCAGCTCCCAGCTAAGGTGCATTCACACCCTGCAATCAGCGTCATATCAGGGACTGTCTGCAGCTCCCAGCTAAGGTGCATTCACACCCAGCACTCAGCGTCATATCAGGGACTGTCTGCAGCTCCCAGCTAAGGTGCATTCACACCCTGCACTCAGCGTCATATCAGGGACAGTCTGCAGCTCCCAGCTAAGGTGCATTCACACCCTGCAATCAGCGTCATATCAGGGACAGTCTGCAGCTCCCAGCTAAGGTGCATTCACACCCTGCACTCAGCGTCATATCAGGGACAGTCTGCAGCTCCCAGCTAAGGTGCATTCACACCCTGCAATCAGCGTCATATCAGGGACTGTCTGCAGCTCCCAGCTAAGGTGCATTCACACCCTGCACTCAGCGTCATATCAGGGACAGTCTGCAGCTCCCAGCTAAGGTGCATTCACACCCTGCAATCAGCGTCATATCAGGGACTGTCTGCAGCTCCCAGCTAAGGTGCATTCACACCCTGCAATCAGCGTCATATCAGGGACAGTCTGCAGCTCCCAGCTAAGGTGCATTCACACCCTGCACTCAGCGTCATATCAGGGACAGTCTGCAGCTCCCAGCTAAGGTGCATTCACACCCTGCAATCAGCGTCATATCAGGGACAGTCTGCAGCTCCCAGCTAAGGTGCATTCACACCCTGCAATCAGCGTCATATCAGGACAGTCTGCAGCTCCCAGCTAAGGTGCATTCACACCCTGCACTCAGCGTCATATCAGGGACTGTCTGCAGCTCCCAGCTAAGGTGCATTCACACCCTGCAATCAGCGTCATATCAGGGACTGTCTGCAGCTCCCAGCTAAGGTGCATTCACACCCTGCACTCAGCGTCATATCAGGGACAGTCTGCAGCTCCCAGCTAAGGTGCATTCACACCCTGCAATCAGCGTCATATCAGGGACTGTCTGCAGCTCCCAGCTAAGGTGCATTCACACCCTGCACTCAGCGTCATATCAGGGACTGTCTGCAGATCCCAGCTAAGGTGCATTCACACCCTGAAATCAGCAGCATATCAGGGACTGTCTGCAGCTCCCAGCTAAGGTGCATTCACACCCTGCAATCAGCGTCATATCAGGGACAGTCTGCAGCTCCCAGCTAAGGTGCATTCACACCCTGCAATCAGCGTCATATCAGGGACAGTCTGCAGCTCCCAGCTAAGGTGCATTCACACCCTGCAATCAGCGTCATATCAGGGACAGTCTGCAGCTTCCAGCTAAGGTGCATTCACACCCTGCACTCAGCGTCATATCAGGGACAGTCTGCAGCTCCCAGCTAAGGTGCATTCACACCCTGCAATCAGCGTCATATCAGGGACTGTCTGCAGCTCCCAGCTAAGGTGCATTCACACCCTGCAATCAGCGTCATATCAGGGACAGTCTGCAGCTTCCAGCTAAGGTGCATTCACACCCTGCACTCAGCGTCATATCAGGGACTGTCTGCAGCTCCCAGCTAAGGTGCATTCACACCCTGCAATCAGCAGCATTTCAGGGACTGTCTGCAGCTCCCAGCTAAGGTGCATTCACACCCTGCAATCAGCAGCATATCAGGGACTGTCTGCAGCTCCCAGCTAAGGTGCATTCACACCCTGCAATCAGCGTCATATCAGGGACAGTCTGCAACTTCCAGCTAAGGTGCATTCACACCCTGCACTCAGCGTCATATCAGGGACTGTCTGCAGCTCCCAGCTAAGGTGCATTCACACCCTGCAATCAGCGTCATATCAGGGACTGTCTGCAGCTCCCAGCTAAGGTGCATTCACACCCTGCAATCAGCGTCATATCAGGGACGGTCTGCAGCTCCCAGCTAACGTGCATTCACACCCTGCAATCAGCGTCATATCAGGGACTGTTTGCAGCTCCCAGCTAAGGTGCATTCACACCCTGCAATCAGCGTCATATCAGGGACCGTCTGCAGCTCCCAGCTAAGGTGCATTCACACCCTGCAATCAGCGTCATAGGGACAGTCTGCATCTCCCAGCTAAGGTGCATTCACACCCTGCAATCAGCGTCATATCAGGGACTGTCTGCAGCTCCCAGCTAAGGTGCATTCACACCCTGCAATCAGCGTCATATCAGGGACTGTCTGCAGCTCCCAGCTAAGGTGCATTCACACCCTGCAATCAGCGTCATATCAGGGACAGTCTGCAGCTCCCAGCTAAGGTGCATTCACACCCTGCAATCAGCGTCATATCAGGGACAGTATGCAGCTTCCAGCTAAGGTGCATTCACACCCTGCAATCAGCCTCATATCAGGACAGTCTGCAGCTCCCAGCTAAGGTGCATTCACACCCTGCAATCACCGTCATATCAGGGACTGTCTGCAGCTCCCAGCTAAGGTGCATTCACACCCTGCAATCAGCGTCATATCAGGGACAGTCTGCAGCTCCCAGCTAAGGTGCATTCACACCCTGCAATCAGCGTCCTATCAGGGACTGTCTGCAGCTCCCAGCTAAGGTGCATTCACACCCTGCAACCAGCGTCATATCAGGGACAGTCTGCAGCTCCCAGCTAACGTGCATTCACACCCTGCAATCAGCGTCATATCAGGGACTGTCTGCAGCTCCCAGCTAAGGTGCATTCACACCCTGCAATCAGCGTCATATCAGGGACTGTCTGCAGCTCCCAGCTAACGTGCATTCACACCCTGCAATCAGCGTCATATCAGATACAGTATGCAGCTTCCAGCTAAGGTGCATTCACACCCTGCAATCAGCGTCATATCAGGACAGTCTGCAGCTCCCAGCTAAGGTGCATTCACACCCTGCAATCAGCGTCATATCAGGGACTGTCTGCAGCTCCCAGCTAAGGTGCATTCACACCCTGCAATCAGCGTCATATCAGGGACAGTATGCAGCTTCCAGGTAAGGTGCATTCACACCCTGCAATCAGCGTCATATCAGGGACTGTCTGCAGCTCCCAGCTAAGGTGCATTCACACCCTGCAATCAGCGTCATATCAGGGACTGTCTGCAGCTCCCAGCTAACGTGCATTCACACCCTGCAATCAGCGTCATATCAGATACAGTATGCAGCTTCCAGCTAAGGTGCATTCACACCCTGCAATCAGCGTCATATCAGGGACTGTCTGCAGCTCCCAGCTAAGGTGCATTCACACCCTGCAATCAGCGTCATATCAGGGACTGTCTGCAGCTCCCAGCTAACGTGCATTTACACCCTGCAATCAGCGTCATATCAGATACAGTATGCAGCTTCCAGCTAAGGTGCATTCACACCCTGCAATCAGCGTCATATCAGGACAGTCTGCAGCTCCCAGCTAAGGTGCATTCACACCCTGCAATCAGCGTCATATCAGGGACTGTCTGCAGCTCCCAGCTAAGGTGCATTCACACCCTGCAATCAGCGTCATATCAGGGACAGTATGCAGCTTCCAGCTAAGGTGCATTCACACCCTGCAATCAGCGTCATATCAGGGACTGTCTGCAGCTCCCAGCTAAGGTGCATTCACACCCTGCAATCAGCGTCATATCAGGGACTGTCTGCAGCTCCCAGCTAAGGTGCATTCACACCCTGCAATCAGCGTCATATCAGATACAGTATGCAGCTTCCAGCTAAGGTGCATTCACACCCTGCAATCAGCGTCATATCAGGACAGTCTGCAGCTCCCAGCTAAGGTGCATTCACACCCTGCAATCAGCGTCATATCAGGGACTGTCTGCAGCTCCCAGCTAAGGTGCATTCACACCCTGCAATCAGCGTCATATCAGGGACAGTATGCAGCTTCCATCTAAGGTGCATTCACACCCTGCAATCAGCCTCATATCAGGACAGTCTGCAGCTCCCAGCTAAGGTGCATTCACACCCTGCAATCAGCGTCATATCAGGGACTGTCTGCAGCTCCCAGCTAAGGTGCATTCACACCCTGCAATCAGCGTCATATCAGGGATTGTCTGCAGCTTCCAGCTAAGGTGCATTCACACCCTGCAATCAGCGTCATATCAGGGACAGTCTGCAGCTCACGGCTAAGGTGCATTCACACCCTGCAATCAGCGTCATATCAGGGACTGTCTGCAGCTCCCAGCTAAGGTGCATTCACACCCTGCACTCAGCGTCATATCAGGGACAGTCTGCAGCTCCCAGCTAAGGTGCATTCACACCCTGCAATCAGCGTCATATCAGGGACTGTCTGCAGCTCCCAGCTAAGGTGCATTCACACCCTGCACTCAGCGTCATATCAGGGACTGTCTGCAGCTCCCAGCTAAGGTGCATTCACACCCTGCAATCAGCAGCATATCAGGGACTGTCTGCAGCTCCCAGCTAAGGTGCATTCACACCCTGCAATCAGCGTCATATCAGGGACAGTCTGCAGCTCCCAGCTAAGGTGCATTCACACCCTGCAATCAGCGTCATATCAGGGACAGTCTGCAGCTCCCAGCTAAGGTGCATTCACACCCTGCAATCAGCGTCATATCAGGGACAGTCTGCAGCTTCCAGCTAAGGTGCATTCACACCCTGCACTCAGCGTCATATCAGGGACAGTCTGCAGCTCCCAGCTAAGGTGCATTCACACCCTGCAATCAGCGTCATATCAGGGACTGTCTGCAGCTCCCAGCTAAGGTGCATTCACACCCTGCAATCAGCGTCATATCAGGGACAGTCTGCAGCTTCCAGCTAAGGTGCATTCACACCCTGCACTCAGCGTCATATCAGGGACTGTCTGCAGCTCCCAGCTAAGGTGCATTCACACCCTGCAATCAGCAGCATTTCAGGGACTGTCTGCAGCTCCCAGCTAAGGTGCATTCACACCCTGCAATCAGCAGCATATCAGGGACTGTCTGCAGCTCCCAGCTAAGGTGCATTCACACCCTGCAATCAGCGTCATATCAGGGACAGTCTGCAACTTCCAGCTAAGGTGCATTCACACCCTGCACTCAGCGTCATATCAGGGACTGTCTGCAGCTCCCAGCTAAGGTGCATTCACACCCTGCAATCAGCGTCATATCAGGGACTGTCTGCAGCTCCCAGCTAAGGTGCATTCACACCCTGCAATCAGCGTCATATCAGGGACGGTCTGCAGCTCCCAGCTAACGTGCATTCACACCCTGCAATCAGCGTCATATCAGGGACTGTTTGCAGCTCCCAGCTAAGGTGCATTCACACCCTGCAATCAGCGTCATATCAGGGACAGTCTGCAGCTCCCAGCTAAGGTGCATTCACACCCTGCAATCAGCGTCATAGGGACAGTCTGCATCTCCCAGCTAAGGTGCATTCACACCCTGCAATCAGCGTCATATCAGGGACTGTCTGCAGCTCCCAGCTAAGGTGCATTCACACCCTGCAATCAGCGTCATATCAGGGACTGTCTGCAGCTCCCAGCTAAGGTGCATTCACACCCTGCAATCAGCGTCATATCAGGGACAGTCTGCAGCTCCCAGCTAAGGTGCATTCACACCCTGCAATCAGCGTCATATCAGGGACAGTATGCAGCTTCCAGCTAAGGTGCATTCACACCCTGCAATCAGCCTCATATCAGGACAGTCTGCAGCTCCCAGCTAAGGTGCATTCACACCCTGCAATCACCGTCATATCAGGGACTGTCTGCAGCTCCCAGCTAAGGTGCATTCACACCCTGCAATCAGCGTCATATCAGGGACAGTCTGCAGCTCCCAGCTAAGGTGCATTCACACCCTGCAATCAGCGTCATATCAGGGACTGTCTGCAGCTCCCAGCTAAGGTGCATTCACACCCTGCAACCAGCGTCATATCAGGGACAGTCTGCAGCTCCCAGCTAACGTGCATTCACACCCTGCAATCAGCGTCATATCAGGGACTGTCTGCAGCTCCCAGCTAAGGTGCATTCACACCCTGCAATCAGCGTCATATCAGGGACTGTCTGCAGCTCCCAGCTAACGTGCATTCACACCCTGCACTCAGCGTCATATCAGGGACGGTCTGCAGCTCCCAGCTAACGTGCATTCACACCCTGCAATCAGCGTCATATCAGGGACTGTCTGCAGCTCCCAGCTAAGGTGCATTCACACCCTGCAATCAGCGTCATATCAGGGACAGTCTGCAGCTCCCAGCTAACGTGCATTCACACCCTGCACTCAGCGTCATATCAGGGACGGTCTGCAGCTCCCAGCTAACGTGCATTCACACCCTGCACTCAGCGTCATATCAGGGACGGTCTGCAGCTCCCAGCTAACGTGCATTCACACCCTGCAATCAGCGTCATATCAGGGACTGTCTGCAGCTCCCAGCTAAGGTGCATTCACACCCTGCAATCAGCGTCATAGGGACAGTCTGCATCTCCCAGCTAAGGTGCATTCACACCCTGCAATCAGCGTCATATCAGGGACTGTCTGCAGCTCCCAGCTAAGGTGCATTCACACCCTGCAATCAGCGTCATATCAGGGACAGTCTGCAGCTCCCAGCTAAGGTGCATTCACACCCTGCAATCAGCGTCATATCAGGGACAGTATGCAGCTTCCAGCTAAGGTGCATTCACACCCTGCAATCAGCGTCATATCAGGTACAGTATGCAGCTTCCAGCTAAGGTGCATTCACACCCTGCAATCAGCGTCATATCAGGACAGTCTGCAGCTCCCAGCTAAGGTGCATTCACACCCTGCAATCAGCGTCATATCAGGGACTGTCTGCAGCTCCCAGCTAAGGTGCATTCACACCCTGCAATCAGCGTCATATCAGGGACTGTCTGCAGCTCCCAGCTAAGGTGCATTCACACCCTGCAATCAGCGTCATATCAGGGACTGTCTGCAGCTCCCAGCTAAGGTGCATTCACACCCTGCAATCAGCGTCATATCAGGGACGGTCTGCAGCTCCCAGCTAAGGTGCATTCACACCCAGCAATCAGCGTCATATCAGGGACTGTCTGCAGCTCCCAGCTAAGGTGCATTCACACCCTGCAATCAGCGTCATATCAGGGACGGTCTGCAGCTCCCAGCTAAGGTGCATTCACACCCTGCAATCAGCGTCATATCAGGGAAGGTCTGCAGCTCCCAGCTAAGGTGCATTCACACCCTGCAATCAGCGTCATATCAGGGACTGTCTGCAGCTCCCAGCTAAGGTGCATTCACACCCTGCAATCAGCGTCATATCAGGGACAGTCTGCAGCTCCCAGCTAAGGTGCATTCACACCCTGCAATCAGCGTCATATCAGGGACGGTCTGCAGCTCCCAGCTAAGGTGCATTCACACCCTGCAATCAGCGTCACATCAGGGAAGGTCTGCAGCTCCCAGCTAAGGTGCATTCACACCCTGCAATCAGCGTCATATCAGGGACAGTCTGCAGCTCCCAGCTAAGGTGCATTCACACCCTGCACTCAGTGTCATAGGGACAGTCTGCAGCTCCCAGCTAAGGTGCATTCACACCCTGCAATCAGCGTCATATCAGGGACAGTCTGCAGCTCCCAGCTAAGGTGCATTCACACCCAGCACTCAGCGTCATATCAGGGACTGTCTGCAGCTCCCAGCTAAGGTGCATTCACACCCTGCAATCAGCATCATATCAGGGACAGTCTGCAGCTCCCAGCTAAGGTGCATTCACACCCTGCAATCAGCGTCATATCAGGGACAGTCTGCAGCTCCCAGCTAAGGTGCATTCACACCCTGCAATCAGCGTCATATCAGGGACAGTCTGCAGCTCCCAGCTAAGGTGCATTCACACCCTGCACTCAGCGTCATATCAGGGACAGTCTGCAGCTCCCAGCTAAGGTGCATTCACACCCTGCAATCAGCGTCATATCAGGGACTGTCTGCAGCTCCCAGCTAAGGTGCATTCACACCCTGCACTCAGCGTCATATCAGGGACAGTCTGCAGCTCCCAGCTAAGGTGCATTCACACCCTGCAATCAGCGTCATATCAGGGACTGTCTGCAGCTCCCAGCTAAGGTGCATTCACACCCTGCAATCAGCGTCATATCAGGGACAGTCTGCAGCTCCCAGCTAAGGTGCATTCACACCCTGCACTCAGCGTCATATCAGGGACAGTCTGCAGCTCCCCGCTAAGGTGCATTCACACCCTGCACTCAGCGTCATATCAGGGACAGTCTGCAGCTCCCAGCTAAGGTGCATTCACACCCTGCAATCAGCGTCATATCAGGACAGTCTGCAGCTCCCAGCTAAGGTGCATTCACACCCTGCACTCAGCGTCATATCAGGGACTGTCTGCAGCTCCCAGCTAAGGTGCATTCACACCCTGCAATCAGCGTCATATCAGGGACTGTCTGCAGCTCCCAGCTAAGGTGCATTCACACCCTGCACTCAGCGTCATATCAGGGACAGTCTGCAGCTCCCAGCTAAGGTGCATTCACACCCTGCAATCAGCGTCATATCAGGGACTGTCTGCAGCTCCCAGCTAAGGTGCATTCACACCCTGCACTCAGCGTCATATCAGGGACTGTCTGCAGATCCCAGCTAAGGTGCATTCACACCCTGCAATCAGCAGCATATCAGGGACTGTCTGCAGCTCCCAGCTAAGGTGCATTCACACCCTGCAACAGAGCCGGCCCTAACCAATATGATGCCCTAGGCAAGATTTTGGCTGGTGCCCCCTAGCACCACCGCTGGTTCCGCCTCTGACCTTGCACCTCTTTCCCAGCACCATCACTCCTCACCCATAGCAGTCCTTATTTTGGTGTTTGGACCCCCTATATTTTAAACAGGAACAGTTTGCACATTTGGCGCACAGCCCAAAAAGGGGTGTGTTTTTGCTGGCAGGGGGCATGGCCACACAATAGTAACCCCAATTCCAATTACACCACACAATACTGCAACTTTATTCACATTTTATCTTGCGATAGTGTCCATAATTCATATTACATCCCACAGTAGTATTACTTTACCTTATAAACGTTACTGCTCACAGTAGTGCCCCTTATTCACATTACATCACACTGAATTGCTCCTTATTCACATTACACCACACCCTATCGCTCTTTATTCACATTAGACGACACAGTAGTGCCCTTTCTATACGCAACGCCGCATAGTAGAGCACCTTGGCTTATACACATAATGCCACACATTAGTAATGCATTTATACACAAAATTCGACACAGTAATGCCCCTTACACATATGAGACACATTATTAATGTCCTTATAAACTTAATGCGCCTTACACATTATGACAATCTTTATTAATGCCCTTTTACACATAATGTCCCTTACACATATGCCGCACATTATTAATGCCCTTATACACATAATGACATGCATAGTGCCCCCTACACATTTGCTGCACATTATTAGTGCCCCTATACACATAATGACACACATACAGTAGTACCCTGTTACACATATGCCGCACATTATTAATGCCCTTATACACATAATGACACATAGTTACTCTTGCACATATGCTGCACATTATTAATGCCCTTATACACATAATGACATACATAGTGCCCCCTACACCTTTGCTGCACATTATTAGTGCCCCTATACACATAATGACACATACAGTAGTACCCTGTTACACATATGCCGCACATTATTAATGCCTTTATACACATAATGACACACATATTGCCCCTTACACATATATTGCACATTATTAATGCATTTTTACATGATACACATAATGCTCCTTACACATATTCTGAACACTACTGCACAACCAACCCACTCACATGCACACAGCACTCACACTGCCACTAACTCTGTGACCTCTGCCTCTGCTTGGAAACAGATGTGTCCTCATAAATCTTGCATCAATGCTAATGTCGGGCACCTTTTTTTAATGAAAATGCATCTTATTTGCTTTGCTATGTTGCTAGGATGCACAAGCAGCTTCTGCTGATTAAAATGATATGCAGCATGCCTATATACTGTGTGAGACTGTAGCTGTATCTGCAAATGAAATGCTACACACAGAATATAGGCATGCCGCATATCATTTTAATCAGCAGAAGCTGCTGATGCCCCTAGGCATATCAAATGCCCTAGGCAATTGCCTAGTTTGCCTATGCCTATGGCCGGCTCTGCCCTGCAATCAGCGTCATATCAGGGACAGTCTGCAGCTCCCAGCTAAGGTGCATTCACACCCTGCAATCAGCGTCATATCAGGGACAGTCTGCAGCTCCCAGCTAAGGTGCATTCACACCCTGCAATCAGCGTCATATCAGGGACAGTCTGCAGCTTCCAGCTAAGGTGCATTCACACCCTGCACTCAGCGTCATATCAGGGACAGTCTGCAGCTCCCAGCTAAGGTGCATTCACACCCTGCAATCAGCGTCATATCAGGGACTGTCTGCAGCTCCCAGCTAAGGTGCATTCACACCCTGCAATCAGCGTCATATCAGGGACAGTCTGCAGCTTCCAGCTAAGGTGCATTCACACCCTGCACTCAGCGTCATATCAGGGACTGTCTGCAGCTCCCAGCTAAGGTGCATTCACACCCTGCAATCAGCAGCATTTCAGGGACTGTCTGCAGCTCCCAGCTAAGGTGCATTCACACCCTGCAATCAGCAGCATATCAGGGACTGTCTGCAGCTCCCAGCTAAGGTGCATTCACACCCTGCAATCAGCGTCATATCAGGGACAGTCTGCAACTTCCAGCTAAGGTGCATTCACACCCTGCACTCAGCGTCATATCAGGGACTGTCTGCAGCTCCCAGCTAAGGTGCATTCACACCCTGCACTCAGCGTCATATCAGGGACTGTCTGCAGCTCCCAGCTAAGGTGCATTCACACCCTGCAACCAGCGTCATATCAGGGACAGTCTGCAGCTCCCAGCTAACGTGCATTCACACCCTGCAATCAGCGTCATATCAGGGACTGTCTGCAGCTCCCAGCTAAGGTGCATTCACACCCTGCAATCAGCGTCATATCAGGGACTGTCTGCAGCTCCCAGCTAACGTGCATTCACACCCTGCACTCAGCGTCATATCAGGGACGGTCTGCAGCTCCCAGCTAACGTGCATTCACACCCTGCAATCAGCGTCATATCAGGGACTGTCTGCAGCTCCCAGCTAAGGTGCATTCACACCCTGCAATCAGCGTCATATCAGGGACAGTCTGCAGCTCCCAGCTAACGTGCATTCACACCCTGCACTCAGCGTCATATCAGGGACGGTCTGCAGCTCCCAGCTAACGTGCATTCACACCCTGCACTCAGCGTCATATCAGGGACGGTCTGCAGCTCCCAGCTAACGTGCATTCACACCCTGCAATCAGCGTCATATCAGGGACTGTCTGCAGCTCCCAGCTAAGGTGCATTCACACCCTGCAATCAGCGTCATAGGGACAGTCTGCATCTCCCAGCTAAGGTGCATTCACACCCTGCAATCAGCGTCATATCAGGGACTGTCTGCAGCTCCCAGCTAAGGTGCATTCACACCCTGCAATCAGCGTCATATCAGGGACAGTCTGCAGCTCCCAGCTAAGGTGCATTCACACCCTGCAATCAGCGTCATATCAGGGACAGTATGCAGCTTCCAGCTAAGGTGCATTCACACCCTGCAATCAGCGTCATATCAGGTACAGTATGCAGCTTCCAGCTAAGGTGCATTCACACCCTGCAATCAGCGTCATATCAGGACAGTCTGCAGCTCCCAGCTAAGGTGCATTCACACCCTGCAATCAGCGTCATATCAGGGACTGTCTGCAGCTCCCAGCTAAGGTGCATTCACACCCTGCAATCAGCGTCATATCAGGGACTGTCTGCAGCTCCCAGCTAAGGTGCATTCACACCCTGCAATCAGCGTCATATCAGGGACTGTCTGCAGCTCCCAGCTAAGGTGCTTTCACACCCTGCAATCAGCGTCATATCAGGGACGGTCTGCAGCTCCCAGCTAAGGTGCATTCACACCCAGCAATCAGCGTCATATCAGGGACTGTCTGCAGCTCCCAGCTAAGGTGCATTCACACCCTGCAATCAGCGTCATATCAGGGACGGTCTGCAGCTCCCAGCTAAGGTGCATTCACACACTGCAATCAGCGTCATATCAGGGAAGGTCTGCAGCTCCCAGCTAAGGTGCATTCACACCCTGCAATCAGCGTCATATCAGGGACTGTCTGCAGCTCCCAGCTAAGGTGCATTCACACCCTGCAATCAGCGTCATATCAGGGACAGTCTGCAGCTCCCAGCTAAGGTGCATTCACACCCTGCAATCAGCGTCCTATCAGGGACGGTCTGCAGCTCCCAGCTAAGGTGCATTCACACCCTGCAATCAGCGTCATATCAGGGAAGGTCTGCAGCTCCCAGCTAAGGTGCATTCACACCCTGCAATCAGCGTCATATCAGGGACAGTCTGCAGCTCCCAGCTAAGGTGCATTCACACCCTGCACTCAGCGTCATAGGGACAGTCTGCAGCTCCCAGCTAAGGTGCATTCACACCCTGCAATCAGCGTCATATCAGGGACTGTCTGCAGCTCCCAGCTAAGGTGCATTCACACCCAGCACTCAGCGTCATATCAGGGACTGTCTGCAGCTCCCAGCTAAGGTGCATTCACACCCTGCACTCAGCGTCATATCAGGGACAGTCTGCAGCTCCCAGCTAAGGTGCATTCACACCCTGCAATCAGCGTCATATCAGGGACAGTCTGCAGCTCCCAGCTAAGGTGCATTCACACCCTGCACTCAGCGTCATATCAGGGACAGTCTGCAGCTCCCAGCTAAGGTGCATTCACACCCTGCAATCAGCGTCATATCAGGGACTGTCTGCAGCTCCCAGCTAAGGTGCATTCACACCCTGCACTCAGCGTCATATCAGGGACAGTCTGCAGCTCCCAGCTAAGGTGCATTCACACCCTGCAATCAGCGTCATATCAGGGACTGTCTGCAGCTCCCAGCTAAGGTGCATTCACACCCTGCAATCAGCGTCATATCAGGGACAGTCTGCAGCTCCCAGCTAAGGTGCATTCACACCCTGCACTCAGCGTCATATCAGGGACAGTCTGCAGCTCCCAGCTAAGGTGCATTCACACCCTGCACTCAGCGTCATATCAGGGACAGTCTGCAGCTCCCAGCTAAGGTGCATTCACACCCTGCAATCAGCGTCATATCAGGACAGTCTGCAGCTCCCAGCTAAGGTGCATTCACACCCTGCACTCAGCGTCATATCAGGGACTGTCTGCAGCTCCCAGCTAAGGTGCATTCACACCCTGCAATCAGCGTCATATCAGGGACTGTCTGCAGCTCCCAGCTAAGGTGCATTCACACCCTGCACTCAGCGTCATATCAGGGACAGTCTGCAGCTCCCAGCTAAGGTGCATTCACACCCTGCAATCAGCGTCATATCAGGGACTGTCTGCAGCTCCCAGCTAAGGTGCATTCACACCCTGCACTCAGCGTCATATCAGGGACTGTCTGCAGATCCCAGCTAAGGTGCATTCACACCCTGCAATCAGCAGCATATCAGGGACTGTCTGCAGCTCCCAGCTAAGGTGCATTCACACCCTGCAACAGAGCCGGCCCTAACCAATATGATGCCCTAGGCAAGATTTTGGCTGGTGCCCCCTAGCACCACCGCTGGTTCCGCCTCTGACCTTGCACCTCTTTCCCAGCACCATCACTCCTCACCCATAGCAGTCCTTATTTTGGTGTTTGGACCCCCTATATTTTAAATAGGAACAATTTGCACATTTGGCGCACAGCCCAAAAAGGGGTGTGTTTTTGCTGGCAGGGGGCATTGCCACACAATAGTAACCCCAATTCCAATTACACCACACAATACTGCAACTTTATTCACATTTTATCTTGCGATAGTGTCCATAATTCATATTACATCCCACAGTAGTATTACTTTACCTTATAAACGTTACTGCTCACAGTAGTGCCCCTTATTCACATTACATCACACTGAATTGCTCCTTATTCACATTACACCACACCCTATCGCTCTTTATTCACATTAGACGACACAGTAGTGCCCTTTCTATACGCAACGCCGCATAGTAGAGCACCTTGGCTTATACACATAATGCCACACATTAGTAATGCATTTATACACAAAATTCGACACAGTAATGCCCCTTACACATATGAGACACATTATTAATGTCCTTATAAACTTAATGCGCCTTACACATTATGACAATCTTTATTAATGCCCTTTTACACATAATGTCCCTTACACATATGCCGCACATTATTAATGCCCTTATACACATAATGACATGCATAGTGCCCCCTACACATTTGCTGCACATTATTAGTGCCCCTATACACATAATGACACCCATACAGTAGTACCCTGTTACACATATGCCGCACATTATTAATGCCCTTATACACATAATGACACATAGTTACTCTTGCACATATGCTGCACATTATTAATGCCCTTATACACATAATGACATACATAGTGCCCCCTACACCTTTGCTGCACATTATTAGTGCCCCTATACACATAATGACACATACAGTAGTACCCTGTTACACATATGCCGCACATTATTAATGCCTTTATACACATAATGACACACATATTGCCCCTTACACATATATTGCACATTATTAATGCATTTTTACATGATACACATAATGCTCCTTACACATATTCTGAACACTACTGCACAACCAACCCACTCACATGCACACAGCACTCACACTGCCACTAACTCTGTGACCTCTGCCTCTGCTTGGAAACAGATGTGTCCTCATAAATCTTGCATCAATGCTAATGTCGGGCACCTTTTTTTAATGAAAATGCATCTTATTTGCTTTGCTATGTTGCTAGGATGCACAAGCAGCTTCTGCTGATTAAAATGATATGCAGCATGCCTATATACTGTGTGAGACTGTAGCTGTATCTGCATATGAAATGCTACACACAGAATATAGGCATGCCGCATATCATTTTAATCAGCAGAAGCTGCTGATGCCCCTAGGCATATCAAATGCCCTAGGCAATTGCCTAGTTTGCCTATGCCTATGGCCGGCTCTGCCCTGCAATCAGCGTCATATCAGGGACAGTCTGCAGCTCCCAGCTAAGGTGCATTCACACCCTGCAATCAGCGTCATATCAGGGACAGTCTGCAGCTCCCAGCTAAGGTGCATTCACACCCTGCAATCAGCGTCATATCAGGGACAGTCTGCAGCTTCCAGCTAAGGTGCATTCACACCCTGCACTCAGCGTCATATCAGGGACAGTCTGCAGCTCCCAGCTAAGGTGCATTCACACCCTGCAATCAGCGTCATATCAGGGACTGTCTGCAGCTCCCAGCTAAGGTGCATTCACACCCTGCAATCAGCGTCATATCAGGGACAGTCTGCAGCTTCCAGCTAAGGTGCATTCACACCCTGCACTCAGCGTCATATCAGGGACTGTCTGCAGCTCCCAGCTAAGGTGCATTCACACCCTGCAATCAGCAGCATTTCAGGGACTGTCTGCAGCTCCCAGCTAAGGTGCATTCACACCCTGCAATCAGCAGCATATCAGGGACTGTCTGCAGCTCCCAGCTAAGGTGCATTCACACCCTGCAATCAGCGTCATATCAGGGACAGTCTGCAACTTCCAGCTAAGGTGCATTCACACCCTGCACTCAGCGTCATATCAGGGACTGTCTGCAGCTCCCAGCTAAGGTGCATTCACACCCTGCAATCAGCGTCATATCAGGGACTGTCTGCAGCTCCCAGCTAAGGTGCATTCACACCCTGCAATCAGCGTCATATCAGGGACGGTCTGCAGCTCCCAGCTAACGTGCATTCACACCCTGCAATCAGCGTCATATCAGGGACTGTTTGCAGCTCCCAGCTAAGGTGCATTCACACCCTGCAATCAGCGTCATATCAGGGACAGTCTGCAGCTCCCTGCTAAGGTGCATTCACACCCTGCAATCAGCGTCATAGGGACAGTCTGCATCTCCCAGCTAAGGTGCATTCACACCCTGCAATCAGCGTCATATCAGGGACTGTCTGCAGCTCCCAGCTAAGGTGCATTCACACCCTGCAATCAGCGTCATATCAGGGACTGTCTGCAGCTCCCAGCTAAGGTGCATTCACACCCTGCAATCAGCGTCATATCAGGGACAGTCTGCAGCTCCCAGCTAAGGTGCATTCACACCCTGCAATCAGCGTCATATCAGGGACAGTATGCAGCTTCCAGCTAAGGTGCATTCACACCCTGCAATCAGCCTCATATCAGGACAGTCTGCAGCTCCCAGCTAAGGTGCATTCACACCCTGCAATCACCGTCATATCAGGGACTGTCTGCAGCTCCCAGCTAAGGTGCATTCACACCCTGCAATCAGCGTCATATCAGGGACAGTCTGCAGCTCCCAGCTAAGGTGCATTCACACCCTGCAATCAGCGTCATATCAGGGACTGTCTGCAGCTCCCAGCTAAGGTGCATTCACACCCTGCAACCAGCGTCATATCAGGGACAGTCTGCAGCTCCCAGCTAACGTGCATTCACACCCTGCAATCAGCGTCATATCAGGGACTGTCTGCAGCTCCCAGCTAAGGTGCATTCACACCCTGCAATCAGCGTCATATCAGGGACTGTCTGCAGCTCCCAGCTAACGTGCATTCACACCCTGCAATCAGCGTCATATCAGATACAGTATGCAGCTTCCAGCTAAGGTGCATTCACACCCTGCAATCAGCGTCATATCAGGACAGTCTGCAGCTCCCAGCTAAGGTGCATTCACACCCTGCAATCAGCGTCATATCAGGGACTGTCTGCAGCTCCCAGCTAAGGTGCATTCACACCCTGCAATCAGCGTCATATCAGGGACAGTATGCAGCTTCCAGCTAAGGTGCATTCACACCCTGCAATCAGCCTCATATCAGGACAGTCTGCAGCTCCCAGCTAAGGTGCATTCACACCCTGCAATCAGCGTCATATCAGGGACAGTCTGCAGCTCCCAGCTAAGGTGCATTCACACCCTGCAATCAGCGTCATATCAGGGACTGTCTGCAGCTCCCAGCTAAGGTGCATTCACACCCTGCAACCAGCGTCATATCAGGGACAGTCTGCAGCTCCCAGCTAACGTGCATTCACACCCTGCAATCAGCGTCATATCAGGGACTGTCTGCAGCTCCCAGCTAAGGTGCATTCACACCCTGCAATCAGCGTCATATCAGGGACTGTCTGCAGCTCCCAGCTAACGTGCATTCACACCCTGCAATCAGCGTCATATCAGATACAGTATGCAGCTTCCAGCTAAGGTGCATTCACACCCTGCAATCAGCGTCATATCAGGACAGTCTGCAGCTCCCAGCTAAGGTGCATTCACACCCTGCAATCAGCGTCATATCAGGGACTGTCTGCAGCTCCCAGCTAAGGTGCATTCACACCCTGCAATCAGCGTCATATCAGGGACAGTATGCAGCTTCCAGCTAAGGTGCATTCACACCCTGCAATCAGCCTCATATCAGGACAGTCTGCAGCTCCCAGCTAAGGTGCATTCACACCCTGCAATCACCGTCATATCAGGGACTGTCTGCAGCTCCCAGCTAAGGTGCATTCACACCCTGCAATCAGCGTCATATCAGGGACAGTCTGCAGCTCCCAGCTAAGGTGCATTCACACCCTGCAATCAGCGTCATATCAGGGACTGTCTGCAGCTCCCAGCTAAGGTGCATTCACACCCTGCAATCAGCGTCATATCACTGACAGTCTGCAGCTCCCAGCTAACGTGCATTCACACCCTGCAATCAGCGTCATATCAGGGACAGTCTGCAGCTCCCAGCTAACGTGCATTCACACCCTGCAATCAGCGTCATATCAGGGACTGTCTGCAGCTCCCAGCTAAGGTGCATTCACACCCTGCAATCAGCGTCATATCAGGGACTGTCTGCAGCTCCCAGCTAACGTGCATTCACACCCTGCAATCAGCGTCATATCAGATACAGTATGCAGCTTCCAGCTAAGGTGCATTCACACCCTGCAATCAGCGTCATATCAGGACAGTCTGCAGCTCCCAGCTAAGGTGCATTCACACCCTGCAATCAGCGTCATATCAGGGACTGTCTGCAGCTCCCAGCTAAGGTGCATTCACACCCTGCAATCAGCGTCATATCAGGGACAGTATGCAGCTTCCAGCTAAGGTGCATTCACACCCTGCAATCAGCCTCATATCAGGACAGTCTGCAGCTCCCAGCTAAGGTGCATTCACACCCTGCAATCAGCGTCATATCAGGGACTGTCTGCAGCTCCCAGCTAAGGTGCATTCACACCCTGCAATCAGCGTCATATCAGGGATTGTCTGCAGCTTCCAGCTAAGGTGCATTCACACCCTGCAATCAGCGTCATATCAGGGACAGTCTGCAGCTCACGGCTAAGGTGCATTCACACCCTGCAATCAGCGTCATATCAGGGACTGTCTGCAGCTCCCAGCTAAGGTGCATTCACACCCTGCACTCAGCGTCATATCAGGGACAGTCTGCAGCTCCCAGCTAAGGTGCATTCACACCCTGCAATCAGCGTCATATCAGGGACTGTCTGCAGCTCCCAGCTAAGGTGCATTCACACCCTGCACTCAGCGTCATATCAGGGACTGTCTGCAGCTCCCAGCTAAGGTGCATTCACACCCTGCAATCAGCAGCATATCAGGGACTGTCTGCAGCTCCCAGCTAAGGTGCATTCACACCCTGCAATCAGCGTCATATCAGGGACAGTCTGCAGCTCCCAGCTAAGGTGCATTCACACCCTGCAATCAGCGTCATATCAGGGACAGTCTGCAGCTCCCAGCTAAGGTGCATTCACACCCTGCAATCAGCGTCATATCAGGGACAGTCTGCAGCTTCCAGCTAAGGTGCATTCACACCCTGCACTCAGCGTCATATCAGGGACAGTCTGCAGCTCCCAGCTAAGGTGCATTCACACCCTGCAATCAGCGTCATATCAGGGACTGTCTGCAGCTCCCAGCTAAGGTGCATTCACACCCTGCAATCAGCGTCATATCAGGGACAGTCTGCAGCTTCCAGCTAAGGTGCATTCACACCCTGCACTCAGCGTCATATCAGGGACTGTCTGCAGCTCCCAGCTGAGGTGCATTCACACCCTGCAATCAGCAGCATTTCAGGGACTGTCTGCAGCTCCCAGCTAAGGTGCATTCACACCCTGCAATCAGCAGCATATCAGGGACTGTCTGCAGCTCCCAGCTAAGGTGCATTCACACCCTGCAATCAGCGTCATATCAGGGACAGTCTGCAACTTCCAGCTAAGGTGCATTCACACCCTGCACTCAGCGTCATATCAGGGATTGTCTGCAGCTCCCAGCTAAGGTGCATTCACACCCTGCAATCAGCGTCATATCAGGGACTGTCTGCAGCTCCCAGCTAAGGTGCATTCACACCCTGCAATCAGCGTCATATCAGGGACGGTCTGCAGCTCCCAGCTAACGTGCATTCACACCCTGCAATCAGCGTCATATCAGGGACTGTTTGCAGCTCCCAGCTAAGGTGCATTCACACCCTGCAATCAGCGTCATATCAGGGACAGTCTGCAGCTCCCAGCTAAGGTGCATTCACACCCTGCAATCAGCGTCATAGGGACAGTCTGCATCTCCCAGCTAAGGTGCATTCACACCCTGCAATCAGCGTCATATCAGGGACTGTCTGCAGCTCCCAGCTAAGGTGCATTCACACCCTGCAATCAGCGTCATATCAGGGACTGTCTGCAGCTCCCAGCTAAGGTGCATTCACACCCTGCAATCAGCGTCATATCAGGGACAGTCTGCAGCTCCCAGCTAAGGTGCATTCACACCCTGCAATCAGCGTCATATCAGGGACAGTATGCAGCTTCCAGCTAAGGTGCATTCACACCCTGCAATCAGCCTCATATCAGGACAGTCTGCAGCTCCCAGCTAAGGTGCATTCACACCCTGCAATCACCGTCATATCAGGGACTGTCTGCAGCTCCCAGCTAAGGTGCATTTACACCCTGCAATCAGCGTCATATCAGGGACAGTCTGCAGCTGCCAGCTAAGGTGCATTCACACCCTGCAATCAGCGTCATATCAGGGACTGTCTGCAGCTCCCAGCTAAGGTGCATTCACACCCTGCAACCAGCGTCATATCAGGGACTGTCTGCAGCTCCCAGCTAACGTGCATTCACACCCTGCAATCAGCGTCATATCAGGGACTGTCTGCAGCTCCCAGCTAAGGTGCATTCACACCCTGCAATCAGCGTCATATCAGGGACTGTCTGCAGCTCCCAGCTAACGTGCATTCACACCCTGCAATCAGCGTCATATCAGATACAGTATGCAGCTTCCAGCTAAGGTGCATTCACACCCTGCAATCAGCGTCATATCAGGACAGTCTGCAGCTCCCAGCTAAGGTGCATTCACACCCTGCAATCAGCGTCATATCAGGGACTGTCTGCAGCTCCCAGCTAAGGTGCATTCACACCCTGCAATCAGCGTCATATCAGGGACAGTCTGCAGCTCCCAGCTAAGGTGCATTCACACCCTGCAATCAGCGTCATATCAGGGACAGTCTGCAGCTCCCAGCTAAGGTGCATTCACACCCTGCAATCAGCGTCATATCAGGGACAGTCTGCAGCTTCCAGCTAAGGTGCATTCACACCCTGCACTCAGCGTCATATCAGGGACAGTCTGCAGCTCCCAGCTAAGGTGCATTCACACCCTGCAATCAGCGTCATATCAGGGACTGTCTGCAGCTCCCAGCTAAGGTGCATTCACACCCTGCAATCAGCGTCATATCAGGGACAGTCTGCAGCTTCCAGCTAAGGTGCATTCACACCCTGCACTCAGCGTCATATCAGGGACTGTCTGCAGCTCCCAGCTGAGGTGCATTCACACCCTGCAATCAGCAGCATTTCAGGGACTGTCTGCAGCTCCCAGCTAAGGTGCATTCACACCCTGCAATCAGCAGCATATCAGGGACTGTCTGCAGCTCCCAGCTAAGGTGCATTCACACCCTGCAATCAGCGTCATATCAGGGACAGTCTGCAACTTCCAGCTAAGGTGCATTCACACCCTGCACTCAGCGTCATATCAGGGATTGTCTGCAGCTCCCAGCTAAGGTGCATTCACACCCTGCAATCAGCGTCATATCAGGGACTGTCTGCAGCTCCCAGCTAAGGTGCATTCACACCCTGCAATCAGCGTCATATCAGGGACGGTCTGCAGCTCCCAGCTAACGTGCATTCACACCCTGCAATCAGCGTCATATCAGGGACTGTCTGCAGCTCCCAGCTAAGGTGCATTCACACCCTGCAATCAGCGTCATATCAGGGATTGTCTGCAGCTTCCAGCTAAGGTGCATTCACACCCTGCAATCAGCGTCATATCAGGGACAGTCTGCAGCTCACGGCTAAGGTGCATTCACACCCTGCAATCAGCGTCATATCAGGGACTGTCTGCAGCTCCCGGCTATGGTGCATTCACACCCTGCAATCAGCGTCATATCAGGGACTGTCTGCAGCTCCCAGCTAAGGTGCATTCACACCCTGCAATCAGCGTCATATCAGGGACAGTCTGCAGCTCCCAGCTAAGGTGCATTCACACCCTGCAATCAGCGTCATATCAGGGACAGTCTGCAGCTTCCAGCTAAGGTGCATTCACACCCTGCAATCAGCGTCATATCAGGGACAGTCTGCAGCTCCCGGCTAAGGTGCATTCACACCCTGCAATCAGCGTCATATCAGGGACTGTCTGCAGCTCCCGGCTAAGGTGCATTCACACCCTGCAATCAGCGTCATATCAGGGACTGTCTGCAGCTCCCAGCTAAGGTGCATTCACACCCTGCAATCAGCGTCATATCAGGGACAGTATGCAGCTTCCAGCTAAGGTGCATTCACACCCTGCAATCAGCCTCATATCAGGACAGTCTGCAGCTCCCAGCTAAGGTGCATTCACACCCTGCAATCACCGTCATATCAGGGACTGTCTGCAGCTCCCAGCTAAGGTGCATTCACACCCTGCAATCAGCGTCATATCAGGGACAGTCTGCAGCTGCCAGCTAAGGTGCATTCACACCCTGCAATCAGCGTCATATCAGGGTCTGTCTGCAGCTCCCTGCTAAGGTGCATTCACACCCTGCAATCAGCGTCATATCAGGGACAGTCTGCAGCTCCCAGCTAAGGTGCATTCACACCCTGCAATCAGCGTCATATCAGGGACAGTCTGCAGCTTCCAGCTAAGGTGCATTCACACCCTGCAATCAGCGTCATATCAGGGACAGTCTGCAGCTCCCGGCTAAGGTGCATTCACACCCTGCAATCAGCGTCATATCAGGGACTGTCTGCAGCTCCCGGCTAAGGTGCATTCACACCCTGCAATCAGCGTCATATCAGGGACTGTCTGCAGCTCCCAGCTAAGGTGCATTCACACCCTGCAATCAGCGTCATATCAGGGACAGTATGCAGCTTCCAGCTAAGGTGCATTCACACCCTGCAATCAGCCTCATATCAGGACAGTCTGCAGCTCCCAGCTAAGGTGCATTCACACCCTGCAATCACCGTCATATCAGGGACTGTCTGCAGCTCCCAGCTAAGGTGCATTCACACCCTGCAATCAGCGTCATATCAGGGACAGTCTGCAGCTGCCAGCTAAGGTGCATTCACACCCTGCAATCAGCGTCATATCAGGGACTGTCTGCAGCTCCCAGCTAAGGTGCATTCACACCCTGCAACCAGCGTCATATCAGGGACAGTCTGCAGCTCCCAGCTAAGGTGCATTCACACCCTGCAATCAGCGTCATATCAGGGACAGTCTGCAGCTTCCAGCTAAGGTGCATTCACACCCTGCAATCAGCGTCATATCAGGACAGTCTGCAGCTCCCAGCTAAGGTGCATTCACACCCTGCAATCAGCGTCATATCAGGGACTGTCTGCAGCTCCCAGCTAAGGTGCATTCACACCCTGCAATCAGCGTCATATCAGGGACAGTATGCAGCTTCCAGCTAAGGTGCATTCACACCCTGCAATCAGCCTCATATCAGGACAGTCTGCAGCTCCCAGCTAAGGTGCATTCACACCCTGCAATCACCGTCATATCAGGGACTGTCTGCAGCTCCCAGCTAAGGTGCATTCACACCCTGCAATCAGCGTCATATCAGGGACAGTCTGCAGCTGCCAGCTAAGGTGCATTCACACCCTGCAATCAGCGTCATATCAGGGACTGTCTGCAGCTCCCAGCTAAGGTGCATTCACACCCTGCAACCAGCGTCATATCAGGGACAGTCTGCAGCTCCCAGCTAACGTGCATTCACACCCTGCAATCAGCGTCATATCAGGGACTGTCTGCAGCTCCCAGCTAAGGTGCATTCACACCCTGCAATCAGCGTCATATCAGGGACTGTCTGCAGCTCCCAGCTAACGTGCATTCACACCCTGCAATCAGCGTCATATCAGATACAGTATGCAGCTTCCAGCTAAGGTGCATTCACACCCTGCAATCAGCGTCATATCAGGACAGTCTGCAGCTCCCAGCTAAGGTGCATTCACACCCTGCAATCAGCGTCATATCAGGGACTGTCTGCAGCTCCCAGCTAAGGTGCATTCACACCCTGCAATCAGCGTCATATCAGGGACAGTATGCAGCTTCCAGCTAAGGTGCATTCACACCCTGCAATCAGCCTCATATCAGGACAGTCTGCAGCTCCCAGCTAAGGTGCATTCACACCCTGCAATCAGCGTCATATCAGGGACTGTCTGCAGCTCCCAGCTAAGGTGCATTCACACCCTGCAATCAGCGTCATATCAGGGATTGTCTGCAGCTTCCAGCTAAGGTGCATTCACACCCTGCAATCAGCGTCATATCAGGGACAGTCTGCAGCTCACGGCTAAGGTGCATTCACACCCTGCAATCAGCGTCATATCAGGGACTGTCTGCAGCTCCCGGCTATGGTGCATTCACACCCTGCAATCAGCGTCATATCAGGGACTGTCTGCAGCTCCCAGCTAAGGTGCATTCACACCCTGCAATCAGCGTCATATCAGGGACAGTCTGCAGCTCCCAGCTAAGGTGCATTCACACCCTGCAATCAGCGTCATATCAGGGACAGTCTGCAGCTTCCAGCTAAGGTGCATTCACACCCTGCAATCAGCGTCATATCAGGGACAGTCTGCAGCTCCCAGCTAAGGTGCATTCACACCCTGCAATCAGCGTCATATCAGGGACAGTCTGCAGCTCCCAGCTAAGGTGCATTCACACCCTGCAATCAGCGTCATATCAGGGACAGTCTGCAGCTCCCGGCTAAGGTGCATTCACACCCTGCAATCAGCGTCATATCAGGGACTGTCTGCAGCTCCCGGCTAAGGTGTATTCACACCCTGCAATCAGCGTCATATCAGGGACTGTCTGCAGCTCCCAGCTAAGGTGCATTCACACCCTGCAATCAGCGTCATATCAGGGACGGTCTGCAGCTCCCAGCTAAGGTGCATTCACACCCTGCACTCAGCGTCATATCAGGGACTGTCTGCAGCTCCCAGCTAAGGTGCATTCACACCCTGCAATCAGCGTCATATCAGGGACTGTCTGCAGCTCCCAGCTAAGGTGCATTCACACCCTGCAATCAGCGTCATATCAGGGACTGTCTGCAGCTCCCGGCTAAGGTGTATTCACACCCTGCAATCAGCGTCATATCAGGGACGGTCTGCAGCTCCCAGCTAAGGTGCATTCACACCCTGCACTCAGCGTCATATCAGGGACTGTCTGCAGCTCCCAGCTAAGGTGCATTCACACCCTGCAATCAGCGTCATATCAGGGACTGTCAGCAGCTCCCATCTAAGGTGCATTCACACCCTGCAATCAGCGTCATATTAGGGACGGTCTGCATCTCCCAGCTAAGGTGCATTCACACCCTGCAATCAGCGTCATATCAGGGACTGTCTGCAGCTCCCAGCTAAGGTGCATTCACACCCTGCAATCAGCGTCATATCAGGGACTGTCTGCATCTCCCAGCTAAGGTGCATTCACACCCTGCAATCAGCGTCATATCAGGGACTGTCTGCAGCTCCCAGCTAAGGTGCATTCACACCCTGCAATCAGCGTCATATCAGGGACTGTCTGCAGCTCCCAGCTAAGGTGCATTCACACCCTGCAATCAGCGTCATATTAGGGACGGTCTGCAGCTCCCAGCTAAGGTGCATTCACACCCTGCAATCAGCGTCATATTAGGGACAGTCTGCAGCTCCCAGCTAAGGTGCATTCACACCCTGCAATCAGCGTCATATCAGGGACTGTCTGCAGCTCCCAGCTAAGGTGCATTCACACCCTGCAATCAGCGTCATATCAGGGACAGTATGCAGCTTCCAGCTAAGGTGCATTCACACCCTGCAATCAGCCTCATATCAGGACAGTCTGCAGCTCCCAGCTAAGGTGCATTCACAACCTGCAATCACCGTCATATCAGGGACTGTCTGCAGCTCCCAGCTAAGGTGCATTCACACCCTGCAATCAGCGTCATATCAGGGACAGTCTGCAGCTGCCAGCTAAGGTGCATTCACACCCTGCAATCAGCGTCATATCAGGGACTGTCTGCAGCTCCCAGCTAAGGTGCATTCACACCCTGCAACCAGCGTCATATCAGGGACAGTCTGCAGCTCCCAGCTAACGTGCATTCACACCCTGCAATCAGCGTCATATCAGGGACTGTCTGCAGCTCCCAGCTAAGGTGCATTCACACCCTGCAATCAGCGTCATATCAGGGACTGTCTGCAGCTCCCAGCTAACGTGCATTCACACCCTGCAATCAGCGTCATATCAGATACAGTATGCAGCTTCCAGCTAAGGTGCATTCACACCCTGCAATCAGCGTCATATCAGGACAGTCTGCAGCTCCCAGCTAAGGTGCATTCACACCCTGCAATCAGCGTCATATCAGGGACTGTCTGCAGCTCCCAGCTAAGGTGCATTCACACCCTGCAATCAGCGTCATATCAGGGACAGTATGCAGCTTCCAGCTAAGGTGCATTCACACCCTGCAATCAGCCTCATATCAGGACAGTCTGCAGCTCCCAGCTAAGGTGCATTCACACCCTGCAATCAGCGTCATATCAGGGACTGTCTGCAGCTCCCAGCTAAGGTGCATTCACACCCTGCAATCAGCGTCATATCAGGGATTGTCTGCAGCTTCCAGCTAAGGTGCATTCACACCCTGCAATCAGCGTCATATCAGGGACAGTCTGCAGCTCACGGCTAAGGTGCATTCACACCCTGCAATCAGCGTCATATCAGGGACTGTCTGCAGCTCCCGGCTATGGTGCATTCACACCCTGCAATCAGCGTCATATCAGGGACTGTCTGCAGCTCCCAGCTAAGGTGCATTCACACCCTGCAATCAGCGTCATATCAGGGACAGTCTGCAGCTCCCAGCTAAGGTGCATTCACACCCTGCAATCAGCGTCATATCAGGGACAGTCTGCAGCTTCCAGCTAAGGTGCATTCACACCCTGCAATCAGCGTCATATCAGGGACAGTCTGCAGCTCCCGGCTAAGGTGCATTCACACCCTGCAATCAGCGTCATATCAGGGACTGTCTGCAGCTCCCGGCTAAGGTGTATTCACACCCTGCAATCAGCGTCATATCAGGGACTGTCTGCAGCTCCCAGCTAAGGTGCATTCACACCCTGCAATCAGCGTCATATCAGGGACGGTCTGCAGCTCCCAGCTAAGGTGCATTCACACCCTGCACTCAGCGTCATATCAGGGACTGTCTGCAGCTCCCAGCTAAGGTGCATTCACACCCTGCAATCAGCGTCATATCAGGGACTGTCTGCAGCTCCCAGCTAAGGTGCATTCACACCCTGCAATCAGCGTCATATCAGGGACTGTCTGCAGCTCCCGGCTAAGGTGTATTCACACCCTGCAATCAGCGTCATATCAGGGACGGTCTGCAGCTCCCAGCTAAGGTGCATTCACACCCTGCACTCAGCGTCATATCAGGGACTGTCTGCAGCTCCCAGCTAAGGTGCATTCACACCCTGCAATCAGCGTCATATCAGGGACTGTCTGCAGCTCCCAGCTAAGGTGCATTCACACCCTGCAATCAGCGTCATATTAGGGACGGTCTGCATCTCCCAGCTAAGGTGCATTCACACCCTGCAATCAGCGTCATATCAGGGACTGTCTGCAGCTCCCAGCTAAGGTGCATTCACACCCTGCAATCAGCGTCATATCAGGGACTGTCTGCATCTCCCAGCTAAGGTGCATTCACACCCTGCAATCAGCGTCATATCAGGGACTGTCTGCAGCTCCCAGCTAAGGTGCATTCACACCCTGCAATCAGCGTCATATCAGGGACTGTCTGCAGCTCCCAGCTAAGGTGCATTCACACCCTGCAATCAGCGTCATATTAGGGACGGTCTGCAGCTCCCAGCTAAGGTGCATTCACACCCTGCAATCAGCGTCATATCAGGGACTGTCTGCAGCTCCCAGCTAAGGTGCATTCACACCCTGCAATCAGCGTCATATCAGGGACTGTCTGCAGCTCCCAGCTAACGTGCATTCACACCCTGCAATCAGCGTCATATCAGATACAGTATGCAGCTTCCAGCTAAGGTGCATTCACACCCTGCAATCAGCGTCATATCAGGACAGTCTGCAGCTCCCAGCTAAGGTGCATTCACACCCTGCAATCAGCGTCATATCAGGGACTGTCTGCAGCTCCCAGCTAAGGTGCATTCACACCCTGCAATCAGCGTCATATCAGGGACAGTATGCAGCTTCCAGCTAAGGTGCATTCACACCCTGCAATCAGCCTCATATCAGGACAGTCTGCAGCTCCCAGCTAAGGTGCATTCACACCCTGCAATCACCGTCATATCAGGGACTGTCTGCAGCTCCCAGCTAAGGTGCATTCACACCCTGCAATCAGCGTCATATCAGGGACAGTCTGCAGCTCCCAGCTAAGGTGCATTCACACCCTGCAATCAGCGTCATATCAGGGACTGTCTGCAGCTCCCAGCTAAGGTGCATTCACACCCTGCAATCAGCGTCATATCACTGACAGTCTGCAGCTCCCAGCTAACGTGCATTCACACCCTGCAATCAGCGTCATATCAGGGACAGTCTGCAGCTCCCAGCTAACGTGCATTCACACCCTGCAATCAGCGTCATATCAGGGACTGTCTGCAGCTCCCAGCTAAGGTGCATTCACACCCTGCAATCAGCGTCATATCAGGGACTGTCTGCAGCTCACAGCTAACGTGCATTCACACCCTGCAATCAGCGTCATATCAGATACAGTATGCAGCTTCCAGCTAAGGTGCATTCACACCCTGCAATCAGCGTCATATCAGGACAGTCTGCAGCTCCCAGCTAAGGTGCATTCACACCCTGCAATCAGCGTCATATCAGGGACTGTCTGCAGCTCCCAGCTAAGGTGCATTCACACCCTGCAATCAGCGTCATATCAGGGACAGTATGCAGCTTCCAGCTAAGGTGCATTCACACCCTGCAATCAGCCTCATATCAGGACAGTCTGCAGCTCCCAGCTAAGGTGCATTCACACCCTGCAATCAGCGTCATATCAGGGACTGTCTGCAGCTCCCAGCTAAGGTGCATTCACACCCTGCAATCAGCGTCATATCAGGGATTGTCTGCAGCTTCCAGCTAAGGTGCATTCACACCCTGCAATCAGCGTCATATCAGGGACAGTCTGCAGCTCACGGCTAAGGTGCATTCACACCCTGCAATCAGCGTCATATCAGGGACTGTCTGCAGCTCCCGGCTATGGTGCATTCACACCCTGCAATCAGCGTCATATCAGGGACTGTCTGCAGCTCCCAGCTAAGGTGCATTCACACCCTGCAATCAGCGTCATATCAGGGACAGTCTGCAGCTCCCAGCTAAGGTGCATTCACACCCTGCAATCAGCGTCATATCAGGGACAGTCTGCAGCTTCCAGCTAAGGTGCATTCACACCCTGCAATCAGCGTCATATCAGGGACAGTCTGCAGCTCCCGGCTAAGGTGCATTCACACCCTGCAATCAGCGTCATATCAGGGACTGTCTGCAGCTCCCGGCTAAGGTGTATTCACACCCTGCAATCAGCGTCATATCAGGGACTGTCTGCAGCTCCCAGCTAAGGTGCATTCACACCCTGCAATCAGCGTCATATCAGGGACGGTCTGCAGCTCCCAGCTAAGGTGCATTCACACCCTGCACTCAGCGTCATATCAGGGACTGTCTGCAGCTCCCAGCTAAGGTGCATTCACACCCTGCAATCAGCGTCATATCAGGGACTGTCTGCAGCTCCCGGCTAAGGTGCATTCACACCCTGCAATCAGCGTCATATCAGGGACTGTCTGCAGCTCCCGGCTAAGGTGTATTCACACCCTGCAATCAGCGTCATATCAGGGACGGTCTGCAGCTCCCAGCTAAGGTGCATTCACACCCTGCACTCAGCGTCATATCAGGGACTGTCTGCAGCTCCCAGCTAAGGTGCATTCACACCCTGCAATCAGCGTCATATTAGGGACGGTCTGCATCTCCCAGCTAAGGTGCATTCACACCCTGCAATCAGCGTCATATCAGGGACTGTCTGCAGCTCCCAGCTAAGGTGCATTCACACCCTGCAATCAGCGTCATATCAGGGACTGTCTGCATCTCCCAGCTAAGGTGCATTCACACCCTGCAATCAGCGTCATATCAGGGACTGTCTGCAGCTCCCAGCTAAGGTGCATTCACACCCTGCAATCAGCGTCATATCAGGGACTGTCTGCAGCTCCCAGCTAAGGTGCATTCACACCCTGCAATCAGCGTCATATTAGGGACGGTCTGCAGCTCCCAGCTAAGGTGCATTCACACCCTGCAATCAGCGTCATATCAGGGACTGTCTGCAGCTCCCAGCTAAGGTGCATTCACACCCTGCAATCAGCGTCATATCAGGGACTGTCTGCAGCTCCCAGCTAACGTGCATTCACACCCTGCAATCAGCGTCATATCAGATACAGTATGCAGCTTCCAGCTAAGGTGCATTCACACCCTGCAATCAGCGTCATATCAGGACAGTCTGCAGCTCCCAGCTAAGGTGCATTCACACCCTGCAATCAGCGTCATATCAGGGACTGTCTGCAGCTCCCAGCTAAGGTGCATTCACACCCTGCAATCAGCGTCATATCAGGGACAGTATGCAGCTTCCAGCTAAGGTGCATTCACACCCTGCAATCAGCCTCATATCAGGACAGTCTGCAGCTCCCAGCTAAGGTGCATTCACACCCTGCAATCACCGTCATATCAGGGACTGTCTGCAGCTCCCAGCTAAGGTGCATTCACACCCTGCAATCAGCGTCATATCAGGGACAGTCTGCAGCTCCCAGCTAAGGTGCATTCACACCCTGCAATCAGCGTCATATCAGGGACTGTCTGCAGCTCCCAGCTAAGGTGCATTCACACCCTGCAATCAGCGTCATATCACTGACAGTCTGCAGCTCCCAGCTAACGTGCATTCACACCCTGCAATCAGCGTCATATCAGGGACAGTCTGCAGCTCCCAGCTAACGTGCATTCACACCCTGCAATCAGCGTCATATCAGGGACTGTCTGCAGCTCCCAGCTAAGGTGCATTCACACCCTGCAATCAGCGTCATATCAGGGACTGTCTGCAGCTCACAGCTAACGTGCATTCACACCCTGCAATCAGCGTCATATCAGATACAGTATGCAGCTTCCAGCTAAGGTGCATTCACACCCTGCAATCAGCGTCATATCAGGACAGTCTGCAGCTCCCAGCTAAGGTGCATTCACACCCTGCAATCAGCGTCATATCAGGGACTGTCTGCAGCTCCCAGCTAAGGTGCATTCACACCCTGCAATCAGCGTCATATCAGGGACAGTATGCAGCTTCCAGCTAAGGTGCATTCACACCCTGCAATCAGCCTCATATCAGGACAGTCTGCAGCTCCCAGCTAAGGTGCATTCACACCCTGCAATCAGCGTCATATCAGGGACTGTCTGCAGCTCCCAGCTAAGGTGCATTCACACCCTGCAATCAGCGTCATATCAGGGATTGTCTGCAGCTTCCAGCTAAGGTGCATTCACACCCTGCAATCAGCGTCATATCAGGGACAGTCTGCAGCTCACGGCTAAGGTGCATTCACACCCTGCAATCAGCGTCATATCAGGGACTGTCTGCAGCTCCCAGCTAAGGTGCATTCACACCCTGCACTCAGCGTCATATCAGGGACAGTCTGCAGCTCCCAGCTAAGGTGCATTCACACCCTGCAATCAGCGTCATATCAGGGACTGTCTGCAGCTCCCAGCTAAGGTGCATTCACACCCTGCACTCAGCGTCATATCAGGGACTGTCTGCAGCTCCCAGCTAAGGTGCATTCACACCCTGCAATCAGCAGCATATCAGGGACTGTCTGCAGCTCCCAGCTAAGGTGCATTCACACCCTGCAATCAGCGTCATATCAGGGACAGTCTGCAGCTCCCAGCTAAGGTGCATTCACACCCTGCAATCAGCGTCATATCAGGGACAGTCTGCAGCTCCCAGCTAAGGTGCATTCACACCCTGCAATCAGCGTCATATCAGGGACAGTCTGCAGCTTCCAGCTAAGGTGCATTCACACCCTGCACTCAGCGTCATATCAGGGACAGTCTGCAGCTCCCAGCTAAGGTGCATTCACACCCTGCAATCAGCGTCATATCAGGGACTGTCTGCAGCTCCCAGCTAAGGTGCATTCACACCCTGCAATCAGCGTCATATCAGGGACAGTCTGCAGCTTCCAGCTAAGGTGCATTCACACCCTGCACTCAGCGTCATATCAGGGACTGTCTGCAGCTCCCAGCTGAGGTGCATTCACACCCTGCAATCAGCAGCATATCAGGGACTGTCTGCAGCTCCCAGCTAAGGTGCATTCACACCCTGCAATCAGCGTCATATCAGGGACTGTCTGCAGCTCCCAGCTAAGGTGCATTCACACCCTGCAATCAGCAGCATATCAGGGACTGTCTGCAGCTCCCAGCTAAGGTGCATTCACACCCTGCAATCAGCGTCATATCAGGGACAGTCTGCAACTTCCAGCTAAGGTGCATTCACACCCTGCACTCAGCGTCATATCAGGGATTGTCTGCAGCTCCCAGCTAAGGTGCATTCACACCCTGCAATCAGCGTCATATCAGGGACTGTCTGCAGCTCCCAGCTAAGGTGCATTCACACCCTGCAATCAGCGTCATATCAGGGACGGTCTGCAGCTCCCAGCTAACGTGCATTCACACCCTGCAATCAGCGTCATATCAGGGACTGTTTGCAGCTCCCAGCTAAGGTGCATTCACACCCTGCAATCAGCGTCATATCAGGGACAGTCTGCAGCTCCCAGCTAAGGTGCATTCACACCCTGCAATCAGCGTCATAGGGACAGTCTGCATCTCCCAGCTAAGGTGCATTCACACCCTGCAATCAGCGTCATATCAGGGACTGTCTGCAGCTCCCAGCTAAGGTGCATTCACACCCTGCAATCAGCGTCATATCAGGGACTGTCTGCAGCTCCCAGCTAAGGTGCATTCACACCCTGCAATCAGCGTCATATCAGGGACAGTCTGCAGCTCCCAGCTAAGGTGCATTCACACCCTGCAATCAGCGTCATATCAGGGACAGTATGCAGCTTCCAGCTAAGGTGCATTCACACCCTGCAATCAGCCTCATATCAGGACAGTCTGCAGCTCCCAGCTAAGGTGCATTCACACCCTGCAATCACCGTCATATCAGGGACTGTCTGCAGCTCCCAGCTAAGGTGCATTTACACCCTGCAATCAGCGTCATATCAGGGACAGTCTGCAGCTGCCAGCTAAGGTGCATTCACACCCTGCAATCAGCGTCATATCAGGGACTGTCTGCAGCTCCCAGCTAAGGTGCATTCACACCCTGCAACCAGCGTCATATCAGGGACAGTCTGCAGCTCCCAGCTAACGTGCATTCACACCCTGCAATCAGCGTCATATCAGGGACTGTCTGCAGCTCCCAGCTAAGGTGCATTCACACCCTGCAATCAGCGTCATATCAGGGACTGTCTGCAGCTCCCAGCTAACGTGCATTCACACCCTGCAATCAGCGTCATATCAGATACAGTATGCAGCTTCCAGCTAAGGTGCATTGACACCCTGCAATCAGCGTCATATCAGGACAGTCTGCAGCTCCCAGCTAAGGTGCATTCACACCCTGCAATCAGCGTCATATCAGGGACTGTCTGCAGCTCCCAGCTAAGGTGCATTCACACCCTGCAATCAGCGTCATATCAGGACAGTCTGCAGCTCCCAGCTAAGGTGCATTCACACCCTGCAATCAGCGTCATATCAGGGACTGTCTGCAGCTCCCAGCTAAGGTGCATTCACACCCTGCAATCAGCGTCATATCAGGGACAGTATGCAGCTTCCAGCTAAGGTGCATTCACACCCTGCAATCAGCCTCATATCAGGACAGTCTGCAGCTCCCAGCTAAGGTGCATTCACACCCTGCAATCAGCGTCATATCAGGGACAGTCTGCAGCTGCCAGCTAAGGTGCATTCACACCCTGCAATCAGCGTCATATCAGGGACTGTCTGCAGTTCCCAGCTAAGGTGCATTCACACCCTGCAACCAGCGTCATATCAGGGACAGTCTGCAGCTCCCAGCTAACGTGCATTCACACCCTGCAATCAGCGTCATATCAGGGACTGTCTGCAGCTCCCAGCTAAGGTGCATTCACACCCTGCAATCAGCGTCATATCAGGGACTGTCTGCAGCTCCCAGCTAACGTGCATTCACACCCTGCAATCAGCGTCATATCAGATACAGTATGCAGCTTCCAGCTAAGGTGCATTCACACCCTGCAATCAGCGTCATATCAGGACAGTCTGCAGCTCCCAGCTAAGGTGCATTCACACCCTGCAATCAGCGTCATATCAGGGACTGTCTGCAGCTCCCAGCTAAGGTGCATTCACACCCTGCAATCAGCGTCATATCAGGGACAGTATGCAGCTTCCAGCTAAGGTGCATTCACACCCTGCAATCAGCCTCATATCAGGACAGTCTGCAGCTCCCAGCTAAGGTGCATTCACACCCTGCAATCAGCGTCATATCAGGGACTGTCTGCAGCTCCCAGCTAAGGTGCATTCACACCCTGCAATCAGCGTCATATCAGGGATTGTCTGCAGCTTCCAGCTAAGGTGCATTCACACCCTGCAATCAGCGTCATATCAGGGACAGTCTGCAGCTCACGGCTAAGGTGCATTCACACCCTGCAATCAGCGTCATATCAGGGACTGTCTGCAGCTCCCGGCTATGGTGCATTCACACCCTGCAATCAGCGTCATATCAGGGACTGTCTGCAGCTCCCAGCTAAGGTGCATTCACACCCTGCAATCAGCGTCATATCAGGGACAGTCTGCAGCTCCCAGCTAAGGTGCATTCACACCCTGCAATCAGCGTCATATCAGGGACAGTCTGCAGCTTCCAGCTAAGGTGCATTCACACCCTGCAATCAGCGTCATATCAGGGACAGTCTGCAGCTCCCGGCTAAGGTGCATTCACACCCTGCAATCAGCGTCATATCAGGGACTGTCTGCAGCTCCCGGCTAAGGTGCATTCACACCCTGCAATCAGCGTCATATCAGGGACTGTCTGCAGCTCCCAGCTAAGGTGCATTCACACCCTGCAATCAGCGTCATATCAGGGACAGTATGCAGCTTCCAGCTAAGGTGCATTCACACCCTGCAATCAGCCTCATATCAGGACAGTCTGCAGCTCCCAGCTAAGGTGCATTCACACCCTGCAATCACCGTCATATCAGGGACTGTCTGCAGCTCCCAGCTAAGGTGCATTCACACCCTGCAATCAGCGTCATATCAGGGACAGTCTGCAGCTGCCAGCTAAGGTGCATTCACACCCTGCAATCAGCGTCATATCAGGGACTGTCTGCAGCTCCCAGCTAAGGTGCATTCACACCCTGCAACCAGCGTCATATCAGGGACAGTCTGCAGCTCCCAGCTAAGGTGCATTCACACCCTGCAATCAGCGTCATATCAGGGACAGTCTGCAGCTTCCAGCTAAGGTGCATTCACACCCTGCAATCAGCGTCATATCAGGACAGTCTGCAGCTCCCAGCTAAGGTGCATTCACACCCTGCAATCAGCGTCATATCAGGGACTGTCTGCAGCTCCCAGCTAAGGTGCATTCACACCCTGCAATCAGCGTCATATCAGGGACAGTATGCAGCTTCCAGCTAAGGTGCATTCACACCCTGCAATCAGCCTCATATCAGGACAGTCTGCAGCTCCCAGCTAAGGTGCATTCACACCCTGCAATCACCGTCATATCAGGGACTGTCTGCAGCTCCCAGCTAAGGTGCATTCACACCCTGCAATCAGCGTCATATCAGGGACAGTCTGCAGCTGCCAGCTAAGGTGCATTCACACCCTGCAATCAGCGTCATATCAGGGACTGTCTGCAGCTCCCAGCTAAGGTGCATTCACACCCTGCAACCAGCGTCATATCAGGGACAGTCTGCAGCTCCCAGCTAACGTGCATTCACACCCTGCAATCAGCGTCATATCAGGGACTGTCTGCAGCTCCCAGCTAAGGTGCATTCACACCCTGCAATCAGCGTCATATCAGGGACTGTCTGCAGCTCCCAGCTAACGTGCATTCACACCCTGCAATCAGCGTCATATCAGATACAGTATGCAGCTTCCAGCTAAGGTGCATTCACACCCTGCAATCAGCGTCATATCAGGACAGTCTGCAGCTCCCAGCTAAGGTGCATTCACACCCTGCAATCAGCGTCATATCAGGGACTGTCTGCAGCTCCCAGCTAAGGTGCATTCACACCCTGCAATCAGCGTCATATCAGGGACAGTATGCAGCTTCCAGCTAAGGTGCATTCACACCCTGCAATCAGCCTCATATCAGGACAGTCTGCAGCTCCCAGCTAAGGTGCATTCACACCCTGCAATCAGCGTCATATCAGGGACTGTCTGCAGCTCCCAGCTAAGGTGCATTCACACCCTGCAATCAGCGTCATATCAGGGATTGTCTGCAGCTTCCAGCTAAGGTGCATTCACACCCTGCAATCAGCGTCATATCAGGGACAGTCTGCAGCTCACGGCTAAGGTGCATTCACACCCTGCAATCAGCGTCATATCAGGGACTGTCTGCAGCTCCCGGCTATGGTGCATTCACACCCTGCAATCAGCGTCATATCAGGGACTGTCTGCAGCTCCCAGCTAAGGTGCATTCACACCCTGCAATCAGCGTCATATCAGGGACAGTCTGCAGCTCCCAGCTAAGGTGCATTCACACCCTGCAATCAGCGTCATATCAGGGACAGTCTGCAGCTTCCAGCTAAGGTGCATTCACACCCTGCAATCAGCGTCATATCAGGGACAGTCTGCAGCTCCCGGCTAAGGTGCATTCACACCCTGCAATCAGCGTCATATCAGGGACTGTCTGCAGCTCCCGGCTAAGGTGTATTCACACCCTGCTATCAGCGTCATATCAGGGACTGTCTGCAGCTCCCAGCTAAGGTGCATTCACACCCTGCAATCAGCGTCATATCAGGGACGGTCTGCAGCTCCCAGCTAAGGTGCATTCACACCCTGCACTCAGCGTCATATCAGGGACTGTCTGCAGCTCCCAGCTAAGGTGCATTCACACCCTGCAATCAGCGTCATATCAGGGACTGTCTGCAGCTCCCAGCTAAGGTGCATTCACACCCTGCAATCAGCGTCATATCAGGGACTGTCTGCAGCTCCCGGCTAAGGTGTATTCACACCCTGCAATCAGCGTCATATCAGGGACGGTCTGCAGCTCCCAGCTAAGGTGCATTCACACCCTGCACTCAGCGTCATATCAGGGACTGTCTGCAGCTCCCAGCTAAGGTGCATTCACACCCTGCAATCAGCGTCATATCAGGGACAGTCTGCAGCTCTCAGATAAGGTGCATTCACACCCTGCAATCAGCCTCATATCAGGGACAGTCTGCAGCTCCCAGCTAAGGTGCATTCACACCCTGCAATCAGCCTCATATCAGGGACAGTCTGCAGCTCCCAGCTAAGGTGCATTCACACCCTGCACTCAGCGTCATATCAGGGACAGTCTGCAGCTCCCAGCTAAGGTGCATTCACACCCTGCAATCAGCGTCATATCAGGGACAGTCTGCAGCTCCCAGCTAAGGTGCATTCACACCCTGCAATCAGCGTCATATTAGGGACGGTCTGCATCTCCCAGCTAAGGTGCATTCACACCCTGCAATCAGCGTCATATCAGGGACAGTCTGCAGCTTCCAGCTAAGGTGCATTCACACCCTGCAATCAGCGTCATATCAGGGACTGTCTGCAGCTCCCAGCTAAGGTGCATTCACACCCTGCAATCAGCGTCATATCAGGGACAGTCTGCAGCTCCCAGCTAAGGTGCATTCACACCCTGCAATCAACGTCATATCAGGGACTGTCTGCAGCTCCCAGCTAAGGTGCATTCACACCCTGCAATCAGCGTCATATCAGGGACAGTCTGCAGCTCCCAGCTAAGGTGCATTCACACCCTGCAATCAGCGTCATATCAGGGACTGTCTGCAGCTCCCAGCTAAGGTGCATTCACACCCTGCAACCAGCGTCATATCAGGGACAGTCTGCAGCTCCCAGCTAAGGTGCATTCACACCCTGCAATCAGCGTCATATCAGGGACAGTCTGCAGCTCCCAGCTAAGGTGCATTCACACCCTGCAATCAGCGTCATATCAGGGACTGTCTGCAGCTCCCAGCTAAGGTGCATTCACACCCTGCAACCAGCGTCATATCAGGGACGGTCTGCAGCTCCTGGCTAAGGTGCATTCACACCCTGCAATCAGCGTCATATCAGGGACGGTCTGCAGCTCCCAGCTAAGGTGCATTCACACCCTGCAATCAGCGTCATATCAGGGACAGTCTGCAGCTCCCAGCTAAGGTGCATTCACACCCTGCAATCAGCGTCATATCAGGGACAGTCTGCAGCTCCCAGCTAAGGTGCATTCACACCCTGCAATCAGCGTCATATCAGGGACAGTCTGCAGCTTCCAGCTAAGGTGCATTCACACCCTGCAATCAGCGTCATATCAGGGACAGTCTGCAGCTCCCAGCTAAGGTGCATTCACACCCTGCAATCAGCGTCATATTAGGGACGGTCTGCAGCTCCCAGCTAAGGTGCATTCACACCCTGCAATCAGCGTCATATTAGGGACGGTCTGCACCCTCTAATGAATATTTACTGTCTGTGCTCACGACCAGTACATGTATGTCTAGGATAGACTCTGTCCTTTTGTACACACTGATCCCATTGTGACTGACACCCCCATCGTGGTAAAATGCAACGAATGTGCGAGGACGGAACGGGGCTACATGATGCGATTTTCCATTATTTAGCTCCGCCTCTTCCATACAGCGCTGTGATTCCCGCTATTATCTCCCTATACTGTCCACTAGGAAGCGGGTGGGATGTGGGAGATCCAGTTACTCTTTCAGGGTCCACAGGGGTCTACCTGAGAAATCGTGAGTCTCCCACAACTTCCAGGAGATGAGGTAAGCATGGTTGGGAGTACGCCGTCAGCGCCACAGACACAGGTGTATGTGTCCCCTCCCCCCAGTTACCTCCCACAAACGCCCACTGAGGGGTATATTTACTAATAGTCTATTGTCAGGTGATTTTCAGTCTATTTTCTGTCCATTTTGAAGATCAGGTGTTTACTAATGGCAAGGAAATCTACCAACCTTCGATAAAGCTGCAGTGCCTGCAGCGAAACGCGTCAGGGGGGAGGCTACTTGGGTCGACAATTAGGTCAATTCTTTTTTTTGTATAATCTGTTTTTATTGTAACAATATAGACTTATAACAAGTTGTAAACATATCTGGGTAACCATCAATGGCAAAATGATGGGACAACATGAGCGTACACAGATTGATAGTCACATGTTCTGTACAGTTATAGTCCACATTAACATTTTGGGTTAAGGAAACATAATAAAGGATAGGTATATAACAAGAAAAAGAAAAAGAAAACATCAAAGGAGTGAGGTGACTGAACCGAGTATGTTAAGAAAAGGAGAGTAAAATATGTGCAATGATTCAAGAGTTAAGCTTATTTGTCTAGGACCCCATTACAAATTGAGTCAGAAAGCAGTTCTACTCTATTTCGTAGAGGAAATGTAAGTCTTATACGACTCGGATGTCTTGTAGTCTATCCAAGGACACCACATAGCAGTAAATTCCAAACGCCTGTCCCCAGCGCTCATTAATACATCTTCCATGTTCATGTAGTAATCTAATCTGGAGAACCAGGTATACCTTGTGGGGGGGCTGACAGATTTCCACATTGTGGGGATCACTGCTCGTGCGGCATTGCCCAGGTGTCGTAATAACGATGACTTGTAGGTAGAGATTGGGGTAGTGGAATGAGTTAGTAACCAAAAGGCCGGGTCAGATGGGACGGAAGTATGTAAAATAGCATTGGAGGTTGAGATTACGTCATCCCAGTAATTTTTAATAAGGGGGCAAGTCCACCAGATGTGTAGTAGAGAACCTAGGTCCCTATGACATCTCCAGCAGGTAGGTGAGATGGATGGGGAAATGACATGTAAGAGAGTGGGGTGTCTGTACCACCTCATCAGGATCTTATATTGCGTTTCTCTAACCTGGATACAGATGGAGCTCTTATGGGTTTTAAGAAAGATAGAGTCCCATTCCTTGTCCGAGAGTGAGATGTTTAGATCCCTCTCCCACTTTTGAATAAAATGGGGAGGTGTCGGGGAGTCAGACGCACATAGGAGTTTGTACAGGGTGGAGACAGTGTGTATGGGATTCATAGGGGCCACGCACATTTTTTCAAACGCGGTCAGCTCCCTTGATGCCTCACGGTATGCATTATCTGTGTGTAGGAAGTGTCGGACCTGCAGGAATTTCCAGAAGTCTGTCCGTGGGATCTCCCATTTTTCTCGTATCTCCGAAAACTGTTTAACCCCGGATGGGTGGACCAACTGCCCCACTCTAAAGAGTCCCTCTAGCGCCCAGTTTTGATAATATCCCAGTGAGAGGCCAGGTGGGAAGGTCGGATTGCTCAGAAAGGAGGTGAGGGGGCCAAAAACAGAAGAGATGCACGATCTTCGTCGTGTCCCCTTCCAAAAAGAAAGTGTAGGAGAAATGGTCGGGTGAGGGCGTAGTAGTTTGGGCAAGGCCGGGAGCCACGGGAAGATTTCTGGGAACAGTTGCAAGCATGAACCTTCTAAGACCACCCATTGTTTAATCTCCCGGCTCCTGGTCCAATCTAAGACTCTGTTCAAGAGGATTGCTTGGTAGTAGATTTCAATATCTGGTAACAGGAAACCACCCTTCTGGGGTGGTCGAGTCAGGATTGATCTTTTGATTCTAGGTCTCTTACGACGCCAAATAAATTGCTGGATCAAAGATCTCACAGTCCGGAACCAGGAGTCGGGGATCTGAATTGGTAAGGTCTGAAGGAGATAGAGCAGTTTGGGTAACGTGTTCATCTTTACAACGTTGATTCTACCTAGCCAAGAGAGATTATGATATTGCCATCTGCAATAGTCATTTCTAATGGCTTGGAGAATGGGGTGGAAGTTCAAGGACAATAGACGTGAGGGGTCGCTAGATAGCTGAACTCCCAGGTATGTGATGTGGGAGTCCCTCCACTGAAAGGGAAATGTAGCTTTCAAGCCGGTTAAGACCGAATGGGGGGTTGAGATATGAAGGGCATAGGATTTGGATGTGTTGATTTTAAAGCCTGATAGTGAGCTGAAAATGTCCAACTCGCTCATCAGGTTGGGGAGCGAGTGTGCGGGGTCTGTGACCGTCGTCAGCAGATCATCTGCAAATAGAGCAAGTTTATAATCTATATCCCCTACTTGTAGTCCCTTAATCTTGTCATTAGCCCTAATCGCCCTGGCCAGGGCTTCAATACAAAGGACGAAAATCAGGGGGGACAAGGGGCAGCCCTGTCTCGTTCCATTACTGATAAGAAAGTTATCAGAGAGGGTCCCGTTAACCCGTACTTTAGCTGATGGTTGTGTATACAAAGATAGTATTCTATGGAGGGCTCGTGGGCCCAGCCCAATATGCTCCAGCACCGCTCTCATGAAATCCCAATTTACCCTGTCGAAGGCCTTTTCGGCATCTGTAGACAATAGTACAGTGGATGTCTTACTGCTAGAGGCCAAATGGATTAGATTGAGGAGTTTAGTCGTATTATCTTTAGCTTCACGACCGGGTACGAAGCCCACTTGGTCGTTATGGACGAGCGACGGGAGAAATTCATTCAGTCTAAGAGCCATTAATTTCGCAAAGAATTTGAGATCTATATTAAACAGGGAAATTGGCCTGTAGCTGGAGCATACTGAGGGGTCCTTTCCTTGTTTAGGGATCACCGTAATATGGGCCTCAAGTGATTGTTTGGAGAAGTGGGTTTCGGCGGATATGGAGTTAAAGGCCCGCAGTATTTTGGGAGCAAGAACTTCTTTAAACATCTTATAATAGGTGGCTGTGAAGCCGTCTGGGCCCGGACTTTTACGTAGGGGGGCGATAGAGATAACATGTTCCACCTCGGTTAAAGTGAAAGGTACTTCTAAAGATTTCCAGGCAGACCTTGATAGTTGAGGAAATGCCACATCGGCTAGATATTTCCTGGCTCTTAACATATTGGAGAGAGGGTCATGGGCCTGGGAAGGGTCACCTAGGTTATATAGAGTATTATAATAGTTTTTAAAGCATGCTGCTATCTCCGGGGATTTAAAGCATGTGGAGCCCGTGTTATTTTTCATTGAATAAATGAAGGAGGCCAATCTCTGGGATCTAAGTGATTGGGCCAAGAGCCTGCCTGGTTTATTCCCCCACTTATAATATTTACTATTACATCTACGCAAGGAGGCTTGGGTTTTGTTATTAAGGGTTGTTCGGAGTTGTGCTCGGGCCGCAGACAGCTCCACCAAGTCCGATGGGGTCAGGGAGGATTTGTGGCGGGTTTCTAAGGCATGAATTTTATGTAATAATGTAGTGATCAAGGCCTGACTGTTTTTCTTCACAAATGAGCCTAATTGGATCAGTTTACCCCGTATGACACATTTGTGGGCCTCCCAGATCGTAATGTCAGATACCTCTCCTGTATCGTTAATATCAAAGTTATCGGATAGTGCCTTATCCAATTCTGATTTGCAATATGTATCATATAGGAGCGATTCATTAAGGCGCCAGGTCCAAGGACCGGGGGTACGAGAGGGGGCCGATAGGGACAAGGATACTGGGGCATGGTCTGACCACGTGATGGAGCCAATAGAGGCATCTACGATTAGGGGGAGGTGTCTATGGCTTATAGGTCAATTCTTACTGCCGTATCACACCCAGACCAACTACTGGACTTTGCCATCTGCAGAAAAAACGAGACAAATCCTTCACAACTGGAAACACCATCAACCCTTTTCTTCATAAAGAGGACACCGTGTTATAATGAGGATCCCAAACCTGGCTGGTTTTGAGCAAAACATCAGAGACACTCTTATGGGACTACACCTCTAGCGGTTTTCGGGTAAAGTGTATTGGTGTGACTGCGCTGTCAGTCTGTTTCCATCTTCTACATGATCCAGATTTATCAATAGGAACGGATGTTAATGTGATAGGCAGTTACGAATATATGACCCATAATTGCTGTTTTTATTGCCTAAAATTGTCTTTGGATTTTTGTATCCAATTTTTAATGAGGCCTAATTTCATGTTTTATTAAATTGAAAATTCTTTATCACTCAATCCTTCTTATTACAATTTACACTCAGTATTTCAACTAGCGCTGCTATTTTTTCTTTGGTTTACTAATGGCACAATGGACTGAAAATCAGCTCAAAATCACCAGAATTTAGACTGAAATAGAATATAGACCAAAACATTGGAACTTTAACAAAGAACTTTAACAATCTGACTTTTGGTAAAGCTCTTATTTATCAACAAACTGACTCAAAGTCGCTAAACGCTGACAGATCTGAAACTGGTTTATTTAACTTAAAAACATGAGCAATTGGCTGAAACCACAATATGGTGCCTGTAACAGGGGAGCAAAGCACGTGGGGCTCTCCGGCTGTCATGTAAAGCCACAGCAATGCTATTATATTGTTAGGAATAAGCAAATTAGCACTTTCATGAAGATGTTTGGGGGTAATAGAGTGCATGTGACCTGTTTTGGCCAATAGGGTAGCATTTGTATAATGAAGTCGATTTTGAATGGAACAGGTTTAGAACTCCAAATAGAAATCAATGCACAATCGACATCAGAATGGAACCCAAAAAAATCGGCTGTCAGTAAATGATTTACAGTACTGTGCTAAAGTTTTAGGCACGCGTGGCAAAAACGCTGCAAGGTAAGAATGCTGTCAATAATAGAAGTGTTAATGGTTTATTTTTATCAATTAAAAAAATGCAAAATGAATGAACGAAAGAGAAATCTAACTGAAAACAATATATGGTGTGACCGCCCCTTGCCTTCAAAACAGCATCAATTCTTCTAGGTACACTTGCACAAAGTCAGGGATTGTGTAGGATTATAGTAAGGTGTATGATTACATATTCCGCAGCGCGTTACAGTTTAATATTTGCCCATTCACATGGGTACCTGCCACAGTGGAGTTTACAATCCATTGCCTCAGAAAAGGATGGCGGGGATGGGGGGGGGGGGGCTGGACTGCACACCCTAATTTTCATCATAATGAGAAGTGCTGCCATGCAGAGGCCTATTATCAGTACTTTGTGCGTGCGCAGGACCCTGCAAGACAGGACAGCAGTAGACTGTCATTGACTGAAAGTCTGCTGTCATCTGGGGGTGGGGGGGTGGGGAGGGGGCAGCCTCTGTTTGTGAATTCAGAGGTGTGTTGCCGCTGTTGCAGGGGAGGGAAAAGACCAGGGATTTCCCCTGTGCTAGGCAGCTTGTGCGGTCCGATGGTAAGTCAGCGTTCTAGGAGGCAGGTGGGATCACTACTGGAGAAGGAGGCGTCTGACTGTAACAGAAGCCTTCTGCTGCATCACCATACAGCGCTATCACTGCTGCCTCCAATGAAGTGACGGCACCTCCAGCCACATCTGACTCAGGCCCTCTAAGTACTTAGTATTCTGTTAATCAGATCAATTAAAATAAACTCTACAATTTAACATGGAGGATAAATGAGGTTCTTAGGACGTTTGGCCAAAAATGCATGGCCATCTACCACGTCAAGGTGGACCTCATTAGGTGGGTCCCTAGCATCCCTAATACTAACACATTTTATCAATGTATCTAGGATTGACCTATAATCCACATAGACACACACACATACATACATACAATAGGATTACTTTTTGCCAGCAGCCAATTGACCTACAAGTATGTGTTTGCAGTTTGACAGCAAAGTCGAGGACCAGAAAGGGGACTGCCATGTCGGTGGACCTGAAAGGGGACTGTGTACCTGGAAGGGGACTGCGGCATCGGTGGACCCCCGGACCCTGCTTCCTCATTTACATGCCCCATCCCACCAATTGAACAGCTGATATATCGTCCAGCGTGTACCCCGCATATGAATGCATATAAAAAACTAATAATCATTTTTTCGTCTTTCTCATTTCATTTTCTTTTTTCCTCCCTCTTTATCGTCTGCTCTTTTCCTTTTCATTCTTCTTTTCTCCGTGTTTATACCAACATGCATCTGATCCGTATGTTACTCTCGTGTGCGGCAGATGGAATGAGCAGAAAGGATCGTAACACTACAGAATAAAAGTAGGAGCCTATACATAGAGTTCAGATTACACTGAATTCATATTTAAATGAATACAAAGAAATGCACAGCAAAAGGTGTTATAAAGTCACTGCTGTCCACAACACACAGAGGATGTCATTGCCTACATTAGTTCCTTCCCTACTAGGTAGCAGAATCTTAATTCCAGCCGCTCTGCCCAAAATAGAAACACGGATCAGCGCCACCTGGTGGAAGATGTTGTAGCATCAATGATGGAGATACAAGGACTAAACATCAGAGAGAGACACCGCACATCCATGCAAAGAGGTGGTGGAGCCAGGGCTGGGCTGCCCTTCTGGCATTTGCCAGGAGGGCCGATCCAGCCACACAGAGATGTGCTGGCTGATCAATGCAGCCTCTGCTCAGCCATCCAGCACACAGAGATATGGGGTGTGCAATGAGGCCACACCCCATGATGCATGACCACTCCCCCCATTGCAGGGGCATGCGGTCACATAAATGCCAGGGCTTTAATACAGCCCCAGTCCGTCTCTGGGTGGAGCTATAAAGTTACGAGGTGTGACTATTAAATAACCAGACTATGGGCCTGATGTATCAATAGTTATTTGCGTTAAAAAAAAAAAAAGAGTTAAATGTCACTTTTCTATACTTTTCACATTTTTGAAGTATCGTCTGAATGTACGTTTTTTTCGATCTTATTTATCGGGGGGTTTTCGCAAAATTATACTTTTCTCGGGGGGGTTTCACATTTTTTCAACTTCTATTGAAAATGAATGGGAGCCTTGTGTATCATTGGTTTCTCGTGTAAATTGTCTGAAACTTTTCATAACTATTTTTCGCCGGCTCTTACTGGCGAGCTTTGTAATAGACCATGATTGTTCTTGTAGTTACACCTGTAAAATGTGTTTTTTTACTAAAAGTATATGCTTAAATTCTTTTTTTTTTTAAATTATACATATATATGTTGAACTAGTTTTAAAATGTACTTATCTTTACTATATGTTTACTTATAACATTTCTATGATCATTGTTTGTTTGTGAGACTCAATAGTTTTGTTGGAAGTAAACACTACTAAAGGCCAGAGGAATTTCATCTTAGTCACATGATGTTCTTAGCACTCGTTTGAATAACCAATAGAATTGTGTTATTAAAAGTTCCCTCCCCTTTCATTGTTTTCTTATAGCATCCCCTAGTAACATAGTTATTAGTTATACTTTTCTCCAGCTCTGAAACAGAAGCATGCGCACTACATTTAATTTTCCCCGGAAATGCGATAAAACCACCGAAAAGTAGATTGCGATATTGTCGCACTTTTGGGCTTTTGTCACATTTTCGATAAAAAAAAAAAAAAAAAAAAGATACAAAAAAGACACAATAAGTGACGAAAAAAATGTAGAAACTTACTGCATTTTTGATACATCAGCCCCTGTATTTGTAAGAAATAAACCGTACAGCGTCTAATCACGTAGACAGAGGGACTGGGGGCATGCCAGCAGTTCACAGAGCGACGGAAAACGTGGGCATGGATCGAGATTGGGGCATTACCATGAAGGCATGCACCCTTTTCTCTGAAGACACGCCCCCTTTTCTGACAGGAGTCCCGCTTCATCCTTCATCAAAGTTGGGAGGTATGATATTGTCCGTCAACTCAGCATCCAAATAATAGCAGAAATGGTAAACATCGCCAAAGAAACTGTTAGGCAAGTTTTGCATCAAGATCTTAACATGACAAACGCTACATAGAAACATAGAATTTGGATGGTAAATAAGTGTCACATATCACAGATGAATAAATGAATGCTAACCTGTACTTCAGAACTGAATGAGACCCAGAACAGAGGTGCAAAGTCTAACGTGCTGGTGATTTTCACCAGGGATCACCACAAGGAGGTTTTAACTTCACTGCGCCCAGCACGAAGGTCGCGGCCCTCTGCCTGGGTTTTCCTGGAAAACACTGGAGCTGGCATAGGTAATCTGCTGTGAGATGAATAGACATGGAGACAACAGACTGAGTCGGAGCTGGATGGAAAGGTCAGGAACAGGTGCAGAGACAGGGAGCAGACACTAGGAACCAGGAATGGAACACAGGGTAAGCAGGAACCAAGAATGGAGCACAGGGTAAGCTGGCACCAGGAATGGAGCACTGGGTAAGCAGGAACCAGGAATGGAGCACTGGGTAAGCAGGAACCAGGAATGGAGCACAGGGTAAGCAGGAACCAAGAATGGAGCACATGGAAAGCAGGAACCAGGAAAGAAGAACAGGGTAAGCAGGAACCAGGAATGGAGCACAGGGTAGGCAGGAACCAGGAAAGGAGCACATGGTAAGCATTAACCAGGAATTGAGCACAGGGTAAGTATTAACCAGGAATGCAGCACAGTGTAGGCAGGAACCAGGAATGGAGCAAATGGAAAGCAGGAACCAGGAAAAACAGGGTAAGCAGGTACCAGGACTGGAGCACTGGGTAAGCAGGAACCAGGAATGGAGCACAGGGAAAGCATAAACCAGGAATGGAGCATGGGGTAGGCAGGAACCAGGAATTGAGCACTGGGTAAGCAGGACTCAGGGATGGAGCACAGGGTAGGCAGGAACCAGGAATGGAGCACAGGGTAGGCAGGAACCAGGAATGGAGCACAGGGTAGGCAGGAACCAGGAATGGAGCACATGGAAAACAGAAACCAGGAACGAAGCACAGGGTAGGCAGGAACCGGGAACGGAGCACTGGGTAAGCAAGAACCAGGAATGGAGCACGGGGTAGGCAGGAACCAGAAATGGAGGACTGGGTAAGCAGGACCCAGGAATGGAGCACAGGGTAGGCAGGAACTAGGAATGTAGCACACGGTAGGCAGGAAGCAGGAAAGCAGGAACTAGGAATGGAGCACAGGGTAGGCAGGGGTCACGAATGGAGCATGCACTTGGTAAGCAGGAACCAGGAATGGAGCACAGGGTAAGCAGGAACCAGGAATGGAGCACAGGGTAGGCAGGAACCATGAACAAAGCACTGGGTAAGCAGGAACCAGGAATGGAGCACTGGATAAGCAGGAACCAGGAATGGAATACTGGGTAAGCAGGAACCATGAATGGAGCACAGGGTAGGCAAGAACCAGGAATGGAGCACAGGATAAGGAGGAACAAGGAATGGAGCACTGGGTAAGCATGAACCAGGAATGGAGCACAGGGTAGGCAGGAACCAGGAATGGAGCACATGGTAAGCAGGAACCAGGAATGGAGCACAGGGTAAGCAGGAACCAGGAATGGAGCACTGGGTAAGCAGGAACCAGGAATGGAGCACTGGGTAAGCAGGAACCAGGAATGGTGCACAGGGTAAGCAGGAACAAGGAATGGAGCACTGGGTAAGGAGGAACAAGGAATGGAGGAACGGAGCACACGGAAAGCAGGAACCACCCACCCACAGATCCGCTACAGTCCCAGACACCAACGCCACCGAACCCAGTAAGTACGTGCCGGTTTCCAACGAATTGTGACAATGAGAACCACTTGGCCCATCTAGCCTGCCATTAACACATGTACACACGCGTGCACAGACATACATACTCACACACACACACAGGTTAATAACTGGGAGAATATACATGGTGGGAAAGGAACCCATGATCTCAGTGCTGTGAGGCAGTAACCATTACACCATCTGTAAGTCTGTGCTCTGATGGTTCCAAAGCTTCTCACTGCCGAGCAGAAGGAAAATCCAAAGCAAATTTGTACAGACATTTTGGAACAAACTCAAGCGGATTCACCTTTCTTAGATAAAGGTATTGCCGGGGATGAAACATGGATCTTCCAGTACTGTCCTGAGACACAACGCCAGTCCATGCAATGGAAACACCATCATCTCCAAGAATGAAGAGAGCACATCAAAGCAAATCCAGATTCAATGCCATGCTAATTGTTTTCTTTTAAAACAAGGGTGTTATTTTGGCAGAGTGGGCACCAGAAGGCGCAACAGTGAATCGGGATCCGGTCTGAAGATTGACAGTGTCTAGGTCGACAATGTTTAGGTCGACAACTATATGTCAATATGTTTTCAAGATCGACATGGGTTCTAGGTCGACATGTTCTAGGTTGACAGGTCAAAATGTCGCCATGCGTTTTTCAAAAATTTTTATAACTTTTTCATACTTAACGATCCGCGTGGACTATGATTAGAACGGTAACCTGTGCCAAGCGCAGAGGTAGCGGAGCGAGGCACCTTGCCTGAAGCATGGCAAGCCATGCGAGGGGACACGGTGCACTAATTGGGCTTCCCGGTCACTGTACGGAGAAAACGACACCAAAAAAAACTGAAAAACTCATGTCGACCTTTTGACCTGTTGACCTAGAACATTTCGATCTAGAAACCCTGTCGACCTTCAAACCCTGTCGACCTAAACATTGTCGACCTAGACACTGTCGATCTAACTATCCACACCCCAGTGAATCAGCATTACTACAAAACTGTTCTAGAAACTTTGCGGGAAAGAATCAGAAGAAAGAGACCAGAGTTGTGGAAATTGGTTCCATCCTCAATCAGGATAATGCACCAGTGCACACAGCGCTCTCTGTGATGCAGCATTTGGCCGAGAAACAGATTGCAGTGCTAGATCACCCTCCACACTCACCAGATCTGGCACCGGGTGATTTCTTTCTTCTCCCTTAAGTCAAATCTATACTCAAGGGAACCCGTTCTGCATCGGTTACTGAGGTACAGCAGAAAACGGCGGAGCTGTGAGACAGCCGACAGATAATGAGCTACAGCGCGGCTCTGACCAATGGAGAGTAAGAATGCAGCGCTGTGTGGGTGCAGAAGGGGAACACATGGAAGGGGAATGGACTTATAATGTACTGATTAGAATTATAGCATCAGTCTCGTTATTGAATAGCCACATTTCGTATGTTAGTTAGGAGTAATGTACTAAGCCTTGGAGAGAGAGTGAAAGTGGACGGAGATAAAGTAGCAGCCAATCAGCTCCTAAGTGTCATTTTTCATACACAGCCTGTAACATGACATGTAAAATGACAAGAGCTGATTGGCTGGAACTTTATCTCTCTCCATTTTATCACTCTTATCCAAGGCTTAGGGGGTCATTCCGAGTTGATCGCTCGCTAGGTGTTTCTAGCAGTCGTGCAAAAGCCTAGTCCCCGCCCACCGGGGAGTGTATTTTCACTTTGCAAGTGTGCGATCACCTGTGCAGCCGCGCGGCAGCAAACACATTTTGTGCAGTTTCTGAGTAGCCCAGGAATTACTCAGCCGCTGCGATCACTTCAGCCTGTCCGCGGCCGGAATTGACGTCAGACACCCGCCCTGCAAACGCTTGGACACGCCTGCGTTTTTCCAACCACTCCCAGAAAACGGTCAGTTGCCACCCGCAAACGCCCTCTTCCTGTCAGTCTACTTGCGATCGGCTGTGCGAATGGATTCTTTGTAAAATCCATCGCTCAGCAATGATCCGCTTTGTGCCCGTACAACGCACCTGCGCATTGCGGTGCATGCGCAGTAGTGCCCTGATCGCTGCACAATGAAAACCGCTAGCGAGCGAACAGATCTGAATTAGGCCCTTTGTCTGCTATCCAGGCTTATTTCCAAGACGTCCCATGGTAGCCCCCCATGCAGATACTGTTTATGCCCGTGTAGGATCCGGTATGAAATACTCGGCCACCACCCGAGTGGGAATAAGGGGCGTGGGTCGGGATTCTGACCGCCGGTATTTCCATGACTGTTGGTATTCAGGCGTCGGGATCCTGAATGCCGGGATCCGACAGCTGGGTTAATAATCCTGTTGAGGACACTATTTGCCCCGGTCAGTGCACTGTAGCCACGCACCGGCCATAGACGTGCCCCGGTCAGTGCACTGTAACCACTCACCGGCCATAGACGTGCCCCGGTCAGTGCACTGTAACCACGCAGCGGCCGTAGACGTGCCCCGGTCAGTGCACTGTAACCACGCACCGGCCATAGACGTGCCCCGGTCAGTGCACTGTAACCACGCACCGGCCATAGACGTGCCCCGGTCAGTGCACTGTAACCACGCACCGGCCGTAGACGTGCCCCGGTCAGTGCACTGTAACCACGCACCGGCCATAGACGTGCCCCGGTCAGTGCACTGTAACCACGCACCGGCCATAGACGTGCCCCGGTCAGTGCACTGTAACCACGCACCGGCCATAGACGTGCCCCGGTCAGTGCACTGTAACCACGCACCGGCCATAGACGTGCCCCGGTCAGTGCACTGTAACCACGCACCGGCCGTAGACGTGCCCCGGTCAGTGCACTGTAACCACGCACCGGCCATAGACGTGCCCCGGTCAGTGCACTGTAACCACGCACCGGCCATAGACGTGCCCCGGTCAGTGCACTGTAACCACGCACCGGCCATAGACGTGCCCCGGTCAGTGCACTGTAACCACGCACCGGCCGTAGACGTGCCCCGGTCAGTGCACTGTAACCACGCACCGGCCATAGACGTGCCCCGGTCAGTGCACTGTAACCACGCACCGGCCATAGACGTGCCCCGGTCAGTGCACTGTAACCACGCACCGGCCATAGACGTGCCCCGGTCAGTGCACTGTAACCACGCACCGGCCATAGACGTGCCCCGGTCAGTGCACTGTAACCACGCACCGGCCATAGACGTGCCCCGGTCAGTGCACATAGACGTGCCGGTCAGTGACTGTAACCACGCACCGGCCATAGACGTGCCGGTCAGTGACTGTAACCACGCACCGGCCATAGACGTGCCCCGGTCAGTGCACTGTAACCACGCACCGGCCATAGACGTGCCCCGGTCAGTGCACTGTAACCACGCACCGGCCAAAGACGTGCCCCGGTCAGTGCACTGTAACCACGCACCGGCCAAAGACGTGCCCCGGTCAGTGCACTGTAACCACGCACCGGCCAAAGACGTGCCCCGGTCAGTGCACTGTAACCACGCACCGGCCATAGACGTGCCCCGGTCAGTGCACTGTAACCACGCACCGGCCAAATACGTGCCCCGGTCAGTGCACTGTAACCACGCACCGGCCACAGACGTATTACCTCAGAATTACGGCACCTACTGTGGTAATGACAGGAAAACTGCGATTTGCATTTATATGAGTCAGTGGTGCGATAACTGCAAAGCACGCATCATATAACGGGCGGCCATTATAAAGCCCCTTTATATATAGAATTCTGTATCATTTTATACATTACCTCAAAAGTATTATTTTTTTACACAAAAACTCTATAGAGAGCAATGGCCAGACGACGCTGATATCAAACCTGAATACGAGTATGTTATCTGGGGGAGTTCAATTGATCCCAAAAGGGCCGTTGTGCCCCCTCCTCACACCACTCACAGCAGGAAGAGTCTTTAGAAGCTTTCACGAAAGGAGAGCCCTGTAAGCATCTGCGTAGAAAGTTCCTGGGACGGTCAGATGCCAACGTGACAGAAGATCTAATCATAACTCCCAACATTGGGGGGCGTCACCTTGTGATAATAGGCCACACCCCCTGATGTGCGCCATCCCCATTTCTTGTGACACTGGGGCGAGCCCAGCACTCACCCCGACACTATATGAATGCCTGGCCTTGGGTGGGGTTACTTCTACTAATCGCTGGGAAGAGATCCTGTCGGAGCCACTGTTCCGGCGACTCAGTAATGATACATTCAGATGAGTCAGGATTCCTTATTGCGCATTGTGGCGATAAGGAATCCCTACTAACCACGGGCCGACCTCAAGGATTCATAAATATGCCCCCCAATATCTTTGGAATCAGCCAGGGAATTGCAGACGATGTTGCAGGCCTGCGTTACTTGGATAACTAGGGGACAGGTTTATGAACAACTTGCAAATCATTGAAAGTAGACTGAATTTTGGAATTGGAAACCAGGGATGGCGCAAGCAATGGGGTGCCTCAGCTATTGCAACACCCCTCCCACTTCAATGCAAGTAAATGTATGTCACTTATTCAGTGTTTTAGACCCCTTCACTATAACCATTGTCGCCCTCAGAAAGAGAAACCTCTGTTGGGTGTGGGCAACAGCTGCTATTAAACAAGCTGCCACAAGAGGGAGCCGTCCCATGTGTTTAGAAATACAGTACATAGGCCTATGACCCAAAGAGGATTGTATTATATGGCATCCGGTCTCTAGGTCAACAGTAACTAGGTTGACCACTATTGGTCGACAGGGTTTCTAGGTCAACAGGGTCTCTAGGTCGACAGGTCAAAAGGTCAACATGAGTTTTTCAGTTATTTTTCTGTTTTTTGAACCTTTTCATACTTAACGATCCACGCGGACTACAATTGGGAATAGTAACGAGCAAAGCGAGCCATGCGAGGGGACACGGTGCACTAATTGGGGTTCCCGGTCACTGTACGGAGAAAACAACACAATTTTTTTTTTAAACTCATGTCGACCTTTTGAACTGTCGACTTATACCATGTCGACTTAGAAACCCTGTCGACCTAGAAACCCTGTCGACCAATAGTGGTCGACCTAGACACTGTCGACCAAGTTAGTGTCGACCCTCCATACCACACCCGTATTATATAGTGTCGGACCACCAATAGCAGAGATGCCTCGCCGTGGTTTGTGGCATATCCATAAGTTTGCAAATGTATGTAACTAAGATCTCTGCATTTACTATCATATAGGATGTAAATCTCTCCTGGCCTATTTGTAGAGTGCTGGGGGAATATTTTTTTTTTTTTTTTTTGGTCTAGATTAACTCTTTGGTTGCTGGGCCTAAAAATTGATAGAGCCACTGCCACTTGTGTATCCCCAGTGTTTTGCCTGATGAGCGCTATATACTGCACAGAGGTGGTCACAGGGGCCTATTTTGCAAAGAGCCCAATTGCCATCAATATAAACTGGTGATTTTACTGGTTACCACATCGCCATGTATACGAAAGCGGAAATCACAGTGTATTTAATGCTTATTAGTAAAGGATAGTGCACGAGATCCGGTCTAGTCTTGTGTTTCCACTTTCTCATTTCCCCGAGCAGCATATGAAGAAAACCTCCTTATGTTATGGGGCATATGTAATAATTTGGTGGGAAATCTGGAAACAGATGTTTTTGGGGCGATCCCTGCAGGATCTAAGCACCCACAGCATGTAACAAGGAGTAACCGCAGCCGAAATCTCCCGCATTCCCTCCATTTCTGACCACAAAAGCAGCTGTCATAGCTTTCTATGGGGGATGCTACACTGTCAGATTCACTAAGCTCCAGCATGCGGAGCTACTGGGCTACTGTAGCAGTATTTTGTACTAAAGAGGGATCCTCTGGATTTCTCCCCGTCGGCTCCCACTGACGCATGTTCAGAACGACGGCCGTGCCTGCGTAGTTCACACATGTGGTCCGTTATTGGAAGCAGAGCCACTTTGTTTCCTCTTGTCTGCCACTACTGGGAAGCTCTGCCCCAACTTGTTAGGGTCTCCTGCCCTGTGCTGCCACGTCGTCATGGCAACCGGGAGACAAGTGCTAGTGGAGTAACCTGAGCGCAGCTGATACTCCGGTTCGGGTCTTTTGCTGTGCAGTGGTTATAGGCTCTGTGCACGGCAGGGGATCCGGTGCTGGTTTTTGTGCTCACAGTCTGTGAGGTCTGAGTGGGGCGTGGACAGCACCTGCTTTATAAGGCCTCTTTTCAGGGTAAGCAGATGCTGCTGAATCTTTGTTGGTTAGTCAGTTCATGAACGTTAGCCAGTACTGTGTAGCTTTGTATTTGTTTGTTGCTTACTGCAAATAGGCCTGGGAATTTGGTATTACACTCTGCCAATCCAGACCTAGCAGTAAGACTGGAGTCAGTCGTTTAGCTTGCTGGGGTTCTGTTACTACTCTGTGAACTTAGCAAGTTTGCGGCTGTATTCTAAGACTTGCCTGTCTAATCCTGTCTCACTGTGCTAGGTGTCAGGGGTCAGTTTAGTGGCAGTAAGCTAAAACCTGTGCACTGCAAGTGAGAATTTGGATTGTGGAGATTCTCCTTGTGTCTATCATTCCATCTCTGACCAAGGAGTTTACTGCCACACCCGTTGGTAACCCTTTAGGGTTTTGCTGTTGCCCTTAGCAACAGCATTTCGGGTACTCTACGTATTAAAACACAACATCTTGCTTTTTCCATCTTAGCAGTTCTAATACAAGGGAGATACCCAGTTCCTTAGCCTCTGGGCTTCTCTGTTCACTTTGTGTGTATTTTGTTACCCTATCACCTTCTGTGTACGTTATGTCATATCCCCCAGTTTGTCTGTGAGTCCATCTGTTTTGCATAACAGTTCAAACACCAGTACATTCCTGCAGACACTGGAGTGCATAACAGTTCTGACACCAGTACTTTCCTGCTGGCACTGGTGTGCATAACATATTCAGCAGCCAAATACTCCTGTTGAAATTTTGTGGGAATATGGAGCATACCCCTCAAAATACGTTGCAACAGGTGGTCGATCAGGTGCAGGTCCTGACTCGACAATTTAATGATTTGTCCATTAAAATGCACACCTCCCAGGCTGCTGGCGGAGCTCCCGCAGCAGCAGCACCTGCAGGGGTTAAGGAGCCGAAAGTAAATCTCCCGGATCGTTTTTCTGGAGATCGCTCGCAGTTCTTTTGTTTCAAGGAGAGCTGCAAGCTATACTTCCGGCTTAGGCCTCAGTCTTCTGGGTCGGAGATTCAGCGGGTGGGCATAGTGATTTCCTTGCTACAAGGAGACCCACAGGTCTGGGCATATGGGTTGCAGCCTGACTGTCCGTCGCTTAAAAGTGTTGATGCTTTTTTTACGGCACTGGGCATGTTGTATGATGACCCTGACAAGACGGCCTCAGCCGAGGCTCAGATTTCGATCCTTAAGCAAGGGCGCAGGCCAGTTGAGGTTTACTGTACGGAGTTTCGGAGGTTGGCCCATGATACCCAGTGGAATGACCCAGCCCTGAGACACCAGTACCGAAGAGGTCTTTCTAACCAGATAAAGGACCAACTGGTACAATATCCCTTGCCTGATAGCTTGGATCAGCTCATGCAGTTATCCATCCGGGTGGATAGACGGCTGAGAGAGCGTAGGCTTGAAAGGGAGACTGAGATTTCCTTCCTTCCCAAGGGAACCTCAGACTCTGAGGAATTTTCTGAGGAGCCTATGCAGATTGGGGCTACCCGCCTCTCCTCGCGTGAGAAGACGCGGAGGAGACAGCAGGGGTTGTGTTTGTACTGTGGGAATAAAGGTCATGTGGTAGTATCATGCCCAGAAAAGCCGGAAAACTTCAGGGCCTGAGGGTGATGGGAAATATCCTGTCAGGCCAGAAGTCAGAATTTCCCAAGAAGACTTTTATCATTCCGGTGACCTTGAAGATCCTCGGTCAAACTGTCAAGACTGAGGCCTTTGTGGACAGTGGGGCCGACGGGGTTTTTATGGACCGCCAATTCGCCCTGAAACACTCTGTTCCCTTAGTACCCTTGGCATCGGAAATTGAGATTTGTGGGTTAAACGGGGAACCATTATCCCAAGGTAAAATTACCTCTTGCACTAGCCAGATTTCTTTGTTTATTGGAGCCACACACTCTGAAAAATTGTCCTTTTATGTGACTGTCTGTACTTTTGCCCCATTGGTGTTGGGGTTACCCTGGTTAAGGGCCCACAATCCTCAATTTGACTGGGTCTCTGGGGAGATTCTTAGTTGGGGTACTGATTGTTTCAGGAGTTGCTTGAGCCTTCCAGTCAGGCTCTCGCAGCTAAGTTTGCCAGGATTGCCAGGGTGTTATGCAGATTTTGCGGACGTGTTCTCCAAAAAAGTTGCAGAGGTACTGCCTCCCCATCGCCCCTATGACTGTGCCATTGATTTGTTGCCAAATGCTAAGCTTCCCAAGAGCAGGTTGTACTCCCTGTCACGTCCTGAGACTCAGGCTATGGCAGAGTACATTCAGGAGAACTTGGCTTAGGGATTTATCAGACCTTCACAGTCTCCAGTTGGGTCGGGGTTCTTCTTCGTGGGTAAAAAGGACGGTTCGTTGCGACCCTGCATCGACTTCAGGGAATTGAACCGTATCACGATTAAAAACTCATACCCACTGCCTCTCATTTCGGTCTTGTTTGACCAGCTTCGTACTGCCACCATTTTTTCTAAGATTGACCTACGCGGTGCGTACAATCTAATCCGAATAAGAGAGGGGGATGAATGGAAGACTGCCTTTAATACCCACTCAGGGCATTATGAATATTTGGTGATGCCTTTTGGGCTCTGTAATGCCCCGGCAGTCTTCCAGGATTTCATGAATGATGTGCTCAGGGAATATTTGGATAGATTCTTAGTTGTATACTTAGATGACATCCTAATCTTCTCCCATTCCCTGGAGGAACATCGGAAGCATGTACGCTTAGTCCTCCAGAAACTCAGAGACCACCGGCTTGGGGCAAAGCTGGAGAAGTGCGAATTTGAAGTTCAGCAAATCGCATTTCTAGGATATATTATCTCCCCAGAAGGTTTCCAAATGGAGGGTTCCAAGGTACAGGCAGTCCTGGATTGGGTGCAGCCCACTAGTTTGAAGGCGCTTCAGCGTTTCCTGGGCTTTGCGAATTTTTATAGACGATTTATCGCTGGATTTTCGTCTATAGTGGCGCCCTTGGTGGCACTCACTAAGAAAGGGGCGGATGTTGCTCACTGGTCTTGTGAGGCTAAAGCGGCTTTTGCCCGTCTCAAAAGGGCATTTGTTTCGGCCAAGGTGCTGCGACACCCAGATCCAGAGCGTCCTTTTGTGGTGGAGGTGGATGCCTCTGAGATGGGTATTGGGGCAGTGCTTTCTCAGATGGGAGTGTCTGATAATCGCCTTCATCCCTGTGCTTACTTTTCCCGTAAATTTTCGCCTGCCGAGATGAATTATGACGTGGGTAACCGGGAATTGTTGGCTATTAAGGATGCACTCGAGGAGTGGAGACACTGGCTTGAGGGGGCTAAGTTTGTGGTCTCAATTCTCACTGACCATAAGAATCTGGCATATTTAGAGTCAGCGAAGCGTCTCAATGCCAGGCAGGCACGATGGGCTTTGTTTTTTGCTCGCTTTAATTTTTTGATAACATATCGCCCTGGGTCAAAAAACATCAAGGCTGATGCGCTCTCGCGGAGTTTTGCTCCAATCCAGGAGACCACCGAGGAGCCGTTGCCCATTGTTTCCCCATCATGTATTAAAGTGGGCATTACCCAGGACCTCTTATCATTAGTCCTTAGAGCACAGGAGCAGGCTCCTCCAGACCTTCCGGTAGGTCTTTTGTTTGTGCCTCCTAGGTTAAGACAGCGAGTGTTCCTGGAATTCCATGCCAAGAAGTCGGCAGGTCACCCGGGTATTGCCAGAACTCGGGAGTTGCTATCTAGGGCGGTGTGGTGGCCCTCGGTGGCTAAGGATGTGGATCAGTGGGTTCGGGCATGTGACATCTGTGCCCGAAATAAGACTCCTAGAGGGGTTCCTGTTGGCCCATTACATCCACTCTCTATCCCATCTAAGCCATGGACCCACATTTCAATGGATTTTGTGGTGGACTTGCCCAAATCCTCGGGGATGACAGCCATCTGGGTTGTCGTTGACAGGTTTTCGAAGATGGCGCACTTCGTTCCACTGGTTGGGCTGCCATCAGCCAGACGCCTGTCTGAATTATTTATGCTGCATGTTGTGCGTCTCCACGGGTTGCCACTTGATGTGGTCTCTGACCGCGGATCCCAGTTTGTGGCCAAATTCTGGAGGACATTTTGTTCCGATCTCCAGATTTCTGTCAGCTTGTCGTCAGGCTACCATCCGCAGTCTAATGGGCAGACTGAAAGGGTGAACCAGTCCTTGGAGCAGTTCCTCAGGTGTTATGTCTCCAAGTGTCAGACTGACTGGGTTGCTCACCTGTCCATGGCGGAGTTTGCCTATAACAACGCGGCTCACTCTGCTACAGGGATCTCTCCCTTCCTTTGTGTGTATGGGCATCATCCTAAGGCCAATTCTTTTGACCCCGTGGACTCCACGCCTGGTGGTTCCTCTGTGGTTTCGGTCCTTAGAGGTATTTGGCGGAAAGTGAAGAAAGCCCTTGTGTCTGTGTCATTAGTGACCAAAAGGGTTTTTGATAAGCGGAAAAGACCCTGCAGCTTCAAATTAGGAGACTTCGTCTGGTTGTCTACCAAGAATTTGAAGTTGAGACAGCCATCTCATAAGTTAGGGCCCCGGTTCATCGGCCCTTATAAGATCACCAGGGTTATCAATCCGGTGGCATTTCAGTTAGATCTGCCCCGTTCTTTGGGTATCAATAAAACATTTAATTGTTCCCTTTTAAAACGGGCGATTAGTAATCCTTCTACCAGTGGAAGACCTTCCCCTCTTCTGATACGTGGCCAGAGGGAGTTTGTTGTTGAAAGGATTCTTGACTCCAAGGTGGTTCGGGGTCGGCTGTCATTTTTGGTGCACTGGAAGGGGTATGGCCCGGAGGAGCGGTCGTGGGTGCGCAGTTGTGATCTTCATGCCCCCAGACTGATACGCTCTTTCTTCTCGCAGTTCCCCGATAAACCCGGTGGTAGGGGTTCTTTGACCCCTCGTCAGAGGGGGGGTACTGTTAGGGTCTCCTGCCCTGTGCTGCCACGTCGTCATGGCAACCGGGAGACAAGTGCTAGTGGAGTAACCTGAGCGCAGCTGATACTCCGGTTCGGGTCTTTTGCTGTGCAGTGGTTATAGGCTCTGTGCACGGCAGGGGATCCGGTGCTGGTTTTTGTGCTCACAGTCTGTGAGGTCTGAGTGGGGCGTGGACAGCACCTGCTTTATAAGGCCTCTTTTCAGGGTAAGCAGATGCTGCTGAATCTTTGTTGGTTAGTCAGTTCATGAACGTTAGCCAGTACTGTGTAGCTTTGTATTTGTTTGTTGCTTACTGCAAATAGGCCTGGGAATTTGGTATTACACTCTGCCAATCCAGACCTAGCAGTAAGACTGGAGTCAGTCGTTTAGCTTGCTGGGGTTCTGTTACTACTCTGTGAACTTAGCAAGTTTGCGGCTGTATTCTAAGACTTGCCTGTCTAATCCTGTCTCACTGTGCTAGGTGTCAGGGGTCAGTTTAGTGGCAGTAAGCTAAAACCTGTGCACTGCAAGTGAGAATTTGGATTGTGGAGATTCTCCTTGTGTCTATCATTCCATCTCTGACCAAGGAGTTTACTGCCACACCCGTTGGTAACCCTTTAGGGTTTTGCTGTTGCCCTTAGCAACAGCATTTCGGGTACTCTACGTATTAAAACACAACATCTTGCTTTTTCCATCTTAGCAGTTCTAATACAAGGGAGATACCCAGTTCCTTAGCCTCTGGGCTTCTCTGTTCACTTTGTGTGTATTTTGTTACCCTATCACCTTCTGTGTACGTTATGTCATATCCCCCAGTTTGTCTGTGAGTCCATCTGTTTTGCATAACAGTTCAAACACCAGTACATTCCTGCAGACACTGGAGTGCATAACAGTTCTGACACCAGTACTTTCCTGCTGGCACTGGTGTGCATAACACAACTTTAATAAATCCATAACCGCATTGCGAGTTAGTGCAAAGTTTTCATACAACAACCACCATTTATATATGGTTTGTGGTATATATGCTGCTATGGAAGATTACAGGGAAGAAACAGGGTAATTTTATGGAAACCTCCTTTATACAGGGCAATGAATGTATGAAGGCCCTTACAGCCAAGCGAGAGTGTTGGTATATTGACTGCTGTCCCCCCTGTTTCTGGGGAATATCTTCCCTCTGTATTGGGATTCTGTAGCAGCACATAAGGCTTATATGACTCATCCGGCTGTCGGCTGCTGACGTTTTCTTGGTTTGAGTCGACTGCATTTTTCTAAGTGTCAGGAATTTATGTTAGTGTTCTGCGCTTGTTTTGCATGTTTTCCGCTGACGCCCCCTATATATTGTCATGTTCTGCTGCCTCAATACTTATCTCTCCCTCTAGAACCTAATATTAATCTGGTCAATTTGTCTCATTTGCAGTGAAATGAGCATAAATCTAAAATAAATGGAGTCACTAATTCCGCTCATCGAGAATGGACACTGACACTTCTGTGCATGCAAAGTGGTCACAGAATTTATTATAAATGGGGGGGGGGGGGGGGATAAGCAGACTTGTAGCATTATACGCATAACCTTAATATCCACCCAGACAGAGGTCTTTGAGTTTTGCAGATCCCCATTTCTGTGATAAGCCCCTCAGCCACATCAATTCCATCATTCCCGTGGGACCCCGCCCTTCAGGGGTATTTCATGTCACAACCACCAGGCCCCCTTCTCTTCCCAATACTACACAACTGTGACCCTTCACATTCAGCAAAGTCTGTTCCATGTGGCACGCTGGCTACCTGCCCCTATCTAACACAGATCTTAAAGCACCAGATAACCTAACGCTCTGTTATATACACTACCCCGCTGCTAAATAGACATCGCTGGGAGAGGGGTGCGCTGCATACTGCCGAGCAGGTGTTGTCTTGCTACTCACCTTGCCTCTCACCTGCAGGCCGTATGGGTAACAGACAGTCCTACACCAGGCAGAGGGGCCGGCCTATTGCACAACAGGTCTGACTTTGCCGGTTCCCTGGTGCTCTGGGGAGGGTTAGCACAGAAGGTGAGCCTCGCCGAGGGCCTACCTGCACAGTTTCACAGGCTGCAGTGGGGAGCGTCACTGTGCTCTTTTACTTTCCACTAGAGATGAGCGGGTTCGGTTCACCGAGAACCGTACCCTACCGAACACCACGTGTCAAACACGGTTCCGAGCCCGGCTCGGTTATTCCCGCCGGACTCGGAAAACCTGAACCATGCAAAACGTCATCATCCCGCTGTCGGATTCTCGCGGGATTCGGATACCATATAAAGAGCCGCGCGTCTCATCACAGGCACTCTGGTATAACAGCAATAGGACATACATGGACCATTGTGACCCTGATCTCCACCAGACCACCCACCACTCCTTCTGTCCTGACAATTTAAGATTGATATAACTTATTCTCCTATACTAGCTCAGGGAACCCCTGTACCTACTCCACCACTAAGAGTGCTAAGAGATGTGTGTGTGTGTGTGCGTGTGTGTGTGCGTGTGTGTGTGTGTGTGTGTGTGTGTGTGTGTGTGTGTGTGTTTTGGGGGCCCAATCAGCTGCTGAGAGGCATAGGCAAATGCAGGGGGGGGTTCTGGATGCCCGGAAAACCCCCTCCACTTGGCAAATGGCTCAAATTATGACAATAGCAATGGTATATAATATGGTTAGATTACTAGTGCTTAAATTCAAACAGCAATAGATGGATTTAAGGAGGTGGGGGGTGCACCAAGGCACGTGCCCCCCTGTCACTTAAGTGGCAGCCATCTTGAGGCTTCTGGCTGGATTAACAAGGTCTTGACAGGAGGCTGAGCCTTTACCCATGTGTGCCTCTGCCCCCCCACCCATTACCCATGTGTGCCTCTGCCCCCCCACCCATTATCCATGTGTGCCTCTGCTCCCCCATTACCCATGTGTGCCTCTGCCCCCCCACCAATTACCCATGTGTGCCTCTGCCCCCCCTCCAATAACCCATGTGTGCCTCTACCCATCACCCATGTGTGCCTCTGCCGCCCCATTACCCATGTGTGCCTCTACCCCCCCAATACCCATGTGTGCCTCTTCCCCCCCATTACCCATGTGTGCCTCTACCACCACCCCTTTACCCATGTGTGCCTCTACCCCCCCAATTATCCATGTGTGCCTCTGCCCCCCCACCCATTATCCATGTGTGCCTCTGCCCCTCCATTACCCATGTGTGCCTCTGCCCCCCATTACCCATGTGTGCCTCTGCAGGGCTGTCTTAACAGCAGTGTAGGCCCCTGGGCACAGCAATGCACTGGGGACCCTACCCATCCTCCAGAAGTAAGGGTGGGGGGTGCTATCAGCGGCAGCTTTAAAGTCCCGCGGGCGATAGGGGGTGTTCTATCTTTCGCTCAGCATGTAATTTCTGCTAATTATTCATTTACTGCACAGATGGGGCAGGAGGGAGAACACTAAACTGTAGAAGGGAACATTGTGCTGAAAGAAGGGTCCTCGATACATGATTTCCAGGGTGGTGTTTAATACGAAAGGGAGGGGTGGATAGTGGAGTGGGCTCAATATTCATCATTTTCCGGTGGGAGGACAGCATGCTTGACTGCAAATATCTCCAGTTCCTGGAAATAGATTTCTTACCTTCCAATGGGATAAACAACTAGAGAGTCCCACCTCTCAGGAGGTACTGGGGACACCTCTCAGGAGGTACTGGGGACACCTCTCAGGAGGTACTGGGGACACCTCTCAGGAGGTACTGGGGACACCTGTCAGGAGGTACTGGGGACACCTGTCAGGAGGTACTGGGGACACCTTTCAGGAGGTACTGGGGACACCTCTCAGGAGGTACTGGGGACACCTCTCAGGAGGTACTGGGGACACCTTTCAGGAGGTACTGGGGACACCTGTCAGGAGGTACTGGGGACACCTGTCAGGAGGTACTGGGGACACCTTTCAGGAGGTACTGGGGACACCTGTCAGGAGGTACTGGGGACACCTTTCAGGAGGTACTGGGGACACCTGTCAGGAGGTACTGGGGACACCTTTCAGGAGGTACTGGGGACCAGAGTTCAGGAGCCAGAGCAATCCACCGACAAATATATGAAACTGTATACCAGGCGTGTGGAGCTGGAGCAGGGAGCAGCTGCTGGAAGGCTGATATCTGTGGATCTGGGTGTATTAGAGACAAGCTGCCAGTGTCCACCGAAAGGGAAGAGTCCAAGCTTTTGGAGTATATCCTCAGAAAAACTCTAATACCCCTTTTCCACCTATGAGCACGGGTCGCAGCCGGGAGCCTGACACGGGTGCTACCCGGCTACAGCCCATGCTCAGCCCCCTTTCCCACTGCGCTCACCAACCCGGCATATTGACAACATGTTACTCCTCTGCCCATCATATAATGTACAGCACAATAACACCTGTGTCATTCCTGGGTCCGCAGCCAGGGGGCAGTCAGTCACTGCTCTCTCCCCCCCACCACCTCCTCTTCCCTCTCTCCCTCTCTCTCTCTCTCTCTCCACCTGTGAATATCTGAGGCTCCCATTGATTTACAGCCGGTCACATCAGCTTCTCAGAGGGACAATTGTGTTTTATTCTTATACACAAGACTGATATGTACTAACTGTTGCTGAACATAACACATGTGACAGGCAGCCGTGCATGCATCTCTCCATGCAGAGTCACAGGCAGCCGTGCATGCATCTCTCCATGCAGTCACAGGCAGCCGTGCATGCATCTCTCCATGCAGAGTCACAGGCAGCCGTGCATGCAGAGTCACAGGTATGGTATACTGTATATAGGGGCTGCTGTGCATCTGCCATTCCTCTGCAATCTGCCCTGTAACGCCAAGCAGCAGATCCCGGGCTCCAGGGGTTTCCAGCAGGCTGCATTAGGCATGGAGACATTTCTCTGCCCCTAGATCTGATCAGCGGAGGACTACAGCCCCCAGAATTCCCATGCAGGGGAACATCACACACCGCCTGGGGCTGAGGTCAGTCTCCCGCTGGGCTGGCTCTGATATGTGAGGGAAAGCTCTGCTGCTGTATGTTATTGTGTTATCCTGCTCTGTGCTGCCAGAGCAGACATCTCCCCCTCCCCAGCATCATTCCCAGAGCCCGCCCCTAGTCCTCAGTCCATGTTATTCCCTGTCATCCTCACACACAGACAGCGGCCGCACTGCAATGAATGAGCATCCATAGCTGGGAGAGGACTAGGCGTTTCCAGCCGTCCCTCAGGACCATCACAGAAGGTTACAGGAGACAAATCTGTGAGTGACACCAGCACCCGGATTCACCGCCGCCCGTGTCGTCCTCTAGGTCATTCAGCCATCGCTGCTGGTGGTGTTCCAGCCCTGGGATACTGGCTTTGTACCCGATTCCTGCATCTCATGGAAGGATGCGCAATGGATGCCCTGCTATCTACAGGGAGCTGCTGCCTGGGGATTACTGCCTCCGCTAAATCCAGGTCAGAAGAGAGAAGGTGAGGAGGCATCTGCCAGGGTTCGTATATTCCAGATCTACCCATGACTACGGCCGCCTGAGGATATTTCTGTGTGTTCCTAGGTGTGCTGCCTGGAATAATCAATATCACTGAGGGGGAGACGTAGGAGGAGAGGCCATCGTCAAGATGTGCAGCAAGGGCAAGAGCAGCGAGGCACTCAAGGTGGTGGTAAGATGCCGCCCTGTCAACAGGAAAGAGGAGGCAGCTGGGTACGACAGGATAGTGTCCATGGACGTGAAACTGGGGCAGGTGACCATCCGGAATCCCAGGGCAAATCCTGGGGAGCTCCCAAAGACATTCACATTTGATGCAGTGTACGATGCCAACTCCAAGCAGGCGGACTTATACGATGAGACTGTAAGGCCCCTTATAGATTCTGTCTTGCAAGGCTTCAACGGGACCATGTTTGCCTATGGACAGACTGGCACTGGCAAGACCTTCACCATGCAAGGCTTCTGGGCAGAGTTGGATAAAAGAGGGGTGATCCCCAATTGCTTTGACCACATTTTTACCCATATCTCCCGGTCCCAGAACCAGCAATATTTGGTGAGGGCGTCTTACCTGGAGATCTACCAGGAGGAGATCAGAGACCTTTTGTGCAAGGACCAGTACAAGAAACTAGAACTGAAAGAGAACCCGGACAGCGGGGTCTACATCAAAGACCTCTCCTCGTTCGTGACCAAGAATGTGAAGGAAATTGAACATGTCATGAATTTAGGCAACCAGGCCCGGTCGGTGGCCTGTACCAACATGAACGAGCACAGTTCTAGGTCTCACACTATTTTTGTCATAACAATAGAGTGCAGTGAGCTGGGTGTGGATGGGGAGGAACATATTCGAGTGGGCAAACTCAACTTGGTGGACTTGGCTGGCAGCGAACGGCAAAGCAAAACAGCGGTGAATGGGGAGAGGCCCAAAGAGGCCTCAAAAATCAACTTGTCTCTGTCAGCGCTGGGTAACGTGATCTCAGCCCTGGTAGATGGCAGGAGCACCCACATCCCTTACAGAGACTCCAAACTCACCCGTCTACTGCAGGACTCCCTTGGCGGCAACGCCAAGACCATCATGGTTGCCACCCTAGGCCCCGCTTCCCATCACTATGACGAGACCTTGTCTACTCTCAGGTTTGCCAACAGGGCTAAGAACATCAAAAACAAGCCAAGGATTAACGAGGACCCCAAGGACACTATGTTGAGGGAATTCCAGGAAGAGATCGCCAGGCTGAAAGCCCAGCTGGAGAAACGCGGAATGCTGAGTAAGAAGCGCAGGAGAAACAGCCGCAGGAAAAAGTCGCTAGACGGCGAGAGCCTTCAGGACACAGAGGCTGAGGAGGAGAACGATGACAACCTCATAGAGAAGAACGTAGGGTGTTACCTGAAGGAGCAGGCCGAGAGGCTGCAGCAGGAGAAGGCAGCCATCCAGGATGACCACAGTCTGCTCGCAGAGGAGAAACTCAAGCTGATCGAGGAAAAGGAGAAAATGATGGATGATCTGACCAAGGAGCAAAAAGCCACCGAGCTGCTGGCTGTAAAATTTAAGGTAATTTATCCTCATGTCTTAGGATATAATGATACAAATGATAGACAGCAAGGTCAGTGATCCTGAGTCCTGGCACAGATGTAGTAGAATGTCCAGCCGCAGCTATGCCAGGATCCTCGTGCCAGTGACCAGCTTATACCGAGAGGTGATCAGCAGCTGGAGGTGACTGCTCGGACAGTGCGCCCACACTGTCACCGGAGGGTGATTAACCCTTCAGCATCACGCTGGTACCCACTGTCACAGTATCATACTGGTACCCACTGTCACTGGTGTATCAGGGTGGTTCCTACGGTCATTAACCCTTCAGTGTCAGACTGGTACCCCATTGTAACAGGTGTGTGATGGACCTTTCAGTATCAGGTTTGTAGCCCACTGTCACTAATGTACAATTAACCCTTCAGTGTCAGGCTGGTACCCCACTGTAACAGATGAACAATTAACCCTTCAGTGTCAGTCTAACAGGTGTACGATTAACCCTTCAGAGTCAGGTTGGTACCCCACTGTCACTAATGTACAATTAACCCTTCAGTGTCAGGCTGGTACCCCACTGTCACCGGTGTGCAATTAACCCTTCAGTGTCAGTCTGTATAACACGAGTGCAATTTTCCCCACTGTGACAGGTTAACTCTTCAGTGTCAGGCTGAAACCCCACTGCCAACGGTGTTTGATTAACCTTTCAGTGTCCAGCTGGTTCCCACTGTCACAGGTGTACGATTAACCCTTCAGTGTCAGGCTGGTACCCCACGTCCTTGATTACACCCTCAGTGTCAGGCTATCTATTGTCACTTGTGTGTATTTAACCCTTTAGTGTCAGGCTTGGACCACACCACAGCTATACAATTAACCCTTCAGTATCAGACCGATCCCCAATGTCACCGGTGTGTATGATTAACCATTCAGTGTCAGGCTGGTACTCACTGTCAATGGTGTCTATTTAACCATTCAGTGTCAGGCTGGATCCCCAGCATCACAGATGTAAAATTAACCCTTCAGTGTCAGACTGGAACCCACCCTCGTCACAGATGTGTGAATAAATTCTCAGTGTCAGGCTGGGATCCCACATTCACAGGTGTGTGATAAAGCCTTCATTGTCAAACCAAGACTCCACCCACTATTACAGGTGTGCATTAAACCCTTCAGTGTCCTGATCACTCTTCTCTCCCAATACACCTGTGCTGTCCCCATCACTCTCCTCATACACCTGTACTGCTATCTACCTGCACACCTCCATGTCACATATTCCCCATCACTCTCCTCATACACCTGTACTGCTGTCTACCTGCACACCTCCAAGTCACATATTCCCCATCACTCTCCTCATACACCTGTACTGCTATCTACCTGTACACCTCCATGTCACATATTCCCCATCACTCTCCTCATACACCTGTACTGCTATCTACCTGCACACCTCCATGTCACATATTCCCCATCACTCTCCTCATACACCTGTACTGCTATCTACCTGTACACCTCCATGTCACATATTCCCCATCACTCTCCTCATACACCTGTACTGCTATCTACCTGCACACCTCCATGTCACATATTCCTCATCACTCTCCTCATACACCTGTACTGCTATCTACCTGCACACCTCCATGTCACATATTCCCCATCACTCTCCTCATACACCTGTACTGCTATCTACCTGCACACCTCCATGTCACATATTCCCCATCACTCTCCTCATACACCTGTACTGCTATCTACCTGCACACCTCCATGTCACGTATTCCCCATCACTCTCCTCATACACCTGTACTGCTATCTACCTGTACACCTCTATGTCACATATTCCCCATCACTCTCCTCATACACCTGTACTGCTATCTACCTGCACACCTCCATGTCACATATTCCCCATCACTCTCCTCATACACCTGTACTGCTATCTACCTGCACACCTCCATGTCACATATTCCCCATCACTCTCCTCATACACCTGTACTGCTATCTACCTGTACACCTCCATGTCACATATTCCCCATCACTCTCCTCATACACCTGTACTGCTATCTACCTGCACACCTCCATGTCACATATTCCCCATCACTCTCCTCATACACCTGTACTGCTATCTACCTGCACACCTCCATGTCACGTATTCCCCATCACTCTCCTCATACACCTGTACTGCTATCTACCTGCACACCTCCATGTCACATATTCCCCATCACTCTCCTCATACACCTGTACTGCTATCTACCTGCACTCCTCCATGTCACATATTCCCCATCACTCTCCTCATACACCTGTACTGCTATCTACCTGCACACCTCCATGTCACATATTCCTCATCACTCTCCTCATACACCTGTACTGCTATCTACCTGCACACCTCCATGTCACATATTCCCCATCACTCTCCTCATACACCTGTACTGCTATCTACCTGCACACCTCCATGTCACGTATTCCCCATCACTCTCCTCATACACCTGTACTGCTATCTACCTGCACACCTCCATGTCACATATTCCCCATCACTCTCCTCATACACCTGTACTGCTATCTACCTGCACTCCTCCATGTCACATATTCCCCATCACTCTCCTCATACACCTGTACTGCTATCTACCTGCACACCTCCATGTCACATATTCCTCATCACTCTCCTCATACACCTGTACTGCTATCTACCTGCACACCTCCATGTCACATATTCCCCATCACTCTCCTCATACACCTGTACTGCTATCTACCTGCACACCTCCATGTCACATATTCCCCATCACTCTCCTCATACACCTGTACTGCTATCTACCTGTACACCTCCATGTCACATATTCCCCTTCACTCTCCTCATACACCTGTACTGCTATCTACCTGTACACCTCCATGTCACATATTCCCCATCACTCTCCTCATACACCTGTACTGCTATCTACCTGTACACCTCCATGTCACATATTCCCCATCACTCTCCTCATACACCTGTACTGCTATCTACCTGCACACCTCCATGTCACATATTCCCCATCACTCTCCTCATACACCTGTACTGCTATCTACCTGTACACCTCCATGTCACATATTCCCCATCACTCTCCTCATACACCTGTACTGCTATCTACCTGCACACCTCCATGTCACATATTCCCCATCACTCTCCTCATACACCTGTACTGCTATCTACCTGCACACCTCCATGTCACATATTCCCCATCACTCTCCTCATACACCTGTACTGCTATCTACCTGCACACCTCCATGTCACATATTCCCCATCACTCTCCTCATACACCTGTACTGCTATCTACCTGCACACCTCCATGTCACATATTCCCCATCACTCTCCTCATACACCTGTACTGTTATCTACCTGTACACCTCCATGTCACATATTCCCCATCACTCTCCTCATACACCTGTACTGCTATCTACCTGCACACCTCCATGTCACATATTCCCCATCACTCTCCTCATACACCTGTACTGCTATCTACCTGCACACCTCCATGTCACATATTCCCCATCACTCTCCTCATACACCTGTACTGTTATCTACCTGTACACCTCCATGTCACATATTCCCCATCACTCTCCTCATACACCTGTACTGCTATCTACCTGCACACCTCCATGTCACATATTCCCCATCACTCTCCTCATACACCTGTACTGCTATCTACCTGCACACCTCCATGTCACATATTCCCCATCACTCTCCTCATACACCTGTACTGCTATCTACCTGCACACCTCCATGTCACATATTCCCCATCACTCTCCTCATACACCTGTACTGCTATCTACCTGCACACCTCCATGTCACATATTCCTCATCACTCTCCTCATACACCTGTACTGCTATCTACCTGCACACCTCCATGTCACATATTCCCCATCACTCTCCTCATACACCTGTACTGCTATCTACCTGCATACCTCCATGTCACATATTCCCCATCACTCTCCTCATACACCTGTACTGCTATCTACCTGCACACCTCCATGTCACATATTCCCCATCACTCTCCTCATACACCTGTACTGCTATCTACCTGTACACCTCCATGTCACATATTCCCCATCACTCTCCTCATACACCTGTACTGCTATCTACCTGCACACCTCCATGTCACATATTCCCCATCACTCTCCTCATACACCTGTACTGCTATCTACCTGTACACCTCCATGTCACATATTCCCCATCACTCTCCTCATACACCTGTACTGCTATCTACCTGTACACCTCCATGTCACATATTCCCCATCACTCTCCTCATACACCTGTACTGCTATCTACCTGCACACCTCCATGTCACATATTCCTCATCACTCTCCTCATACACCTGTACTGCTATCTACCTGTACACCTCCATGTCACATATTCCCCATCACTCTCCTCATACACCTGTACTGCTATCTACCTGCACACCTCCATGTCACATATTCCCCATCACTCTCCTCATACACCTGTACTGCTATCTACCTGTACACCTCCATGTCACATATTCCCCATCACTCTCCTCATACACCTGTACTGCTATCTACCTGCACACCTCCATGTCACATATTCCCCATCACTCTCCTCATACACCTGTACTGCTATCTACCTGTACACCTCCATGTCACATATTCCCCATCACTCTCCTCATACACCAGTACTGCTATCTACCTGTACACCTCCATGTCACATATTCCCCATCACTCTCCTCATACACCTGTACTGCTATCTACCTGTACACCTCCATGTCACATATTCCACATCACTCTCCTCATACACCTGTACTGCTATCTACCTGCACACCTCCATGTCACATATTCCCCATCACTCTCCTCATACACCTGTACTGCTATCTACCTGCACACCTCCATGTCACATATTCCCCATCACTCTCCTCATACACCTGTACTGCTATCTACCTGCACACCTCCATGTCACATATTCCCCATCACTCTCCTCATACACCTGTACTGCTATCTACCTGCACACCTCCATGTCACATATTCCCCATCACTCTCCTCATACACCTGTACTGCTATCTACCTGCACACCTCCATGTCACATATTCCCCATCACTCTCCTCATACACCTGTACTGCTATCTACCTGTACACCTCCATGTCACATATTCCCCATCACTCTCCTCATACACCTGTACTGCTATCTACCTGCACACCTCCATGTCACATATTCCCCATCACTCTCCTCATACACCTGTACTGCTATCTACCTGTACACCTCCATGTCACATATTCCTCCTCACTCTCCTCATACACCTGTACTGCTATCTACCTGCACACCTCCATGTCACATATTCCTCATCACTCTCCTCATACACCTGTACTGCTATCTACCTGCACACCTCCATGTCACATATTCCCCATCACTCTCCTCATACACCTGTACTGCTATCTACCTGCACACCTCCATGTCACATATTCCCCATCACTCTCCTCATACACCTGTACTGCTATCTACCTGTACACCTCCATGTCACATATTCCCCATCACTCTCCTCATACACCTGTACTGCTATCTACCTGTACACCTCCATGTCACATATTCCTCATCACTCTCCTCATACACCTGTACTGCTATCTACCTGCACACCTCCATGTCACATATTCCCCATCACTCTCCTCATACACCTGTGCTGCTATCTACCTGTACACCTCCATGTCACATATTCCCCATCACTCTCCTCATACACCTGTACTGCTATCTACCTGTACACCTCCATGTCACATATTCCACATCACTCTCCTCATACACCTGTACTGCTATCTACCTGCACACCTCCATGTCACATATTCCCATCACTCTCCTCATACACCTGTACTGCTATCTACCTGCACACCTCCATGTCACATATTCCCCATCACTCTCCTCATACACCTGTACTGCTATCTACCTGCACACCTCCATGTCACATATTCCCCATCACTCTCCTCATACACCTGTACTGCTATCTACCTGTACACCTCCATGTCACATATTCCCATCACTCTCCTCATACACCTATACTGCTATCTACCTGCACACCTCCATGTCACATATTCCTCATCACTCTCCTCATACACCTGTACTGCTATCTACCTGCACACCTCCATGTCACATATTCCCCATCACTCTCCTCATACACCTGTACTGCTATCTACCTGCACACCTCCATGTCACATATTCCTCATCACTCTCCTCATACACCTGTACTGCTATCTACCTGCACACCTCCATGTCACATATTCCCCATCACTCTCCCCATACACCTGTACTGCTATCTACCTGCACACCTCCATGTCACATATTCCCCATCACTCTCCTCATACACCTGTACTGCTATCTACCTGCACACCTCCATGTCACATATTCCCCATCACTCTCCTCATACACCTGTACTGCTATCTACCTGCACACCTCCATGTCACATATTCCCCATCACTCTCCTCATACACCTGTACTGCTATCTACCTGCACACCTCCATGTCACATATTCCCCATCACTCTCCTCATACACCTGTACTGCTATCTACCTGCACACCTCCATGTCACATATTCCCCATCACTCTCCTCATACACCTGTACTGCTATCTACCTGCACACCTCCATGTCACATATTCCCCATCACTCTCCTCATACACCTGTACTGCTATCTACCTGCACACCTCCATGTCACATATTCCCCATCACTCTCCTCATACACCTGTACTGCTATCTACCTGCACACCTCCATGTCACATATTCCCCATCACTCTCCTCATACACCTGTACTGCTATCTACCTGCACACCTCCATGTCACGTATTCCCCATCACTCTCCTCATACACCTGTACTGCTATCTACCTGCACACCTCCATGTCACATATTCCCCATCACTCTCCTCATACACCTGTACTGCTATCTACCTGCACACCTCCATGTCACATATTCCCCATCACTCTCCTCATACACCTGTACTGCTATCTACCTGTATACCTCCATGTCACATATTCCCCATCACTCTCCTCATACACCTGTACTGCTATCTACCTGTACACCTCCATGTCACATATTCCCCATCACTCTCCTCATACACCTGTACTGCTATCTACCTGCACACCTCCATGTCACATATTCCCCATCACTCTCCTCATACACCTGTACTGCTATCTACCTGCACACCTCCATGTCACATATTCCCCATCACTCTCCTCATACACCTGTACTGCTATCTACCTGTACACCTCCATGTCACATATTCCCCATCACTCTCCTCATACACCTGTACTGTTATCTACCTGTACACCTCCATGTCACATATTCCCCATCACTCTCCTCATACACCTGTACTGCTATCTATCTGCACACCTCCATGTCACATATTCCCCATCACTCTCCTCATACACCTGTACTGCTATCTACCTGCACACCTCCATGTCACATATTCCCCATCACTCTCCTCATACACCTGTACTGCTATCTACCTGTACACCTCCATGTCACATATTCCCCATCACTCTCCTCATACACCTGTACTGCTATCTACCTGCACACCTCCATGTCACATATTCCCCATCACTCTCCTCATACACCTGTACTGCTATCTACCTGCACACCTCCATGTCACATATTCCCCATCACTCTCCTCATACACCTGTACTGCTATCTACCTGCACACCTCCATGTCACATATTCCTCATCACTCTCCTCATACACCTGTACTGCTATCTACCTGCACACCTCCATGTCACATATTCCCCATCACTCTCCTCATACACCTGTACTGGTATCTACCTGCACACCTCCATGTCACATATTCCCCATCACTCTCCTCATACACCTGTACTGCTATCTACCTGCACACCTCCATGTCACATATTCCCCATCACTCTCCTCATACACCTGTACTGCTATCTACCTGCACACCTCCATGTCACATATTCCCCATCACTCTCCTCATACACCTGTACTGCTATCTACCTGCACACCTCCATGTCACATATTCCCCATCACTCTCCTCATACACCTGTACTGCTATCTACCTGTACACCTCCATGTCACATATTCCCCATCACTCTCCTCATACACCTGTACTGCTATCTACCTGCTCACCTCCATGTCACATATTCCTCATCACTCTCCTCATACACCTGTACTGCTATCTACCTGCACACCTCCATGTCACATATTCCCCATCACTCTCCTCATACACCTGTGCTGCTATCTACCTGCACACCTCCATGTCACATATTCCCCATCACTCTCCTCATACACCTGTACTGCTATCTACCTGCACACCTCCATGTCACATATTCCCCATCACTCTCCTCATACACCTGTACTGCTATCTACCTGCACACCTCCATGTCACATATTCCCCATCACTCTCCTCATACACCTGTGCTGCTATCTACCTGCACACCTCCATGTCACATATTCCCCATCACTCTCCTCATACACCTGTACTGCTATCTACCTGCACACCTCCATGTCACATATTCCCCATCACTCTCCTCATACACCTGTACTGGTATCTACCTGCACACCTCCATGTCACATATTCCCCATCACTCTCCTCATACACCTGTACTGCTATCTACCTGCACACCTCCATGTCACATATTCCCCATCACTCTCCTCATACACCTGTACTGCTATCTACCTGTACACCTCCATGTCACATATTCCCCATCACTCTCCTCATACACCTGTACTGCTATCTACCTGCACTCCTCCATGTCACATATTCCCCATCACTCTCCTCATACACCTGTACTGCTATCTACCTGTACACCTCCATGTCACATATTCCCCATCACTCTCCTCATACACCTGTACTGCTATCTACCTGCACACCTCCATGTCACATATTCCCCATCACTCTCCTCATACACCTGTACTGCTATCTACCTGCACACCTCCATGTCACATATTCCCCATCACTCTCCTCATACACCTGTACTGCTATCTACCTGTACACCTCCATGTCACATATTCCCCATCACTCTCCTCATACACCTGTACTGCTATCTACCTGCACACCTCCATGTCACATATTCCCCATCACTCTCCTCATACACCTGTACTGCTATCTACCTGCACACCTCCATGTCACATATTCCCCATCACTCTCCTCATACACCTGTACTGCTATCTACCTGCACACCTCCATGTCACATATTCCCCATCACTCTCCTCATACACCTGTACTGCTATCTACCTGCACACCTCCATGTCACATATTCCCCATCACTCTCCTCATACACCTGTACTGCTATCTACCTGCACACCTCCATGTCACATATTCCCCATCACTCTCCTCATACACCTGTACTGCTATCTACCTGCACACCTCCATGTCACATATTCCCCATCACTCTCCTCATACACCTGTACTGCTATCTACCTGTACACCTCCATGTCACATATTCCCCATCACTCTCCTCATACACCTGTACTGCTATCTACCTGTACACCTCCATGTCACATATTTAGGTCTGGCGTGTGATGCAGGATATGACACATGGGAGCGCGCGTCTTATCCTGTAGCGAGCGTATACACTATACAATATGGCAACGAATCAGATGATATCAGCCGGGTCATATGCGATATTGTATTGTGTGTACGCACGCTAAATGTTATTTTCAATTCCAGCCTGTAACATGGCAGTTAGGGCCTGATTGGCTGCTACTTTATCTCTCTCCTAGTTCCTGACCCTGAGGATGCTGCATGATACATTCACGTGGTATAACCGCATATTTCACTGTTATTCTGATTGCTAATATCACTCCCAGATTGCAATGTGATTATTAATAAATGGGACCCTATGTGTGATGAGTCTACTGGGGCATTTTATTATATGTATTATTGTTATGTACGTACGTACGGGATATTGCAGTATAAGATATATGTATATTATCATCATGTAGGTTGTGTGGTAGTAACGGATTCTCCCACGCCTGGCACTGTGGCAATTCATACACCCCCTTTGTGGGTGCAGACCCTGTGCTGGGATTATAGACTTACAGCTATGATGAGAAACACTTTACCAGGGGCGGCTGGGCGATACCAGTCCGGAGCAGGAAGGGTTATTCACCCACTGTCTCTGTGGGCACTGGTTGCCACTGTACATGTTAAATAGGTTTCCCTCCACAAATACCTGTTCTGCAGTACAGGGCCTGAGATGGGTGCACACTCACTGATTATCGGACGACTGCGCATGTGTCTGCATCGCACTGCGTCTGTCCCACGATGCTCTTATGATGGCGGTCACAGAGAGGATTGCAGAGTGACTGACAGTCATTCCTAAGTCCCGCTCTGCTGCACTCCCGGCTGGTGGTTTCTGGACAAGCAGGCCATCCTCCCACGGGGTGTGAGGGGATGTGTGGGGATGGCGATACGATTCTCCGCTAATTCCATCATCAAGGCCCTATACCCTGTGTGTGATGCCGCAGGGGGTGGGGCCATTATTACACAAGCCGCCACCTACATCTGCCCCCATGGAACTCTCAGTAATATTAGTGAGGAGCCTATGTGTGAAATGCGTAGGTCTGGCATCAGCAGGAGAAAATAACTTTTTATTGCTTTGATAACTCAGGTCTCTAGAATTGTATTTATTTTTCAGAAAACATGTCCTGCGAGACGGTAAATGTAATATACCGCTGTGTGTTTTCTCTAAACGTTTTATTTTTTCATATATATCCTGTTTTTCGTGCTTGTGCTGGTAATGGCGGCAGAACTGACAGCTGAAACGCGTAGGAAGGGCAGAATTACAGATCAGGTTTCTTCAGCAAAGGTCAGCTCTGTTGTGAGGCTCCTTCTGTCCCCAGTGACCCGGCCGGCCCCAGGGAATGTACATGCAGTCAGCAGTGTGCGGCGCCTGCCTGGGGGTGAGAGAGGTCACACGGCGCCTATGACAAGTGGGGGCCATTACTGATGTGTCCCGACAATGAGGTTATTCGGCCCAACATAAAGCATCGCTGTTCTCTATCTGCACACAATCTGCTGTCTGATGTGTATTCACTTCACAGTGTCTCGTCTGCTACTACCACCACAGTGCAGGGCAACCCCGCAGAATACACAGTGCAGGGTAACCCCGCAGAATACACAGTGCAGTGTAACCCCGCAGAATACACAGTGCAGTGTAACCCCGCAGAATATACAGTGCAGGGTAACCCCACAGAATACACAGTGCAGGGTAACCCTGCAGAATACAGTGCAGTGTAACCCCACAGAATACACAGTGCAGTGTAACCCCGCAGAATACACAATGCAGGGTAACTCCGCAGAATACACAGTGCAGTGTAACCCCACAGAATACACAGTGCAGTGTAACCCCACAGAATACACAGTGCAGTGTAACTCAGAAGTACACAGTGCAGGGTAACCCCACAGAATACACAGTGCAGTGTAACCCCACAGAATACACAGTGCAGGGTAACCCCACAGAATACACAGTGCAGTGTAACCCCACAGAATACACAGTGCAGTGTAACCCCACAGAATACACAGTGCAGTGTAACTCAGAAGTACACAGTGCAGGGTAACCATGCAGAATACACAGTGCAGTGCAACCATTCAGTACACAGTGCAGTGCAATCCCGCAGTACAAAGTGCAGGGTAACCCCGCAGAATACACAGTGCAGGATAACCCCGCAGAATACACAGTGCAGGGTAACCCTGCAGAATACACAGTGCAGTGTAACCCCGCAGAATATACAGTGCAGGGTAACCCCACAGAATATACAGTGCAGTGTAACCCCACAGAATACACAGTGCAGTGTAACTCAGAAGTACACAGTGCAGGGTAACCATGCAGAATACACAGTGCAGTGCAACCATTCAGTACACAGTGCAGTGCAATCCCGCAGTACAAAGTGCAGGGTAACCCCACAGAATACACAGTGCAGGTTAACCCCGCAGAATACACAGTGCAGGGTAACCCTGCAGAATACACAGTGCAGGGTAACCCTGCGGCCACAGATAAGAGTACTGCTGGTTTGTGATATGGGGGTGGGTTAGTATGGTGGATGTAGCCAGGATGTGAGGAGAGGGACGAGGCACAGGGCACGTGTGTGATATTGTGTCCCAATATCCTCTCACACTTCAGCTGTTTCCCCTGAGCTTCCGGAGCCCCTGCCCTGTATCTGTGTCCTGTCATCAGCCCCTGGCCTGTCCTCTGAGACCACCGCTGTACAATGCAGCCCTGCGACATGCATGACACCGATCACTGAGTGCTTCCCGCTCATTATTACCTCACAAAAACCAGGATTTCCATGGTGTTGGCTTCCTAATGAATCACCCGAGGGACAAATTCCCCAGATTCATCATAGGGCGGAAAGCTGAGGAAAACGGGCATGTCTTGCAATGATGGCTTCCACGTGTGGGGTATTTGATGTAATAAGCGTCATGGTGGTAGTCCTACTGCCGCAATCGCTACTCAGGTGACATGCTAACATGGCGGTAACATCCGTAAATCACACAAGTAACAATTGCAGTATTGTTTATATAAAGCGTAGGTGAAATAGATATTTTTTTCTTTTATATCTTTTTCTTTTTAAACTTTTTTTCTGTTTGGTTTAATGCCGAGGGCCTGAGCACAGAGGCCCAAATCCTGTTTGCGCCTTGCGCCATGTATCGCCCACATGCAGTGCCGCCCGGCCGCCCCATGCGGTGTTTCTGTCTAACTCGCTTCCTATTGCATGGGTCTTTATGTGTAATAACAATATTAGCGTTAGGAATGTCTCTGACCCGGCTCCTGTAGTTCCCTGCTGCATTCTGAGGAATTCTCCCCCCACCCGCTCGCCCCCTACCCAGTACGGCCGACCTGCAGCACATCTGTTATACAAACTGTATTTGGGGGGGAATAGAATGTGTATGCTCAGGAAATATATGTGCATGCAATGCTGTAATCAGGAGCGGCTGTGGGGGGGCATGAGAAGGGTCGCTCTATCGCCCCCCACCCCTCCCCCTCGCTGTCCTGCGTGCACCGTGTGGTTAATATAATGTAGGATATGTACCGCACACAGCTGCATACCTTTCCCATCTCTAGGTCCCCGGTACAGCTGGCCTGTGTATATATCCCTTCCCTCAGCACGCTACATGCAGACGTGTGCCGCATACAAAGCGTGTCATTGGCGTGTCGGATATGAGTCTGCAGACGTGGACACTGTGTTTTGGCACTTGATGGTTTCCAGGGACCCCACGCTGGTGGTGAACCTGCTGTATCTAGACATACCCCACTACAGCTTCCAATGTACTATGACCCCCTGACTGTATGCAGAATGGGAACAGGCGTGCCCCCCAACAGTGAGAGGGACAGTTGTGTGTGGCCCGGCAGTGTCGGACTGGGGTATGAAGGGCCCACCGGGGGAATGCAGTGATAGGGGCCCATACTTAGGTGTGTGGCCAGCCTACAAAGGGGGTGTGGCCAGCCTCCACAGAGGCTTGAAATACACAATAGTTTAGTGCAGTGTAATGCAACATATCTACCATGTATAATACAAGTGCATAGTCTGGAATTTGATCCCTGGAGGAAGGAGTGGCCCCTCAGGCAGTGGGGCCTACCGGTGGTTTCCCTGGTACCCCTGTGGGCCAGTCCGACCCTGTGGCTCGGTCATGTTGGGAGGGTGCTGTGTCCCTTGAGGACCTGTCTACTGCTTCAGAAGCGATACGCCACGTCCGCCTGCCCTCCCCTAAAGACAAGCTCTGGTGACTAGTCTGGGACAGCTCCACAGCCATTATCCGGGGGTAAAAAGTCTCAGCGAGAACCCGCTATCGCTGCGGGGGATGACTCCAGAAATGGCCCCTCTGCACGCCATAATCTGAATAGCTCACCCCCTATATTCTGCATGTGGGTGCACTCTGAATCTCAAAGAAAGCCCCTCCAGCAGCCAGAATGTAGAGGCCGAGCATCCCCTGAGAGGCTGCCATCTTGGTGCATAGATAGATGCCCCCCCCCCCCCCCCCCCCCCGTATCATTGTCTTATGTGCCATGGCTGCATATTATTCTCCTACCCTGATACCTCCATGACATCGCTGTCAGTCTCCCTCAGAGTGTTAGCTGCATCCTGCAGTAGAGCGTATCTGACAGTCACCCGTCCATGGACATTGCTCAGTGCTCCATAGACACGTGGTAAAGTATGTGCTCCTGCGTACAGCTCCCGCCATTGTGCCACTTTCCCAGTATCCCCAGCACAGATATCTGCAGACGCATTTCCACCGCTTCTGTGCGCTACGTGCCGGTCACTGAGCAATGATTCCATAGTGTAACCACATACAGCTGACTGAATGAGGCCCAGAAGCCTTTGCTTCCCCTTCACCGCCAGCTCTCACTTCCCAGGAATCCAGCTTGTTGGCAATCACTCTGTGGGCACAGTGCCGCCCCTTCATAGAAAATGTTATCTGTGCCACAGATTGTCTCTAGCGCTGGCCGAGTGCTCGGGAGACTGGTGTTCCAGGCGTGGGGCTGCTTGGCCTAGTTACAGCTCTGCCTCACAGATGTACAGAAATACTTCCAGCCATGAATACATGATCTCTCCAAGTCACTGGAAGGTAGAACACAGAACTAGCTATGTGACTTGTCATACCGGTGCAATCAATTATACATTGTCCACTCAGTGGCCACTTTACCACACCTGCCACTCTGCGCTGTCACCCACCAAACTGTCCCACTTCAAGGCTCTCATCTCCTCCCAATTCTCCGGCTTCTCTCTCCACCATCTCCATCGCCCTCCGCTCTTCCATCTCTGCACTTTAATTTCCCACCACTTTACCTCCAACATTAAGTTCATCCACTGAGATACCTACTGCCTAAATACCCCACTCCCCCACCTCAGAGGACTACCAGTTGTGTCTTCCTTTCCCCTACTTCTGGGGTAGCGTTGTGCCCTTCTTTCCATCCATTACCTGTCCCTCCACCTAACCTCCTCCGAACCATGATGGTCCCTGACTCCTGCTCCCATATTGCCCACCTGGTCATCCTATCCATTCCCCTGGTACCTTCCTCTCATACGTCATACAGTACATGCTCTGGTCTGCTCCATACCTAATAAACCCTGCCTTGTCCCCTCCTCTCTCTATAATTACCATCCCAGCTATCTCCTTCCCTGTGTGTGCAAGCTCCTCCACAGGTTGTCTACAAAGACCTCACCTAATTCCTCTCCTCCCACTCCCTCCTAGACACACTCCACAGTGACTTTCAGTCTCTCCATTCAACCTGAAGATGACCCACCAAGGTTCCAGATAGCCTCCACACAGCCAAATCTAAGCACCACTTCTCTACCCTAACCCTCCTCGGTGTGACTGCGGCCGTTCACACTGTAGATCATCTCCCCTGCACTGCAAATCTTCCACATCTTCAGCCTCCGAGACACAGCGCACTCATGGGCCACCTCCTACTTGTCCAACTGCTCGGTCCATGGGGGTCATTCCGAGTTGATCGCAGCCTGCAAGTTTTTGCTGCTACTGCGATCAACTATTCCACGCCCTGCTAAGCTACAAAAATTTCAAATAAAACAAGACTAGCCCTGGACATACTTACCCTGTGTGACGATCTCTGCGATGCTGGAGCCGGCTTTGACATCAGACATCCGCTCTCCGTTCTCCTGGACACGCCTGCGTTTTCTTCTCCACTCCCCGAAAATGGCTCCAACGGTCCGGTAACGCCCAGGAATGCCTTTTTTCTGTCAATCTTCTTGCGGTCGGCTCTGCGACCGCTTTCTTCGTTGTCCCGGACGTAACCCAGCAACCCCTGTCGCCGGGCAACGTCGCGCATGCGCATTGCGGCCGCCGCGCATGCGACAAACCGTTGCGTGCGAACGGGTCGGAATGACCCCCCATGTCTCCACACTTCCTCTTCCTGACCATGGCCCTCATTCCGAGTTGATCGTTTGCTAGCTGCTTTTAGCAGCAGTGTACACGCTAGGCCGCCGCCCTCTGGGATTGTATCTTATCTTAGCAGAATTGCTCGTAAAAAATTTCATGCAGTTTCTGAGCAGCTCCAAACCTACTCCTACCTTGCGATCACTGCAGACAGTTTGGTTCCTGCTTTGACGCCACAAACACGCCCTGCGTTTGGCCAGCCACTCCCCCGTTTCCCGAGGCACGTCTACGCTTTTACCTGTCACGCCTGCGTTTTTTAGCACACTCCCTGAAAATGGCCAGTTACCACCCAGAAACACCCACTTCCTGTCAATCATTCTCCGATCAACACAGCGACAGAAAAGCGTTGCTCGGCCTTGTGTAAAACTGCATAGTTTTGTGTGAAAATACTTCGCGCATGCGTACTGCGACCCGTACGCATGCGCAAAAATGCCGCTTTTTCAACTAATCGCCGCGCTGCGACCGAAAGCAGCTAGCGATCAACTCGGAATGAGGGCCCATGTCCTTCGAGATTCTGTCCTTGATCCCCTTCTCTATTCTCTATGCCCCATCCATGAGTTAGCTTATAGGCACCTTCAGCCTACAATACTCGTACCCAAAATTACCCTTCTACTCTGACCTCCCCCCCATCCCCGACCCCCCTCCTCTCACAGTGTCACCTGCCGTCTGTTGGACATCTACTGAGTCTTAGATGAACCAATGCTTCCACAAACTCGTCATCTCTAAAACCAAAGCTAATGTCTTTCCCCAAAGCCACCTTAGATTCCAACTCTTCTCACTCATCAATAAAGCCCTCAACCACCCTTCTTCTCCCTTAATCTCCAGCCTCATCTCCACACACACTCTTCTGTCAATGGCGGTACTCCAGTACAGTTCCGTGCTGATCCCAACCTCTGGAATCACACCGGCTTCCAGATTTTAGACATGCCCTTAAAACTCACCTCTTCATCCAAACCTACCACCACTCCCTCTATTTCTGCCCTCTCTGCATCCCACATCTCTGCTTCCCCCCTCTCAGTATGGCCCTCATTTAGATGTGGGTGGAGGGACTATTGCTGCTGCTTCTATGTAGCACTAATATGGTAATGCAGCAGTAGGGCGCGTCATGCCTCCTGCTGTGTGGATCTTCCCCGGCACTATTAGCCAGCTGCGTAACCCATGGAGTCTCGCAAGCCAGCCACCGCAAGTCCTACCTAGAGGCCCACAAATCTCTGTCCTCTGACAGTTTTGTTTGGAAAAATGGAGGCTGTTTTGTCGCCCCCTCCCTGCCCCCAAACAGCATCAGGCGGTTATGCGGGGTGATGGTCAGTGACATAGCTGTGACAGAGGGTGCAGTCAGGACCTCCGTGATCTCCACTGCGCAGGGTGCTGGGACAGAGCCCCCCCCATCTGTTGCCACAGAGCACTGCACAGGGTATCACAGCAGCACAGAGGATATGGTGTGACAGAGAGTGAGGTAACCGTACATGATCTCACTGTCTGATGGGCCATTATCTGCGCCCGCGTCCCTCTCTGAGGCCCGTGGTGTAGTAAGCACTCTCCATAACTCATTCCCGGATAATTAACAGCTAATGTCGCTGGATTATCTCAGCGTGGGGCACACGGGAAAGGAGGCATCAGTATCGTGAGGTGCTCACAGGACGCCTCCTCCAATGTTTTGGAAGTGAGGACACTTAGGAGAATTGAGCCTGTAATCTATACTGCTGACATCTCTGCTCCCTGCGTGTCAGCAGGTGCAGACTAATATATACAGCATAGTATATACACAGGGCCATCCTCTGTATACACGGTCGGGATCAGTGCTCCTCTCCCCTCTGCCGCGTCTGTAACCCTGCATTCTTTCCATATATAAGTCTCACATCATGATCCGTGAGCGGGGAACCTATGTGACTGTGAGAGGGTGGCACAAACCCACACCAAACGCCTGATGTCACTGTTCCTGGTATATACAGTGCCTCATGCCTCACAGATGTCGTCACTGCTACTGCTAAACAGTGCCTTACTGATGTAATCACTGTTGCTGCTGAACAGTGCCTCATGCCTCACTGATGTCACTATTCCTGATACACAGTGCCTCATGCCTCACTGATGTAACTTTTTCTGTAAAACAACACATGTTGTAAATCATACATGTTGTCCCTATTACTACTAAACAGTACCTTGTGCTTCACTGATGTAAGCACTGTTACTGCTAAACAATGCCTCACTGACATCACTATTCATTATAAACAGCACCTCATGCCTCATGAATGTCGCCAATATTACTACTAAACATTGCCTCATGCCTCCGTGATGTTGTCACTATTACTAATAATCAGAAACTCATACCTCACTAATGTCTTTATTACTGATAACCAGCACCTCATGAAACACTGATGTCATCACTATTGCTGATAAGTATGGCCTCATGTCTCACTGATGTCATCACTTTTACTGCTAATAGCACCTCGTGTCTCACTCATATCACTATTACTGATAAACAGCATCTCGTGCCTCACTGATGTGACTATTCCTGATACACAGTGCCTCATGCCTCACTGATGTAACCACTGTTACTGCTAAACAGTACATCATTGATGTCACTATTTCTTATAAACAGCAGCTCATGCTTCACAGTGTCATCAATGCTACTGCTAAACAGTGCCTTATGCCTCACTGATGTAATCAGAATTACTTCTAAACAATGCCTCATGTCTCACTGATGTCACTATTCCTGATACACAGGCCTCATGTCTCACTGATGTAATCAATTTTACTGCTAAACAGTGCGTCCTGCCTCACTACCATTATTGTTCCTTATAAACAGCACCTCATGCCTCGTAGATGTCATCACTGCTGCTGCTGCTACTACTACTACTACTACTACTACTACTACTAAACAGTGCGTCATGCCTCACTGATGTAATCACTTGTACTGCTAAACAATGCCTCACATATAACTATTCATTATAAACAGCACCTCATGCCTCCGTGATGTCGTCACTATAGCTAATAATCAGAAACTCATGCCTCACTAATGTCTTTATTATTGATAAACAGCACCTCACGAAACACTGATGTCATCACTATTGCTGATAAATATGGCCTCATGTCTCACTGATGTCATCACTTTTACTGCTAATAGCACCTCGTGTCTCACTCATATCACTTTTCCTGATAAACAGCGCCTCATCCTTCAATTATGTCATTATTATTACTGCTAAACAGCAACTCGTGCCTCACTGATGTCAGTATTACTGATCAATACCATACCCTCCAACATTTTACACATGAAGACCGGTACAAATTAGGAAAGGGGTGCGTGGCCACGGGTAAAGGGGGGGCGTGGTCACGCCCCCTTTCCTATACCTTCAATGTTAATTTGGAGAGTCAAAAATCGGTACAAAGCCCTTTTTGGCAGGTACAGACCATAAAAAAAGGTACAGTTGGAGTGTATGCAATATGGCTTCATGCCTCATGGATGTCCCCACTTTTCTGATAAACAGTGCCTCGTGCCTCACTGATATCACGATTAAAGGGCCTTATGCCTCACTAATGTCACTGTTACTGATAAACAGCGCATCGTGCCTCACTGATGTCATCTACATTTTGCAGATTTAGAGGTCTATATACTAAGCCTTGGAGGGAGATAAAGTACCAGACAATCAGCTCCTAGCTGCCATGTTACAGGCTGTGTTTGAAAAATGACAGTTAGGAGCTGGTTGGCTGGTACTTTATCTCCGTCCACTTTATCTCTCTCCAAGACTTAGGGGGACATTTACTAAGCAGTGATAAGGGCGGAGAAGTGAGCCAGTGGAGAAGTTGCCCATGGCAACCAATCAGCACTGAAGTAACATCTATAATTTGCATACTATAAAATGATACAGAGCTGCTGATTGGCTGATGGGGCCACATCTCCACTGGCTCACTTCTCCACTCTTATCACTGCTTAGTAAATGTCCCCCTATGTACATAGACCCCTAAGTCCTATGACAGAATTCCCATTACTCAGGATACATTGCTGTGGCTCATATTAGATGTTTTATTTGACGTATTTGCTATAATTCTATATTTCCCCCTGTTTATATATTGTCATTTCTATCCTCTCCACCCACATTAGATTATAGCCACTGTTAACGCTCTAATGATCTGATGCGTGTGAGCAGATATTCTCTGTACAGCGCTGCGGAATATGTGTGTGCTATAATGATTACAGCACGCTAGCATTGTGCGGTGAGCAGGCTGCATCACCCACACCAGGCCGGAAACACATGATGTTGCTATGGCGACCTGTCTCTGCCTCAGTAACTGCCCTCAGGGGGGTGAGACAAAGAGATGGAGGCGGCTGCGGCTTTTATCTCTGCCTCCTATGATATCATCAGTGACCCTCACCCGCAGTATCATCATCCATCTGCCCTGGGAACAGACGCACATAAGAGCTGCATTGTGTGCGGAGGGAGGGGGGGCGATGGGGGCGACGGGGAGGGGGGCAGGGACAATTGGGGCTAAGTGTCAGTTTAGCAGAGGACACAGATCTTGTAGCAGTGCCTCATTGTACAAGGTACAAACATGATACAGAGAGCAGGCAACGGCGACGCTATCAATAATGCAATAATGATAACCATTACAATGGGCGCAGTGCAGAGTCTGTTACTCTCTAGGGACAAAGCCTCATGGGTATGGGGTAAGAGGGTATAGTTACATTACTGTGCCCAGGACGCAGGGTGGTAAAAGTTGTAGTGTAATGGGTATGGGGTAAGAGGGTATAGTTACATTACTGTGCCCAGGACGCAGGGTGGTAAAAGTTGTAGTGTAATGGGTATGGGGTAAGAGGGTATAGTTACATTACTGTGCCCAGGACGCAGGGTGGTAAGAGGTGCAGTGTAATGGGTATGGGGTAAGAGGGCATAGTTACATTACTGCGCCCAGGACGCAGGGTGGTAAGAGGTGCAGTGTAATAGGTATGGGGTAAGAGGGCATAGTTACATTACTGCAACCAGGACGCAGGGTGGTAAGAGGTGCAGTGTAATGGGTATGGGGTAAGAGGGCATAGTTACATTACTGTGCCCAGGACGCAGGGTGGTAAGAGGTGCAGTGTAATGGGTATGGGGTAAGAGGGTATAGTTACATTACTGTGCCCAGGACGCAGGGTGGTAAGAGGTGCAGTGTAAAGGGTATGGGGTAAGAGGGTATAGTTACATTACTGCGCCCAGGACGCAGGGTGGTAAGAGGTGTAGTGTGATGGGTATGGGGTAAGAGGGCATAGTTACATTACTGCGCCCAGGACGCAGGGTGGTAAGAGGTGCAGTGTGATGGGTATGGGGTAAGAGGGCATAGTTACATTACTGCGCCCAGGACGCAGGGTGGTAAGAGGTGCAGTGTAATGGGTATGGGGTAAGAGGGCATAGTTACATTACTGTGCCCAGGACGCAGGGTGGTAAGAGGTGTAGTGTAATGAGTATGGGGTAAGAGGGTATAGTTACGTTACTGCGCCAAGGACGCAGGGTGGTAAGAGGTGCAGTGTAATGGGTATGGGGTAAGAGAGAGGGTATAGTTACATTACTGTGCCCAGGATGCAGGGTGGTAAGAGGTGCAGTGTAATGGGTATGGGGTAAGAGAGAGGGTATAGTTACATTACTGTGCCCAGGACGCAGGGTGGTAAGAGGTGCAGTGTAATGGGTATGGGGTAAGAGGGTATAGTTACATTACTGTGCCCAGGACGCAGGGTGGTAAGAGGTGCAGTGTAATGGATATGGGGTAAGAGGGCATAGTTACATTACTGTGCCCAGGACGCAGGGTGGTAAGAGGTGCAGTGTAATGGGTATGGGGTAAGAGGGTATAGTTACATTACTGTGCCCAGGACGCAGGGTGGTAAGAGGTGCAGTGTAATGGGTATGGGGTAAGAGGGCATAGTTACATTACTGCGCCCAGGACGCAGGGTGGTAAGAGGTGCAGTGTAATGGGTATGGGGTAAGAGGGCATAGTTACATTACTGTGCCCAGGACGCAGGGTGGTAAGAGGTGCAGTGTAATGGGTATGGGGTAAGAGAGAGGGTATAGTTACATTACTGTGCCCAGGACGCAGGGTGGTAAGAGGTGCAGTGTAATGGGTATGGGGTAAGAGGACATAGTTACATTACTGCACCCAGGACGCAGGGTGGTAAGAGGTGCAGTGTAATGGGTATGGGGTAAGAGGGCATAGTTACATTATTGCGCCCAGGACGCAGGGTGGTAAGAGGTGCAGTGTAATGGGTATGGGGTAAGAGGGTATAGTTACATTACTGTGCCCAGGACGCGGGGTGGTAAGAGGTGCAGTGTAATGGGTATGGGGTAAGAGGGTATAGTTACATTACTGTGCCCAGGACGCGGGGTGGTAAGAGGTGCAGTGTAATGGGTATGGGGTAAGAGGGCATAGTTACATTACTGTGCCCAGGACGCAGGGTGGTAAGAGGTGCAGTGTAATGGGTATGGGGTAAGAGGGTATAGTTACATTACTGCGCCCAGGACGCAGGGTGGTAAGAGGTGCAGTGTAATGGGTATGGGGTAAGAGGGCATAGTTACATTATTGCGCCCAGGACGCAGGGTGGTAAGAGGTGCAGTGTAATGGGTATGGGGTAAGAGGGTATAGTTACATTATTGTGCCCAGGACGCAGGGTGGTAAGAGGTGCAGTGTAATGGGTATGGGGTAAGAGGGCATAGTTACATTACTGTGCCCAGGACGCAGGGTGGTAAGAGGTGCAGTTTCATGGGTATGGGGTAAGAGGGCATAGTTACATTATTGTGCCCAGGACGCAGGGTGGTAAGAGGTGCAGTGTCATGGGTATGGGGTAAGAGGGCATAGTTACATTATTGTGCCCAGGACGCAGGGTGGTAAGAGGTGCAGTGTAATGGGTATGGGGTAAGAGGGCATAGTTACATTACTGTGCCCAGGACGCAGGGTGGTAAGAGGTGCAGTGTAATGGGTATGGGGTAAGAGGGTATAGTTACATTACTGCGCCCAGGACGCAGGGTGGTAAGAGGTGCAATGTAATGGGTATGGGGTAAGAGGGCATAGTTACATTATTGCGCCCAGGACGCAGGGTGGTAAGAGGTGCAGTGTAATGGGTATGGGGTAAGAGGGCATAGTTACATTACTGTGCCCAGGACGCAGGGTGGTAAGAGGTGCAGTGTAATGGGTATGGGGTAAGAGGGCATAGTTACATTATTGTGCCCAGGACACAGGGTGGTAAGAGGTGCAGTGTAATGGGTATGGGGTAAGAGGGCATAGTTACATTACTGTGCCCAGGACGCAGGGTGGTAAGAGGTGCAGTGTAATGGGTATGGGGTAAGAGGGTATAGTTACATTACTGCGCCCAGGACGCAGGGTGGTAAGAGGTGCAGTGTAATGGGTATGGGGTAAGAGGGCATAGTTACATTATTGCGCCCAGGACGCAGGGTGGTAAGAGGTGCAGTGTAATGGGTATGGGGTAAGAGGGCATAGTTACATTACTGCGCCCAGGACGCAGGGTGGTAAGAGGTGCAGTGTAATGGGTATGGGGTAAGAGGGCATAGTTACATTACTGCGCCCAGGATGCAGGGTGGTAAGAGGTGTAGTGTAATGGGTATGGGGTAAGAGGGTATAGTTACATTACTGCGCCCAGGACGCAGGGTGGTAAGAGGTGCAGTGTAATGGGTATGGGGTAAGAGGGCATAGTTACATTACTGCGCCCAGGACGCAGGGTGGTAAGAGGTGTAGTGTAATGGGTATGGGGTAAGAGGGTATAGTTACATTACTGCGCCCAGGACGCAGGGTGGTAAGAGGTGCAGTGTAATGGGTATGGGGTAAGAGGGCATAGTTACATTACTGTGCCCAGGACGCAGGGTGGTAAGAGGTGCAGTGTAAAGGGTATGGGGTAAGAGGGTATAGTTACATTACTGTGCTCAGGACGAAGGGTGGTAAGAGGTGCAGTGTAATGGGTATGGGGTAAGAGGGTATAGTTACATTACTGCGCCCAGGACGCAGGGTGGTAAGAGGTGTAGTGTAATGGGTATGGGGTAAGAGGGTATAGTTACATTACTGCGCCCAGGACGCAGGGTGGTAAGAGGTGCAGTGTAATGGGTATGGGGTAAGAGGGCATAGTTACATTATTGCGCCCAGGACGCAGGGTGGTAAGAGGTGCAGTGTAATGGGTATGGGGTAAGAGGGCATAGTTACATTACTGCGCCCAGGACGCAGGGTGGTAAGAGGTGCAGTGTAATGGGTATTGGGTAAGAGGGCATAGTTACATTATTGCGTCCAGGACACAGGGTGGTAAGAGGTGCAGTGTAATGGGTATGGGGTAAGAGGGCATAGTTACATTACTGTGCCCAGGACGCAGGGTGGTAAGAGGTGCAGTGTAATGGGTATGGGGTAAGAGGGCATAGTTACATTACTGCGCCCAGGACGCAGGGTGGTAAGAGGTGCAGTGTAATGGGTATGGGGTAAGAGGGCATAGTTACATTACTGCACCCAGGACGCAGGGTGGTAAGAGGTGCAGTGTAATGGGTATGGGGTAAGAGGGCATAGTTACATTACTGTGCCCAGGACGCAGGGTGGTAAGAGGTGCAGTGTAATGGGTATGGGGTAAGAGGGCATAGTTACATTACTGCACCCAGGACGCAGGGTGGTAAGAGGTGCAGTGTAATGGGTATGGGGTAAGAGGGCATAGTTACATTATTGTGTCCAGGACGCAGGGTGGTAAGAGGTGCAGTGTAATGGGTATGGGGTAAGAGGGTATAGTTACATTACTGTGCCCAGGACACAGGGTGGTAAGAGGTGCAGTGTAATGGGTATGGGGTAAGAGGGCATAGTTACATTACTGCACCCAGGACGCAGGGTGGTAAGAGGTGCAGTGTAATGGGTATGGGGTAAGAGGGCATAGTTACATTATTGTGTCCAGGACGCAGGGTGGTAAGAGGTGCAGTGTAATGGGTATGGGGTAAGAGGGTATAGTTACATTACTGTGCCCAGGACGCAGGGTGGTAAGAGGTGCAGTGTAATGGGTATGGGGTAAGAGGGTATAGTTACATTACTGTGCCCAGGACGCAGGGTGGTAAGAGGTGCAGTGTAAAGGGTATGGGGTAAGAGGGCATAGTTACATTACTGCGCCCAGGACGCAGGGTGGTAAGAGGTGCAGTGTAATGGGTATGGGGTAAGAGGGTATAGTTACATTACTGTGCCCAGGACGCAGGGTGGTAAGAGGTGCAGTGTAATGGGTATGGGGTAAGAGGGCATAGTTACATTACTGTGCCCAGGACGCAGGGTGGTAAGAGGTGCAGTGTAATGGGTATGGGGTAAGAGGGCATAGTTACATTACTGTGCCCAGGACGCAGGGTGGTAAGAGGTGCAGTGTAAAGGGTATGGGGTAAGAGGGCATAGTTACATTACTGCGCCCAGGACGCAGGGTGGTAAGAGGTGCAGTGTAATGGGTATGGGGTAAGAGGGTATAGTTACATTACTGTGCCCAGGACGCAGGGTGGTAAGAGGTGCAGTGTAATGGGTATGGGGTAAGAGGGCATAGTTACATTACTGTGCCCAGGACGCAGGGTGGTAAGAGGTGCAGTGTAATGGGTATGGGGTAAGAGGGCATAGTTACATTACTGTGCCCAGGACGCAGGGTGGTAAGAGGTGCAGTGTAATGGGTATGGGGTAAGAGGGCATAGTTACATTACTGCGCCCAGGACGCAGGGTGGTAAGAGGTGCAGTGTAATGGGTATGGGGTAAGAGGGCATAGTTACATTACTGTGCCCAGGACGCAGGGTGGTAAGAGGTGCAGTGTAATGGGTATGGGGTAAGAGGGCATAGTTACATTACTGCGCCCAGGACGCAGGGTGGTAAGAGGTGCAGTGTAATGGGTATGGGGTAAGAGGGCATAGTTACATTACTGTGCCCAGGACGCAGGGTGGATTGCAGATGGTGGATTGCACGCCGGGTGCCGCCCATCGCAGGGTAACACCGCCCAGCAAGATAAATGTCCTGCCCAGTGGCTGCTACTGCAATTTAATCCCGGTTGCAGCAAGTGTGGACGATCCCCTGCAGCTGCAGCTAGAATCAGATCAGATCGCATTGGCTGCAGCGCATGCGCAGGACGGAACACACGTGAGCACTAGCGTCACCAGCGGGGTTTTTGCGGCGGCATTGAATAGCGATGTGACGTGAATAACCCCCTTTCTCCGCACCGCTATAATACTCTGCTATACGCTGTCTGGCAGAGCGTGCAATAGTAAGAGCGCACATTCTGCACATAAATCCTGCTGCATGACGCGATGGAGACCGCTTCTGCGCAGTACATGGGAGGTGAGGATGAAGTGCGCAATTCAGCAACAAACACGATGGTCCTGGTTTCCAGTCACGGGGTCATTGTTCCTGTTTTTCTGTAATGACCAATGTCTGCAAACCCCAACCCTAATACTTTATTCATGTTACAGCGCTTATAGTAAATACACGGCAGCCAGAGAGTGCGATGTACGGGGGGGACTGCGTCTACCTGCAGGAAGTTATACTGAGCAGTGGTGGAATGTGAGACAATGGATATTTCTAGCGGCAGATCTATCAGAGCTGAGTGTCCTGGGAGTTGGGAAGAGATGGCTGCGGCCGGGCTCTGATGGGTCCTGTAAGGTGACCGCGCCACATGTTACTGATCGCTGCTGCCGTCAGATGGAATCCATTATCTCGCTGAGACGTTGGGAATTGTTTTATGATCTCTTGCCAAATCTCCCAGATGTGCGAGACAGTGATATGTACATAACTCACCCTGGGAATGTATTGCGGGAGGGGTCCGTGTACTGCACAGTACTACTTCTCCCTGATGTGCGAGACAGTGATATGTACATAACTCACCCTGGGATTGTATTGCGGGAGGGGTCCGTGTACTGCACAGTACTACTTCTCCCTGATGTGCGAGACAATGATATGTACATAACTCACCCTGGGAATGTATTGCGGGAGGGGTCCGTGTATTGCACAGTACTACTTCTCCCTGATGTGCGAGACAGTGATATGTACATAACTCACCCTGGGAATGTATTGCGGGAGGGGTCCGTGTACTGCACAGTACTACTTCTCCCTGATGTGTGAGACAGAGATATGTACATAACTCACACTGGGAATGTATTGTGGGAGGGGTCCGTGTACTGCACAGTACTACTTCTCCCTGATGTGCGAGACAGTGATATGTACATAACTCACCCTGGGAATGTATTGCAGGAGGGGTCCGTGTACTGCACAGTACTACTTCTCCCTGATGCGTGAGACAGAGATATGTACATAACTCACCCTGGGAATGTATTGCGGGAGGGGTCCGTGTACTGCACAGTACTACTTCTCCCTGATGTGCGAGACAGTGATATGTACATAACTCACCCTGGGAATGTATTGCGGGAGGGGTCCGTGTACTGCACAGTACTACTTCTCCCTGATGTGCGAGACAATGATATGTACATAACTCACCCTGGGAATGTATTGCGGGAGGGGTCCGTGTACTGCACAGTACTACTTCTGCCTGATGTGCGAGACAATGATATGTACATAACTCACCCTGGGAATGTATTGCGGGAGGGGTCCGTGTATTGCACAGTACTACTTCTCCCTGATGTGCGAGACAGTGATATGTACATAACTCACCCTGGGAATGTATTGCGGGAGGGGTCCGTGTACTGCACAGTACTACTTCTCCCTGATGTGTGAGACAGAGATATGTACATAACTCACACTGGGAATGTATTGCGAGAGGGGTCCGTGTACTGCACAGTACTACTTCTCCCTGATGTGTGAGACAGAGATATGTACATAACTCACCCTGGGAATGTATTGCGGGAGGGGTCCGTGTACTGCACAGTACTACTTCTCCCTGATGTGCGAGACAGTGATATGTACATAACTCACCCTGGGAATGTATTGCGGGATGGGTCCGTGCACTGCACAGTACTACTTCTCCCTGATGTGCGAGACAGTGATATGTACATAACTCAACCTGGGAATGTATTGCGGGAGGGGTCCGTGTACTGCACAGTACTACTTCTCCCTGATGTGCGAGACAGTGATATGTACATAACTCACCCTGGGATTGTATTGCGGGAGGAGTCCGTGTACTGCACAGTACTACTTCTCCCTGATGTGCGAGACAGTGATATGTACATAACTCACCCTGGGATTGTATTGCGGGAGGAGTCCGTGTACTGCACAGTACTACTTCTCCCTGATGTGCGAGACAGTGATATGTACATAACTCACCCTGGGAATGTATTGCGGGAGGGGTCCGTGTACTGCACAGTACTACTTCTCCCTGATGTGCGAGACACTGATATGTACATAACTCAACCTGGGAATGTATTGCAGGAGGGGTCCATGTACTGCACAGTACTACTTCTCCCTGATGTGCGAGACAGTGATATGTACATAACTCACCCTGGGAATGTATTGCAGGAGGGGTCCGTGTACTGCACAGTACTACTTCTCCCTGATGTGCGAGACAGTGATATGTACATAACTCACCCTGGGAATGTATTGCGGGAGGGGTCCGTGTACTGCACAGTACTACTTCTCCCTGATGTGCGAGACAGTGATATGTACATAACTCACCCTGGGAATGTATTGCGGGAGGGGTCCGTGTACTGCACAGTACTACTTCTCCCTGATGTGCGAGACAGTGATATGTACATAACTCACCCTTGGAATGTATTGCGGGAGGGGTCCGTGTACTGCACAGTACTACTTCTCCCTGATGTGCGAGACAGTGATATGTACATAACTCACCCTGGGAATGTATTGCGGGAGGGGTCCGTGTACTGCACAGTACTACTTCTCCCTGATGTGCGAGACAGTGATATGTACATAACTCACCCTGGGAATGTATTGCGGGAGGAGTCCGTGTACTGCACAGTACTACTTCTCCCTGATGTGCGAGACAGTGATATGTACATAACTCACCCTGGGAATGTATTGCGGGAGGGGTCCCTGTACTGCACAGTACTACTTCTCCCAGATGTGCGAGACAGTGATATGTACATAACTCACCCTGGGAATGTATTGCAGGAGGGGTCCGTGTACTGCACAGTACTACTTCTCCCTGATGTGCGAGACAGTGATATGTACATAACTCACCCTGGGAATGTATTGCGGGAGGGGTCCGTGTACTGCACAGTACTACTTCTCCCTGATGTGCGAGACAGTGATATGTACATAACTCACCCTGGGAATGTATTGCGGGAGGGGTCCGTGTATTGCACAGTACTACTTCTCCCTGATGTGCGAGACAGTGATATGTACATAACTCACCCTGGGAATGTATTGCGGGAGGGGTCCGTGTACTGCACAGTACTACTTCTCCCTGATGTGCGAGACAGAGATATGTACATAACTCACACTGGGAATGTATTGCGGGAGGGGTCCGTGTACTGCACAGTACTACTTCTCCCTGATGTGCGAGACAGAGATATGTACATAACTCACCCTGGGAATGTATTGCGGGAGGGGTCCGTGTACTGCACAGTACTACTTCTCCCTGATGTGCGAGACAGTGATATGTACATAACTCACCCTGGGAATGTATTGCGGGATGGGTCCGTGCACTGCACAGTACTACTTCTCCCTGATGTGCGAGACAGTGATATGTACATAACTCAACCTGGGAATGTATTGCGGGAGGGGTCCGTGTACTGCACAGTACTACTTCTCCCTGATGTGCGAGACAGTGATATGTACATAACTCACCCTGGGATTGTATTACGGGAGGAGTCCGTGTACTGCACAGTACTACTTCTCCCTGATGTGCGAGACAGTGATATGTACATAACTCACCCTGGGATTGTATTGCGGGAGGAGTCCGTGTACTGCACAGTACTACTTCTCCCTGATGTGCGAGACAGTGATATGTACATAACTCACCCTGGGAATGTATTGCGGGAGGGGTCCGTGTACTGCACAGTACTACTTCTCCCTGATGTGCGAGACACTGATATGTACATAACTCAACCTGGGAATGTATTGCAGGAGGGGTCCATGTACTGCACAGTACTACTTCTCCCTGATGTGCGAGACAGTGATATGTACATAACTCACCCTGGGAATGTATTGCGGGAGGGGTCCGTGTACTGCACAGTACTACTTCTCCCTGATGTGCGAGACAGTGATATGTACATAACTCACCCTGGGAATGTATTGCGGGAGGGGTCCCTGTACTGCACAGTACTACTTCTCCCTGATGTGCGAGACAGTGATATGTACATAACTCACCCTGGGAATGTATTGCAGGAGGGGTCCGTGTACTGCACAGTACTACTTCTCCCTGATGTGCGAGACAGTGATATGTACATAACTCACCCTGGGAATGTTTTGCGGGAGGGGTCCGTGTACTGCACAGTACTACTTCTCCCTGATGTGCGAGACAGTGATATGTACATAACTCACCCTGGGAATGTATTGCGGGAGGGGTCCGTGTACTGCACAGTACTACTTCTCCCTGATGTGCGAGACAGTGATATGTACATAACTCACCCTTGGAATGTATTGCGGGAGGGGTCCGTGTACTGCACAGTACCACTTCTCCCTGATGTGCGAGACAGTGATATGTACATAACTCACCCTGGGAATGTATTGCGGGAGGGGTCCGTGTACTGCACAGTACTACTTCTCCCTGATGTGCGAGACAGTGATATGTACATAACTCACCCTGGGAATGTATTGCGGGAGGAGTCCGTGTACTGCACAGTACTACTTCTCCCTGATGTGCGAGACAGTGATATGTACATAACTCGCCCTGGGAATGTATTGCGGGAGGGGTCAGTGTACTGCACAGTACTACTTCTCCCTGATGTGCGAGACAGTGATATGTACATAACTCACCCTGGGAATGTATTGCAGGAGGGGTCCATATACTGCACAGTACTACTTCTCCCTGATGTGCGAGACAGTGATATGTACATAACTCACCCTGGGAATGTATTGCGGGAGGGGTCCCTGTACTGCACAGTACTACTTCTCCCTGATGTGCGAGACAGTGATATGTACATAACACCCTGGGAATGTATTGCGGGAGGGGTCCGTGTACTGCACAGTACTACTTCTCCCTGATGTGCGAGACAGTGATATGTACATAACTCACCCTGGGAATGTATTGCGGGAGGGGTCCGTGTACTGCACAGTACTACTTCTCCCTGATGTGCGAGACAGTGATATGTACATAACTCACCCTGGGAATGTATTGCGGGAGGGGTCCGTGTACTGCACAGTACTACTTCTCCCTGATGTGCGAGACAGTGATATGTACATGACTCATCCTGGGAATGTATTGCAGGAGGGGTCCGTGTACTGCACAGTACTACTTCTCCCTGATGTGCGAGACAGTGATATGTACATAACTCACCCTGGGAATGTATTGCGGGAGGGGTCCGTGTACTGCACAGTACTACTTCTCCCTGATGTGCGAGACAGTGATATGTACATAACTCACCCTGGGAATGTATTGCAGGAGGGGTCCGTGTACTGCACAGTACTACTTCTCCCTGATGTGCGAGACAGTGATATGTACATAACTCACCCTGGGAATGTATTGCGGGAGGGGTCCGTGTACTGCACAGTACTACTTCTCCCTGATGTGCGAGACAGTGATATGTACATAACTCACCCTGGGAATGTATTGCGGGAGGGGTCCGTGTACTGCACAGTACTACTTCTCCCTGATGTGCGAGACAGTGATATGAACATAACTCACCCTGGGAATGTATTGCGGGAGGGGTCCCTGTACTGCACAGTACTACTTCTCCCTGATGTGCGAGACAGTGATATGTACATAACTCACCCTGGGAATGTATTGCGGGAGGGGTCCCTGTACTGCACAGTACTACTTCTCCTTGATGTGCGAGACAGTGATATGTACATAACTCACCCTGGGATTGTATTGCGGGAGGGGTCCGTGTACTGCACAGTACTACTTCTCCCTGATGTGCGAGGCAGTGATATGTACATAATTCACCCTGGGAATGTATTGCGGGAGGGGTCCGTGTACTGCACAGTGCTACTTCTCCCTGATGTGCGAGACAGTGATATGTACATAACTCACCCTGGGAATGTATTGCGGGAGGGGTCCGTGTACTGCACAGTACTACTTCTCCCTGATGTGCGAGACAGTGATATGTACATAACTCACCCTGGGAATGTATTGCGGGAGGGGTCCGTGTACTGCACAGTACTACTTCTCCCTGATGTGCGAGACAGTGATATGTACATAACTCACCCTGGGAATGTATTGCGGGAGGGGTCCCTGTACTGCACAGTACTACTTCTCCCTGATGTGCGAGACAGTGATATGTACATAACTCACCCTGGGAATGTATTGCGGGAGGAGTCCGTGTACTGCACAGTACTACTTCTCCCTGATGTGCGAGACAGTGATATGTACATAACTCACCCTGGGAATGTATTGCGGGAGGGGTCCGTGTACTGCACAGTACTACTTCTCCCTGATGTGCGAGACAGTGATATGTACATAACTCGCCCTGGGATTGTATTGCGGGAGGGGTCCGTGTACTGCACAGTACTACTTCTCCCTGATGTGCGAGACAGTGATATGTACATAACTCACCCTGGGAATGTATTGCGGGAGGGGTCCGTGTACTGCACAGTACTACTTCTCCCTGATGTGCGAGACAGTGATATGTACATAACTCACCCTGGGAATGTATTGCGGGAGGGGTCCGTGTACTGCACAGTACTACTTCTCCCTGATGTGCGAGACAGTGATATGTACATAACTCACCCTGGGATTGTATTGTGGGAGGGGTCCGTGTACTGCACAGTACTACTTCTCCCTGATGTGCGAGACAGTGATATGTACATAACTCACCCTGGGACTGTATTGCGGGAGGGGTCCGTGTACTGTTATCCAAAGCACAGGCTGTTCCTGTTACTGTATCTACGTAACTGCACAGTCCTGCACACTACTACTTCTCATATTATATATGCTGGACTTTATTCTCAGTAACTGCTCCTACAGCCTGCTACACAGTACTACTTCTCATGTTATGTACGCTGGTCTATATTCTCAGTAACTGCTCCTACATCCTACTACACAGTACTACTTCTCATGTTAAGTATGCTGGACTTTATTCTCAGTAACTCCTACAGCATACTGCACAGTACTACTTCTCATGTTTATGTATGCTGGACTTTATTCCCAGTAACTGCACCTACAGCATACTGCACAGTACTGCTTCTCATGTTATGTATGCTGGGCTTTATTCTGAGTTACTGCTCCTACAGCATACTGCACAGTACTACTTCTCATGTTATGTATTCTGGGCTTTATTCTCAGTAACTGCTCCTACATCCGACTGCACAGTACTACTTCTCATGTTATGTATGCTGGACTTTATTCTCAGTAACTGCTCCTACATCCGACTGCACAGTACTGCTTCCCATGTTATGTACGCTGGGCTTTATTCTCAGTAACTGCTCCTACAGCATACTGCACAGTACTACTTCTCCTGTTATGTATGCCGGTCTTTATTCTCAGTAACTGCTCCTACATCCGACTGCACAGTACTACTTCTCATTTTATGTATGCTGGACTTTATTATCAGTAACTGCTCCTACAGCCTACTGCACAGTACTACTTCTCCTGTTATGTGTGCCGGTCTTTATTCTCAGTAACTGCTCCTACAGCATACTGCACAGTACTACTTCTCATGTTATGTATGCTGGACTTTATTCTCAGTAACTGCTCCTACAGCCTACTGCACAGTACTACTTCTCATGTTATGTGTGCCGGTCTTTATTCTCAGTAACTGCTCCTACAGCATACTGCACAGTACTACTTCTCCTGGTATGTATGCTGGGCTTTATTCTCAGTAACGGCTCCTACAGCATACCGCACAGTACTACTTCTCATGTTATGTATGCTGGGCTTTATTCTCAGTAACTGCTCCTACAGCCTACTGCACAGTATTACTTCTCATGTTATGTATGTCGGTCTTTATTCTCAGTAACTGCTCCTACATCCTACTGCACAGCACTACTTCTCATGTTATGTATGATGGACTTTATTCTCAGTAATTGCTCCTACAGATTACTGCACAGTACTACTTCTCATGGTATGTATGCCGGTCTTTATTCTCAGTAACTGCTCCTACATCCACAGTACCACTTCAGTACCTCCAAATGTTGCCAGTGTTGGAGGACTGTTCCATCACTGTAATGTGTGGGGGGTGGAGAGGCGTCCCCATAGCATACGTGGTGTGCAGCAACCATGTATTCTTCCTGCTTTGAAAAGCCAGATGTAGTGTGGTGTGCAGTCCTGTTATGTATGCTGGACATTATGCTCAATATCTCTTCCTACAGATTTTGCACAGTTATATATACTGGGCATTCTCAGTATGTGCTTATACAGCCTGTGCGCATTAGCACTTCTCCTGTTATGCATGCTGGATGTAATTCTATCTGTTTCTACAACTTCTGCACAGTATCGCTTCTGTTATGTATAGTATCTGTTCATACAGCCTCTGCACAGTGCCACTTCTCTTGTTATGTATACTGGATATAAATCTCAGTATCTGTTCATACAGCCTCTGCACAGTGCCACTTCTCTTGTTATGTATACTGGATATAAATCTCAGTATTTGTTCATACAGCCTCTGCACAGTACCACTTCTCTTGTTATGTATACTGTATATAAATCTCAGTATCTGTTCATACAGCCTCTGCACAGTACCACTTCTCTTGTTATGTATACTGGATATAAATCTCTGTATCTGTTCATACAGCCTCTGCACAGTACCACTTCTCTTGTTATGTATACTGGATATAAATCTCAGTATTTGTTCATACAGCCTATACACAGTGCCACTTCTCTTGTTATGTATACTGGATATAAATCTCAGTATCTGTTCATACAGCCTATACACAGTGCCACTTCTCTTGTTATGTATACTGGATATAAATCTCTGTATCTGTTCATACAGCCTATACACAGTGCCACTTCTCTTGTTATGTATACTGGATATAAATCTCAGTATTTGTTCATACAGCCTATACACAGTGCCACTTCTCTTGTTATGTATACTGGATATAAATCTCAGTATTTGTTCATACAGCCTATACACAGTGCCGCTTCTTTTGTTATGTATACTGGATATAAATCTCAGTATCTGCTAATACAGCCTCTGCACAGTGCCGCTTCTTTTGTTATGTATACTGGATATAAATCTCAGTATCTGCTCATACAGCCTCTGCACAGTGCCACTTCTCTTGTCATATACATTGGACATAAATCTCAGTATCTGCTCATACAGCCTCCACACAATATAACTTCTCTTGTCATATACACTGGACATAAATCTCAGTATCTGCTCATACAGCCTCTGCACAGTACCACTTCTCTTGTCATATACACTGCACATAAATCTCAGTATCTGTTCATACCGCCTCTGCACAGTGCCACTTCTCTTGCTATGAGTGCAGAGATATTTATTATTACGCAGTGATACACAAGGTTTCTCTCGCCGGTTATGAGTTATCTCTGACCCGCGATACTGGCTGCCATTGGTAAGATCAGTCTTACGCTCTTACGCCTTCTAGGGCAGACTTGCTGAATGGCGCCATTGTACAGTACATGTGTGGATTCCTATCTAGTTGTGCATTAGGTGCTGTCTCTGCTCCCCCACCCCCCCATAGAACTCGCTGCGCCCTTATCACGCTCATTCCCCTGAGCTCTCCATCAGTCTCATCGTGAGAGAATTTCTGGGACTTCCTGCGATGTGAGATAAGTCATCCTGCGGTTCTCCTCCTGGCACAGTATCACACACCGTGGAAGCGCTAGATCCCGCCGAGACACTGAGCAGATACAATCTGGAATGTGGCTGCTCCACAAACCTGTGGGGATCATTTGCAAGCCATGTAGCAGAGAGTGGAGGGTGCTGGAACGGAGCACAGATTAGTGGGGGGGGCGATCAGTGTGTCTGTGGGGGCGCAAAATATGTTGCGCCTCTCTTACATTTCTCGCCATGCACATTTCTGTTAAAGGATGTATCCATGTTTGGAGAGAGATAAAACACAGAGAGAGAGAGAGAGATAAAGTACCAACCAATCAGCTCTTAAGTCATTTTCTGTGACCCTGCAGCATCCAGAGCCGGATAGTTGCTGTTTCGTGCTAATATCTGACCTCGCTGGAGATCTGCAGAACATCACCCTGATCCAGCAGATAAATACGCTCTGGCGAGCATTATGCGTCACCGTGGGCTCATTACATCAGTGCATTCCTCCCGCAGTGCTGCAGCTTAGTAATCACCCGAACACTAGCCCCCCATTACTCCTCCCTTCACGCAGTCACTCACAGTAAGGCCGCCTCCACCTGGATGGCTATTTTATGGGCCTGCTGATTGGAGCGTGACGGAGCGTGGTGAATTACACATCTTCACCTCTCGTGCCAGCTGCAGTGCTCTCCGTCACGCAGCCTTTGTGTATCTGGACCAGGCCTGAGGCTCTCTGTAGGACAGGCGCTGGGGCCATGAAAGACACAACAGCTGCATGCAGCATTTACATGGCAGCGTGTTAGCATTGCGTGAGTGAAGCAAGTGACTGTACAAAAGATGCCTTACAAACGTCAAGGACACAGTGAAGCCGGCCAGTAGGGTTCTGGCCTGCTGCATAAGGATGATATGATGTGAATGAGCCCCAGCAGTGGCAGGGTCCTCACTGCGCTAGTTGCACGTGAGCTTCTGTTCAATACAACAGTAATTCCTCATACATGTTTTATTGTACTAAGTGCTCTTGTGGCCCCAGAGGACCAAAGGCCGCGTCCCATCGCATACAGCCGGCGTTAGAGTGAGGCTTATTGATCAGACTCTCCCTGTACATCTTATACAGATGAGACCTTCGGTAACTTTCACATCCTCAGGACGGCTCAGCGGCATAGTGGAGGCGGGCGCAGTGAGAATAGTAGCGGCTCAGCGGCATAGTGGAGGCGGGCGCAGTGAGAATAGTAGCATACTGCAATAAACTCCTGGGGGCATTGCGTCCGCAGGGTCTCAGTAGTGCAGTCTGACTTATCTCCCTTGGCTTCTTCATCATTTTTTTTTCATCTCTCTCCTTTTACTTTTTTGTCCTTCTTTCACCATTATATGGGTTGGTCTGGACTGCACACCCTAATTCTAAACATAATGTGAGGTGCTACCAAGCTGGGACTTGTAGTACTACATTGAAAACAGAGAAAATGCAAGTGCACACTCTAAGTACTAAACACTGCTAATCGGAACAATTATAATAAACTCTGCAATTTAACATAGCGTAAAATGGATGTGCTTAGCATAGTATGGGCCCACCTACCATGACCAGGTGACTTCATCAGGTGGGTCCCTAACATTCCTAAGGTTTAAGTGCAGAGCATGGGACCCCCGGGCAAGCAAAACACAACCCCCCCAAGGCATCATACTAGTGAGAGGTAGCTAAAGTGTTTAAAGGTGTTACATTAGTAAGAAGTAACAGATATGTGTTGAGTGTTATATAGGTAAGTGGTAATAATTAGGATGTTAAAAAGAGTTACATTAGTAAAAAAACAATTTAGGTGCTAAAAAGTACTAGATTGTTACAACGTGACGTCCTGAGGCAGCCCGGCCACACCAACCCAGGGGGTCCCACACCCAAACTCATCCCTAATACTGATTTATTATATACATTTATCCAGGACTTACCATTCCTAGTGCCTATTCCAATATGCAATGTCCACTTCATGTTAAATTGCAGAGTTTATTATAATTGTTCTGATTAGCAGTGGTTAGTACTTAGGTGGTAATTCAGACCTGGGGGGGTCATTCAGACCTGATCGCAGGCTAGGTTATTTCGCTGCGCTGAGATCAGGTCACAACTGCGCATGCGTATGCACCGCAATGCGCAGGCGCGTCGTACAGGTACAAAGCGGATCGTTGCTGAGCGATGGATTTTACGAAGAATCCATTCGCACAGCCGATCGCAAGGAGATTGACAGGAAGAGGGCGTTTCTGGGTGTCAACTGACCGGTTTCAGGGAGTGGTTGGAAAAACGCAGGCGTGTCCAAGCGTTTGCAGGGCGGGTGTCTGACGTCAATTCCAGTCCCGGACAGGCTGAAGTGATCGCAGCGGCTGAGTAATTCCTGGGCTACTCAGAAACTGCACAAAATGTTTTTGTACCGCTCGGCAGCACATGCGATCGCACACTTGCAAAGCGAAAATACACTCCCCTATGGGCGGCGACTATCTGATCGCAGCGCTGCAAAAAAAACCTAGTGAGCGATCAGTTCTGAATTAGGCCCTTGATCGTAGCAGCAAATTTGTTAGCAGTTGGGCAAAACCATGTGCACTGCAGGGGAGGCAGATGTAACATGTGCAGAGAGAGTTAGATTTGGGTGTGGTGTGTTCAAACTGATATTTAAATTGCAGTGTAAAAATAAAGCAGCCAGTATTTACCCTGCACAGAAACAGTAGAACCCACCCAAATCTAACTCTCTCTGCACATGTTACATCTGCCCCACCTGCAGTGCACATGGGGGGTCATTCAGACCTGATCTCAAGGCTGCGTTTTCGTACAGCCTCAGATCAGGTCTAAACTGCGCATGCGTATGCAGCGCAATGCGCAGGCGCGTCGGTCCGCAGCGACGGGGAGTGCTGGGCAGCGATGGGATGGTGCGAAAAAAGCGATCGCACGGGCGATCGCAAGGAGATTGACAGGAAGAAGGCGTTTGTGGGTGGTAACTGACCGTTTTCAGGGAGTGGTTGGAAAAGCGCAGGCGTGTCAAAGCGTTCGCAGGGTCGGTGCCTGGCATCAATTCCGGTCTCGGACAGGCTGAAGTGATCGCAGCGGCTGAGTAAACTCTGGACTGCGCAGAGACTGCACAAGATCAGTTTGTACAGCTCTGCTACACATGCGATCACACACTTGCACAGCAAAAATACACTCCCCTATGGGCGGCGACTATCTGATCGCAGCAGTGCAAAAATCGCCTGCTAGCCATCAGGTCTGAATTAGGCCTATCGTTTTGCCCAACTGCTAACAAGTTTGCTGCTACGATCAGGTCTGTATTACCCCCGTAGTGTGCACCTGCATTTTCTCTTTCTTCTTTAATCATTGCATTGGTATATTGGAGATTTGCATGCAAAGTAGTCGAGCAAATGGCTGTTACATTTTATTAGTATTTATTTATTACTGTATCATTTATAATGGCTGTGGTCCCGCTGAGACACGCCGTACTCAGGGTGTGTTTATATAGGACGGTCACAAGACTTTGTAAGCGCGATGTACTACAGTCATGTTTGACCTGTAGAAACGAATCACTCGTTTCTTGGGTGTTGAAATTGTCCCCTTTCCGGTCTGCCTGCTGCAGATGTGTCTTCCCTCAAATAGCTGAATTTACTCCACTGCTCACGTCCGATGTAATGAAAACCATGTGAAATGGACACAACTACAGGATACAGACCCAGGGGGAGATGTATCAAACCTTAGAGAGAGATAAAGTAGCAGTCAATCAGCTCCTAACTGCCATGTTACAGGCTGTGTTAGAAAAATGACTGTGATGAGCTGATTGGCTGGTATTTTATATCCGTCCACTTTATCTCTCTCCAAGGTTTGATACACCTCCCCCTCAGTGAGGGTAAGTGACTTGTACACATGTGGCCTTCCCTCGGATTGTATGGGCTGTGATCAGTGGATATGAGTCAGGTTCTCTTTTAGGTCCGCCTCATGATGTCACTATGGGGGTAATTCCAAGTTGATCGCAGCAGGATTTTTTTTTAGCAATTGGGCAAAACCATGTGCACTGCAGGGGAGGCAGATATAACATGTGCAGAAAGAGTTAGATTTGGGTGGGTTATTTTGTTTCTGTGCAGGGTAAATACTGGCTGCTTTATTTTTACACTGCAAATTAGATTGCAGATTGAACTCACCCCACCCAAATCTATCTCTCTCTGCACATGTTATATCTGCCTCCCCTGCAGTGCACATGGTTTTGCCCAATTGCTATCAAAAATCCTGCTGCGATCAACTTGTAATTACCCCCTATACTGCTATAGTCTTGTCACATGTTTATTATAAGCAACCAATAAGGTTATAGCTAGTATTTTACAAGCACATTCCAGAAAATGATAGGTAGAAGCTCATTGGTTGATATGGGCAACTTCTCGATTTGTCCACTTCTCCACTTTTTCTGAGGTTTGATACATTTACCCAATAACCCAAATTAATAAATTATTTTGTTTACAACTGTTTACTTCATAGAAGTTTCCCTATATTATATCTATCTGGGCGTTGGCAGGAGGCGTGTTTCCTGATTGGCTATTCGGTTCCCTGTATTATATCTATCTGGGCGCTGGCAGGAGGCGTGTCCCCTGATTGGCTATATGGTTCCCTGTACTATATCTATCTGGGAGTTGGCAGGAGACGTGTCCCCTGATTGGCTATACGGTTCCCTGTACTATATCTATCCGGGCGTTGGCAGGAGGCGTGTCCCTGATTGGCTATTCGGTTCCCTGTATTATATCTATCTGGGCGTTGGCAGGAGGCGTGTCCCTGATTGGCTATACGGTTCCCTGTACTATATCTATCTGGGCGTTGGCAGGAGGCGTGTCCCTGATTGGCTATTCGGTTCCCTGTATTATATCGATCTGGGCGTTGGCAGGAGACGTGTCCCCTGATTGGCTATACGGTTCCCAGTACTATATCTATCTGGGCATTGGCAGGAGATGTGTCCCCTGATTGGCTATACGTTCCCTGTACTATATCTATCTGAGCGTTGGCAGGAGGCGTGTCCTCTGATTGGCTATTCGGTTCCCTGTATTATATCTATCTGGGCACTGGCAGGAGGCGTGTCCCCTGATTGGCTATTCGGTTCCCTGTACTATATCTATCTGGGCATTGGCAGGAGACGTGTGCTCTGATTGGCTATACGGTTCCCTGTACTATATCTATCTGGGCATTGGCAGGAGACGTGTCCCCTGATTGGCTATACGGTTTCCTGTACTATATCTATCTGAGCGTTGACAGGAGGCGTGTCCTCTGATTGGCTATTCGGTTCCCTGTATTATATCTATCTGGGCACTGGCAGGCGGAGTGTCCCCTGATTGGCTATTCGGTTCCCTGTACTCTATGTATCTGGGCATTGGCAGGAGACGTGTCCTCTTATTGGCTATTCGGTTCTCTGTACTATATCTATCTGGGCACTGGCAGGAGACGTGTGCACTGATTGGCTATTCGGTTCCCTGTACTATATCTATCTGGGCATTGGCAGGAGACGTGTGCTCTGATTGGTTATACGGTTCCCAGTACTATATCTATCTGGGCGCTGGCAGGAGACGTGTCCCCTGATTGGCTATACGGTTCCTTGTACTATATCTATCTGGGCATTGGCAGGAGACATGTCCCCTGATTGGCTATATGGTTCCCTGTACTATATCTATCGGGGCACTGGCAGGAGGCGTGTTCCCTGATTGGTTATTCGGTTCCTTGTACTATATCTATCTGGGTGCTGGCAGGAGCCGTGTCCTCTGATTGGCTATTCAGTTCTCTGTACTATATCTATCTGGGCACTGGCAGGATACGTGTGCCCTGATTGGCTATTCGGTTCTTTGTACTATAGCTATCTGGGCACTGGCAGGAGACGTGTGTCCTGATTGGCTATTCGGTTCCTTGTACTATAGCTATCTGGGCGTTGGCAGGAGACGTGTGCCCTGATTGGCTATTCGGTTCCTTGTACTATAGCTATCTGGGCACTGGCAGGAGGCGTGTCCTCTGATTGGCTGTTCAGATCCTTGTACTATATCTATCTGGGTGCTGGCAGGAGCCGTGTCCTCTGATTGGCTGTTCAGATCCTTGTACTATATCTGAGCGCTGGCAGGAGGCGTGTCCCCCGATTGACTATTCTTCTCTTCTCGTTGAGACACAGGCGATGGAGAGCAAGCTTCTGATTGGTGGAAAGAACATCATGGACCACACGAATGAGCAGCAGAAAATGTTGGAGATAAAGAGACAGGAGATTGCTGAGCAGGTGAGACCAGGGAACAGCCTCAGTATGATAGAGGGTATCCTATCCCCATGGAGGTTACTGTGTCCACAAGGGCTTCCGATACGTGCTCTCTCGGTGTGCTGCTCGTGGTATAACCCAATGTACTAAGTGTTCATTCATATTACAGCTGACATCTCTATGTGCTAATGGCTACGGGCCAGACACTAATTAACATGTGATTTCCTGTCTGGGGCTCACGCAGCCAGCTGCTTACACATTGCTATACACCAGCTGTGCTGATAATATACATACATGGAAGCACTTCCAGGATATTTCTTCCCGCTTACATCCCAGGAAAGTGGATGCAGCCAGGGACTCTTACTACAGCGCCATTCTCCCTACTATCCAATCAATTACAAAATGCGAAACGCGTCTGTCTCATATCCTGTATTCCAAGCCTCCGGTTTGCGGTCTTCACCGTATAAATGACCCCAATTCATTACACAATTTTTAAATGACATCAGAAACTGCAAAATAAGGTCTACCATTGGCAATGATGCTGGATATACTGTATTACAGATTGAGCATCCCTTATCCAAAATGCTTGGGACCAGAGGTATTTTGGATATGGGATTTTTCCGTATTTTGGAATAATTGCCTAGCATAATGATATATCATGGCGATGGGACCTAAATCTAAGCACAGAATGCATTTATGTTTCATATACACCTTATACACACAGCCTGTAGGTAATTTTAGCCAATATTTTTAATAACTTTGTGCATTAAACAAAGTGTGTCTCCATTCACACAATTCATTTATGTTTCATATACACCTTATACACACAGCCTGAAGGTCATTTAATACAGTATTTTAATAACTTTGTGTATTAAACAAAGTTTGTGTACATTGAGCCATCAAAAAACAAAGGTTTCACTATCTCACTCTCACTCAAAAAAGTCCGTATTTCGGAATATTCCGTATTTCGGATATTTGGATATGGGATACTCAACCTGTATATGATAGCAGCTGTTTTTGTAGCACAGCTAAGATGAATTCAGCCAAATTAATAGGCACACGTCCATTCACCATTCACACTCAGATAACCATATACTCTGTAATCTTCATGTATCAGTAACTTGCAGTTGCAATGTAGAAATCTCCATCTTAGGAGCTGATTGGCTGGTACTTAATCTCCGTCCACTTTTTCTCTTTCGGAGGTTTAGTACGTAGACCTCTGTGTCAGTACATACATGGAGACATGCCTACATCGTATTATACTGAGCACATCCATACAGGGTACACAGGCGTGACGTGCCTGAGCACTGGTCCTGCTGGGTGCCTCCTTTATATGAGCAGCCGTATCTGCCTCTCTGTGATCCAAACATCTGGGGAATATATATGGGTATGACAGTAACCCTGTGTAGGGCACATTAATAGGGGTCATTTCATTACATACTGCCCCCATGGGTGCTGGGTATATGGCGGAGTAGAAAGCAGTTGGGCCACATTATAACCTTATAATAAACCACCTGTCCTCCGTCTCTCCCACTGTGCAGAAGCGCCGGGAGCGGGAGATACAGCAGCAGGTGCTCCTGAGGGACGAGGAGACTGTGGAGCTGAGGGGAACCTACACCTCTCTGCAGCAGGAGGTGGAGATGAAGACCAAGAAGCTGAAAAAGGTGGGGAGACGGGTTTGTATCATGCTCGAATACACGTATACTCTCTCACTATACGTACTGCACGAAATCACACATTAATGACTCTGCAATCTTCCAAATAAAGATAAGGATGGAGGGTAAAAAAGAAATACTGCCATCAGAATGGCAGACGCTGTTATCTGGATGGTAGTGGTTATCTTATTACTTTCTGGCCATGGTTATGTTACAAAGATTTCTTGTGCTTGTAATCTGTGATTTTGTGTATTTATATTTTTGTGTGTATGACATTTATATATGGGATTATATACAGGATTACATACAGGACTTTATACACAAGAGTCCTCCTCCTCTTCCTCCTCTTCTTCTTCCTCCTCTTCCTCTTTTTCCTCCTCTTCCTCTTCTTCTTCTTCTTCCTCTTCTTCCTCTACTTCCTGTTCCTCTTCTTCCTCTACTTCCTCTTCCTCCTCTACTTCCTCTTCTTCCTCCTCTTCCTCCTCCTATTCCTATTCCTCCTCCTCCTCCTATTCCTCCTCCTCCTAATCCTTCTCCTCCTATTCCTCCCCCCCTCCCTTGAAAATGTTATTATTTGTGCCGGGCACATGTGGCGCAGAGATGTGGAGGTACAGGGGTTATATAGGCAGACTGCAGTGCTAGTAGTACGTAACATCACTTTTCACTATCTGTGCGCAGACAGGCCCGGCGAGGCTAGGTGACAATGTTCGTTACAGAGGGAGAGGTGTACCAAATCTTCCAGAGAGAATCATGGAAGAAGTTGCCCATAGAAACCAATCAGCTTCTGGTTATCATTTATCCAGTACGTTCTATAAACTGATAAGCAGAATCTGAGGCTTCTCATTGGCTGGGAGAAGGTGGGCGTGTCTATCACCCACACTATGCGCCGTTCCTGCACAGAGCAGATTATAAATCGTCTCTCTTTTCCAGCTCTACGCCAAGCTGCTGGCTGTGAAGGGGGAGATCCAGGACCAGCATGACGAGTACGTGCGGGTGAGACAAGACCTAGAGCAGGCGCAGAACGAGCAGACGCGGGAACTGAAATTCAAGTGAGTGAGAGAGTCTCTTCCTCAGGACGAGGTCCGGTGGCTGAGCTCTCACCTGTACTGTCATAAATACTGTATTGCACAGATATGCAGACAATTGTCTATCAATGCTAATCGATTCCGCTGCTGCCACCGCGTAGCCCATTTCATAGACAAATGCAGGTGGGGAAGGGGGGGGGGGGGGGGAGAGGGGTGTTTCCAGTTACCCAGAACCACCCTTCCCCACAGCCTGGCCAGCAGCCACTATATGCAGTATAATGAGTGGAATGGAGCTACTGCACATGGGCTGGCGACAATCGCTCTAATATCCAACATTTAGAAACCCCCTCCAGAAACCCTGCGTTAGCCCCTGCATTCACTACGATGTCTCCATGCCTTGGGCCTGGTTGAAGTTGATGGAGGCACTGCCCCTTCTTTACATTTATGATCAGAGTGGAGGTAACTGTCAATCACTTGTGGTTTCCCACTATTCAGTCATTTGTTTTCTGTGCAAGGGTCATGCCCGCTCACGCCTCCCTGGTGGTAGAAAAGGGTATTGCAGGAATCTTCCGCATTACTCGTGGGGAAACACACAGGACGCAGAGTGGCAGCGGGTGGAAGATTAAGCTAGTCGCCCGGCATTAGAAGACAGTTTGATGCGTGCTATATACTGTGTGTACATACATGTCATTAATGTCTTACATCACTCTAGCTGCAGATCTGTTACGGCGACTGATCTACAGGACGTGACATTGAAACCTTCGCTCTTATTATTTTACACTCAGGTATTTGATCATTGAAAACTTTATCCCTCCGGAAGAGAAGAACAAGATCATGAACCGGCTTTACTATGACACTGAGGAGGACCAGTGGAAGTTTCAGCCTCTCGTACCTCCAGGAAAGTAAGTTCTTCCCCTATCCTCCCAGCAGTTCATCTAACTTATATGACCATGTCTCGGGAATTCCTATAAGACACAACCACAGCTTATACAGGGTAGAGAGGCTGGCCACATTAGGACAACTTCCGCTCACTGTCGCGGTTACTGCGTCCAATATCATTCGGGTTTACAGCATTGGGTGATTCAGGGGGAGAGGTACTAAGTCTTGGAGACAGATAAAGTACCAGCCAATCAGCTCCTAACTGCCACGTTACAGACTGTGTTTGAAAAATGGCAGTTAGGAGCTGATTGGTTGGTAGTTTATCTCTCTCCACTTTATATTTCTCTAAGACTTGGTACAGACTAGATGGGCCAAGTGGTTCTTATCTGCCGTCAAATTCTATGTTTCTATCTACCCCTTAGGGTAAAGGGATTATTCTGGAAATGAAAACGCAAAAAAGAAAGTCTTACCCATCGCTTAGTATGTTACCTGGACCCTCCAGCTGTTACAGGAGGTTGCCTTTTTCCTATAGATGATGCCAAACACGACCAGAAGGCACAATCAAAGGCAGGATGAAACCCTGAGGGTAGAGGATAAATTGGCAGAAATATAATTTACTATATAATATGAGTACAGGATGAAACCCTGAGGGTAGAGGATAAATTGGCAGAAATATAATTTACTATGTATGAGTCCAACATCAGTCTTGAAGACCAGAGATAGTAGTGGAAGTGTTACTCATAGCAACCAATAAGTTTCCACCTATTATTAATCAAGTACATACGATAAAAAGGCACTACAATCTCATTGGCCGCTATGGGCAACACCTTAGGTCTGATACACCTCCGCCTACTCCACGCTACTTGTATCTTCCCTGTGAGTCTGGCTTATTAGTGACATGTTACTGGTTGTCCTCCCCAGCGGAAGCGCCAGCACGATGAAGAAACGCCCGTCCTCGGCTGTCGGATACAAGAGGCCCATCAGCCAGTATGCTCGGGTTGCCATGGTGATGGGCTATCATCCCCGGTACCGGGTAAGTAAACCTGTTAATTCTGGGTTCCACTCCTGATATGCTTCACATTACATTGTTTTAACTACTTTTGAGACTGTTCTAACATTTTGATGTAAAGTTGCTACCAGTAGTCACCAGCCTCCAGGATCTCCAGTGACAATGGTTATTGCTGATCAGATGTCTACCGATATTAGTCCTAGGCCAATATTTACTAAAAATCCGAGTTTGTCCGATTTGTGTTTTTTTTTTCTAAGTCCCAACACGGGAATTCACTAAGCACAAATCTCGGCAGTGTTTGGACTATTCGTAATGGTTTGAATGACAAAGGTCAGAAATACGAATGAATAGACCATTGGTCAAACGCGGCTGTTATTTCATACAATACGGGTATTCACTATTCATTCGTATTTGGGTGTTAGTCTCTGAGTGCTCAACTGCGGGTCTATTTTTTTGCGATTCGTTAAAAAAAGCAGCAAAAAAATAGACCTGCTTTTTCCAGGCGAGTTTGGATAACCATGCACGGATCAGTGAGATCTGTGCATGGTTATCTATGGGAAAGGGTCTGTTTACTGTAAAAACGTGAAAAAAAAATTGCGTGGGGTCCCCCCTCCTAAGCCAAACCAGCCTCGGGCTCTTTGAGCCGGTCCTGGTTGAAAAAATATGGGTAAAAAATTGACAGGGGTTCCCCCATATTTGATCAACCAGCACCGGGCTCTGCGCCTGGTCCTGGTGCAAAAAATACGGGGGACAAAAAGCGTAGGGGTCCCCGTATTCTTTGAACCAGCACCGGGCTTTACTAGTCAGAGAGATAATGCCACAGCCGGGGGGACACTTTTATATAGGTCCCTGCGGCCCTGGCATTAAATCACTAACTAGTCATCCCTGGCCGGGGTACCCTGGAGGAGTGGGGACCCCTTAAATCAAGGGGTCCCCACCCTCCAGCCACCCAAGGGCCAGGGGTTAAGCCCGAGGCTGTCCCCCCCCATCCATGGGCTGCGGATGGGGGGCTGATAGCCAAGTGTAAAATAAAAGAATATTGTTTTTTTGCACAAGAACTACAAGTCCCTGCAAGCCTCCCCCGCAAGCTGGTACTTGGAGAACCACAAGTACCAGCATGCGGGGGTTAAACGGGCCCGCTGGTACCTATAGTTCTTCTGCAAAAAAAATACCCAAATAAAAACAGGACACACACACCTTGAAAGTACAACTTTATTACATACATTCCGACACACACATACTTACCTATGTTCAGATGCCGACTCGGCCCACGTCTCGACGTCGATTCCAGGGTACCTGAAAATAAAATTATACTCACCTAAATCCAGTGTGTCGTGTCCTTTTTTAATAATCCACGTACTTGGCAAAAAAACAAACCGCATACCCGATCCACGCACTGAAAGGGGTCCCATGTTTACACATGGGACCCCTTTCCCCGTCTGCCAGGACCCCCCCTGACTCCTGTCAAAGAGGGTCCCTTCAGCCAATCAGGGAGCGCCACGTCGTGGCACCCTCCTGATTGGCTGTGACCTCCTGTAGTGTCAGTGAGGCTGTGCAGTGAAGATACAATGTAGCGCATAGGCGCACCATTGTATCTAATGATGGGAACTTTGCGGTCAGCAGTTGACCGCGAGTAACCTCAACCGCTGACCGCAAAGTTCCCATCATTGGATACAATGGAGCGCCTGCCTATGCGCTACATTGTATCTTCACTGCACAGCCTCACTGACACTACAGGAGGTCACAGCCAATCAGGAGGGTGCCACGACGTGGCACTCCCTGATTGGCTGAAGGGACCCTCTTTGACAGGAGTCAGGGGGGGTCCTGGCAGACGGGGAAAGGGGTCCCATGTGTAAACATGGGACCCCTTTCAGTGCGTGGATCGGGTATGCGGTTTGTTTTTTTGCCAAGTACGTGGATTATTAAAAAAGGACACGACACACTGGATTTAGGTGAGTATAATTTTATTTTTAGGTACCCTGGAATCGACGTCGAGACGTGGGCCGAGTCGGCATCTGAACATAGGTAAGTATGTGTGTGTCGGAATGTATGTAATAAAGTTGTACTTTCAAGGTGTGTGTGTCCTGTTTTTATTTGGGTATTTTTTTTGCAGAAGAACTATAGGTACCAGCGGGCCCGTTTAACCCCCGCATGCTGGTACTTGTGGTTCTCCAAGTACCAGCTTGCGGGGGAGGCTTGCAGGGACTTGTAGTTCTTGTGCAAAAAACAATATTCTTTTATTTTACACTTGGCTATCAGCCCCCCATCCGCAGCCCATAGATGGGGGGGACAGCCTTGGGCTTCACCCCTGGCCCTTGGGTGGCTGGAGGGGGGGGACCCCTTGATTTAAGGGGTCCCCACTCCTCCAGGGCACCCCGGCCAGGGGTGACTAGTTAGTGATTTAATGCCAGGGCCGCAGGGACCTATATAAAAGTGTCCCCCGGCTGTGGCATTATCTCTCTAACTAGTAGAGCCCGGTGCTGGTTCAAAAAATACGGGGGACCCCTACGCTTTTTGTCCCCCGTATTTTTTGCACCAGGACCAGGCGCAGAGCCCGGTGCTGGTTGATCAAATATGGGGGAACCCCTGTCAATTTTTTCCCCATATTTTTTCAACCAGGACCGGTTCAAAGAGCCCGAGGCTGGTTATGCTTAGGAGGGGGAACCCCACGCAATTTTTTTCTGAATTAAAAACAATTAAAACACCTTTTTAATGTACACAATGAAGCCGAGCACGGATCTCACAGATCCGGCCGGGATTCCTTGTGTTTTGTCAGGCAGTGTTTTACTCATCACTCCCGTAAAACACTGCCTGACATTACGAATCACATCGACATCGGAAAAAACGAATGTGCAAAACTTGTCAGCTTAGTGAATGATCGTATCAGGATTCAAAAAGTTGCAGTAAAATGCACCCGATACCATTCGAGTTCAAACACCCTTAAAAACTGCAAAAACATGAATATTAGTAAATAAACCCCCTGGTGTCTACACGTGACCTGCACTTGTCATGTAATAACTGTACCGGTTCTTCTCTCATAGGCTGAGAACATCATGTTCCTTGAGCTGGACCTGACACCTCCGGCTGTGTTTGAGATGGACTTCTCTAAGGATCGGGTTGACCAGGACCCACGAGCTTTGCACCTTGAGCGGCTTACTCGCCTGGACAGTCTGTTGGAGCGCCCGGCTGCCGCGCGGGTCAGGAAGTCCAGGTCTTGGTGAGATGTACTCTTTGAGATAGGATATTTAGCCCACTAGCCACATAATCATAAAACCCAGAAAACATGGGACTTCTGATGTCAACACTGGTTTTTCCAGCTCAATAGATTCTCCCTAGGCACCTTAGTGACCTATGTCCAGGTTGTTCTAACCGGTTTATGAGTGGAACGGGAGGTACAATAAAGCCATGGATTCTGAATTATAATCATGAGCTAGGAAATGTGTTGATAGCTATTGCTGTACTTTCTTATGATACTGTAAGACTGTGATTACCACCACTTACAACTGTGTTTCTGCCTACAGGTGTCAGCAGCCTAGACCTCTGCCGTCGTCAACCACCCATATCTCCTTGTCCTCGAGCAGCCAAAGGCACCCCCTGTCCCCTACCCACGAGTGACAGCCGGCTTACTTGGCAGCTCCACCCACGCACATTAACCTTTATGCCAGGCTTTGCTTCCAACAGAATGAGGAGTGGACACTGGGATCTCCCCACTATCGTTCCTCTGCCTAATCTCTGCCTGGAGATGAAACCTCAGCCGTGGAAGATGTAAAGTCTTTTATTTAATGAATTAACATATTTATTTATTTATTATTTCCGTGGAAAGTCCACGTCTCTGGGGTTTCCAGCACATTTTAGCTTGGGATGTTATCCCAGTGAATCTGGGCGTTTGCTTGGAGGAGAGAAAATAGGGATATTTTGCCACTTGATTGAAGTACAACGTTCTGCTACCTGGATGCAATCACAATGGTTTTTTAAGTCACTTTACCTGATAGAGGACTCACTATACACTGTACTTATTGATCAGGTAATGCGGCATTTAAGCCTCTGTTTGTCTTTTAATTACTCACCGACGTCTCTGCTCACCAGGACTGGTAGTTTGCATTCTCTTCTCTTGTAGGCTGCGTGGTCCAGCTTATATGAGGCACAAATGATTCCTGTCTTGAATTTATCTGGGGCTTCACACTTCAAACATCAGTGCCTTAACACAAAGGCTTCACACCCCCACCGCATGTCTTCTGATAGAGGCGTTCAGGTACAAGACTTCAGAACTGTGTAAAGAAAAGATGTCTTTCCCAATGGACAAGTCTTTCTTCTCCATCGTGGAACGTTAGTACTGGTTTGATTTTAGGTCGGGTAGAGAAGAGGTCAGTCCCAACAGATAAGTCTTTCTTCTCCATCATGGAACGCTATTATTGTTGATCACTTTGAAGAAAAGATGGCAGAGCCCATGGACAAGGCTTTCTTCTCCATCATGGAAATGTTTTATGGGTTGAATATAGATGGCAGTCCCCATGGACAAGTCTTTCTTCTCCATTATGGAAAGTTATTTACTGGTCACACTTGGTCATCAAGCCTTTGTCCCGATGGAATGTTGTCAATGCAATTTTTTATCGGCTCCACTTTCTGTCATGTGGCACTAGATCAGTTACCACTGTTGGGTAGTCAAAAGGGTGCAAGGTGGTGGTATCTCAGTGTTGAAAGTTGAAAACAGATCTTCTGTCCTTACTATCAAGATATGACCGATTCACCAAGCGGGATCATACAAGGAACATGGAGACGCCTTCAGGTCATCGCCAGAACTGGACATTGCTATATAAGGAGGAAGGGACAGCGGAAGTTGCCTATCCAACAGAATGCAATGTTCAATGTAAAACTATACCGGCATGGAGATACAGAGCTGTACACACATTCAAAGCAGAAATGTTTAAACAACTTTATCCTTTTTTTATTACTTGAAATGAATGGGGTTTTCCGTTGCACTTTGTATGGTATAACCACTAGAGGAGGCAGAGTGCACACTGTCCTGGGCATGTTGTGTTTCCAAGAAATATAATGTTCTGTAGGCTCACGATGGGACGTCTCCAATCATCTGGGGATTAGTGCGACATTGTGCAATAATCTGACTATTTCTATGCAGTAACGAAACCACAGCGGAGCTAGGCAACTCGTGTCTCCCCGACAGTAGTAGGACCACAAGTCCCAGCATGCTCTGCCAGCTCCCACAATAGCCGGTGAGCAGCAGGTTGCCTATCTCAGCTCTATTGCCCAGTTGTGTATATAAAGTACCCAAACCGCTAATGTCTCCACCATGTTTCCCAGCCTACACAAGGCTCCTCTTTGGAGAGATGGTAGACTTGGTTCCGCACCCATGAAACGCGTGGTGTATAGTACATTTTCATAGCTTAGCTGTTGCATGTGCCCCTCATGTAACTATTCCTCCTGAGCAGTAAATGACAGGACCACTCACTATAAAACACAGGCTGCTTCCTACAAACAGCCAACTCATACTATTATCCACAGCATAAGAACCAAGTCCCAGATCTGGACAGAATTAAATATGGAAAAATCATTTATCCTGTATCAGCAGAATCCCTATACACATAGGACACTACTTGCGCACTTTCGGAAGCCACAATTGTGACGCAGAAACTAGTGCGCAATATATCACAAGGACACAACGTCATGGACTGGAAACGGTTCTGGGTCTTGTAGGATGTATTTCATATTGGGTTAGGTTGTGTTTACGGTTTAGTGCAATACTGTGTGTTGTAAGTTATCCAAAACCTGTCTTAGGACCGAGCAGTGGACACGAAACAAGCTACATACCTATATATAAAGGAACAGGCCTTATACCCCCACCGTCACAGCATTACCTGGCTGGAGGGTCTCTACACACCGGGTGGTACTGAGCTTATAAATATATGTGGAATAAAAATTATATGACAATGTAAATGCTTTGGTATGGATGACTAATTAAAGGACTACTAAACCCCAAAACAGATATTATAAGTTATGAATCACAGGCATGGGGGCAAAATACACTGATCACAGTCTACCTGCATTTCACTCCCGTCATAAAGTGATATATTAGTCCCACCCCCATTACAGATGGCTGTAGCTCCTCCCACATCCTAATGTCTGGAGAGGATTTGAGGTGGGAGAGCTGAAACCGCAGTCAGCTGACATCGCTGGTCCCGCCCCTCTGTGTGACACCGCCAAACCACACAGTGCATTTGTGCAAAGTAATGCTGCAAAGCTGCCAGTCCTTCTGTGTCTGCTCCGCGCGTTCCGCACTTTTCACAGGAGACGCGCCACAGGGCAGTGAGTCAGGGTGTGAGAGACATATTTAGTACACACACTTGTGCTCTGTCTTTGGTGCCGGCCAGTGCCATGTGTAATATTTAGGTATTGCATATGATATATCCTGCTAATAAATGGAGCTGTGTTGCCCCCCCGCCAACCTCTCAGAGATAATGGTAAATTTTGGAGGTAATATCTCGTATGGGCTAGATTTATCAAGCCTTGTAGAGTGATAAATAGCACGGTGTGTACTATACAGCCTGTATTTATCAGGATATAAGTGCTGACATAAATACGGGGCACATTCTCTGCACCCACTCTCCCGTATATTCAGGCCATTACACGTCTCTGTGACACCGGGCTGCCATAGGTGAGGCTTCCAAGTGTTTCCTCCCTATCTCATGTACCACTAAGTGCAGGAATTGAGCACTTGGTATATTTATAGCACCGTATCAGCCCGGCGCACGCCTCCTGCTGCGCTCTTCCATCCGGCTTACAGGGGAGACATCACAGACCACAGCCAGACAGAGATCCACCCACTCCGCTCTCATGAGAGATCCAAGGCAGGCCGCCAGGGAAGTCAGTCCCTGCAATCTGCGCCAAAGTACAGTAGAGAATTCCCACGAGAAGTCACCATAAAAGTGTTGTCTCCGCAATTGGGGCTAGATTTAGCGAGCCTTGAAGAGTGATAACGTGGAGAGAGATAAAATACCGGCCAATCAGCTCCTGACTGCCACGTTACAGGCCGTGTTTGAAAAATGGCAGCCAGGCGCTGATTTTTGGTACTTTATCTCTCCCCACATTATCTCTCTCCAAGCATTGGTAAGTCTGAGCCATAATCCCATATCTGTAAATAACCTACACGTCGTCGGGTCACCTCGCCCTCGCAGCCCCCCCCCCCCCCCCCCTGTGTTGGGATAACTGTGTCCAACACGCAGACATTGCCGATGTAAATATAGAAGGAGTATACTGGTGGTAAGGGACCACTGAAAAGTCCTAGTTCTTGTGCTATGTATACATGTGCCGGCACTGTACCTTGGGACAGTATGTATGTGCTGACCTGGTCCGCCAAATACATAACGTTAGGGTGTCATTCCCGTATATTACATTACAATGACCTGTGCTCCCCCAACCACTAGTCCTGGTGGGGCCCATTACCCAAGCAGAGCGCTGAGACACCCAGACAGAGACTGCGCAGGATTCCCGCTATTAATGTGTACTACATGTACCAGCCAGACAAGAGGATGCATCACGCTACGGACCACCCTAATATCCCTGCAGGTGGGACAGCTAAGGGCGCCTACTTCTGTATATACTGTGAAGATTCGGGGTTCCAGATCACTTGGGTACGCTGGTAGATGGAAAGCGATGGTGGTTTATTGGACGGTATGGGTGATACACAGCACAGCGCACTGTCAGTAATACAGCGCCACCCTCCCATACTGATTCCCTGGCTGAGTATCCTACAGTCAGTGACTAATCTCCCCACCTTTATCACACTCCTGACCCCCCATGGGAACAGGGCTGCCCAAGGCTCAGATTGGCGCGGTCTGTGCAATACCCAGCCCCCACTACATGCCCCACGTGCCATCTCTCAGGGGTCACCGTGCTGGGGGTGACTCCTGGCTGTCACTGTCGGACAATAGGGAGCACACAGGAGGGACAATGGCGCCTGACATCACTCCGCCGTCCAGTGTCCCCTGTGGTGTAACACAGGTCACTTCTGTTACACAACAGTCTGCTCCACCTGACCTGACCATGTAATTACTGTACACACTCCTTCCTGTGGCATGAGCAAGCCATGGAAAACTAGGGCTAATGATACCACCTACAGTGTAACAGAGAACATAACACAAGTGTATATATTACCAATATGAAGGCTAGATAATACACAGTATGGGGTGAGCAGCTATATGCTATGGGGGTCAGGGGGATAAAAAGCACATTTTCTACTGGTTTTGGTACATTCCCCGCCACTTTATAAACCCAATGTCCTTGTAGGTACAGTCCTCAATGTCCAAGCCGGGCTCCTGGGACAATACAGTCTTTTCCTGGGCTGGGAAGCTAGTTACTAATATCCTTAATTTATAAGGCGCAACAAGGAATCCGCAGCGCCCGGTTACAGAGCACATAAATAAATAAGTTCAGTTCTTTATCACTGTCCCAAGTGTGTGGGACCCCAACATCAATGGTTCCTGTAGCCATAGCACCCTCCAGTTTTTAGCCCTGTCTCCAGGCAGCAACTGACCGGTGCTATAACCCCACCTGGGACAAAATGACTGAGGGTCAGGCTAATGCACGGCCTTCGGGTCTGGTGGTATTATGATTCACAGTCCACAATTTGTCAGTCCTCCACCAGATTCCCAATTACACGTTCCTGGTAGCAAATAACTTTGGGCCCAAACACACTTGTACATGGCTGCCCGTCTCCCACTCGTTCCGTGGGTTCCCACCTGAGAACAAGCAGGCAGTGGGATGCTGGCTGGGAGCAGTTTCCCTCCTGGTGGTGTATTACATCCCCGACCACTGGAACTTCAGGGAGTATTTTCTCCATCTGTCCCGAACAAAAATGTGTGAGCTGCACAAGGACGGGCACATGGTGGCTCCTGATATAGGGTGGGCTCTCCACCCACCTCCCCAGAATGTATTCCCAACATCTGCCCAATGGCAGTAACATGTTGGGTCTCCTGCCCTAGTGCCAGAGACAAGCTGAACCTGGGCTGCAGGGAAGTAGCGAGATCCAGCAATTTATCTCTCAACTCTTTCTCCTCAAAAGCCACTTCCACCGTTCCCTCAGGTAATCCACCATGTGGCTGCAGAGAAGCCACCAGGACTGACTGATCCCTGCTGGGTCTTCCCCCTCAGTAGCCAATCCCCCCTTCCCCAAACATAACGCTGTGAATGGCTCAGTAGCCAGGACTGGTTAGGCCTCATCTGAGGGATTCCCTTGGAGGTTCCGTTGCTCAAGTGGTGGTCGGGTGATCGTGGTGACTTCTTCCCCGACGTCTCGCTGGCACTCTACGATTACTTCCAAATCCTCCAAATTGGCATAAGGGAAACCCAATGGCTTTAGCTCTGTGGCAGTATGGTAGACAGCCTGGGCGGCTACTTCTCCTTCAGCTGTAACAAGCGACTGCAGGTGGTACCTGACAACTACTTACATATACTGTACAGAAACACCTGCAATCAGTCCTATAATACAGATAATATATAGTACTAGCAGTATCCAGAGCTTGTACCCGAGACCTTTCTCCCTGGGTGCCGATGTTACATCTGGCACAGCTGCATGCTGCATATGAGAGTGGCACGGAGTACAGCAGTCTGGCAGGAGGTGGGGACACAAGCGTCATTTTGTTGAGTATTTGGTCCCCTGATTTCCCATCTCTGGACTCTTATGCTGGGAAGTAGATGGACGTGTGAGGTGGTATGACACAATGGGGGTCATTCTGACCCGATCGCTCGCTGCAGTTTATTGCAGCGCAGCGATCGGGTCGGCACTGCGCAAGCACCGGTGCCGCAGTGCGCCGGCGCATGCCGGACGGCCGAAGGCCGTCGTTCCCTAGCGATCGCTGGACGGGAGGGGGCGGCACGGCGGCGTTTGACCGCCATTTTGGGGGCGCGGTCCGGCCAACGCAGGCGTGGCTGGACCGTGCAGGGGTGGGCCGCAGCGGCTGCGTGATGTCACACGCAGCCGCTGCGACCAAGAGCAGCGAAGAGGTTCTCCCGTCCAGCCGCAGGAGTTGCGCTGGCCGGGAGTTACTCTTCAAATGCAAAAGCATTGCCGCTGTGCGATGCTTTTACACTTCTTGCGGGAGGGGGGGCGGCACTGACATGCGGGGCGGACTAGCCCTGTGCTGGGCGTCCCCCCGCATGTCTGAGTGCGTAATCGTAACTGTGCTAAATTTAGCACAGCTACGATCAACTCGGAATGACCCCCAATGTCACTACATGTATACTGTATACAAGTTATATACATAATATATAGATATATACACACTGGTGGGGCTAACTGGCCGCTCCTCAGCTTTTGATGGGCCGCTGTGTAATGTTTGATTGACCTAACATGGAGGAGAGCCAGACTGTGTACACTTACCACTTCCAATAAAGACATGATAATGGTTGTGCAGGCATGCAGACTGTCCTTTTGTAGTAATAACCCATCTATGAGGGCATTAATCCAACATAATACAATTGCGATTGCATTGCTGATTTGTGCGAAGGTAAGCGCAGGGTGGCCATTTTTCAAGTCGCAGCGGCCGCATATGACATCACGCAGCCGTCCCGAACCCGCCCACATTTCCAACGCCGTGTCACCACCCGTGCAACACCATCAATCAGGCAGAGGTATTCGCATAACTGAGATCTCATTTCCCTGCGCAGAGTGGCTCCTGCACGTGCGCACTGCGGGGAGATATGATCACAGATCAGTAGCGACTGCTACTGAATACCCCCCTATGTCAGTAATGCTACAAGATATCAGTATATATAGCTAGCATTATAGATGCCCTGTCTGCCATTCCTCTAGTCCAGCCCTGGAGGTCACCGCGGAGGTCAGAGTCATAGAGATTGTTCCTCAGCCCGGCCTAAACCGGCTGCAAGTCATTCATTATAAATAAGAGTTACTGAGTAGTTATACACCGCCAGTATAAGAGTTCTCCCCCCGCAGGAAGACATCACCATGGTTACACCAAGTATCTTTCCAGGGATGCGATCTCCACGGTAACAGTATCTAAGGGTGATCCCAGGGTGGGTGACTGGTATACACAGGGGACATAGCTCCTTCTAGGTCACATCTACTTCCCAGCAAGCACTGATCTGTGTGACTAATCCAGCACATAGGGGGTTAATGGATGATAATAATAATAATAATATAAATGCTTGTCATGTTACAGCAGACACACACATGATCTCCTCTACATATGTAGTGTAACGAGGGGTGTCAGGGCCTCCTGTAGATATAGGGTATAATGAGCCTCTACATATGTAGTGTAATGACGGGTGTAAGGGCCTCCTGTAGATATAGGGTATAACGAGCCTCTACATATGTAGTGTAATGACGGGTGTCAGGGCCTCCTGTAGATATAGGGTATAACGAGCCTCTACATATGTAGTGTAACGAGGGGTGTCAGGGCCTCCTGTAGATATAGGGTATAACGAGCCTCTACATATGTAGTGTAACGAGGGGTGTCAGGGCCTCCTGTAGATATAGGTTATAACGAGCCTCTACATATGTAGTGTAATGACGGGTGTAAGGGCCTCCTGTAGATATAGGGTATAACGAGCCTCCTCATATGTAGTGTAATGACGGGTGTCAGGGCCTCCTGTAGATATAGGGTATAACGAGCCTCTACATATGTAGTGTAATGACGGGTGTCAGGGCCTCCTGTAGATATAGGGTATAACTAGCCTCTACATATAAAGTGTAACGAGGGGTGTCAGGGCCTCCTGTAGATACAGGGTATAACGAGCCTCTACATATGTAGTGTAACGAGGGGTGTCAGGGCCTCCTGTAGATATAGGGTATAACGAGCCTCTACATATGTAGCGTAATGACGGGTGTCAGGGCCTCCTGTAGATATAGGGTATAACGAGCCACTACATATGTAGTGTAATGACGGGTGTCAGGGCCTCCTGTAGATATAGGGTATAACGAGCCTCTACATATGTAGTGTAATGATGGGTGTCAGGGCCTCTGTAGATATAGAGTGTAACGAGCCTCTACATATGTAGTGTAATGACGGGTGTCAGGGCCTCCTGTAGATATAGGGTATAACGAGCCTCTACATCTGTAGTGTAATGACGGGTGTCAGGGCCTCCTGTAGATATAGGGTATAACGAGCCTCTACATATGTAGTGTAATGACGGGTGTCAGGACCTCCTGTAGATATAGGGTATAATGAGCCTCTACATATGTAGTGTAATGACGGGTGTCAGGGCCTCCTGTAGATATAGGGTATAACGAGCCTCTACATACGTAGTGTAATGACGGGTGTCAGGGCCTCCTGTAGATATAGGGTATAACGAGCCTCTACATATGTAGTGTAATGACGGGTGTCAGGGCCTTCTGTAGATATAGGGTATAACGAACCTCTACATATGAAGTGTAATGCTGGGTGTCAGGGCCTCCTGTAGATATAGGGTATAACGTGCCACTACATATGTAGTGTAATGACGGGTGTCAGGGCCTCCTGTAGATATAGGGTATAACGAGCCTCTACATATGTAGTGTAATGACGGGTGTCAGGGCCTTCTGCAGATATAGGGTATAACGAGCCTCTACATATGTAGTGTAATGACGGGTGTCAGGGCCTCCTGTAGATACAGGGTATAACGAGCCTCTACATATGTAGTGTAACGAGGGGTGTCAGGGCCTCCTGTAGATATAGGGTATAACGAGCCTCTACATATGTAGTGTAATGACGGGTGTCAGGGCCTCCTGTAGATACAGGTTGAGTATCCCTTATCCAAAATGCTTGGGACCAGAGGTATTTTGGATATGGGATTTTTCCGTATTTTGGAATAATTCCATACCATAATGAGATATCATGGTGATGGGACCTAAATCTAAGCACAGAATGTATTTATGTTTCATGTACACCTTATACACACAGCCTGAAGGTCATTTTAGCCAATATTTTTTATAACTTTGTGCATTAAACAAAGTATATCTACATTCACACAATTCATTTATGTTTCATATACACCTTATACACACAGCCTGAAGGTCATTTAATACAATATTTTTAATAACTGTGTGTATTAAACAAAGTTTGTGTACATTGAGCCATCAAAAAACAAAGGTTTCACTATCTCACTCTCACTCAAAAAGTCCGTATTTCGGAATATTCCGTATTTCGGATATTTGGATATGGGATACTCAACCTGTATAGGGTATAACGAGCCTCTACATATGTAGTGTAATGACGGGTGTCAGGGCCTCCTGTAGATATAGGGTATAACGAGCCTCTACATATATAGTGTAATGACGGGTGTCAGGGCCTCCTGTAGATATAGGGTATAACGAGCCTCTACATATGTAGTGTAATACTGGGTGTCAGGGCCTCCTGTAGATATAGGGTATAACGAGCCTCTACATATGTAGTGTAATGCTGGGTGTCAGGGCCTCCTGTAGATATAGGGTATAGCGAGCTTCTGCATATGTAGTGTAATGACGGGTGTCGGGGCCTCCTGAAGATATAGGGTATAGCGAGCTTCTACATATGTAGTGTAATTCTGGGTGTCAGGGCCTCCTGTAGATATAGGGTATAACGAGCCACTACATATGTAGTGTAATGACGGGTGTCAGGGCCTCCTGTAGATATAGGGTATAACGAGCCTCTACATATGTAGTGTAATGACGGGTGTAAGGGACTCCTGTAGATATAGGGTATAACGAGCCTCTACATATGTAGTGTAATGACGGGTGTCAGGGCCTCTTGTAGATATAAGGTATAACGAGCCTCTACATATGTAGTGTAATGACGGGTGTCAGGGCCTCCTGTAGATATAGGGTATAACGAGCCTCTACATATGTAGTGTAATGACGGGTGTCAGGGCCTCCTGTAGATATAGGGTATAACGAGCCTCTACATATGTAGTGTAATGACGGGTGTCAGGTAGAGATGAGCGGGTTCGGTTCCTCGGAATCCGAACCCGCCCGAACTTCAGTTTTTTTTACACGGGTCCGAGCGACTCGGATCTTCCCGCCTTGCTCGGTTAACCTGAGCGCGCCCGAACGTCATCATCACGCTGTCGGATTCTCGCGAGGCTCGGATTCTATCGCGAGACTCGGATTCTATATAAGGAGCCGCGCGTCGCCGCCATTTTCACACGTGCATTGAGATTCATAGGAAGAGGACGTGGCTGGCGTCCTCTCCGTTTATAGAGATTCGAGAAGAGAGTGAGACAGAGAGAGACACAGTAGTAATTTTGGGGAGCATTAGGAGGAGTACTACTACTACTAGTACTTGCTGAAGTGATAGAGATAGTGTGACTGACTGACTGTATTATCTGACTTGTGGGGGAGACACTGACAGTGGGGAGCAGTTAGAGTCTGAGAGCAGGACTCAGGACTCAGGAGTACATATAACGTACAGTGCACACTTTTGCTGCCAGAGTGCCACACTGCCATTGTTTGTGACCACACTGACCACCAGTATAATATATATTGTGATTGTCTGCTTAGGACTCAGGAGTACTACTTGCAAGTTGCTGATAGTGTGACCAGTGACCTGACCACCAGTTTAATAATCACCACCAGTTTATGAGTTTAATATATATATATATATATAATTGTATATAATATATATATAATATTGTATACCACCTAGCACCTACCCGTGTTTTTTTCTTTTTTTCTTTCTTCTTTATACATACTACTATAGTAGCTTACTGTAGCAGTCTGCGGTGCTGCTGAGCTGACAGTGTCCAGCAGGTCCGTCATCAGTCATTACATAATAAATATATATACCTGTCCGGCTGCAGTACTAGTGATATTATATAATTATATATATATATATATATATATATATATATATTGATTTCATCTCATTATCATCCAGTCATCAGCAGACACAGTACGTTAGTCCACGGCTGTAGCTACCTCTGTGTCGGCACTCGGCAGTCCATCCATAATTGTATACCACCTACCCGTGGTTTTTTTTTTTCTTTCTTCTTTATACATACTACTATAGTAGCTTACTGTAGCAGTCTGCGGTGCTGCTGAGCTGACAGTGTCCAGCAGGTCCGTCATCAGTCATTACATAATAAATATATATACCTGTCCGGCTGCAGTACTAGTGATATTATATATACATATATATTGATTTCATCTCATTATCATCCAGTCTATATTATCAGCAGACACAGTACGTTAGTCCACGGCTGTAGCTGCCTCTGTGTCGGCACTCGGCAGTCCATCCATAATTGTATACCACCTACCCGTGGTTTTTTTTTTTCTTTCTTCTTTATACATACTACTATAGTAGCTTACTGTAGCAGTCTGCGGTGCTGCTGAGCTGACAGTGTCCAGCAGGTCCGTCATCAGTCATTACATAATAAATATATATACCTGTCCGGCTGCAGTACTAGTGATATTATATATACATATATATTGATTTCATCTCATTATCATCCAGTCTATATTATCAGCAGACACAGTACGGTAGTCCACGGCTGTAGCTACCTCTGTGTCGGCACTCGGCAGTCCATCCATAATTGTATACCACCTACCCGTGTTTTTTTTTTTTTCTTTCTTCTTTATACATACTACTATAGTAGCTTACTGTAGCAGTCTGCGGTGCTGCTGAGCTGACAGTGTCCAGCAGGTCCGTCATCAGTCATTACATAATAAATATATATACCTGTCCGGCTGCAGTACTAGTGATATTATATATACATATATATTGATTTCATCTCATTATCATCCAGTCTATATTATCAGCAGACACAGTACGGTAGTCCACGGCTGTAGCTACCTCTGTGTCGGCACTCGGCAGTCCATCCATAATTGTATACCACCTACCCGTGGTTTTTTTTCTTTCTTTCTTCTTTATACATACTACTATAGTAGCTTACTGTAGCAGTCTGCGGTGCTGCTGAGCTGACAGTGTCCAGCAGGTCCGTCATCAGTCATTACATAATAAATATATATACCTGTCCGGCTGCAGTACTAGTGATATTATATATACATATATATTGATTTCATCTCATTATCATCCAGTCTATATTAGCAGCAGACACAGTACGGTAGTCCACGGCTGTAGCTACCTCTGTATCGGCACTCGGCAGTCCATCCATAATTGTATACCACCTACCCGTGTTTTTTTTTTTTTCTTTCTTCTTTATACATACTACTATAGTAGCTTACTGTAGCAGTCTGCGGTGCTGCTGAGCTGACAGTGTCCAGCAGGTCCGTCATCAGTCATTACATAATAAATATATATACCTGTCCGGCTGCAGTACTAGTGATATTATATATACATATATATTGATTTCATCTCATTATCATCCAGTCTATATTATCAGCAGACACAGTACGGTAGTCCACGGCTGTAGCTACCTCTGTGTCGGCACTCGGCAGTCCATCCATAATTGTATACCACCTACCCGTGTTTTTTTTTTTCTTTCTTCTTTATACATACTACTATAGTAGCTTACTGTAGCAGTCTGCGGTGCTGCTGAGCTGACAGTGTCAAGCAGGTCCGTCATCAGTCATTACATAATAAATATATATACCTGTCCGGCTGCAGTACTAGTGATATTATATATACATATATATTGATTTCATCTCATTATCATCCAGTCTATATTAGCAGCAGACACAGTACGGTAGTCCACGGCTGTAGCTACCTCTGTGTCGGCACTCTGCAGTCCATCCATAAGTATACTAGTATCCATCCATCTCCATTGTTTACCTGAGGTGCCTTTTAGTTGTGCCTATTAAAATATGGAGAACAAAAATGTTGAGGTTCCAAAATTAGGGAAAGATCAAGATCCACTTCCACCTCGTGCTGAAGCTGCTGCCACTAGTCATGGCCGAGACGATGAAATGCCAGCAACGTCGTCTGCCAAGGCCGATGCCCAATGTCATAGTACAGAGCATGTAAAATCCAAAACACCAAATATCAGTAAAAAAAGGACTCCAAAACCTAAAATAAAATTGTCGGAGGAGAAGCGTAAACTTGCCAATATGCCATTTACCACACGGAGTGGCAAGGAACGGCTGAGGCCCTGGCCTATGTTCATGGCTAGTGGTTCAGCTTCACATGAGGATGGAAGCACTCAGCCTCTCGCTAGAAAAATGAAAAGACTCAAGATGGCAAAAGCAGTAGCACCGCAAAGAACTGTGCGTTCTTCGAAATCCCAAATCCACAAGGAGAGTCCGACTCCAATTGTGTCGGTTGCGATGCCTGACCTTCCCAACACTGGACGTGAAGAGCATGCGCCTTCCACCATTTGCACGCCCCCTGCAAGTGCTGGAAGGAGCACCCGCAGTCCAGTTCCTGATAGTCAGATTGAAGATGTCAGTGTTGAAGTACACCAGGATGAGGAGGATATGGGTGTTGCTGGCGCTGGGGAGGAAATTGACCAGGAGGATTCTGATAGTGAGGTGGTTTGTTTAAGTCAGGCACCCGGGGAGACACCTGTTGTCCGTGGGAGGAATATGGCCATTGACATGCCTGGTGAAAATACCAAAAAAATCAGCTCTTCGGTGTGGAAGTATTTCAACAGAAATGCGGACAACAGGTGTCAAGCCGTGTGTTGCCTTTGTCAAGCTGTAATAAGTAGGGGTAAGGACGTTAACCACCTCGGAACATCCTCCCTTATACGTCACCTGCAGCGCATTCATAATAAGTCAGTGACAAGTTCAAAAACTTTGGGTGACAGCGGAAGCAGTCCACTGACCAGTAAATCCCTTCCTCTTGTAACCAAGCTCACGCAAACCACCCCACCAACTCCCTCAGTGTCAATTTCCTCCTTACCCAGGAATGCCAATAGTCCTGCAGGCCATGTCACTGGCAATTCTGACGAGTCCTCTCCTGCCTGGGATTCCTCCGATGCATCCTTGAGTGTAATGCCTACTGCTGCTGGCGCTGCTGTTGTTGCTGCTGGGAGTCGATCGTCATCCCAGAGGGGAAGTCGTAAGCCCACTTGTACTACTTCCAGTAAGCAATTGACTGTCCAACAGTCCTTTGCGAGGAAGATGAAATATCACAGCAGTCATCCTGCTGCAAAGCGGATAACTGAGGCCTTGACAACTATGTTGGTGTTAGACGTGCGTCCGGTATCCGCCGTTAGTTCACAGGGAACTAGACAATTTCTTGAGGTAGTGTGCCCCCGTTACCAAATACCATCTAGGTTCCACTTCTCTAGGCAGGCGATACCGAGAATGTACACGGACGTCAGAAAAAGACTCACCAGTGTCCTAAAAAATGCAGTTGTACCCAATGTCCACTTAACCACGGACATGTGGACAAGTGGAGCAGGGCAGGGTCAGGACTATATGACTGTGACAGCCCACTGGGTAGATGTATGGACTCCCGCCGCAAGAACAGCAGCGGCGGCACCAGTAGCAGCATCTCGCAAACGCCAACTCTTTCCTAGGCAGGCTACGCTTTGTATCACCGCTTTCCAGAATACGCACACAGCTGAAAACCTCTTACGGCAACTGAGGAAGATCATCGCGGAATGGCTTACCCCAATTGGACTCTCCTGTGGATTTGTGGCATCGGACAACGCCAGCAATATTGTGTGTGCATTAAATCTGGGCAAATTCCAGCACGTCCCATGTTTTGCACATACCTTGAATTTGGTGGTGCAGAATTTTTTTAAAAACGACAGGGGTGTGCAAGAGATGCTGTCGGTGGCCAAAAGAATTGCGGGACACTTTCGGCGTACAGGCACCACGTACAGAAGACTGGAGCACCACCAAAAACAACTGAACCTGCCCTGCCATCATCTGAAGCAAGAAGTGGTAACGAGGTGGAATTCAAACCTCTATATGCTTCAGAGGTTGGAGGAGCAGCAAAAGGCCATTCAAGCCTATACAATTCAGCACGATATTGGAGGTGGAATGCACCTGTCTCAAGCGCAGTGGAGAATGATTTCAACATTGTGCAAGGTTCTGATGCCCTTTGAACTTGCCACACGTGAAGTCAGTTCAGACACTGCCAGCCTGAGTCAGGTCATTCCCCTCATCAGGCTTTTGCAGAAGAAGCTGGAGACATTGAAGGAGGAGCTAACACGGAGCGATTCCGCTAGGCATGTGGGATTTGTGGATGGAGCCCTTAATTCGCTTAACAAGGATTCACGGGTGGTCAATCTGTTGAAATCAGAGCACTACATTTTGGCCACCATGCTCGATCCTAGATTTAAAGCCTACCTTGGATCTCTCTTTCCGGCAGACACAAGTCTGCTGGGGTTCAAAGACCTGCTGGTGAGAAAATTGTCAAGTCAAGCGGAACGCGACCTGTCAACATCTCCTCCTTCACATTCTCCCGCAACTGGGGGTGCGAGGAAAAGGCTCAGAATTCCGAGCCCACCCGCTGGCGGTGATGCAGGGCAGTCTGGAGCGACTGCTGATGCTGACATCTGGTCCGGACTGAAGGACCTGACAACGATTACGGACATGTCGTCTACTGTCACTGCATATGATTCTCTCACCATTGAAAGAATGGTGGAGGATTATATGAGTGACCGCATCCAAGTAGGCACGTCACACAGTCCGTACTTATACTGGCAGGAAAAAGAGGCAATTTGGAGGCCCTTGCACAAACTGGCTTTATTCTACCTAAGTTGCCCTCCCACAAGTGTGTACTCCGAAAGAGTATTTAGTGCCGCCGCTCACCTTGTCAGCAATCGGCGTACGAGGTTACATCCAGAAAATGTGGAGAAGATGATGTTCATTAAAATGAATTATAATCAATTCCTCCGTGGAGACATTGACCAGCAGCAATTGCCTCCACAAAGTACACAGGGAGCTGAGATGGTGGATTCCAGTGGGGACGAATTGATAATCTGTGAGGAGGGGGATGTACACGGTGATATATCGGAGGATGATGATGAGGTGGACATCTTGCCTCTGTAGAGCCAGTTTGTGCAAGGAGAGATTAATTGCTTCTTTTTTGGTGGGGGTCCAAACCAACCCGTCATTTCAGTCACAGTCGTGTGGCAGACCCTGTCACTGAAATGATGGGTTGGTTAAAGTGTGCATGTCCTGTTTATACAACATAAGGGTGGGTGGGAGGGCCCAAGGACAATTCCATCTTGCACCTCTTTTTTCTTTAATTTTTCTTTGCGTCATGTGCTGTTTGGGGAGTATTTTTTGGAAGGGCCATCCTGCGTGACACTGCAGTGCCACTCCTAGATGGGCCCGGTGTTTGTGTCGGCCACTAGGGTCGCTTATCTTACTCACACAGCTACCTCATTGCGCCTCTTTTTTTCTTTGCGTCATGTGCTGTTTGGGGAGGGTTTTTTGGAAGGGACATCCTGCGTGACACTGCAGTGCCACTCCTAGATGGGCCCGGTGTTTGTGTCGGCCACTAGGGTCGCTTATCTTACTCACACAGCTACCTCATTGCGCCTCTTTTTTTCTTTGCGTCATGTGCTGTTTGGGGAGGGTTTTTTGGAAGGGACATCCTGCGTGACACTGCAGTGCCACTCCTAGATGGGCCAGGTGTTTGTGTCGGCCACTAGGGTCGCTTATCTTACTCACACAGCTACCTCATTGCGCCTCTTTTTTTCTTTGCGTCATGTGCTGTTTGGGGAGAGTTTTTTGGAAGGGCCATCCTGCGTGACACTGCAGTGCCACTCCTAGATGGGCCAGGTGTTTGTGTCGGCCACTAGGGTCGCTTATCTTACTCACACAGCTACCTCATTGCGCCTCTTTTTTTCTTTGCGTCATGTGCTGTTTGGGGAGGGTTTTTTGGAAGGGACATCCTGCATGACACTGCAGTGCCACTCCTAGATGGGCCCGGTGTTTGTGTCGGCCACTAGGGTCGCTTATCTTACTCACACAGCTACCTCATTGCGCCTCTTTTTTTCTTTGCGTCATGTGCTGTTTGGGGAGGGTTTTTTGGAAGGGCCATCCTGCGTGACACTGCAGTGCCACTCCTAGATGGGCCAGGTGTTTGTGTCGGCCACTAGGGTCGCTTATCATACTCACACAGCTACCTCATTGTGCCTCTTTTTTTCTTTGCGTCATGTGCTGTTTGGGGGGGGTTTTTTGGAAGGGACATCCTGCGTGACACTGCAGTGCCACTCCTAGATGGGCCCGGTGTTTGTGTCGGCCACTAGGGTCGCTTATCTTACTCACACAGCTACCTCATTGCGCCTCTTTTTTTCTTTGCGTCATGTGCTGTTTGGGGAGGGTTTTTTGGAAGGGACATCCTGCGTGACACTGCAGTGCCACTCCTAGATGGGCCCGGTGTTTGTGTCGGCCACTAGGGTCGCTTATCTTACTCACACAGCTACCTCATTGCGCCTCTTTTTTTCTTTGCGTCATGTGCTGTTTGGGGAGGGTTTTTTGGAAGGGACATCCTGCGTGACACTGCAGTGCCACTCCTAGATGGGCCAGGTGTTTGTGACGGCCACTAGGGTCGCTTATCTTACTCACACAGCTACCTCATTGCGCCTCTTTTTTTCTTTGCGTCATGTGCTGTTTGGGGAGAGTTTTTTGGAAGGGCCATCCTGCGTGACACTGCAGTGCCACTCCTAGATGGGCCAGGTGTTTGTGTCGGCCACTAGGGTCGCTTATCTTACTCACACAGCTACCTCATTGCGCCTCTTTTTTTCTTTGCGTCATGTGCTGTTTGGGGAGGGTTTTTTGGAAGGGACATCCTGCATGACACTGCAGTGCCACTCCTAGATGGGCCCGGTGTTTGTGTCGGCCACTAGGGTCGCTTATCTTACTCACACAGCTACCTCATTGCGCCTCTTTTTTTCTTTGCGTCATGTGCTGTTTGGGGAGGGTTTTTTGGAAGGGCCATCCTGCGTGACACTGCAGTGCCACTCCTAGATGGGCCAGGTGTTTGTGTCGGCCACTAGGGTCGCTTATCTTACTCACACAGCTACCTCATTGCGCCTCTTTTTTTCTTTGCGTCATGTGCTGTTTGGGGAGGGTTTTTTGGAAGGGACATCCTGCATGACACTGCAGTGCCACTCCTAGATGGGCCCGGTGTTTGTGTCGGCCACTAGGGTCGCTTATCTTACTCACACAGCTACCTCATTGCGCCTCTTTTTTTCTTTGCGTCATGTGCTGTTTGGGGAGGGTTTTTTGGAAGGGCCATCCTGCGTGACACTGCAGTGCCACTCCTAGATGGGCCAGGTGTTTGTGTCGGCCACTAGGGTCGCTTATCATACTCACACAGCTACCTCATTGTGCCTCTTTTTTTCTTTGCGTCATGTGCTGTTTGGGGAGGGTTTTTTGGAAGGGACATCCTGCGTGACACTGCAGTGCCACTCCTAGATGGGCCCGGTGTTTGTGTCGGCCACTAGGGTCGCTTATCTTACTCACACAGCTACCTCATTGCGCCTCTTTTTTTCTTTGCGTCATGTGCTGTTTGGGGAGGGTTTTTTGGAAGGGACATCCTGCGTGACACTGCAGTGCCACTCCTAGATGGGCCCGGTGTTTGTGTCGGCCACTAGGGTCGCTTATCTTACTCACACAGCTACCTCATTGCGCCTCTTTTTTTCTTTGCGTCATGTGCTGTTTGGGGAGGGTTTTTTGGAAGGGACATCCTGCGTGACACTGCAGTGCCACTCCTAGATGGGCCAGGTGTTTGTGACGGCCACTAGGGTCGCTTATCTTACTCACACAGCTACCTCATTGCGCCTCTTTTTTTCTTTGCGTCATGTGCTGTTTGGGGAGAGTTTTTTGGAAGGGCCATCCTGCGTGACACTGCAGTGCCACTCCTAGATGGGCCAGGTGTTTGTGTCGGCCACTAGGGTCGCTTATCTTACTCACACAGCTACCTCATTGCGCCTCTTTTTTTCTTTGCGTCATGTGCTGTTTGGGGAGGGTTTTTTGGAAGGGACATCCTGCATGACACTGCAGTGCCACTCCTAGATGGGCCCGGTGTTTGTGTCGGCCACTAGGGTCGCTTATCTTACTCACACAGCTACCTCATTGCGCCTCTTTTTTTCTTTGCGTCATGTGCTGTTTGGGGAGGGTTTTTTGGAAGGGCCATCCTGCGTGACACTGCAGTGCCACTCCTAGATGGGCCAGGTGTTTGTGTCGGCCACTAGGGTCGCTTATCTTACTCACACAGCTACCTCATTGCGCCTCTTTTTTTCTTTGCGTCATGTGCTGTTTGGGGAGGGTTTTTTGGAAGGGACATCCTGCGTGACACTGCAGTGCCACTCCTAGATGGGCCCGGTGTTTGTGTCGGCCACTAGGGTCGCTTATCTTACTCACACAGCTACCTCATTGCGCCTCTTTTTTTCTTTGCGTCATGTGCTGTTTGGGGAGGGTTTTTTGGAAGGGACATCCTGCGTGACACTGCAGTGCCACTCCTAGATGGGCCCGGTGTTTGTGTCGGCCACTAGGGTCGCTTATCTTACTCACACAGCTACCTCATTGCGCCTCTTTTTTTCTTTGCGTCATGTGCTGTTTGGGGAGGGTTTTTTGGAAGGGCCATCCTGCGTGACACTGCAGTGCCACTCCTAGATGGGCCAGGTGTTTGTGTCGGCCACTAGGGTCGCTTATCTTACTCACACAGCTACCTCATTGCGCCTCTTTTTTTCTTTGCGTCATGTGCTGTTTGGGGAGGGTTTTTTGGAAGGGCCATCCTGCGTGACACTGCAGTGACACTCCTAGATGGGCCCGGTGTTTGTGTCGGCCACTTTGTCGCTTAGCTTAGTCATCCAGCGACCTCGGTGCAAATTTTAGGACTAAAAATAATATTGTGAGGTGTGAGGTATTCAGAATAGACTGAAAATGAGTGGAAAGTATGGTTTTTGAGGTTAATAATACTTTGGGATCAAAATGACCCCCAAATTCTATGATTTAAGCTGTTTTTTAGTGTTTTTTGAAAAAAACACCCGAATCCAAAACACACCCGAATCCGACAAAAAAAATTCGGTGAGGTTTTGCCAAAACGCGGTCGAACCCAAAACACGGCCGCGGAACCGAACCCAAAACCAAAACACAAAACCCGAAAAATTTCAAGTGCACATCTCTAGTGTCAGGGCCTCCTGTAGATATAGGGTATAACGAGCCTCTACATATGTAGTGTAATGACGGGTGTCAGGGCCTCCTGTAGATATAGGGTATAACGAGCCTCTACATATGTAGTGTAATGACGGGTGTCAGGGCCTCCTGTAGATATAGGGTATAACAAGCCTCTACATATGTAGTGTAATGACGGGTGTCAGGGCCTCCTGTAGATATAGGGTATAACGAGCCTCTACATATGTAGTGTAATGACGGGTGTCAGGGCCTCCTGTAGATATAGGGTATAACGAGCCTCTACATATGTAGTGTAATGACGGGTGTCAGGGCCTCCTGTAGATATAGGGTATAACGAGCCTCTACATATGTAGTGTAATGACGGGTGTCAGGGCCTCCTGTAGATATAGGGTATAACGAGCCTCTACATATGTAGTGTAATGACGGGTGTCAGGGCCTCCTGTAGATATAGGGTATAACAAGCCTCTACATATGTAGTGTAATGACGGGTGTCAGGGCCTCCTGTAGATATAGGGTATAATGAGCCTCTACATATGTAGTGTAATGACGGGTGTCAGGGCCTCCTGTAGATAAAGGGTATAACGAGCCTCTACATATGTAGTGTAATGTAGTGTAATGACGGGTGTCAGGGCCTCCTGCAGATATAAGGTATAACGAGCCTCTACATATGTAGTGTAATGATGGGTGTCAGGGCCTCCTGTAGATATAGGGTATAACGAGCCTCTACATATGTAGTGTAATGACGGGTGTCAGGGCCTCCTGTAGATATAGGGTATAACGAACCTCTACATATGTAGTGTAATGACGGGTGTCAGGGCCTCCTGTAGATATAGGGTATAACGAGCCTCTACATATGTAGTGTAATGTAGTGTAATGACGGGTGTCAGGGCCTCCTGCAGATATAAGGTATAACGAGCCTCTACATATGTAATGTAATGTAGTGTAATGACGGGTGTCAGGGCCTCCTGTAGATATAGGGTATAACGAGCCTCTACATATATAGTGTAATGACGGGTGTCAGGGCCTACTGTAGATATAGGGTATAACGAGCCTCTACATATGTAATGTAATGTAGTGTAATGACGGGTGTCAGGGCCTCCTGTAGATATAGGGTATAACGAGCCTCTACATATATAGTGTAATACTGGGTGTCAGGGCCTCCTGTAGATATAGGGTATAACGAGCCTCTACATATGTAGTGTAATGCTTGGTGTCAGGGCCTCCTGTAGATATAGGGTATAGCGAGCTTCTGCATATGTAGTGTAATGACGGGTGTCGGGGCCTCATGAAGATATAGGGTATAGCGAGCTTCTTCATATGTAGTGTAATGCTGGGTATCAGGGCCTCCTGTAGATATAGGGTATAACGAGCCACTACATATGTAGTGTAATGACGGGTGTCAGGGCCTCCTGTAGATATAGGGTATAACGAGCCTCTACATATGTAGTGTAATGACGGGTGTAAGGGCCTCCTGTAGATATAGGGTATAACGAGCCTCTACATATGTAGTGTAATGACGGGTGTCAGGGCCTCCTGTAGATATAGGGTATAACGAGCCTCTACATATGTAGTGTAATGACGGGTGTCAGGGCCTCCTGTAGATATAGGGTATAACGAGCCTCTACATATGTAGTGTAATGACGGGTGTCAGGGCCTCCTGTAGATATAGGGTATAACGAGCCTCTACATATGTAGTGTAATGACGGGTGTCAGGGCCTCCTGTAGATATAGGGTATAACGAGCCTCTACATATGTAGTGTAATGACGGGTGTCAGGGCCTCCTGTAGATATAGGGTATAACGAACCTCTACATATGTAGTGTAATGACGGGTGTCAGGGCCTCCTGTAGATATAGGGTATAACGAGCCTCTACATATGTAGTGTAATGACGGGTGTCAGGGCCTCCTGCAGATATAGGGTATAACCAGCCTCTACATATGTAGTGTAATGACGGGTGTCAGGGCCTCCTGTAGATATAGGGTATAACAAGCCTCTACATATGTAGTGTAATGACGGGTGTCAGGGCCTCCTGTAGATATAGGGTATAACGAGCCTCTACATATGTAGTGTAATGACGGGTGTCAGGGCCTCCTGTAGATATAGGGTATAACGAGCCTCTACATATGTAGTGTAATGACGGGTGTCAGGGCCTCCTGTAGATATAGGGTATAACGAGCCTCTACATATGTAGTGTAATGACGGGTGTCAGGGCCTCCTGCAGATATAAGGTATAACGAGCCTCTACATATGTAGTGTAATGACGGGTGTCAGGGCCTCCTGCAGATATAAGGTATAACGAGCCTCTACATATGTAGTGTAATGATGGGTGTCAGGGCCTCCTGTAGATATAGGGTATAACGAGCCTCTACATATGTAGTGTAATGACGGGTGTCAGGGCCTCATGTAGATATAGGGTATAACGAACCTCTACATATGTAGTGTAATGACGGGTGTCCGGGCCTCCTGTAGATATAGGGTATAACGAGCCTCTACATATGTAGTGTAATGACGGGTGTCAGGGCCTCCTGTAGATATAAGGTATAACGAGCCTCTACATATGTAATGTAATGTAGTGTAATGACGGGTGTCAGGGCCTCCTGTAGATATAGGGTATAATGAGCCTCTCCATATGTAGTGTAATGCTGGGTGTCAGGGCCTCCTGTAGATATAGGGTATAACGAGCCTCTACATATGTAGTGTAATGACGGGTGTCAGGGCCTCCTGTAGATATAGGGTATAACGAGCCTCTACATATGTAGTGTAATGACGGGTGTCAGGGCCTCCTGTAGATATAGGGTATAACGAGCCTCTACATATGTAGTGTAATGACGGGTGTCAGGGCCTCCTGTAGATATAGGGTATAACGAGCCTCTACATATGTAGTGTAATGACGGGTTTCAGGGCCTCCTGTAGATATAGGGTATAACGAGCCTCTACATATGTAGTGTAATGACGGGTGTCAGGGACTCCTGTAGATATAGGGTATAACGAGCCTCTGCATATGTAGTGTAATGACGGGTGTCAGGGCCTCCTGTAGATATAGGGTATAACGAGCCTCTACATATGTAGTGTAATGACGGGTGTAAGGGCCTCCTGTATATATAGGGTATAACGAGCCTCTGCATATGTAGTGTAATGACGGGTGTCAGGGCCTCCTGTAGATATAGGGTATAACGAGCCTCTACATATGTAGTGTAATGACGGGTGTCAGGGCCTCCTGTAGATATAGGCTATAACGAGCCTCTACATATGTAGTGTGATGACTGGTGTCAGGGCCTTCTGTAGATATAGGGTATAACGAGCCTCTACATATGTAGTGTAATGACGGGTGTCAGGGCCTCCTGTAGATATAGGGTATAACGAGCCTCTACATATGTAGTGTAATGACGGGTATCAGGGCCTCCTGTAGATATAGGGTATAACGAGCCTCTACATATGTAGTGTAATGACGGGTGTCAGGTCCTCCTGTAGATATAGGGTATAACGAGCCTCTACATATGTAGTGTAATGTAGTGTAATGACGGGTGTCAGGGCCTACTGCAGATATAAGGTATAACGAGCCTCTACATATGTAGTGTAATGATGGGTGTCAGGGCCTCCTGTAGATACAGGTTATAACGAGCCTCTACATATGTAGTGTAACGAGGGGTGTCAGGGCCTCCTGTAGATATAGGGTATAACGAGCCTCTACATATGTAGTGTAATGACGGGTGTCAGGGCCTCCTGTAGATATAGGGTATAACGAGCCTCTACATATGTAGTGTAATGACGGGTGTCAGGGCCTCCTGTAGAAATAGGGTATAACGAGCCTCTACATATGTAGTGTAATGACGGGTGTCAGGTCCTCCTGTAGATATAGGGTATAACGAGCCTCTACATATGTAGTGTAATGTAGTGTAATGACGGGTGTCAGGGCCTCCTGCAGATATAAGGTATAACGAGCCTCTACATATGTAGTGTAATGATGGGTGTCAGGGCCTCCTGTAGATATAGGGTATAACGAACCTCTACATATGTAGTGTAATGTAGTGTAATGATGGGTGTCAGCGCCTCCTGTAGATACAGGGTATAACAAGCCTCTACATATGTAGTGTAAGGATGGGTGTCAGGGCCTCCTGTAGATATATGGTATAACGAGCCTCTACATATGTAGTGTAATGACGGGTGTCAGAGCCTCCTGCAGATATAGGGTATAACGAGCCTCTACATATGTAGTGTAATGACGGGTTTCAGGTCCTCCTGTAGATATAGGGTATAACGAGCCTCTACATATGTAGTGTAATGTAGTGTAATGACGGGTTTCAGGGCCTCCTGTAGATATAGGGTATAACAAGCCTCTCCATATGTAGTGTAATGACGGGTGTCAAGGCCTCCTGTAGATATAGGGTATAACGAACCTCTACATATGTAGTGTAATGTCAGGGCCTCCTGTAGATATAGGGTATAACGAGCCTCTACATATGTAGTGTAATGACGGGTGTCAGGGCCTCCTGTAGATATAGGGTATAACGCCCCTCTCAATATGTAGTGTAATGACGGGTGTCAGCGTAGTGTAATGACGGGTGTCAGGGCTTCCTGTAGATATAGGGTATACCGAGCCTCTACATATGTAGTGTAATGACGGGTGTCAGGGCCTCCTGTAGATATAGGGTATAAAGAGCCTCCACATATGTAGTGTAATGACGGGTGTCAGGGCCTCCTGTAGATATAGGGTATAACGAGCCTCTACATATGTAGTGTAATGACGGGTGTCAGGGCCTCCTGTAGATATAGGGTATAACGAGCCTCTACATATGTAGTGTAATGACGGGTGTCAGGGCCTCCTGCAGATATAGGGTATAACGAGACTCTACATATGTAGTATAATGACGGGTGTCAGGGCCTCCTGTAGATATAGGGTATAACGAGCCTCTCCATATGTAGTGTAATGACGGGTGTCAAGGCCTCCTGTAGATATAGGGTATAACGAACCTCTACATATGTAGTGTAATGTCAGGGCCTCCTGTAGATATAGGGTATAACGAGCCTCTACATATGTAGTGTAATGACGGGTGTCAGGGCCTCCTGTAGATATAGGGTATAACGAGCCTTTACATATGTAGTGTAATGATGGGTGTCAGGGCCTCCTGCAGATATAAGGTATAACGAGCCTCTACATATGTAGTGTAATGACGGGTGTCAGGGCCTCCTGTAGATATAGGGTATAACGAGCCTCTACATATGTAGTATAATGACGGGTGTCAGGTCCTCCTGTAGATATAGGGTATAACAAGCCTCTACGTATGTAGTGTAATGATGGGTGTCAGGGCCTCCTGTAGATATAGGGTATAGCGAGGCTCTATGTATGTAGTGTAATGACTGGTGTATGGGCCTCCTGTAGATTTAGGGTATAACGAGCCTCTACATATGTAGTGTAATGACGGGTGTCAGGGCCTCCTGCAGATATAAGGTATAACGAGTCTCTACATATGTAGTGTAATGACGGGTGTCAGGGCCTTCTGTAGATATAGGGTATCACGAGCTTCTCCATATGTAGTGTAATGACGGGTGTCAGGGCCTCCTGTAGATATAGGGTATAACGAGCCTCTACATATGTAGTGTAATGACGGGTGTCAGGGCCTCCTGTAGATATAAGGTATAACGAGCCTCTACATATGTAGTGTAAGACGGGTGTCAGTGCCTCCTGTAGATATAGGGTATAACGAGCCTCTACATATGTAGTGTAACGACGGGTGTCAGGGCCTCCTGTAGATATAAGGTATAACGAGCCTCTACATATGTAGTGAAATGACGGGTGTCAGGGCCTCCTGTAGATATAGGGTATAACGAGCCTCTTTATATGTAGTGTAATGACGGGTGTCAGGGACTCCTGTAGATATAGGGTATAACGAGCCTCTACATATGTAGTGTAATGACGGGTGTCAGGGCCTCCTGAAGATATAAGGTATAACGAGCCTCTACATATGTAGTGTAATGACGGGTGTCAGGGCCTTTTTTAGATATAGGGTATAATGAGCCTCTACATATGTAGTGTAATGACGGGTGTCAGGGCCTCCTGTAGATATAGGGTATAACGAGCCTCTACATATGTAGTGTAATGACGGATGTAAGGGCCTCCTGTAGATATAGGGTATAATGAGCCTCTACATATGTAGTGCAATGACGAGTGTCAGGGCCTCCTGTAGATATAGGGTATAACGAGCCTCTACATATGTAGTGTAATGACGGGTGTCAGGGCCTCCTGTAGATATAGGGTATAACGAGCCTCTACATATATAGTGTAATGACGGGTGTCAGGGCCTCCTGTAGATATAGGGTATAACGAGCCTCTACATATGTAGTGTAATGACGGGTGTCAGGGCCTCCTGTAGATATAGGGCATTACGAGCCTCTACATATGTAGTGTAATGCTTGGTGTCAGGGCCTCCTGTAGATATAGGGTATAACGAGCCTCTACATATGTAGTGTAATGCTGGGTGTCAGGGCCTCCTGTAGATATAGGGTATAGCGAGCTTCTGCATATGTAGTGTAATGACGGGTGTCAGGGCCTCCTGAAGATATAGGGTATAGCAAGCTTCTACATATGTAGTGTAATGCTGGGTGTCAGGGCCTCCTGTAGATATAGGGTATAACGAGCCTCTACATATGTAGTGTAATGACGGGTGTCAGGGCCTCCTGTAGATATAGGGTATAACGAGCCTCTACATATGTAGTGTAATGACGGGTGTCATGGCCTCCTGCAGATATAAGGTATAACGAGCCTCTACTTATGTAGTGTAATGACGGGTGTCAGGGCCTCCTGTAGATATAGGGGATAACGAGCTTCTCCATATGTAGTGTAATGACGGGTGTCAGGGCCTCCTGTAGATATAGGGTATAACGAGCCTCTACATATGTAGTGTAATGACGGGTGTCAGGGCCTCCTGTAGATATAGGGTATAACGAGCCTCTACATATGTAGTGTAATGACGGGTGTCAGGGCCTCCTGTAGATATAGGGTATAACGAGCCTCTACATATGTAGTGTAATGACGGGTGTCAGGGCCTCCTGTAGATATAGGGTATAACGAGCCTCTACATATAAAGTGTAACGAGGGGTGTCAGGGCCTCCTGTAGATATAGGGTATAACGAGCCTCTACATATGTAGTGTAATGATGGGTGTCAGGGCCTCCTGTAGATATAGGGTATAACGAGCCTCTACATATGTAGTGTAATGACGGGTGTCAGGGCCTCCTGTAGATATAGGGTATAACGAGCCTCTACATATGTAGTGTAATGACGGGTGTAAGGGCCTCCTGTAGATATAGGGTATAACGAGCCTCTACATATGTAGTGTAATAACGGGTGTCAGGGCCTCCTGTAGATATAGGGTATAACGAGTCTCTACATATGTAGTGTAATGACGGGTGTCAGGGCCTCCTGTAGATATAGGGTATAACGAGCCTCTACATATGTAGTGTAATGACGGGTGTCAGGGCCTCCTGTAGATATAGGGTATAACGAGCCTCTACATATGTAGTGTAATGACGGGTGTCAGGGCCTCCTGTAGATAGAGGGTATAACGAGCCTCTACATATGTAGTGTAATGACGGGTGTCAGGGCCTCCTGTAGATATAGGGTATAACGAACCTCTACATATGTAGTGTAATGACGGGTGTCAGGGCCTCCTGTAGATATAGGGTATAACGAGTCTCTACATATAAAGTGTAACGAGGGGTGTCAGGGACTCCTGTAGATATAGGGTATAACGAGCCTCTACATATAAAGTGTAACGAGGGGTGTCAGCGCCTCCTGTAGATACAGGGTATAACGAGCCTCTACATATGTAGTGTAACGAGGGGTGTCAGGGCCTCCTGTAGATATAGGGTATAACGAGCCTCTACATATGTAGTGTAATGACGGGTGTCAGGGCCTCTTGTAGATATAGGGTATAACGAGCCTCTACATATGTAGTGTAATGACGGGTGTCAGGGCCTTCTGTAGATATAGGGTATAACGAACCTCTACATATGTAGTGTAATGACGGGTGTCAGGGCCTCCTGTAGATACAGGGTATAACGAGCCTCTACATATGTAGTGTAACGAGGGGTGTCAGGGCCTCCTGTAGATATAGGGTATAACGAGCCTCTACATATGTAGTGTAATGACGGGTGTCAGGGCCTCCTGTAGATATAGGGTATAACGAGCCTCTACATATGTAGTGTAATGACGGGTGTCAGGGCCTCCTGTAGATATAGGGTATAACGAGCCTCTACATATGTAGTGTAATGACGGGTGTCAGGGCCTCCTGTAGATATAGGGTATAACGAGCCTCTACATATGTAGTGTAATGACGGGTGTCAGGGGCTCCTGTAGATATAGGGTATAACGAGCCTCTACATATAAAGTGTAACGAGGGGTGTCAGGGCCTCCTGTAGATACAGGGTATAACGAGCCTCTACATATGTAGTGTAACGAGGGGTGTCAGGGCCTGCTGTAGATATAGGGTATAACGAGCCTCTACATATGTAGTGTAATGACGGGTGTCAGGGCCTCTTGTAGATATAGGGTATAACGAGCCTCTACATATGTAGTGTAATGACGGGTGTCAGGGCCTTCTGTAGATATAGGGTATAACGAACCTCTACATATGTAGTGTAATGACGGGTGTCAGGGCCTCCTGTAGATACAGGGTATAACTAGCCTCTACATATGTAGTGTAACGAGGGGTGTCAGGGCCTCCTGTAGATATAGGGTATAACGAGCCTCTACATATGTAGTGTAATGACGGGTGTCAGGGCCTCCTGTAGATATAGGGTATAACGAGCCTCTACATATGTAGTGTAATGACGGGTGTCAGGGCCTCCTGTAGATATAGGGTATAACGAGCCTCTACATATGTAGTGTAATGACGGGTGTCAGGGCCTCCTGCAGATATAAGGTATAACGAGCCTCTACTTATGTAGTGTAATGACGGGTGTCAGGGCCTCCTGTAGATATAGGGTATAACGAGCTTCTCCATATGTAGTGTAATGACGGGTGTCAGGGCCTCCTGTAGATATAGGGTATAACGAGCCTCTACATATGTAGTGTAATGACGGGTGTCAGGGCCTCCTGTAGATATAGGGTATAACGAGCCTCTACATATGTAGTGTAATGACGGGTGTCAGGGCCTCCTGTAGATATAGGGTATAACGAGCCTCTACATATAAAGTGTAACGAGGGGTGTCAGGGCCTCCTGTAGATATAGGGTATAACGAGCCTCTACATATGTAGTGTAATGATGGGTGTCAGGGCCTCCTGTAGATATAGGGTATAACGAGCCTCTACATATGTAGTGTAAGGACGGGTGTCAGGGCCTCCTGTAGATATAGGGTATAACGAGCCTCTACATATGTAGTGTAATGACGGGTGTCAGGGCCTCCTGTAGATATAGGGTATAACGAGCCTTTACATATGTAGTGTAATGACGGGTGTCAGGGCCTCCTGTAGATATAGGGTATAACGAGTCTTTACATATGTAGTGTAATGACGGGTGTCAGGGCCTCCTGTAGATATAGGGTATAACGAGCCTCTACATATAAAGTGTAACGAGGGGTGTCAGGGCCTCCTGTAGATATAGGGTATAACGAGCCTCTACATATGTAGTGTAATGACGGGTGTCAGGGCCTCCTGTAGATATAGGGTATAACGAGCCTCTACATATGTAGTGTAATGACTGGTGTCAGGGCCTCCTGTAGATATAGGGTATAACGAGCCTTTACATATGTAGTGTAATGACGGGTGTCAGGGCCTCCTGTAGATATAGGGTATAACGAGTCTTTACATATGTAGTGTAATGACGGGTGTCAGGGCCTCCTGTAGATAAAGGGTATAACGAGCCTCTACATATGTAGTGTAATGATGGGTGTCAGGGCCTCCTGTAGATATAGGGTATAACGAGCCTCTACATATGTAGTGTACTGACGGGTGTCAGGGCCTCCTGTAGATATAGGGTATAACGAGCCTCTACATATGTAGTGTAATGACGGGTGTCAGGGCCTCCTGTAGATATAGGGTATAACGAGCCTCTACATATGTAGTGTAATGACGGGTGTCAGGGCCTCCTGTAGATATAGGGTATAACGAGCCTCTACATATGTAGTGTAATGACGGGTGTCAGGGCCTCCTGTAGATATAGGGTATAACGAGCCTCTACATATGTAGTGTAATGACGGGTGTCATGGCCTCCTGCAGATCTAAGGTATAACGAGCCTCTACTTATGTAGTGTAATGACGGGTGTCAGGGCCTCCTGTAGATATAGGGTATAACGAGCTTCTCCATATGTAGTGTAATGACGGGTGTCAGGGCCTCCTGTAGATATAGGGTATAACGAGCCTCTACATATGTAGTGTAATGACGGGTGTCAGGGCCTCCTGTAGATATAGGGTATAACGAGCCGCTACATATGTAGTGTAATGACTGGTGTCAGGGCCTCCTGTAGATATAGGGTATAACGAGCCTCTACATATGTAGTGTAATGACGGGTGTCAGGGCCTTCTGTAGATATAGGGTATAACGAGCCTCTACATATGTAGTGTAATGACGGGTGTCAGGGCCTCCTGTAGATATAGGGTATAACGAGCCTCTACATATAAAGTGTAACGAGGGGTGTCAGGGCCTCCTGTAGATACAGGGTATAACGAGCCTCTACATATGTAGTGTAACGAGGGGTGTCAGGGCCTCCTGTAGATATAGGGTATAACGAGCCTCTACATATGTAGTGTAATGACGGGTGTCAGGGCCTCCTGTAGATATAGGGTATAACGAGCCTCTACATATGTAGTGTAATGACGGGTGTCAGGGCCTCCTGTAGATATAGGGTATAACGAGCCTCTACATATGTAGTGTAATGACGGGTGTCAGGGCCTCCTGTAGATATAGGGTATAACGAGCCTCTACATATGTAGTGTAATGACGGGTGTCAGGGCCTCCTGTAGATATAGGGTATAACGAGCCTCTACATATGTAGTGTAATGACAGGTGTCAGGGCCTCCTGTAGATATAGGGTATAACGAGCCTCTACATATGTAGTGTAATGACAGGTGTCAGGGCCTCCTGTAGATATAGGGTATAACGAGCCTCTACATATGTAGTGTAATGACGGGTGTCAGGGCCTCCTGTAGATATAGGGTATAACGAGCCTCTACATATGTAGTGTAATGACAGGTGTCAGGGCCTCCTGTAGATATAGGGTATAACGAGCCTCTACATATGTAGTGTAATGACGGGTGTCAGGGCCTCCTGTAGATATAGGGTATAACGAGCCTCTACATATGTAGTGTAATGTAGTGTAATGACGGGTGTCAGGGCCTCCTGTAGATATAGGGTATAACGAGCCTCTACATATGTAGTGTAATGATGGGTGTCAGGGCCTCCTACTAGATATAGGGTATAACGAGCCTCTACATATGTAGTGTAATGACGGGTGTCAGGGCCTCCTGTAGATATAGGGTATAACGAGCCTCTACATATGTAGTGTAATGACAGGTGTCAGGGCCTCCTGTAGATATAGGGTATAACGAGCCTCTACATATGTAGTGTAATGACAGGTGTCAGGGCCTCCTGTAGATATAGGGTATAACGAGCCTCTACATATGTAGTGTAATGACGGGTGTCAGGGCCTCCTGTAGATATAGGGTACAACGAGCCTCTACATATGTAGTGTAATGACAGGTGTCAGGGCCTCCTGTAGATATAGGGTATAACGAGCCTCTACATATGTAGTGTAATGACGGGTGTCAGGGCCTCCTGTAGATATTAGAGATGAGCGGGTTCGGTTTCTCTGAATCCGAACCCGCCCGAACTTCAGGTTTTTTACACGGGTCCGAGCAGGCTCGGATCTTCCCGCCTTGCTCGGCTAACCCGAGCGCGCCCGAACGTCATCATCACGCTGTCGGATTCTCGCGAGGCTCGGATTCTATCGCGAGACTCGGATTCTATATAAGGAGCCGCGCGTCGCCGCCATTTTCACACGTGCATTGAGAGTCATAGAGAGAGGACGTGGCTGGCGTCCTCTCCGTTTAGAGAAGAGAGAGACACAGTATTTTCGGGGAGCATTATTAGGAGGAGTACTACTGTATACTACTATACTACTTGCTGAAGTGATATTTATAGATTAGATAATGTGACTGTAAGTGTATTATCTGACTTGTGGGGGAGACACTGACAGTGGGGAGCAGTTAGAGTCTGAGAGCAGGACTCAGGAGTACATATAACGTACAGTGCACACTTTTGCTGCCAGAGTCAGTGCCACACTGCCATTGTTGTGACCACACTGACCACCAGTATAATAATATATTTTGTGATTGTCTGCTTAGGCCTCGGAGTACTAGTTGCAAGTTGCAACGTGACCTGTCCTGAAGTGACCACCAGTTTAATAATCAATCACCACCAGTTTAATATATATATATATATATATATATATATAATTGTATATAATATATATATATATAATATTGTATACCACCTACCCGTGGTTTTTTTTTTTTTCATTCTTCTTTATACATACTACTATAGTAGCTTACTGTAGCAGTCTGCGGTGCTGTGCTGACCTGACAGTGTCCAGCAGGTCCGTCATCAGTCATTACATAATAAATATATATAGTACCTGTCCGGCTGCAGTACTAGTGATATTATATTGATTTCATCTCATTATCAATAATTTATCATCCAGTCTAGACTCTATATTAGCAGCAGACACAGTACGTTAGTCCACGGCTGTAGCTACCTCTGTGTCGGCACTCGGCAGTCCATCCATAATTGTATACCACCTACCCGTGGTTTTTTTTTTTTTCATTCTTCTTTATACATTCTACTATAGTAGCTTACTGTAGCAGTCTGCGGTGCTGTGCTGACCTGACAGTGTCCAGCAGGTCCGTCATCAGTCATTACATAATAAATATATATAGTACCTGTCCGGCTGCAGTACTAGTGATATTATATTGATTTCATCTCATTATCAATAATTTATCATCCAGTCTAGACTCTATATTAGCAGCAGACACAGTACGTTAGCCCACGGCTGTAGCTACCTCTGTGTCGGCACTCGGCAGTCCATCCATAATTGTATACCACCTACCCGTGGTTTTTTTTTTCCTTTCTTCTTTGTACATACTACTATAGAGTATAGTAGCTTACTGTAGCGGTCTGCGGTGCTGCTGAGCTGACAGTGTCCAGCAGGTCCGTCATCAGTCATCATTACCTAATAAATATATTATCTACCTGTCCGGCTGCAGTACTAGTGATATTATATATACAATACATACATATATATATTGATTTCATCTCATTATCAATCATCCAGTCTATATTAGCAGCAGACACAGTACGTTAGTCCACGGCTGTAGCTACCTCTGTGTCGGCACTCAGCAGTCCATCCATAATTGTATACCACCTACCCGTGTTTTTTTTTTTTTCGTTCTTCTTTGTACATACTACTACAGTATAGTAGCTTACTGTAGCAGTCTGCGGTGCTGCTGAGCTGACAGTGTCCAGCAGGTCCGTCATCAGTCATCATTACCTAATAAATATATTATCTACCTGTCCGGCTGCAGTACTAGTGATATTATATATACATACATATATATATTGATTTCATCTCATTATCAATCATCCAGTCTATATTAGCAGCAGACACAGTTTGTTAGTCCACGGCTGTAGCTACCTCTGTGTCGGCACTCGGCAGTCCATCCATAATTGTATACCACCTACCCGTGTTTTTTTTTTTTTCGTTCTTCTTTGTACATACTACTATAGTATAGTAGCTTACTGTAGCAGTCTGCGGTGCTGCTGAGCTGACAGTGTCCAGCAGGTCCGTCATCAGTCATCATTACCTAATAAATATATTATCTACCTGTCCGGCTGCAGTACTAGTGATATTATATATACATACATATATATATTGATTTCATCTCATTATCAATCATCCAGTCTATATTAGCAGCAGACACAGTACGTTAGTCCACGGCTGTAGCTACCTCTGTGTCGGCACTCGGCAGTCCATCCATAATTGTATACCACCTACCCGTGGTTTTTTTTTTTCGTTCTTCTTTGTACATACTACTATAGTATAGTAGCTTACTGTAGCAGTCTGCGGTGCTGCTGAGCTGACAGTGTCCAGCAGGTCCGTCATCAGTCATCATTACCTAATAAATATATTATCTACCTGTCCGGCTGCAGTACTAGTGATATTATATATACATACATATATATATTGATTTCATCTCATTATCAATCATCCAGTCTATATTAGCAGCAGACACAGTACGTTAGTCCACGGCTGTAGCTACCTCTGTGTCGGCACTCGGCAGTCCATCCATAATTGTATACCACCTACCCGTGGTTTTTTCTTTTCTTTCTTCTTTGTACATACTACTATAGAGTATAGTAGCTTACTGTAGCAGTCTGCGGTGCTGCTGAGCTGACAGTGTCCAGCAGGTCCGTCATCAGTCATCATTACCTAATAAATATATTATCTACCTGTCCGGCTGCAGTACTAGTGATATTATATATACATACATATATATATTGATTTCATCTCATTATCAATCATCCAGTCTATATTAGCAGCAGACACAGTACGTTAGTCCACGGCTGTAGCTACCTCTGTGTCGGCACTCGGCAGTCCATCCATAATTGTATACCACCTACCCGTGGTTTTTTTTTTCTTTCTTCTTTGTACATACTACTATAGAGTATAGTAGCTTACTGTAGCAGTCTGCGGTGCTGCTGAGCTGACAGTGTCTAGCAGGTCCGTCATCAGTCATCATTACCTAATAAATATATTATCTACCTGTCCGGCTGCAGTACTAGTGATATTATATATACATACATATATATATTGATTTCATCTCATTATCAATCATCCAGTCTATATTAGCAGCAGACACAGTACGTTAGTCCACGGCTGTAGCTACCTCTGTGTCAGCACTCGGCAGTCCATCCATAAGTATACTAGTATCCATCCATCTCCATTGTTTACCTGAGGTGCCTTTTAGTTGTGCCTATTAAAATATGGAGAACAAAAATGTTGAGGTTCCAAAATTAGGGAAAGATCAAGATCCACTTCCACCTCGTGCTGAAGCTGCTGCCACTAGTCATGGCCGAGACGATGAAATGCCAGCAACGTCGTCTGCCAAGGCCGATGCCCAATGTCATAGTACAGAGCATGTCAAATCCAAAACACCAAATATCAGTAAAAAAAGGACTCCAAAACCTAAAATAAAATTGTCGGAGGAGAAGCGTAAACTTTCCAATATGCCATTTACCACACGGAGTGGCAAGGAACGGCTGAGGCCCTGGCCTATGTTCATGGCTAGTGGTTCAGCTTCACATGAGGATGGAAGCACTCAGCCTCTCGCTAGAAAACTGAAAAGACTCAAGCTGGCAAAAGCACCGCAAAGAACTGTGCGTTCTTCGAAATCCCAAATCCACAAGGAGAGTCCAATTGTGTCGGTTGCGATGCCTGACCTTCCCAACACTGGACGTGAAGATCATGCGCCTTCCACCATTTGCACGCCCCCTGCAAGTGCTGGAAGGAGCACCCGCAGTCCAGTTCCTGATAGTCAGATTGAAGATGTCAGTGTTGAAGTACACCAGGATGAGGAGGATATGGGTGTTGCTGGCGCTGGGGAGGAAATTGACCAGGAGGATTCTGATGGTGAGGTGGTTTGTTTAAGTCAGGCACCCGGGGAGACACCTGTTGTCCGTGGGAGGAATATGGCCACTGACATGCCTGGTGAAAATACCAAAAAAATCAGCTCTTCGGTGTGGAAGTATTTCAACAGAAATGCGGACAACAGGTGTCAAGCCGTGTGTTGCCTTTGTCAAGCTGTAATAAGTAGGGGTAAGGACGTTAACCACCTCGGAACATCCTCCCTTATACGTCACCTGCAGCGCATTCATAATAAGTCAGTGACAAGTTCAAAAACTTTGGGTGACAGCGGAAGCAGTCCACTGACCAGTAAATCCCTTCCTCTTGTAACCAAGCTCACGCAAACCACCCCACCAACTCCCTCAGTGTCAATTTCCTCCTTCCCCAGGAATGCCAATAGTCCTGCAGGCCATGTCACTGGCAATTCTGACGATTCCTCTCCTGCCTGGGATTCCTCCGATGCATCCTTGCGTGTAACGCCTACTGCTGCTGGCGCTGCTGTTGTTGCTGCTGGGAGTCGATGGTCATCCCAGAGGGGAAGTCGTAAGACCACTTTTACTACTTCCACCAAGCAATTGACTGTCCAACAGTCCTTTGCGAGGAAGATGAAATATCACAGCAGTCATCCTACTGCAAAGCGGATAACTGAGGCCTTTGCATCCTGGGTGGTGAGAAACGTGGTTCCGGTATCCATCATTACTGCAGAGCCAACTAGAGACTTGTTGGAGGTACTGTGTCCCCGGTACCAAATACCATCTAGGTTCCATTTCTCTAGGCAGGCGATACCGAAAATGTACACAGACCTCAGAAAAAGACTCACCAGTGTCCTAAAAAATGCAGCTGTACCCAATGTCCACTTAACCACGGACATGTGGACAAGTGGAGCAGGGCAGGGTCAGGACTATATGACTGTGACAGCCCACTGGGTAGATGTATGGACTCCCGCCGCAAGAACAGCAGCGGCGGCACCAGTAGCAGCATCTCGCAAACGCCAACTCTTTCCTAGGCAGGCTACGCTTTGTATCACCGCTTTCCAGAATACGCACACAGCTGAAAACCTCTTACGGCAACTGAGGAAGATCATCGCGGAATGGCTTACCCCAATTGGACTCTCCTGTGGATTTGTGGCATCGGACAACGCCAGCAATATTGTGTGTGCATTAAATATGGGCAAATTCCAGCACGTCCCATGTTTTGCACATACCTTGAATTTGGTGGTGCAGAATTATTTAAAAAACGACAGGGGCGTGCAAGAGATGCTGTCGGTGGCCAGAAGAATTGCGGGACACTTTCGGCGTACAGGCACCACGTACAGAAGACTGGAGCACCACCAAAAACTACTGAACCTGCCCTGCCATCATCTGAAGCAAGAAGTGGTAACGAGGTGGAATTCAACCCTCTATATGCTTCAGAGGTTGGAGGAGCAGCAAAAGGCCATTCAAGCCTATACAATTGAGCACGATATAGGAGGTGGAATGCACCTGTCTCAAGCGCAGTGGAGAATGATTTCAACGTTGTGCAAGGTTCTGATGCCCTTTGAACTTGCCACACGTGAAGTCAGTTCAGACACTGCCAGCCTGAGTCAGGTCATTCCCCTCATCAGGCTTTTGCAGAAGAAGCTGGAGACATTGAAGGAGGAGCTAACACGGAGCGATTCCGCTAGGCATGTGGGACTTGTGGATGGAGCCCTTAATTCGCTTAACAAGGATTCACGGGTGGTCAATCTGTTGAAATCAGAGCACTACATTTTGGCCACCGTGCTCGATCCTAGATTTAAAGCCTACCTTGGATCTCTCTTTCCGGCAGACACAAGTCTGCTGGGGTTGAAAGACCTGCTGGTGAGAAAATTGTCAAGTCAAGCGGAACGCGACCTGTCAACATCTCCTCCTTCACATTCTCCCGCAACTGGGGGTGCGAGGAAAAGGCTCAGAATTCCGAGCCCACCCGCTGGCGGTGATGCAGGGCAGTCTGGAGCGACTGCTGATGCTGACATCTGGTCCGGACTGAAGGACCTGACAACGATTACGGACATGTCGTCTACTGTCACTGCATATGATTCTCTCAACATTGAAAGAATGGTGGAGGATTATATGAGTGACCGCATCCAAGTAGGCACGTCACACAGTCCGTACTTATACTGGCAGGAAAAAGAGGCAATTTGGAGGCCCTTGCACAAACTGGCTTTATTCTACCTAAGTTGCCCTCCCACAAGTGTGTACTCCGAAAGAGTGTTTAGTGCCGCCGCTCACCTTGTCAGCAATCGGCGTACGAGGTTACATCCAGAAAATGTGGAGAAGATGATGTTCATTAAAATGAATTATAATCAATTCCTCCGTGGAGACATTGACCAGCAGCAATTGCCTCCACAAAGTACACAGGGAGCTGAGATGGTGGATTCCAGTGGGGACGAATTGATAATCTGTGAGGAGGGGGATGTACACGGTGATATATCGGAGGATGATGATGAGGTGGACATCTTGCCTCTGTAGAGCCAGTTTGTGCAAGGAGAGATTAATTGCTTCTTTTTTGGTGGGGGTCCAAACCAACCCGTCATTTCAGTCACAGTCGTGTGGCAGACCCTGTCACTGAAATGATGGGTTGGTTAAAGTGTGCATGTCCTGTTTATACAACATAAGGGTGGGTGGGAGGGCCCAAGGACAATTCCATCTTGCACCTCTTTTTTCTTTAATTTTTCTTTGCGTCATGTGCTGTTTGGGGAGGGTTTTTTGGAAGGGACATCCTGCGTGACACTGCAGTGCCACTCCTAGATGGGCCAGGTGTTTGTGTCGGCCACTAGGGTCGCTTATCTTACTCACACAGCTACCTCATTGCGTCTCTTTTTTTCTTTGCGTCATGTGCTGTTTGGGGAGGGTTTTTTGGAAGGGACATCCTGCGTGACACTGCAGTGACACTCCTAGATGGGCCCGGTGTTTGTGTCGGCCACTAGGGTCGCTTAGCTTAGTCATCCAGCGACCTAGGTGCAAATTTTAGGACTAAAAATAATATTGTGAGGTGTGAGGTATTCAGAATAGACTGAAAATGAGTGTAAATTATGGTTTTTGAGGTTAATAATACTTTGGGATCAAAATGACCCCCAAATTCTATGATTTAAGCTGTTTTTTAGTGTTTTTTGAAAAAAACACCCGAATCCAAAACACACCCGAATCCGACAAAAAAAATTCGGTTAGGTTTTGCCAAAACGCGGTCGAACCCAAAACACGGCCGCGGAACCGAACCCAAAACCAAAACACAAAACCCGAAAAATTTCCGGCGCTCATCTCTAGTAGATATAGGGTATAACGAGCTTCTACATATGTAGTGTAATGATAATGACGGGTGTCAGGGCCTCCTGTAGATATAGGGTATAACGAGCCTCTACATATGTAGTGTAATGACGGGTGTCAGGGCCTCCTGTAGATATAGGGTATAACGAGCCTCTACATATGTAGTGTAATGACGGGTGTCAGGGCCTCCTGTAGATATAGGGTATAACGAGCCTCTACATATGTAGTGTAATGACGGGTGTCAGGGCCTTCTGTAGATATAGGGTATAACGAGCCTCTACATATGTAGTGTAAGTATGGCTCCTGACATCCTAATTGCGGGACAGTTCCTATATGAGGGTGCTGCCCGATGAGAACTGTCCGGACCTGGAAGCTGTGAGGTATGACCTGTACATGGCGTTCCGCACAGCAGAGCACCACAACCTGCCTGTTGTGAGGGTGGCAGTGAAATGATAAATACGCAGGGAGAGGAGGGGGAGGAGGGACAGGCTAGCACACGTCCCCTCAGCGACATGGACACGCCCTGCAGGGACATGGATATGCCCCCTCGGTGACTTGGGAACGCTCCCTCAGTGACATGGCAACACCCCCAGCCCCCAGTGACATCAACACCCCCCCTCAGTGACACGGACACGCCCCTTTGACATTATGTGCGCTTTTCAGCTGTAGTAGCGCTCTCTTGTCGTCATGGCAACACTTCCTGTCCCGACTATGTGAGGAGGCTGGAGTACATATGTAATCTCGCCGGACGAGATGCCGACTGTCAGTGCGAGTGCCCTTGCGGCCTCGCTGCGCTCGCCTCAGGTTCTATGGGTCACGAGTGTAAATAGCCCCTGTGCAGTATATAGCCCGAGCCGGTATTCCGGTTGGCGACATTGCCGGCTGTCGGGATTCTGGCGTCGGCATCTTGACCGCCAGGATCCCGACAGCCAGCAAACTGAATGGATCCCGAGGAGGCTTGGTGTCGGGATCCCCTGTAAATATAAAGTGTAACATTCCTCCTGATATACGCTATATATATATATATATATATATATATATAGGTGTTGGAATCTCCGCTCTAGGGCCTGATTGTGAATCGCGTGCAAGTACAGAAGCGGACGCATCCCACAACTATCAGCAGACTGCGCTCCCAACTGTTCAGATTTCGGGCCCTGTCCAGCCATCCCACCCGTGGGCTGCAGTGTCCCGCGGTGGCAGGGCAGTTGGGAGGCCATCTTGTCAGCGGGAAATAGATGCTGTGTGCATGTGCACAGAAACTGTGCCAGGGAGAGAGGGTCTGGGGGCATGGCCAGTGGCTCCCAACACGCTGGGCATGCCCTCACCGCGGCGAAAACAGGGGGGGCTCGAGATCGCTGCATTACACACACAGCCATACCGCCTAGTCACAAAGCCACACACACTTTTCGCAGATTGTAACTACAAATATTGCGCCCCCTGCCAGAAAAGTTTCTGGGGCATGCAGACAGTGATGGGACGCTGTGCCAGCCAAATCTTCTGCCCCCAGAGGGTGTGATTTCTGAAAGCAATATCAATATGACCTGTTTTCCATCGAAATATGTCATATAGGTCCCTCCCCCTCCCCATCCTACCGTGATCGTGTCATTATTCAGTCAACATTGTCCCACTTCCAGGATGCGGGAGGTCAACCTACTTTTCCGGGGGTTGCGGGGGAATGCTTGCAAATCCGGCAGTTTCCTGCACCTTCTGGGGAAGTATGAAAGTACGATGGTAGTTTATGGAGGTTATGTGGGTGGCTCTGGAAGCTGATAAGATGCATGAAGAGATATCAGGGAACGCTTGAAGGTTTGGAGACTAGAGGTGAGTCTTATTGTGCGGGGGAGGGCATCCCACAGAGTGGGTGCAGCCAGAAGAAAGTCCTGCAATCGTGCATGGGAGCGAGTACTGAGTGTGGATGAGAGACGCAGAACTTGTGCAGAGCGGAGAGGTCGGGCTGGGAGATACTCTGAGATAAGTGAAGAGATGTATGATGGTGTAGTTTTATTACTTGCATTATTCAAAGGTCTTTATATTGAATGCAGTAGAATAGGTTATTGCTAGACGGACTGCTATTGCTGGGTAATTTAGAGCTGCACAAGGTGACACCACAACAGTTTACGCAGGTCAAAACTAATTATTTATTGAGTAAATGGAGATATACATAGCTATACTGATGATGGATAAGTGCTCTATAATAGCAACGGTGGCAGGACACAACACACCGCATCAGCATTTTTGCTGCGCTGCGATCAGGTCAGAACTGCGCACGCGCATGCACCGCAATGCACAGGCGCGTCGCACGGGTACAAAGCGGATCGCCGCTCAGCGATGGGTTTGTGCGAAGAATTCATTCGCACAGCCGATCGCAAGGAGATTGACAGGGAGAAGGCATTTGCGGGTGGCAACTGACCGTTTTCAGGGAGTGTTTGGAAAAACGCAGGCGTGTCCAAGCGTTTGCAGGACGGGTGTCTGACGTCAATTCCGGCCCCGAACAGGCTGATGTGATCGCAGCGGCTGAGTAAGTCCTGGGCTACTCAGAGACTGTATAACATCTTTTCGTACCGCTCTGCTACACGTGCGTTCGCACACTTGGAAAGCGAAAATACACTCCCCTATGGGCGGCGACTATCTGTTTGCAGCGCTGCAAAAGAACCCCTAGCGAGCGAATTGGTCTGAATTAGGCCCTAAGATAGAGAGCATGAAGTGAGAGCACATTTACTTAGCAATAATTCTATAGCATGGTATTGTGGTTCTCAAACTCGGTCCTCAGGACCCCACACGGTTCACGTTTTCCATGTCACCCGGCAGCTGCACTGTGTATCACCAACTGTCACATTTTACAAATCTACAGGTGACCTGCAAAACATGGGCCGTGCGGGGTTCTGGGGACAGAGTTTGAGAACCTGTGGATCATGATATGATACATAGGGGGATATTCAAATGTTTTAAAAGTCAGTTGGGTGTCTGTGTTTTCCTATCTAATAGACGCCCAACCGACTTTCCAAACATTTGAATTCCCCCCATAGTGTGTGATAATTTACTGGAGACTGGAGAGTGTCTTACCGGGAACTGCCAACATAGCACTACACTGCCACCTGGTGGACATAACTCACAGCCTGGACATTTATATACAGTGTATAGTAAATGTCACCCACATGTAGCCATTGGTCTTAAGGTGCATACACACGGTGAGATATTGACTATGGGCCTAATTCAGACCTGATCGCTAGCTATTTTTTGCAGCGCTGCGATCAGATAGTTGCCACCTATAGGAGAGTGTATTTTTACTTTGCAAGCGTGCGATCGCATATGCAGCCGCACGGTACTAAAAAGTTTTGAGTAGCTCAGAACTTACTCAGCCGCTGCGATCACTTCTGCCTGTCCGGGCCTGGAATTGACGTCAGACACCCGCCCTGCAAACGCTTGGACACGCCTGCGTTTTTCCTAACACTCCCAGAAAACGGTCAGTTGCCACCCACAAACGCCCTCTACCTGTCACTCTACTTGCTATCCGCTGTGCGAATGGATTCTTCGTTAAATCCATCGCTCAGCAACGATCCGCTTTGTACCCGTACGACGCACCTGCACATTGCGGTGCATACGCATGCGCAGTTCTGACCTGATCGCAGCGCAGCGAAAAAACCTAGCGTGCGATCAAGTCTGAATTAGGCCCTATCTCCGATTTTGACTATGCAATTTCTCTGGAACTCCCCCAGAGCCCAGAAGCACCGATTGTGACTATATGTACCTTTGATTTTGATTATGTGCAATTGTGAGTATATTTTGTACTAGATAGTATACAATATAGTCAAGATCGACTTGCCTGCACAATCTTTCTTTCCTTGCGATACCGACCCCGCGGGACTGCGCATCGGTATCGCAAGCTGCCTAACACAGTGCGATTTGCAATAACTTTTCCTTGCGATGCGACCAGTCAGATAGTGTTAGCAGCGTCGGGGAAGGGAAACTTCCCTCCGCTGCTGCTGCCTCCCTGCACTCTCCCCTACTGATTGTCATGCTGCTAATCACTGCTGATTGGTCAGCACGGCAGGATCCCCCCCTCCAGCGGCTGCAGGCAATGGCAGCCACTGGTAAGAGTATATCACCCCCTCACCCCAAACCCCTGTGTACCTAGCAGCTCTCCAGGCTCTGAAAACTAAAGTCGCGATGGGCGCGATGTTCCCGATTGATGTTCCGATGTTTGCAAAAAATTTACTTTTTTATGAAATTTTTTTTTCTTTTCTTTTTTTAACTGAAATCATTTTGGATAAGATTAAATTGATATTCTTCACCGAATTCACGCATGAGAAAACCAGACAATTTCTGAGACGTTTTTTTGGGGGAAAAATCATGTTAAGTGGTTAAAGGTGAAAAACACACTAGGTGATATGCTGAGTGTTTCCCCTCCCGGGCCGCCCGACGGCGGGCATACAAACTGCGTGATATCGCTAGCGATAGCGCACAGTGACGTCATGCCGCGAGACTGAGGATCGATCATCTCCGGCTGCATACACACTGTGCGATATAGTGAACTAGCAGGGGGAAAATGCACCTTATAGACATATATAAGCCTGATATAGACATATATATATATATATATATATATATATATATAGATATATAGATATATAGATATATAGATATATAGATATATATATATAGATATATATATATATATATATAGATATATAGATATATATATATATATATATACACATGAGAGATCAGGACCTGGAAGAGACAGCACGAAAGGGCAGATGAGAACTTCCGCCCTTACAGCAACTACAGTTTTATCCATTCTCCGACCGTGAGAGCACTGCGCATGCCCACAGGGGAAATGAGTGACTGAAAAGGCGCATGCGTACTAAGCATGAGATGCACAACCCGGCGCATGCGTACTGGGGTTGACGGCTTACTGAACACGGCGCATGCGCACCGGAGTTGCCCAGCGGCAGAACAATGCGCATGCGCGCTGGGGGATGTTAAACGAGTGACGGACACGGCGCATGCGCGCTGATGGTAGCTTAAGATGAGTGACAGAGCGCGGCGCCCCGTCCCCCCAGTCTGACAGCCGGTACAGTAGTGACGTCACCTCGCGTCACATGACCCGCGCCTTAAGTACAGTAACGGCTACAACATGGCGGCTGCGGGGAGCTAAGCGCGGAGACACCAAGCCCCGGCCCCAGATGCCGCACACCATGAGGGACGCGGCCCGGAGGAAGCGGAGACGGCGGCGGAGGAAGAAGAAGGGCAGGACGTGGGCAGAGGCCGCCAGGACGGTGAGGGAGCCGGCTGTGCACAGGTGTCAGTGACGTGTCCGGGCCCAGGGCATGGGGGGTCACACAGGCGTAACAGTGACTGGGGCATGGGGGGTCACACAGGGGTAACAGTGACCGGGGCATGGGGGGGGGGGTAACAGTGACCGGGGCATGGGGGGGGTCACACAGGGGTAACAGTGACCGGGGCATGGGGGGGGGTCACACAGGGGTAACAGTGACCGGGGCATGGGGGGGGTCACACACGGGTAACAGTGACCGGGCCATGGGGGGGGGTCACACAGGCGTAACAGTGACCGGGGCATGGGGGGTCACACAGGCGTAACAGTGACCGGGGCATGGGGGGTCACACAGGGGTAACAGTGACCGGGGCATGGGGGGTCACACAGGGGTAACAGTGACCGTGGCATGGGGGGGGGGGTCACACAGGGGTAACAGTGACCGTGGCATGGGGGGTCACACAGGGGTAACAGTGACCGGGGCATGGGGGGTCACACAGGGGTAACAGTGACCGGGGCATGGGGGGTCACACAGGGGTAACAGTGACCGGGGCATGGGGGGTCACACAGGGGTAACAGTGACCGGGGCATGGGGGGTCACACAGGGGTAACAGTGACCGGCGCATGGGGGGGTTACATAGGGGTAACAGTGACTGGGGCATGGGGGATTACACAGGGGTATCAGTGACTGGGGCATGGGGGGGTCACACAGGGGTAACAGTGACCAGGGCATGGGGGGTCACACAGGGGTAACAGTGACCGGGGCATGGGGGATTACACAGGGGTAACAATGACCGAGGCATGGGGGGGTCACACAGGGGTAACAGTGACCGGGGCATGGGGGGTCACACAGGGGTAACAGTGACCGTGGCATGGGGGGGGGGGTCACACAGGGGTAACAGTGACCAGGGCATGGGGGGTCACACAGGGGTAACAGTGACCGGGGCATGGGGGGTCACACAGGGCTAACAGTGACCGGGCCATGAGGGGGGGTCACACAGGCGTAACAGTGACCGGGGCATGGGGGGTTACACAGGGGTAACAGTGACCGTGGCATGGGGGGGGGTCACACAGGGGTAACAGTGACCGGGGCATGGGGGGTCACACAGGGGTAACAGTGACCGGGGCATGGGGGGGGTCACACAGGGGTAACAGTGACCGGGGCATGGGGGGTCACACAGGGGTAACAGTGACCGGCGCATGGGGGTGTTACATAGGGGTAACGGTGACTGACCGGGGCATGGGGGATTACACAGGGGTAACAGTGACTGGGGCATGGGGGGGTCACACAGGGGTAACAGTGACCAGGGCATGGGGGGTCACACAGGGGTAACAGTGACCGGGGCATGGGGGATTACACAGGGGTAATAATGACCGAGGCATGGGGGGGTCACACGGGTAACAGTGACCGGGGCATGGGGGGTCACACAGTGGTAACAGTGACCGGGGCATGGGTGGTCACACAGAGGTAACAGTGACCGGGGCATGGGTGGTCACACAGAGGTAACAGTGACCGGGGCACGGGGGTTCACACAGGGGTAACAGTGACTGACCGGGGCATGGGGGATTAGACAGGGGTAACAGTGACTGACCGGGGCATGGGGGATTACACAGGGGTAACAGTGACCGGGGCATGGGGGGGTCACACGGGGGTAACAGTGACTGGGGCATGGGGGGGTCACACGGGGGTAACAGTGACCGGGGCATCGGGGGGTTACACGGGGGTAACAGTGACCGGGGCATCGGGGGGTTACACAGGGGTAACAGTGACTGACCGGGGCATGGGGGATTACACAGGGGTAACAGTGACTGACCGGGGCATGGGGGATTACACAGGGGTAACAGTGACTGACCGGGGCATGGGGGATTACACAGGGGTAACAGTGACCGGGGCATGGGGGGGTCACACAGGGGTAACAGTGACCGGGGCATGGGGGATTACACAGGGGTAACAGTGACCGAGGCATGGGGGGGTCACACAGGGGTAACAGTGACCGGGGCATGGGGAGGTCACACAGTGGTAACAGTGACCGGGGCATGGGTGGTCACACAGAGGTAACAGTGACCGGGGCACGGGGGTTCACACAGGGGTAACAGTGACCGGGGCACGGGGGTTCACACAGGGGTAACAGTGACTGACCGGGGCATGGGGGATTACACAGGGGTAACAGTGACCGGGGCATGGGGGGGGTCACACGGGGGTAACAGTGACTGGGGCATGGGGGGGTCACACGGGGGTAACAGTGACCGGGGCATCGGGGGGTTACACAGGGGTAACAGTGACTGACCGGGGCATGGGGGATTACACAGGGGTAACAGTGACTGACCGGGGCATGGGGGATTACACAGGGGTAACAGTGACTGACCGGGGCATGGGGGATTACACAGGGGTAACAGTGACTGACCGGGGCATGAGGGATTACACAGGGGTAACAGTGACCGGCGCATGGGGGGTCACACGGGGGTAACTGTGACCGGCGCATGGGGGGTCACACGGGGGTAACTGTGACCGGGGCATGGGGGGTCACACGGGTGTAACAGTGACCGGGGCAATGGGGGGGTCACACCGGGGTAACAGTGACCGGGGCATGGGGGGGTCACACGGGGGTTACAGTGACCGGGGCATGGGGGGTCACACGGGGGTAACAGTGACTGACCGGGTCATGGGGGTGTTACACGGGGGTAACAGTGACCGGGGCATGGGGGTGTTACACAGGGGTAACAGTGACCGGGGCAAGGGGGTGTTACACAGGGGTAACAGTGACCGGGGCATGGGGGGGTTACACAGGGGTAACAGTGACCGGGGCATGGGGGGTTACACAGGGGTAACAGTGACCGGGGCATGGGGGGTTACACAGGGGTAACAGTGACCGGGACATGGGGGGGTTGCACAGGGGTAAAAGTGACCGGGGCATGGGGGGGTTACACAGGGGTAACAGTGACCGGGGCATTGGGTTGGTTATACAGGGATAACAGTGACCGGGGCATGGGGGGTCACACAGGGGTAACAGTGACCGGGGCATTGGTAATTACACAGGGGTAACAATGACCGAGGCATGGGGGTTACACAGGGGTAACAGTGACTGACCGAGGCATGGAGGGTTACACAGGGGTAACAGGGACTGACCGAGGCATGGGGTGTTACACAGGGGTAACAGTGACTGACCGAGGCATGGAGGGTTACACAGGGGTAACAGGGACTGACCGAGGCATGGAGGGTTACACAGGGGTAACAGGGACTGACCGAGGCATGGGGTGTTACACAGGGGTAACAGTGACTGACCGAGGCATGGGGGGTTACACAGATAACAGTGACTGACCGGGGCATGGGGGGTTACACAGGGGTAACAGTGACCAGGGCATGGGGGGTTATACAGGGGTAACAGTGACCGGGGCATGGGGGGTTACACAGGGGTAACAGTGACTGGGGCATGGGGGGTTACACAGGGGTAACAGTGACTGACCGTAGCATGGGGGGGTTACAAAGGGGTAACAGTGACCGGGGAATGGAGGGTTACACAGGGGTAACAGTGACCGGGGCATGGGCGGTTACACAGGGGTAACAGTGACCGGGGCATGGGCGGTTACACAGGGGTAACAGTGACCGGCGCATGGGGGGGTTACATAGGGGTAACGGTGACTGACCGGGGCATGGGGGGTTACACAGGGATAACTGACTGACCAGGGCATGGGGGGTTACACAGGGGTAACAGTGACCGGGGCATGGGGGGTTACACAGGGGTAACAGTGACCGGGGCATGGGGGGTTACACAGGGGTAACAGTGACCGGGGCATGGGGGGGTTACACAGGGGTAACAGTGACCGGGGCATGGGGGGGTTACACAGGGGTATCAGTGACTGACCGGGGCATAGGGGTTACACAGGGGTAGCAGTGACTGACCGGGGCATGGGGGGTCACACAGGGGTTTCACTGACTGACTGGGGCATGGGGGGTCACACAGGGGTAACAGTGACTGACCGGGTATGGGGGGTCACACAGGGGTAACAGTGACCGGAGCATGGGGGGTTACACAGGGATAACTGACTGACCGGGGCATGGGGGGTTACACAGGGGTAATAGTGACTGACCGGGGTATAGGGGTTATACGGGTAACAGTGACCGGGGCATGGGGGGTTACACAGGGGTAAAAGTGACTGACCGAGGCATGGGGGGTTACACAGGGATAACAGTGACTGGCGGGGACATGGGGGGTTACACGGGGGTAACATTGTCTGACCAGGGCATGGTGGTTTGTAGTCTAATGGGGTAAAGCGGACGGGGCACAGAATGGTAACTGTCTGACAGATCATGTGGTGTATGACAGGGTAACACTGTCTCTGACTGGGCATAGGGGGCACACATAGGGTTATTCCTGTGTCTGCTGGGCTACAGAGGTGCGGGTACAGTGGGTAACACGGTCTCTGATTGGGCATGGATACAATGCGGGGTCAGTGCTGTGTCTTACGGGTGACAGGGATGCAAGGGGTTTTTGCAGTGTCTGATGGGGCAGTTAGGGAAACAAAGGGTTAATGCTGTATGTTACGAGACATGAGGTGTCCGGCGGGGTATAGGGGTAACATGGGTTTAGTGCTGTACCTGATAGAGCACTGGTGAATACAAAGGGTTAATGCTGTCATGTCTGTCTGTCCATGTGGCATGAAAGTGGTTAATGCTGAGACCAACAGATCATGGGACGTTAGAAATTATTAATATAGAGGGATAAAAAGGTGAAATCTGTTTAATAGATATACAAGTGACTGAGGCAGGGTTATTGTATATACTGTACACCATAGTACCTGACTGCTGCTGTGTACAGGGTTATGACAGTATGGACTAGAATGGGTTAACAATGTGTTGTGCGATGTACAAGAAAGGTGGTGTTAATGTCCTGCAGCTGGTTATTGCTTGCAGTGTTGGGTCTGGTGATCTGAAGATAAATGAATGAGTCTTTGACACCAGTTTGAAGGTCAGAGGTTAATTCTGTGTGTGACAGTGCACGGTGCAGGAAGGGGTTACCTGTGGTGTGATGGGTGTAATTCTGTGTGTGACAGTGCATGGTGCAGGAAGGGGTTACCTGTGGTGTGATGGGTGTAATTCTGTGTGTGACAGTGCATGGTGCAGGAAGGGGTTACCTGTGGTGTGATGTGTGTGACAGTGCATAGTGCAGGAAGGGGTTACCTGTGGTGTGGTGTGATGGGTGTAATTCTGTGTGTGACAGTGCATGGTGCAGGAAGGGGTTACCTGTGGTGTGATGTGTGTGACAGTGCATAGTGCAGGAAGGGGTTACCTGTGGTGTGGTGTGATGGGTGTAATTCTGTGTGTGACAGTGCACGGTGCAGGAAGGGGTTACCTGTGGTGTGATGGGTGTAATTCTGTGTGTGACAGTGCATGGTGCAGGAAGGGGTTACCTGTGGTGTGATGGGTGTAATTCTGTGTGTGACAGTGCATGGTGCAGGAAGGGGTTACCTGTGGTGTGATGGGTGTAATTCTGTGTGTGACAGTGCATGGTGCAGGAAGGGGTTACCTGTGGTGTGATGGGTGTAATTCTGTGTGTGACAGTGCATGGTGCAGGAATGGGTTACCTATGGTGTGATGGGTGTAATTCTGTGTGTGACAGAGCACGGTGCAGGAAGGGGTTACCTGTGGTGTGATGGGTGTAATTCTGTGTGTGACAGTGCACGGTGCAGGAAGGGGTTACCTGTGGTGTGATGGGTGTAATTCTGTGTGTGACAGTGCATGGTGCAGGAAGGGGTTACCTGTGGTGTGATGGGTGTAATTCTGTGTGTGACAGTGCATGGTGCAGGAAGGGGTTACCTGTGTTGTGATGGGTGTAATTCTGTGTGTGACAGTGCACGGTGCAGGAAGGGGTTACCTGTGGTGTGATGGGTGTAATTCTGTGTGTGACAGTGCATGGTGCAGGAAGGGGTTACCTATGGTGTGATGGGTGTAATTCTGTGTGTGACAGAGCACGGTGCAGGAAGGGGTTACCTGTGGTGTGATGGGTGTAATTCTGTGTGTGACAGTGCACGGTGCAGGAAGGGGTTACCTATGGTGTGATGGGTGTAATTCTGTGTGTGACAGTGCATGGTGCAGGAAGGGGTTACCTATGGTGTGATGGGTGTAATTCTGTGTGTGACAGTGCATGGTGTAGGAAGGGGTTACCTGTGGTGTGGTGTGATGGGTGTAATTCTGTGTGTGACAGTGCACGGTGCAGGAAGGGGTTACCTATGGTGTGATGGGTGTAATTCTGTGTGTGACAGTGCATGGTGTAGGAAGGGGTTACCTGTGCTGTGGTATGATGGGTGTAATTCTGTGTGTGACAGTGCATAGTGCAGGAAGGGGTTACCTGTGGTGTGATGGGTGTAATTCTGTGTGTGACAGTGCATGGTACAGGAAGGGGTTACCTGTGGTGTGGTGTGATGGCTGTAATTCTGTGTGTGACAGTGCATGGTGCAGGAAGGGGTTACCTGTGGTGTGATGGGTGTAATTCTGTGTGTGACAGTGCATGGTACAGGAAGGGGTTACCTGTGGTGTGATGGGTGCAATTCTGTGTGTGACAGTGCATGGTGCAGGAAGGGGTTACCTGTGGTGTGGTGTGATGGGTGTAATTCTGTGTGTGACAGTGCACGGTGCAGGAAGGGGTTACCTGTGGTGTCTTGGGTGTAATTCTGTGTGTGACAGTGCATGGTACAGGAAGGGGTTACCTGTGGTGTGGTGTGATGGCTGTAATTCTGTGTGTGACAGTGCATGGTGCAGGAAGGGGTTACCTGTGGTGTGATGGGTGTAATTCTGTGTGTGACAGTGCATGGTACAGGAAGGGGTTACCTGTGGTGTGGTGTGATGGGTGTAATTCTGTGTGTGACAGTGCATGGTGCAGGAAGGGGTTACCTGTGGTGTGATGGGTGTAATTCTGTGTGTGACAGTGCATGGTGCAGGAAGGGGTTACCTGTGGTGTGATGGGTGTAATTCTGTGTGTGACAGTGCACGGTGCAGGAAGGGGTTACCTGTGGTGTGGTGTGATGGGTGTAATTCTGTGTGTGACAGTGCATGGTGCAGGAAGGGGTTACCTGTGGTGTCTTGGGTGTAATTCTGTGTGTGACAGTGCAGGGTGCAGGAAGGGGTTACCTGTGGTGTGGTGGGTGTAATTCTGTGTGTGACAGTGCAGGGTGCAGGAAGGGGTTACCTGTGGTGTGATGGGTGTAATTCTGTGTGTGACAGTGCATGGTGCAGGAAGGGGTTACCTGTGGTGTGATGGGTGTAATTCTGTGTGTGACAGTGCACGGTGCAGGAAGGGGTTACCTGTGGTGTGGTGTGATGTGTGTGACAGTGCACGGTGCAGGAAGGGGTTACCTGTGGTGTAATTCTGTGTGTGACAGTGCATGGTGCAGGAAGGGGTTACCTGTGGTGTGGTGTGATGTGTGTAATTCTGTGTGTCAGTGCACGGTGCAGGAAGGGGTTACCTGCGGTGTGATGGGTGTAATTCTGTGTGTGACAGTGCATGTAGCAGGAAGGGGTTACCTGTGGTGTGATGGGTGTAATTCTGTGTGTGACAGTGCACGGTGCAGGAAGGGGTTACCTGTGGTGTGATGGGTGTAATTCTGTGTGTGACAGTGCATGGTGCAGGAAGGGATTACCTGTGGTGTGATGGGTGCAATTCTGTGTGTGACAGTGCATGGTGCAGGAAGGGGTTACCTGTGGTGTAGTGTGATGGGTGTAATTCTGTGTGACAGTACATGGTGCAGGAAGGGGTTACCTGTGGTGTGATGGGTGTAATTCTGTGTGTGACAGTGCACGGTGCAGGAAGGGGTTACATGTGGTGTGATGCGTGTAATTCTGTGTGTGACAGTGCATGGTGCAGGAAGGGGTTACCTGTGGTGTAGTGTGATGGGTGTAATTCTGTGTGACAGTACATGGTGCAGGAAGGGGTTACCTGTGGTGTGATGGGTGTAATTCTGTGTGTGACACTGCATGGTGCAGGAAGCGGTTACTTGTGGTGTGATGGGTGTAATTCTGTGTATGACAGTGCATGGTGCAGGAAGGGGTTACCTGTGGTGTGATGGGTGTAATTCTGTGTGTGACAGTGCACGGTGCAGGAAGGGGTTACCTGTGGTGTGATGGGTGTAATTCTGTGTGTGACAGTGCACAGTGCAGAAAGGGGTTACCTGTGGTGTGATGGGTGTAATTCTGTGTGTGACAGTGCATGGTGCAGAAAGGGGTTACCTGTGGTGTGATGGGTGTAATTCTGTGTGTGACAGTGCACGGTGCAGGAAGGGGTTACCTGTGGTGTGATGGGTGTAATTCTGTGTGACAGTGCATGGTGCAGGAAGGGGTTACCTGTGGTGTGATAGGTGTAATTCTGTGTGTGACAGTGCATGGTGCAGGAAGGGGTTACCTGTGGTGTGATGGGTGTAATTCTGTGTGTGACAGTGCACGGTGCAGGAAGGGGTTACCTGTGGTGTGATGGGTGTAATTCTGTGTGTGACAGTGCATGGTGCAGGAAGGGGTTACCTGTGATGTGATGGGTGTAATTCTGTGTGTGACAGTGCACGGTGCAGGAAGGGGTTACCTGTGGTGTAGTGTGAAGGGTGTAATTCTGTGTGTGACAGTGCATGGTGCAGGAAGGGGTTACCAGTGGTGTGATGGGTGTAATTCTGTGTGTGACAGTGCACGATGCAGGAAGGGGTTACCTGTGGTGTGATGTGTGTGACAGTGCATGGTGCAGGAAGGGGTTACCTGTGGTGTGATGGGTGTAATTCTGTGTGTGACAGTGCATGGTGCAGAAAGGGGTTACCTGTGGTGTGATGGGTGTAATTCTGTGTGTGACAGTGCACGGTGCAGGAAGGGGTTACCTGTGGTGTGATGGGTGTAATTCTGTGTGACAGTGCATGGTACAGGAAGGGGTTACCTGTGGTGTGGTGTGATGGGTGTAATTCTGTGTGACAGTGCACGGTACAGGAAGGGGTTACCTGTGGTGTGATGGGTGTAATTCTGTGTATGACAGTGCATGGTGCAGAAAGGGGTTACCTGTGGTGTGATGGGTGTAATTCTCTGTGACAGTGCATGGTGCAGGAAGGGGTTACCTGTGGTGTGATGTGTGTGACAGTGCATGGTGCAGGAAGGGGTTACCTGTGGTGTGATGGGTGTAATTCTGTGTGTGACAGTGCATGATGCAGGAAGGGGTTACCTGTGGTGTGATGGGTGTAATTCTGTGTGTGACAGTGCACGGTGCAGGAAGGGGTTACCTGTGGTGTGATGGGTGTAATTCTGTGTGTGACAGTGCATGGTGCAGGAAGGGGTTACCTGTGGTGTAGTGTGATGGGTGTAATTCTGTGTGACAGTACATGGTGCAGGAAGGGGTTACCTGTGGTGTGATGGGTGTAATTCTGTGTGTGACAGTGCACGGTGCAGGAAGGGGTTACATGTGGTGTGATGCGTGTAATTCTGTGTGTGACAGTGCATGGTGCAGGAAGGGGTTACCTGTGGTGTAGTGTGATGGGTGTAATTCTGTGTGACAGTACATGGTGCAGGAAGGGGTTACCTGTGGTGTGATGGGTGTAATTCTGTGTGTGACACTGCATGGTGCAGGAAGCGGTTACTTGTGGTGTGATGGGTGTAATTCTGTGTATGACAGTGCATGGTGCAGGAAGGGGTTACCTGTGGTGTGATGGGTGTAATTCTGTGTGTGACAGTGCACGGTGCAGGAAGGGGTTACCTGTGGTGTGATGGGTGTAATTCTGTGTGTGACAGTGCACAGTGCAGAAAGGGGTTACCTGTGGTGTGATGGGTGTAATTCTGTGTGTGACAGTGCATGGTGCAGAAAGGGGTTACCTGTGGTGTGATGGGTGTAATTCTGTGTGTGACAGTGCACGGTGCAGGAAGGGGTTACCTGTGGTGTGATGGGTGTAATTCTGTGTGACAGTGCATGGTGCAGGAAGGGGTTACCTGTGGTGTGATAGGTGTAATTCTGTGTGTGACAGTGCACGATGCAGGAAGGGGTTACCTGTGGTGTGATAGGTGTAATTCTGTGTGTGACAGTGCATGGTGCAGGAAGGGGTTACCTGTGATGTGATGGGTGTAATTCTGTGTGTGACAGTGCACGGTGCAGGAAGGGGTTACCTGTGGTGTAGTGTGAAGGGTGTAATTCTGTGTGTGACAGTGCATGGTGCAGGAAGGGGTTACCAGTGGTGTGATGGGTGTAATTCTGTGTGTGACAGTGCACGATGCAGGAAGGGGTTACCTGTGGTGTGATGTGTGTGACAGTGCATGGTGCAGGAAGGGGTTACCTGTGGTGTGATGGGTGTAATTCTGTGTGTGACAGTGCATGGTGCAGGAAGGGGTTACCTGTGGTGTCTTGGGTGTAATTCTGTGTGTGACAGTGCATGGTACAGGAAGGGGTTACCTGTGGTGTGGTGTGATGGGTGTAATTCTGTGTGTGACAGTGCATGGTGCAGGAAGGGGTTACCTGTGGTGTGATGGGTGTAATTCTGTGTGTGACAGTGCACGATGCAGGAAGGGGTTACCTGTGGTGTGATAGGTGTAATTCTGTGTGTGACAGTGCACGGTGCAGGAAGGGGTTACCTGTGGTGTGATGGCTGTAATTCTGTGTGTGACAGTGCATGGTGCAGGAAGGGGTTACCTGTGGTGTGTTGTGATGGGTGTAATTCTGTGTGTGACAGTGCATGGTGCAGGAAGGGGTTACCTGTGTTGTGATGGGTGTAATTCTGTGTGTGACAGTACATGGTGCAGGAAGTGGTTACCTGTGGTGTGATGGGTGTAATTCTGTGTGTGACCGTGCACGGTGTAGGAAGAGGTTACCTTTGGTATGTTGTGATGTGTGTAATTCTGTGTGTGACACTGCATGGTGCAGGAAGCGGTTACTTGTGGTGTGATGGGTGTAATTCTGTGTGTGACCGTGCACGGTTCAGGAAGAGGTTACCTCTGGTGTGGTGTGATGTGTGTAATTCTGTGTGTGACAGTGCATGGTACAGGAAGGGGTTACCTGTGGTGTGATGGGTGTAATTCTGTGTGTGACAGTGCACGGTGCAGGAAGAGGTTACCTCTGGTGTGGTGTGATGTGTGTAATTCTGTGTGTGACAGTGCATGGTACAGGAAGGGGTTACCTGTGGTGTGATGGGTGTAATTCTGTGTGTGACAGTGCATGGTGCAGGAAGGGGTTACCTGTGGTGTGATGGGTGTAATTCTGTGTGTGACAGTGCATGGTGCAGGAAGGGGTTACCTGTGGTGTGATGGGAGTAATTCTGTGTGTGACAGTGCATGGTGCAGGAAGGGGTTACCTGTGGTGTGATGGGTGTAATTCTGTGTGTGACAGTGCACGGTGCAGGAAGGGGTTACCTGTGGTGTGTTGTGATGTGTGTAATTCTGTGTGTGACAGTGCATGATGCAGTAAGGGGTTACCTGTGGTGTGGTGTGATGGGTGTAATTCTGTGTGTGACAGTGCATGGTGCAGGAAGGGCTAACCTGTGGTGTGATGGGTGTTATTCTGTGTGTGACAGTGCATGGTGCAGGAAGGGGTTACCTGTGGTGTGATGGGTGTAATTCTGTGTGTGACAGTGCACGGTGCAGGAAGGGGTTACCTGTGGTGTGGTGTGATGGGTGTAATTCTGTGTGTGACAGTGCATGGTGCAGGAAGGGGTTACCTGTGTTGTGATGGGTGTAATTCTGTGTGTGACGGTGCAGGAAGCGGTTACTTGTGGTGTGATGTGTGTAATTCTGTGTGTGACAGTGCATGGTGCAGGAAGAGGTTACCTTTGGTATGTTGTGATGTGTGTAATTCTGTGTGTGACAGTGCATGGTGCAGGAAGGGGTTACCTGTGTTGTGATGGGTGTAATTCTGTGTGTGACAGTGCACGGTGCAGGAAGCGGTTACCTGTGGTGTGATGGGTGTAATTCTGTGTGTGACAGTGCACGGTGCAGGAAGGGGTTACCTGTGGTGTGATGGGTGTAATTCTGTGTGTGACAGAGCACGGTGCAGGAAGGGGTTACCTGTGGTGTGATGGGTGTAATTCTGTGTGTGACAGTGCATGGTGCAGGAAGGGGTTACCTGTGGTGTGATGGGTGTAATTCTGTGTGTGACAGTGCATGGTGCAGGAAGGGGTTACCTGTGGTGTGATGGGTGTAATTCTGTGTGTGACAGTGCATGATGCAGGAAGGGGTTACCTGTGGTGTGATGGGTGTAATTCTGTGTGTGACAGAACACGGTGCAGGAAGGGGTTACCTGTGGTGTGATGGGTGTAATTCTGTGTGTGACAGTGCACAGTGCAGGAAGGGGTTACTTGTGGTGTGATGGGTGTAATTCTGTGTGTGACAGTGCATGGTGTAGGAAGGGGTTACCTGTGCTGTGGTATGATGGGTGTAATTCTGTGTGTGACAGTGCATAGTGCAGGAAGGGGTTACCTGTGGTGTGATGTGTGTGACAGTGCACGGTGCAGGAAGGGGTTACCTGTGGTGTCTTGGGTGTAATTCTGTGTGTGACAGTGCATGGTACAGGAAGGGGTTACCTGTGGTGTGGTGTGATGGCTGTAATTCTGTGTGTGACAGTGCATGGTGCAGGAAGGGGTTACCTGTGGTGTGATGGGTGTAATTCTGTGTGTGACAGTGCATGGTACAGGAAGGGGTTACCTGTGGTGTGGTGTGATGGGTGTAATTCTGTGTGTGACAGTGCATGGTGCAGGAAGGGGTTACCTGTGGTGTGATGGGTGTAATTCTGTGTGTGACAGTGCATGGTGCAGGAAGGGGTTACCTGTGGTGTGATGGGTGTAATTCTGTGTGTGACAGTGCACGGTGCAGGAAGGGGTTACCTGTGGTGTGGTGTGATGGGTGTAATTCTGTGTGTGACAGTGCATGGTGCAGGAAGGGGTTACCTGTGGTGTCTTGGGTGTAATTCTGTGTGTGACAGTGCAGGGTGCAGGAAGGGGTTACCTGTGGTGTGGTGGGTGTAATTCTGTGTGTGACAGTGCAGGGTGCAGGAAGGGGTTACCTGTGGTGTGATGGGTGTAATTCTGTGTGTGACAGTGCATGGTGCAGGAAGGGGTTACCTGTGGTGTGATGGGTGTAATTCTGTGTGTGACAGTGCACGGTGCAGGAAGGGGTTACCTGTGGTGTGGTGTGATGTGTGTGACAGTGCACGGTGCAGGAAGGGGTTACCTGTGGTGTAATTCTGTGTGTGACAGTGCATGGTGCAGGAAGGGGTTACCTGTGGTGTGGTGTGATGTGTGTAATTCTGTGTGTCAGTGCACGGTGCAGGAAGGGGTTACCTGCGGTGTGATGGGTGTAATTCTGTGTGTGACAGTGCATGTAGCAGGAAGGGGTTACCTGTGGTGTGATGGGTGTAATTCTGTGTGTGACAGTGCACGGTGCAGGAAGGGGTTACCTGTGGTGTGATGGGTGTAATTCTGTGTGTGACAGTGCATGGTGCAGGAAGGGATTACCTGTGGTGTGATGGGTGCAATTCTGTGTGTGACAGTGCATGGTGCAGGAAGGGGTTACCTGTGGTGTAGTGTGATGGGTGTAATTCTGTGTGACAGTACATGGTGCAGGAAGGGGTTACCTGTGGTGTGATGGGTGTAATTCTGTGTGTGACAGTGCACGGTGCAGGAAGGGGTTACATGTGGTGTGATGCGTGTAATTCTGTGTGTGACAGTGCATGGTGCAGGAAGGGGTTACCTGTGGTGTAGTGTGATGGGTGTAATTCTGTGTGACAGTACATGGTGCAGGAAGGGGTTACCTGTGGTGTGATGGGTGTAATTCTGTGTGTGACACTGCATGGTGCAGGAAGCGGTTACTTGTGGTGTGATGGGTGTAATTCTGTGTATGACAGTGCATGGTGCAGGAAGGGGTTACCTGTGGTGTGATGGGTGTAATTCTGTGTGTGACAGTGCACGGTGCAGGAAGGGGTTACCTGTGGTGTGATGGGTGTAATTCTGTGTGTGACAGTGCACAGTGCAGAAAGGGGTTACCTGTGGTGTGATGGGTGTAATTCTGTGTGTGACAGTGCATGGTGCAGAAAGGGGTTACCTGTGGTGTGATGGGTGTAATTCTGTGTGTGACAGTGCACGGTGCAGGAAGGGGTTACCTGTGGTGTGATGGGTGTAATTCTGTGTGACAGTGCATGGTACAGGAAGGGGTTACCTGTGGTGTGGTGTGATGGGTGTAATTCTGTGTGACAGTGCACGGTACAGGAAGGGGTTACCTGTGGTGTGATGGGTGTAATTCTGTGTATGACAGTGCATGGTGCAGAAAGGGGTTACCTGTGGTGTGATGGGTGTAATTCTCTGTGACAGTGCATGGTGCAGGAAGGGGTTACCTGTGGTGTGATGGGTGTAATTCTGTGTGTGACAGTGCATGATGCAGGAAGGGGTTACCTGTGGTGTGATGGGTGTAATTCTGTGTGTGACAGTGCACGGTGCAGGAAGGGGTTACCTGTGGTGTGATGGGTGTAATTCTGTGTGTGACAGTGCATGGTGCAGGAAGGGGTTACCTGTGGTGTAGTGTGATGGGTGTAATTCTGTGTGACAGTACATGGTGCAGGAAGGGGTTACCTGTGGTGTGATGGGTGTAATTCTGTGTGTGACAGTGCACGGTGCAGGAAGGGGTTACCTGTGGTGTAGTGTGATGGGTGTAATTCTGTGTGACAGTACATGGTGCAGGAAGGGGTTACCTGTGGTGTGATGGGTGTAATTCTGTGTGTGACAGTGCACGGTGCAGGAAGGGGTTACCTGTGGTGTAGTGTGATGGGTGTAATTCTGTGTGACAGTACATGGTGCAGGAAGGGGTTACCTGTGGTGTGATGGGTGTAATTCTGTGTGTGACAGTGCACGGTGCAGGAAGGGGTTACCTGTGGTGTGATGGGTGTAATTCTGTGTGTGACAGTGCACAGTGCAGAAAGGGGTTACCTGTGGTGTGATGGGTGTAATTCTGTGTGTGACAGTGCATGGTGCAGAAAGGGGTTACCTGTGGTGTGATGGGTGTAATTCTGTGTGTGACAGTGCACGGTGCAGGAAGGGGTTACCTGTGGTGTGATGGGTGTAATTCTGTGTGACAGTGCATGGTGCAGGAAGGGGTTACCTGTGGTGTGATAGGTGTAATTCTGTGTGTGACAGTGCACGGTGCAGGAAGGGGTTACCTGTGGTGTGATAGGTGTAATTCTGTGTGTGACAGTGCACGGTGCAGGAAGGGGTTACCTGTGGTGTGATAGGTGTAATTCTGTGTGTGACAGTGCATGGTGCAGGAAGGGGTTACCTGTGATGTGATGGGTGTAATTCTGTGTGTGACAGTGCACGGTGCAGGAAGGGGTTACCTGTGGTGTAGTGTGAAGGGTGTAATTCTGTGTGTGACAGTGCATGGTGCAGGAAGGGGTTACCAGTGGTGTGATGGGTGTAATTCTGTGTGTGACAGTGCACGATGCAGGAAGGGGTTACCTGTGGTGTGATGTGTGTGACAGTGCATGGTGCAGGAAGGGGTTACCTGTGGTGTGATGGGTGTAATTCTGTGTGTGACAGTGCATGGTGCAGGAAGGGGTTACCTGTGGTGTCTTGGGTGTAATTCTGTGTGTGACAGTGCATGGTACAGGAAGGGGTTACCTGTGGTGTGGTGTGATGGGTGTAATTCTGTGTGTGACAGTGCATGGTGCAGGAAGGGGTTACCTGTGGTGTGATGGGTGTAATTCTGTGTGTGACAGTGCACGATGCAGGAAGGGGTTACCTGTGGTGTGATAGGTGTAATTCTGTGTGTGACAGTGCACGGTGCAGGAAGGGGTTACCTGTGGTGTGATGGCTGTAATTCTGTGTGTGACAGTGCATGGTGCAGGAAGGGGTTACCTGTGGTGTGTTGTGATGGGTGTAATTCTGTGTGTGACAGTGCATGGTGCAGGAAGGGGTTACCTGTGTTGTGATGGGTGTAATTCTGTGTGTGACAGTACATGGTGCAGGAAGTGGTTACCTGTGGTGTGATGGGTGTAATTCTGTCTGTGACCGTGCACGGTGTAGGAAGAGGTTACCTTTGGTATGTTGTGATGTGTGTAATTCTGTGTGTGACACTGCATGGTGCAGGAAGCGGTTACTTGTGGTGTGATGGGTGTAATTCTGTGTGTGACAGTGCATGGTACAGGAAGGGGTTACCTGTGGTGTGGTGTGATGGGTGTAATTCTGTGTATGACAGTGCATGGTGCAGGAAGGGGTTACCTGTGGTGTGATGGGTGTAATTCTGTGTGTGACAGTGCACGGTTCAGGAAGAGGTTACCTCTGGTGTGGTGTGATGTGTGTAATTCTGTGTGTGACAGTGCATGGTACAGGAAGGGGTTACCTGTGGTGTGATGGGTGTAATTCTGTGTGTGACAGTGCACGGTGCAGGAAGAGGTTACCTCTGGTGTGGTGTGATGTGTGTAATTCTGTGTGTGACAGTGCATGGTACAGGAAGGGGTTAACTGTGGTGTGATGGGTGTAATTCTGTGTGTGACAGTGCATGGTGCAGGAAGGGGTTACCTGTGGTGTGATGGGTGTAATTCTGTGTGTGACAGTGCATGGTGCAGGAAGGGGTTACCTGTGGTGTGATGGGTGTAATTCTGTGTATGACAGTGCATGGTGCAGGAAGGGGTTACCTGTGGTGTGATGGGTGTAATTCTGTGTGTGACAGTGCATGGTGCAGGAAGGGGTTACCTGTGGTGTGATGGGTGTAATTCTGTGTATGACAGTGCATGGTGCAGAAAGGGGTTACCTGTGGTGTGATGGGTGTAATTCTGTGTGTGACAGTGCATGGTGCAGGAAGGGGTTACCTGTGGTGTGATGTGTGTGACAGTGCACGGTGCAGGAAGGGGTTACCTGTGGTGTGATGGGTGTAATTCTGTGTGTGACAGTGCATGGTGCAGGAAGGGGTTACCTGTGGTGTGATGGGTGTTATTCTGTGTGTGACAGTGCATGATGCAGGAAGGGGTTACCTGTGGTGTGATGGGTGTTATTCTGTGTGTGACAGTGCACGGTGCAGGAAGGGGTTACCTGTGGTGTGATGGGTGTTATTCTGTGTGTGACAGTGCACGGTGCAGGAAGGGGTTACCTGTGGTGTGATGGGTGTAATTCTGTGTGTGACAGTGCATGGTGCAGGAAGGGGTTACCTGTGGTGTGATGGGTGTAATTCTGTGTGTGACAGTGCATGGTGCAGGAAGGGGTTACCTGTGGTGTGATGGGTGTAATTCTGTGTGTGACAGTGCATGGTGCAGGAAGGGGTTACCTGTGGTGTGATGGGTGTAATTCTGTGTGTGACAGTGCATGGTGCAGGAAGGGGTTACCTGTGGTGTGATGGGTGTAATTCTGTGTGTGACAGTGCACGGTGCAGGAAGGGGTTACCTGTGGTGTGATGGGTGTAATTCTGTGTGTGACAGTGCACGATGCAGTAAGGGGTTACCTGTGGTGTGTTGTGATGTGTGTAATTCTGTGTGTGACAGTGCACGGTGCAGGAAGGGGTTACCTGTGGTGTGGTGTGATGGGTGTAATTCTGTGTGTGACAGTGCATGGTGCAGGAAGGGGTTACCTGTGTTGTGATGGGTGTAATTCTGTGTGTGACCGTGCACGGTGCAGGAAGCGGTTACTTGTGGTGTGATGTGTGTAATTCTGTGTGTGACAGTGCATGGTGCAGGAAGAGGTTACCTTTGGTATGTTGTGATGTGTGTAATTCTGTGTGTGACAGTGCATGGTGCAGGAAGGGGTTACCTGTGTTGTGATGGGTGTAATTCTGTGTGTGACAGTGCACGGTGCAGGAAGCGGTTACTTGTGGTGTGATGGGTGTAATTCTGTGTGTGACAGTGCACGGTGCAGGAAGGGGTTACCTGTGGTGTGATGGGTGTAATTCTGTGTGTGACAGTGCACGGTGCAGGAAGGGGTTACCTGTGGTGTGATGGGTGTAATTCTGTGTGTGACAGAGCACGGTGCAGGAAGGGGTTACCTGTGGTGTGATGGGTGTAATTCTGTGTGTGACAGTGCATGGTGCAGGAAGGGGTTACCTGTGGTGTGATGGGTGTAATTCTGTGTGTGACAGTGCATGGTGCAGGAAGGGGTTACCTGTGGTGTGATGGGTGTAATTCTGTGTGTGACAGTGCATGATGCAGGAAGGGGTTACCTGTGGTGTGATGGGTGTAATTCTGTGTGTGACAGAACACGGTGCAGGAAGGGGTTACCTGTGGTGTGATGGGTGTAATTCTGTGTGTGACAGTGCACAGTGCAGGAAGGGGTTACTTGTGGTGTGATGGGTGTAATTCTGTGTGTGACAGTGCATGGTGCAGGAAGGGGTTACCTGTGTTGTGATGGGTGTAATTCTGTGTGTGACAGTGCATGGTGCAGGAAGGGGTTACCTGTGTTGTGATGGGTGTAATTCTGTGTGTGACAGTGCACGGTGCAGGAAGGGGTTACCTGTGGTGTGATGGGTGTAATTCTGTGTATGACAGTGCATGGTGCAGGAAGGGGTTACCTGTGGTGTGATGGGTGTAATTCTGTGTGTGACAGTGCACGGTGCAGTAAGGGGTTACCTGTGGTGTGTTGTGATGGGTGTAATTCTGTGTGTGACAGTGCATGGTGCAGGAAGGGGTTACCTGTGGTGTGATGGGTGTAATTCTGTGTGTGACAGTGCACGATGCAGTAAGGGGTTACCTGTGGTGTGATGTGTGTAATTCTGTGTGTGACAGTGCATGGTGCAGGAAGGGGTTACCTGTGTTGTGATGGGTGTAGTTCTGTGTGACAGTGCATGGTGCAGGAAGGGGTTACCTGTGGTGTAATTCTGTGTGTGACCGTGCACGGTGCAGGAAGAGGTTACCTTTGGTATGTTGTGATGTGTGTAATTCTGTGTGTGACAGTGCATGGTGCAGGAAGTGGTTACCTGTGGTGTGGTGTGATGGGTGTAATTCTGTGTGTGACAGTGCACGGTGCAGGAAGGGGTTACCTGTGGTGTGATGGGTGTAATTCTGTGTGTGACAGTGCATGGTGCAGGAAGGGGTTACCTGTGGTGTGATGGGTGTAATTCTGTGTGTGACAGTGCATGGTACAGGAAGGGGTTACCTGTGGTGTGATGGGTGTAATTCTGTGTGTGACAGTGCACGGTGCAGGAAGGGGTTACCTGTGGTGTGATGGGTGTAATTCTGTGTGTGACGGTGCACGGTGCAGGAAGGGGTTACCTGTGGTGTGATGGGTGTAATTCTGTGTGTGACAGTGCACGGTGCAGGAAGGGGTTACCTGTGGTGTGATGGGTGTAATTCTGTGTGTGACAGTGCACGGTGCAGGAAGGGGTTACCTGTGGTGTGATGGGTGTAATTCTGTGTGTGACAGTGCACGGTGCAGGAAGGGGTTACCTGTGGTGTGATGGGTGTAATTCTGTGTGTGACAGTGCATGGTGCAGGAAGGGGTTACCTGTGGTGTGGTGTGATGGGTGTAATTCTGTGTGTGACAGTGCATGGTGCAGGAAGGGGTTACCTGTGGTGTGATGGGTGTAATTCTGTGTGTGACAGTGCATGGTGCAGGAAGGGGTTACCTGTGGTGTGGTGTGATGGGTGTAATTCTGTGTGTGACAGTGCATGGTGCAGGAAGGGGTTACCTGTGGTGTGGTATGATGGGTGTAATTCTGTGTGTGACAGTGCACGGTGCAGGAAGGGGTTACCTGTGTTGTGATGGGAGTAATTCTGTGTGTGACAGTGCACGGTGCAGGAAGGGGTTACCTGTGGTGTGGTATGATGGGTGTAATTCTGTGTGACAGTGCAGGAAGGGGTTACCTGTGGTGTGGTATGATGGGTGTAATTCTGTGTGTGACAGTGCATGGTGCAGGAAGGGGTTACCTGTGGTGTGTTGTGATGGGTGTAATTCTGTGTGTGACAGTGCACGGTGCAGGAAGGGGTTACCTGTGGTGTGGTGTGATGGGTGTAATTCTGTGTGTGACAGTGCACGGTGCAGCAAGGGGTTACCTGTGGTGTGATGGGTGTAATTCTGTGTGTGACAGTGCACGGTGAAGGAAGGGGTTACCTGTGGTGTGATGGGTGTAATTCTGTGTGTGACAGTGCATGGTGCAGGAAGGGGTTACCTGTGGTGTGATGGGTGTAATTCTGTGTGTGACAGTGCATGGTGCAGGAAGGGGTTACCTGTGGTGTGGTGTGATGGGTGTAATTCTGTGTGTGACACTGCACGGTGCAGGAAGGGGTTACCTGTGGTGTGATGTGTGTGACAGTGCATGGTGCAGGAAGGGGTTACCTGTGGTGTGATGGGTGTGACAGTGCATGGTGCAGGAAGGGGTTACCTGTGGTGTGATGTGTGTGACAGTGCATGGTGCAGGAAGGGGTTACCTGTGGTGTGATGGGTGTAATTCTGTGTGTGACAGTGCATGGTGCAGGAAGGGGTTACCTGTGGTGTGTTGTGATGGGTGTAATTCTGTGTGTGACAGTGCACGGTGCAGGAAGGGGTTACCTGTGGTGTGATGGGTGTGACAGTGCATGGTGCAGGAAGGGGTTACCTGTGGTGTGATGGGTGTGACAGTGCATGGTGCAGGAAGGGGTTACCTGTGGTGTGATGTGTGTGACAGTGCATGGTGCAGGAAGGGGTTACCTGTGGTGTGAAGTGTGTGACAGTGCATGGTACAGGAAGGGGTTACCTGTGGTGTGTTGTGATGGGTGTAGTTCTGTGTGTGACAGTGCATGGTGCAGGAAGGGGTTACCTGTGGTGTGTTGTGATGGGTGTAGTTCTGTGTGTGACAGTGCATGGTGCAGGAAGGGGTTACCTGTGGTGTGATGGGTGTAATTCTGTGTGTGACAGTGCATGGTGCAGGAAGGGGTTACCTGTGGTGTGATGGGTGTAATTCTGTGTGTGACAGTGCACGGTGCAGGAAGGGGTTACCTGTGGTGTGATGGGTGTAATTCTGTGTGTGACAGTGCACGGTGCAGGAAGGGGTTACCTGTGGTGTGATGGGTGTAATTCTGTGTGTGACAGTGCACGGTGCAGGAAGGGGTTACCTGTGGTGTGATGGGTGTAATTCTGTGTGTGACAGTGCACGGTGCAGGAAGGGGTTACCTGTGGTGTGATGGGTGTAATTCTGTGTGTGACAGTGCACGGTGCAGGAAGGGGTTACCTGTGGTGTGATGGGTGTAATTCTGTGTGTGACAGTGCATGGTGCAGGAAGGGGTTACCTGTGGTGTGATGGGTGTAATTCTGTGTGGGACAGTGCATGGTGCAGGAAGGGGTTACCTGTGGTGTGATGGGTGTGACAGTGCATGGTGCAGGAAGGGGTAACCTGTGGTGTGATGGGTGTAAGTCTGTGTGTGACAGTGCATGGTGCAGGAAGGGGTTACCTGTGGTGTGATGGGTGTAATTCTGTGTGTGACAGTGCACGGTGCAGGAAGGGATTACCTGTGGTGTGATGTGTGTGTAACAGTGCATGGTGCAGGAAGGGGTTACCTGTGGTGTGATGGGTGTAATTCTGTGTGTGACAGTGCACGGTGCAGGAAGGGGTTACCTGTGGTGTGATAGTGCATGGTGCAGGAAGGGGTTACCTGTGGTGTGATGGGTGTAATTCTGTGTGTGACAGTGCATGGTGCAGGAAGGGGTTACCTGTGGTGTGATGGGTGTAATTCTGTGTGTGACAGTGCATGGTGCAGGAAGGGGTTACCTGTGGTGTGATGGGTGTAATTCTGTGTGTGACAGTGCATGGTACAGGAAGGGGTTACCTGTGGTGTGATGGGTGTAATTCTGTGTGTGACAGTGCATGATGCAGGAAGGGGTTACCTGTGGTGTGGTGTGATGGGTGTAATTCTGTGTATGACAGTGCATGGTGCAGGAAGGGGTTACCTGTGGTGTGATGGGTGTAATTCTGTGTGTGACAGTGCATGATGCAGGAAGGGGTTACCTGTGGTGTGATGGGTGTAATTCTGTGTGTGACAGTGCATGGTGCAGGAAGGGGTTACCTGTGGTGTGATGGGTGTTATTCTGTGTGTGACAGTGCATGATGCAGGAAGGGGTTACCTGTGGTGTGGTGTGATGGGTGTAATTCTGTGTGTGGCAGTGCATGGTGCTACACACAGCCAGCAGGTAAGGCTCTGACGTGCCTGCGCTCTTACCCACTGCACTGCGCCAGGGACGTGGCCCTGCTCACCAGGTTACACAGAGTGCAGGGTGCGCTGGTGGGGGGGGGACTGGTACAGCTGGCTCTCCTGCGCTGATCAGATTAGCGGCACTGGTATTAGTATACTATAGACGTGGGTAATCCCATCTCTGCCGCCCTCTGGAACCGTCCATGCTGTGCACGATACACGGGCCCCAGCAGATACGCTGTGTGTGGGAATAGACCGTTATCCTGGAGATCTCTGCACTTGGGGACCACACAGAGAGCCCTGCTTAGTGCATAGCTGCAGTGTGTGTGCAGGTGGTGCTGTATTTATCCTCACACAATACTGCTGTATCTGACGGAAGAGACCTGCTATATGTCTGTGTACTGCCTAGCTATGGCATACAGGCTGCTGCTGTATATGCTGTACAGACGTGACTGATTTGGGAGATTCTCTAGATAAATGCTGAGCAGGAACCTTGGTTTCTCTTCTGCATTCCCTCTGGGATTATTCTTATTCGCGGTTTTACTATACCGTGGCTATGAGCGGACATTGGGTCTTTATTACATGTGGCGCTTCTACGCGTTTGAAGTTTTTTTGTTACATTGGTTGCCACGTTCCTAGAAATGAGCCTTTCTGGAGATGTGGCGCTGGAAGGTGTGAAACGCGTCTCCTGCACGGTGTACAGATGTGGCCCTTCTGGTGAGCTGTAATATCATAGACGGACAGCTCCCCACAAGTCGTCAGTCATTGCTGTAAACTGCATTGTGTGCTTCAAAATAACATAGAAAGGTGTGCATTCACCCGCATGCAGAGTCGTATGCACCTCTGCGGCCGGATCGCCTCTGTCCACGCCATCATCAGTGCGCACTGTCACCAGCCCCCACCCCTGGCGCAAGGGATCTGCCAGAAAACAGGCGCAATTCCATTCCCCGCGCCGTCACTGAGCTTTGCCTAGGTGTCCAGTTACCACAGTTGTGCATGCGGTCACGTTGCGCGTTACGTTACCAATACCTGCGTACGCTCAGCTCCGGAGCGTGCGCAGTGTGGAAACGCGACAAATCTGACTTGCGTTATAGTTATACCCTGCGTCAGCCCCATAGTCTAACAGCTGCGGTTGTGGTATAAATGATGTACAGATAATAAGAATTTACTTACCGATAATTCTATTTCTCGGAGTCCGTAGTGGATGCTGGGGTTCCTGAAAGGACCATGGGGAATAGCGGCTCCGCAGGAGACAGGGCACAAAAGTAAAGCTTTCCGATCAGGTGGTGTGCACTGGCTCCTCCCCCTATGACCCTCCTCCAAGCCAGTTAGGTACTGTGCCCGGACGAGCGTACACAATAAGGGAGGAATTTTGAATCCCGGGTAAGACTCATACCAGCCACACCAATCACACCGTACAACTTGTGATCTAAACCCAGTTAACAGTATGATAACAGCGGAGCCTCTGAAAAGATGGCTCACAACAATAATAACCCGATTTTTGTAACTATGTACAAGTATTGCAGATAATCCGCACTTGGGATGGGCGCCCAGCATCCACTACGGACTCCGAGAAATAGAATTATCGGTAAGTAAATTCTTATTTTCTCTATCGTCCTAGTGGATGCTGGGGTTCCTGAAAGGACCATGGGGATTATACCAAAGCTCCCAAACGGGCGGGAGAGTGCGGATGACTCTGCAGCACCGAATGAGAGAACTCCAGGTCCTCCTTAGCCAGGGTATCAAATTTGTAGAATTTAGCAAACGTGTTTGCCCCTGACCAAGTAGCTGCTCGGCAAGGTTGTAAAGCCGAGACCCCTCGGGCAGCCGCCCAAGATGAGCCCACCTTCCTTGTGGAATGGGCATTTACATATTTTGGCTGTGGCAGGCCTGCCACAGAATGTGCAAGCTGAATTGTATTACACATCCAACTAGCAATAGTCTGCTTAGAAGCAAGAGCACCCAGTTTGTTGGGTGCATACAGGATAACAGCAAGTCAGTTTTCCTGACTCCAGCCGTCCTGGAACATAGTTTCAGGGCCCTGACAACATCTAGCAACTTGGAGTCCTCCAAGTCCCTAGTAGGTGCAAGGCACCACAATAAGCTGGTTCAGGTGAAACACTGACACCACCTTAGGGAGAGAACTGGGGACGAGTCCGCAGCTCTGCCCTGTCCGAATGGACAAACAGATATGGGCTTTTTTGAGAAAAAACCACCAATTTGACACTCGCCTGGTCCAGGCCAGGGCCAAGAGCATGGTCACTTTTCATGTGAGATGCTTCAAATCCACAGATTTGACTGGTTTTAAACCAATGTGATTTGAGGAATCCCAGAACTACGTTGAGATCCCACAGTGCCACTGGAGGCACAAAAGGGGGTTGTATATGCAATACTCCCTTGACAAACTTCTGGACTTCAGGAACTGAAGCCAATTCTTTCTGGAAGAAAATCGACAGGGCCGAAATTTGAACCTTAATGGACCCCAATTTGAGGCCCATAGACACTCCTGTTTGCAGGAAATGCAGGAAACGACCGAGTTGAAATTTCTTTGTGGGGCCTTCCTGGCCTCACACCACGCAACATATTTTCGCCACATGTGGTGATAATGTTGTGCGGTCACCTCCTTTCTGGCTTTGACCAGGGTAGGAATGACCTCTTCCGGAATGCCTTTTCTCTATCGTCCTAAGTGGATGCTGGGGTTCCTGAAAGGACCATGGGGAATAGCGGCTCCGCAGGAGACAGGGCACAAAAAAGTAAAGCTTTTACCAGATCAGGTGGTGTGCACTGGCTCCTCCCCCTATGACCCTCCTCCAGACTCCAGTTAGGTACTGTGCCCGGACGAGCGTACACAATAAGGGAGGATTTTGAATCCCGGGTAAGACTCATACCAGCCACACCAATCACACCGTACAACTTGTGATCTAAACCCAGTTAACAGTATGATAACAGAGGAGCCTCTGAAAGATGGCTTCCTAAACAATAACCCGAATTAGTTAACAATAACTATGTACAAGTATTGCAGATAATCCGCACTTGGGATGGGCGCCCAGCATCCACTACGGACTCCGAGAAATAGAATTATCGGTAAGTAAATTCTTATTTTCTCTATCGTCCTAAGTGGATGCTGGGGTTCCTGAAAGGACCATGGGGATTATACCAAAGCTCCCAAACGGGCGGGAGAGTGCGGATGACTCTGCAGCACCGAATGAGAGAACTCCAGGTCCTCCTTTGCCAGGGTATCAAATTTGTAAAAATTTACAAACGTGTTCTCCCCTGACCACGTAGCTGCTCGGCAGAGTTGTAATGCCGAGACCCCTCGGGCAGCCGCCCAAGATGAGCCCACCTTCCTTGCGGAATGGGCCTTAACAGATTTAGGCTGTGGCAGGCCTGCCACAGAATGTACAAGTTGAATTTTGTTACAAATCCAACGAGCAATCGTCTGCTTAGAAGCAGGGGCACCCAACTTGTTGGGTGCATATAGTATCAACAGCGAGTCAGATTTTCTGACTTCAGCCGTCCTTGAAATGTATATTTTTAAGGCTCTGACAACGTCCAACAACTTGGAGTCCTCCAAGTCGCCAGTGGCCGCAGGCACCACAATAGGTTGGTTCAGGTGAAACGCTGATACCACCTTAGGGAGAAAATGCGGACGAGTCCTCAGTTCTGCCCTATCCGAATGGAAGATTAGATAAGGGCTTTTATAAGATAAAGCCGCCAATTCAGATACTCTCCTGGCGGAAGCCAGGGCCAGTAACATAGTCACTTTCCATGTGAGATATTTAAAATCCACCTTTTTCAATGGTTCAAACCAATGGGATTTGAGGAAATCTAAAACTACATTTAGATCCCACGGTGCCACCGGAGGCACCACAGGAGGCTGTATATGCAGTACTCCTTTAACAAAAGTCTGTACCTCAGGAACTGAGGCCAATTCTTTTTGGAAGAATATTGACAGGGCCGAAATTTGAACCTTAATAGATCTCAATTTGAGACCCATAGACAATCCTGATTGTAGGAAATGTAGGAAACGACCCAGTTGAAATTCCTCCGTCGGAACACTCCGATCCTCGCACCACGCGACATATTTTCGCCAAATGCGGTGATAATGTTTCGCGGTGACTTCCTTCCTTGCCTTAATCAAGGTAGGAATGACTTCTTCTGGAATGCCTTTCCCTTTTAGGATCTGGCGTTCAACCGCCATGCCGTCAAACGCAGCCGCGGTAAGTCTTGAAAGAGACAGGGACCCTGTTGTAGCAGGTCCCTTCTCAGAAGTAGAGGGCACGAGTCGTCCGTGACCAACTCTTGAAGTTCCGGGTACCAAGTCCTTCTTGGTCAATCCGGAGCCACTAGTATTGTTCTTACTCCTCTTCACCGTATAATCTTCAATACCTTTGGTATGAGAGGCAGAGGAGGAAACACATATACTGATTTGTACACCCAAGGTGTTACCAGTGCGTCCACAGCTATTGCCTGTGGATCTCTTGACCTGGCGCAATACTTGTCCAGTTTCTTGTTGAGGCGAGACGCCATCATGTCTACCATTGGTCTTTCCCAACAGTTTATTAGCATGTGGAAGAGTTCTGGATGAAGACCCCACTCTCCCGGGTGAATATCGTGTCTGCTGAGGAAGTCTGCTTCCCAGTTGTCCACGCCCGGGAAGAACACTGCTGACAGTGCTATTACGTGATTCTCCGCCCAGCGAAGAATCTTGGCAGCTTCTGCCATTGCACTCCTGCTTCTTGTGCCGCCCTGTCTGTTTACATGGGCGACCGCCGTGATGTTGTCCGACTGAATCAACACCGGTTTTCCTTGCAGGAGTGGTTCCGCCTGGCTTAGAGCATTTTAGATTGCTCTTAGTACCAGAATGTTTATGTGAAGAGACTTTTCCAGGTTCGTCCATACCCCCTGGAAGTTTCTTCCTTGTGTGACTGCTCCCCAGCCTCTCAGGCTGGCGTCCGTGGTCACCAGGATCAAATCCTGTATGCCGAATCTGCGGCCCTCCAATAGATGAGCCTTTTGCAACCACCACAGAAGATATACCCTTGTCCTTGGCGACAGGGTTATTCGCAGGTGCATCTGAGGATGCGACCCTGACCATTTGTCCAACAGATCCCTTTGGAAAATTCTTGCATGGAATCTGCCGAATGGAATTGCTTCGTAAAAAGCCACCATTTTTCCCAGGACTCTTGTGCATTGATGTACAGACACCTTTCCTGGTTTTAGGAGGTTCCTGCAGGTCGGATAACTCCTTGGCTTTTTCCTCGGGAAGAAAAACCTTTTTCTGAACCGTGTCCAGAATCATCCCTAGGAACAGCAGACGTATCGTCGGAAAACAGCTGCGATTCTTGGAATATTTAGAATCCAGTCGTGCCGTCGAAGAACTACTTTAAATAGTGCTCTTCCGACCTCCAACTGTTCTCTGGAACTTGCCCTTTTTAGGTCGTGCAAGTAAGGGATAATTTAGACGCCTTTTTTCTTTGAAGAAACATCTTTTCGGCCATTACCTTGGTAAAAAGGCCCGGGGTGCCGTGGATAATTCAAACGGCATCGTCTGAAACTGATATTGACAGTTCTGTACCACGAACCAGAGGTACCCTTGATGAGAAGGACAAAATTTGGACATGGAGGTAATCCTTGATGTCCAGGGACACCATATAGTCCCCTTTTTTCCGGTTCGCTATCACTGCTCTGAGTGACTTTATCTCGATTTGAACCTTTTATGTAAGTGTTCAAAACATTTTAGATTTAGACTATGTGTCACCAAGCCGTCTGGCTTCAGTACCACAATATAGTGTGGAAAAATAATACCCTTTTCCTTGTCGTAGGAGGGGTACTTTGATTATCACCTGCTGGATATACAGCTTGTGAATTGTTTCCAATGCTGCCTCCCTGTCGGAGGGAGCCGTTGGTAAAGCAGACTTCAGGAACCTGCGAGGAGAAGATGTCTCGACTCTCCAATCTTTACCCCTGGGATAATACTCGTACGATCTAGGGGTCAACTTGCGAGTGATCCCACTGCGCCCTGAGACTCTTGAGACTACCCCCCCACCTTGAGTCCGCTAGCACGGCCCCAGCGTCATGCTGAGGACTTGGCAGACGCGGTGGAGGGCTTCTTTTCCTGGGAAAGGGCTGCCTGCTGCAGTCTACTTCCCTTACCTCTATGTCTGGGCAGATATGACTGGCCTTTTGCCTGCATGCCCTCATGGGAAAGGAAAGATTGAGGCTGAAAAGACGGTGTCTTTTTTAGCTGAGATGTAACTTGGGGTAAAAAAGGTTGGATTTCCCAGCTGTTGCTGTGGTCCCCAGGTCCGATGGACCGACCCCCAAATAACTCCTTCCCTTTATACAGCAATACTTCCATGTGCCGTATGGGATCTGTATCACCTGACCACTGTCGTGTCCCTGACATCTTCTGGGAGATATGGACAACGCACTTATCTTGATGCCAGAGAGCAAATATCCCTCTGTGCATCTCACATACATATATATAGAATGCATCCTATTAAATGCTCTACATGAATAAAATATTTTCAGTCAGGGAATCCGACCAAGCCAACCCAGCACTGCATCTCCAGGCTGATGGCGATCGCTGGTCGCAGTATAACCACCGTATGTGTGTATATACTTTTAGGATATTTTTCCAGCTTCCTATCAGCTGGCTCCTTGAGGGCGGCCGTATCTGGAGACGGTAACGCCACTTGATAAGCGTGTGAGCGCCTTATCACCCTAAGGGGTGTTTTCCAACGTACCCTAATTTCTGGCGGGAAAGGGTATAACGCCAATATTTGCTATCGGGGTAACCCTACGCATCATCACACACTTCATTTTATTTTATCTGATTCAGGAAAAACTACAGGTAGTTTTTTCACTCCCACATAATACCCTTTCTTGTGGTACTTGTAGTATCAGAAACACGTAACACCTCCTTCATTGCCCTTAACGTGTGGCCCTAATGAGAAATACGTTTGTTTATTCACCGTCGACACTGTATTCAGTGTCCGTGTCTGTGTCTGTGTCGACCGACTGAGGTAAAAGGGCGTTTTTAAAACCCCTGACGGTGTTTCTGAGACGCCTGGACCGGTCCTAATAGATTGTCGGCCGTCTCATGTCGTCAACCGACCTTGCAGCGTGTTGACATTCTCACGTAATTCTCTAAATAAGCCATCCATTCCGGTGTCGACTCCCTAGAGAGTGACATCACCATTACAGGCAATTTCTCCGCCTCCTCACCAACATCGTCCTCATACATGTCGACACACACGTACCGACACACAGCACACACACCGGGAATGCTCTGACAGAGGACAGGACCCACTAGCCCTTTGGGGAGACAGAGGGAGAGTCTGCCAGCACACACCAAAAACGCTATAATTATATAGGGACAACCTTATATAAGTGTTTTCCCTTATAGCATCTTTTTTATATATTTCTAACGCCAAATTAGTGCCCCCCCTCTCTGTTTTAACCCTGTTTCTGTAGTGCAGTGCAGGGGAGAGCCTGGGAGCCTTCCCTCCAGCCTTTCTGTGAGGGAAAATGGCGCTGTGTGCTGAGGAGATAGGCCCCGCCCCTTTTTCGGCGGCCTCGTCTCCCGCTCTTAACGGATTCTGGCAGGGGTTAAATATCTCCATATAGCCTCCGGAGGCTATATGTGAGGTATTTTTAGCCAAAATAGGTATTCATTTGCCTCCCAGGGCGCCCCCCTCCCAGCGCCCTGCACCCTCAGTGACTGCCGTGTGAAGTGTGCTGAGAGGAAAATGGCGCACAGCTGCAGTGCTGTGCGCTACCTTTAGAAGACTGAGGAGTCTTCTGCCGCCGATTCTGGACCTCTTCTTACTTCAGCATCTGCAAGGGGGCCGGCGGCAAGGCTCCGGTGACCATCCAGGCTGTACCTGTGATCGTCCCTCTGGAGCTGATGTCCAGTAGCCAAGAAGCCAATCCATCCTGCACGCAGGTGAGTTCACTTCTTCTCCCCTAAGTCCCTCGTTGCAGTGATCCTGTTGCCAGCAGGACTCACTGTAAAATAAAAAACCTAAGCTAAACTTTTCTAAGCAGCTCTTTAGGAGAGCCACCTAGATTGCACCCTTCTCGGCCGGGCACAAAAATCTAACTGGCTTGGAGGAGGGTCATAGGGGGAGGAGCCAGTGCACACCACCTGATCGGAAAGCTTTACTTTTGTGCCCTGTCTCCTGCGGAGCCGCTATTCCCCATGGTCCTTTCAGGAACCCCAGCATCCACTAGGACGATAGAGAAATTAGGTTGACCCCATATGGTTGACGGGGTCAAAACTTTGACATGGAAAAGGTAGACAATAGAAAAGGCTGACAAGTGATATGGCCGATATGGAATAGTCGACACAAGTTGTTGGTTTTTTCGGTGTCCATTTCTATGCTTCATCATACGTGACCACAATTATAGCAGACGTTAGGTGGTTACTATTCCCATACGTGGTCCATCTGGTTGGTAAGCCAAGCAAAAGTTGAAAAATATGTGAAAAACTACAAAAACCTGTGTCAACCGTTGTCATGTCGATCTTTTGAAACTGTCGACCTTACGCACAGTCTAGTTTTTGACCCTGCAGATGTTTTGACCTTGTTGACGTAATGCATGTCAATCTACTTACTGTCTATTTAGACAATGTAGATTTGTCATCCGCGTGCACATGTACCGGTCATCGCCTGCGAGCATTCGCCGAAACCGCTAGAGACGCGTCGGTGTTCTCCCTATTCTTTGTCGGGCAGTATAAAAATACCCTGCCGCGCCATTACAGCGCTCATCCAACACGCTCGCCTCCCAGCACAGTGACGTGTCCGAAAGTCGTGGCGTAAGTGCATGGCCACTTTCAGGCGCGTCACCGTGCCAGGCAGCGGCGAGATGATAAAAAGGAAGGGCGTGTTGTCTGGTTGGAGCATTTGCCCGTGATAGAGTGGTCCTCCTCCGTCCACTCTGTCACGTGTTTGTTACTGGGGCATTCTGTGAAGCCGGCCGGCGAGTGGGGCAGTATCTGGGAGCGGTGTAAAATAAATATATTTCTCTGACGTCCTAAGTGGATGCTGGGACTCCGTAAGGACCATGGGGAATAGCGGCTCCGCAGGAGACTGGGCACAACTAAAAGAAAGCTTTTGGTCTACCTGGTGTGCACTGGCTCCTCCCACTATGACCCTCCTCCAGACCTCAGTTAGAATCTTGTGCCCGGCTGAGCTGGATGCACACTAGGGGCTCTCCTGATCTCCTAGAAAAGAAAGTATATTTCTCTAACGTCCTAGTGGATGCTGGGGACTCCGTCAGGACCATGGGGAATAGCGGGCTCCGCAGGAGACAGGGCACATCCAAAAAGCTTTTTAGGTCACATGGTGTGTACTGGCTCCTCCCCCTATGACCCTCCTCCAAGCCTCAGTTAGGTTTTTGTGCCCGTCCGAGAAGGGTGCAAACTGGATGGCTCTCTTAAGGAGCTGTTTAGTAAAGTTTTTTTTAGGTTTCTAATCAGTGATTCCTGCTGGCGACAGGATCACTGCAACGAGGGACTTAGGGGAGAGACTTGCAACTCACCTGCGTGCAGGAGGATTGAAGTTTTAGGCTACTGGACACTGAGCTCCAGAGGGAGTCGGAACACAGGTCAGCCTGGGGTTCGTCCCGGAGCCGCGCCGCCGATCCCCCTTACAGACGCTGAAGAAAGACGGCGGAACGGAGGTCCGGAAACAGGCGGCAGAAGACTTCACAGTCTTCAGAGAGGTAGCGCACAGCACTGCAGCTGTGCGCCATTGTTGCTACACGGCTCACTGACACGGTCACGGAGGGTGCAGGGCGCTGCTGGGGGCGCCCTGGGCAGCAATATAAATACCTATTTGGCAAATAAATACATCACATATAGCCATTAAGGCTATATGTATGTATTTAACCCAGGCCAGTTTTCCTAATAACCGGGAGAAAAGCCCGCCGTGAAAGGGGCGGAGCTTATTCTCCTCAGCACTCAGCGCCATTTTCCTGACCAGCTCCGCTGGTGAGGAAGGCTCCCACTCTCCCCTGCACTACAGAAACAGGGTTAAAGAGAAGGGGGGCATAAATTGGCGATATAATTATATATTAAGAGCCCATATATAGAAACAACACCTTCTAGGGTTGTTATATACATTATGGCGCTTTTGGTGTGTGCTGGCAAACTCTCCCTCTGTCTCCCCAAAGGGCTAGTGGGTCCTGTCCTCTATCAGAGCATTCCCTGTATGTGTGTGCTGTAGGTCGGTACGTGTGTGTCGACATGTATGAGGAAAATGTTGGTGAGGAGACGGAGAAAATTGCCTGTAATGGTGATGTCACTCTCTAGGGAGTCGACACCAGAATGGATGGCTTACTTATGGAATTACGTGATAATGTCAACACGCTGCAAGCCGGTTGACGACATGAGACAGCCGGCGGACAAATTAGTATCGGTCCAGGCGTCTCAGACACCGTCAGGGGCTTGTAAAAACGCCCATTTACCTCAGTCGGTCGACAGACACTGACACGGACACTGACCCCAGTGTCGACGGTGAAGAAACAAACGTATTTTTCCTTTAGGGCCACAAGTTACATGTTAAGGGCAATGAAGGAGGTGTTACGTATTTCTGATACCACAAGTACCACAAATAAGGGTATTTTGTAGGGTGGGAATAAACTACTTGTAGTTTTGCCTGAATCAGATAAATTAAATGAAGTGTGTGATGATACGTGGGGTTCCTCCGACAGAAAGTTATGGGCGGTATACCCTTTTTCCCGCCAGTAGTAAGGGCGAGTTGGAAAACACACCTTAGGGTGGACAAGGCGCTCACACGCATATAAAAAACATGGCGTTACCGTTTCCAGATACGGCCGCCCTCAAGGAGCCAGCTGATAGGAAGCTGAAAAATATCATAACAGTATATACACACATACTGGTGTTATACTACGACCAGCAATCGCCTCAGCCTGGATGTGCAGCGCTGAGGGGGCTTGGTCGGATTTCCTGACTGAAAATTTTGATACCCTTGACAGGGACAGGATTTTATTGTCTATAGAGCATTTTAGGGATGCATTTCTATATATGTGTGATGCGCAGAGGCATATTTGCATTCTGGCATCAAAGAGTAAATGTGATGTACATATCTGCCAGACGAAGACACGACAGTGGTCAGGTGAGGCAGATTCCAGACGGCATATGGAAGTATTGCCGTATAAAGGGGCGGTCCATTGGACCTGGTGGCCATGGCAACAGCTGAAAAATCCACCTTTTGTTACCCCGAGTCACATATTGGCAGAAAAGGACAGTCTTTTCAGTCTCAGTCCTTTCGTCCCCATACGGGCAGGCGGGCGAAGGCCAGTCATATCTGCCCAGGGGGAGAGGAAAGGGAAGAAGACTGCAGCAAGCAGCTCATTCCCAGGAACAGAAGCTCCTCACGGCTTCTGCCAAGTCCGCAGCATAACGCTGGGGCCGTACAAGCGGACTCAGGTGCGGTAGGGGGTCATCTCAAGAGTTTCAGCAACACTCGCAAGGGAACTCCGGGATCCTACATGTAATATCCCAGGTGTACATTGGAAATTCGAGACGTCTCCCCCTCACACAATTCACAGGCTGTATTCCCAGCAGGTGATAATCAAAGTACCCTTCTTACAACAAGGAAGGGGGTAGTATTCCACACTATATTGTGGTACTGAAGCCAACCGGCTCGGTGAGATCTGAAATATTTGAACACTTACATACAAGCGTTCAAATCAAGATGGAGTCACTCGGAGCAGTGATAGCGAACCAGGAAGAAGGGGACGATATGATGTCACTGGATATCAGGGACGTTTACCTACAGGTCCAAATTTGCCCTTCTCACCAAGGGTACTTCAGGTTCCTGGTACAGAACTGTCACTATCAGTTCAGACGCTGCCGTTTGGATGGTCCACGGCGCCCCGGGTCTTTACCAAGGTAATGGCCGGAATGATGATTTTTCTTAAAAGAAACATGGACGCTTTCCTGATAAGGGCAAGGTCCAGAGAACAGTTGGAGGTCGGAGTAGCACTATCTTAAGTAGTTCTACGACAGCACGAGTGGATTCTAAATATTCCAAAATCGCAGCTTTTTCCGACGACACGTCTACTGTTCCTAGGGAAGATTCTGGACACAGTCCAGAAAAACGTGTTTCTCCCAGTGGAGAAAACCAGGGAGTTATCCGAGCTAATCGGGATCCTCCTAAAACCAGGAAAAGTGTCAGTGCATCATTGCACAAGAGTCCTGGTAAAAATGGTGGCTTATTACGAAGCAATTCCATTCGGCAGATTTCCCGCAAGAACTCTTCAGTGGGATCTGCTGGACAAATGGTCCGGATCGCATCCTCAGATGCATCAGCGGATAACCCTATATCCAAGGAAAAGGGTGTCTCTCCTGTGGTGATTACAGAGTGCTCATCTTCTAGAGGGCCGCAGATTCGGCATTCAGGATTGGATGCCGGTGACCACGGAGGCCAGCCTGAGAGGCTGGGGAACAGTCACACAGGGAAAAAATTTCCAGGGAAGTGTGATTAAGTCTGGAGAATTCTCTCCGCATAAATAAGCTTAGAGCAAATTTATAATGCTCTAAACTTAGCTAGACCTCTGCTTCAAGGTCAGCCGGTATTGATCCAGTGGGATAACATCACGGCAGTCGCCCACGTAAACAGAAGGGCGGCACAAGAAGCAGGAGGGCAGTGAAAACTGCAAGGATTTTTCGCTAGGCGGAAAATCATGTGATAGCACTGTCAGCAGTGTTCTTTCCGGGAGTGGACGACTGGGAAGCAGACTTCCTCAGCAGGCATGACCTCCACCCGGGAGAGTGGAAACTTCATAGGGAAGTTTTTCAACATGATTGTGGACCGTTGGCAAAGACCAAAGGTGGACATGATGGCGTCCCGCCCGAACAAAAACGGGACAGGTATTCCGCCAGGTCATGAGACCTTCAGGCGATAGCTGCGGATGTTCTGGTAACACCGTGGGTGTACCAGTCTGTGTATGTGTTCCCTCCTCTGTTTCTCATAACCAGGGTATTGAGAATTATAAGACATAGAGGAGTATGAACTATACTAGTGGCTCCGGATTGGCCAAGAGGGACTTGGTACCCGGAACTTCAAGAAATGCTCACAGAGGACTAAGGGCCTGGGGAGCTAAGAAGGGACTTGATTCAGCAAGTACCATGTCTATTCCAAGACTTACCGCGGCTGCGTTTGACGGCATGGCGGTTGAATGCCGGATCCTGAGGGGAAAAGGCATTCCATAAGAGGTCATACCTACCCTGGTCAAAGCCAGGAAGGAGGTGACCGCACAACGTCATCACCACATGTGGTGAAAATATGTTGCGTGGGTGAGGCCAGGAAGGCTCCACGACGGAAATTCAACTAGGTCGATTTCTACACTTCCTGAAAACAGGAGTGTTTTGGACCTCAAATTGGGGTTCATTAACATTTAAATTTCGGCCCTGTAGATTTTCTTCCAGAAAGAATTGACTTCAGTTCCTGAAGTCCAGATTGTAAAGGATGTATTGCATATACAGCTTTTTTGTGCCCCTAGGGGCACCGTGAGATCTCAACATAGTGTTGGGATTTCTTAAAATCATATTGGTTTGAACCGCTCAAATCTGTGGATTTGAAATATCTCACATGGAAAGTGACCATGCTGTTGACAAATATCTCACATGGGAAGTGACCATGTTGTTAGCCCTGGCCTCGGCCAGGCGATTGTCAGAATGGGCGGCTTTGTCTTACAAAAGCCCATATTAAAATTTTCCATTTGAACAGGACAGAACTGGGACTCGTCTCCAGTTTCTTCATGAAGGGGTGTCAGCGTTTTCACCTGAAACAACCTCTTGTGGTGCCTGCGGCTACTAGGGACTTGGAGGACTCCAAGTTACTAGACGTGGTCAGGGCCCTAAAAATATATATATATATATAGATATAGATATAGATATAGATATAGATATATATATAGATATATATATATATATATATAGATATATATATAGATATATAGATATATATATATAGATATATAGATATATAGATATAGTTAGGACGGCTGGAGTCAGAAAGTCTGACTTGCTGTTTATACTGTATACACCCAACAAGCTGGGTGCTCATGCTTCTAAGCAGTCTATTGCACGCTGGATTTGTAGTACAATTCAGCTTGCACATTCTGTGGCAGGCCTGCCACAGACGAAATATGTAGATGCCCATTCCACAAGGAAGGTGGGCTCATCCTGGGCGGCTGCCCGAGGAGTCTCGGCATTACAACTTTGCCGAGCAGCTACGTGGTCAGGGGAGAACACGTTTGTAAAATTTTACAAATTTTGATACTCTGGCTAAGGAGGACCTGGAGTTCTCTCATTCGGTGCTGCAGAGTCATCCGCACTCTCCCGCCCGTTTGGGAGCTTTGGTATAATCCCCATGGTCCTGACGGAGTCCCCAGCATCCACTAGGACGTTAGAGAAAATAAGAATTTACTTACCGATAATTCTATTTCTCGTAGTCCGTAGTGGATGCTGGGCGCCCATCCCAAGTGCGGATTGTCTGCAATGCTTGTACATAGTTATTGTTACAAAAATCGGGTTATTACTATTGTTGTGAGCCATCTTTTCGGAGGCTACTTCGTTTTGTTATCATACTGTTAACTGGGTTCAGATTACAAGTTGTACGGTGTGATTGGTGTGGCTGGTATGAGTCTTACCCGGGATTCAAGATCCTTCCTTATTGTGTACGCTCGTCCGGGCACAGTACCTAACTGAGGCTTGGAGGAGGGTCATAGGGGGAGGAGCCAGTACACACCATGTGACCTAAAAAGCTTTTTGGATGTGCCCTGTCTCCTGCGGAGCCCGCTATTCCCCATGGTCCTGACGGAGTCCCCAGCATCCACTACGGACTACGAGAAATAGAATTATCGGTAAGTAAATTCTTATTTTTAGGTTTTTTTATTTTCAGTGAGATCTGCTGGCAACAGACTCACTGCTACGAGGGACTAAGGGGAGAAGAAGCGAACCTACCTGCTTGCAGCTAGCTTGGACTTCTTAGGCTACTGGACACCATTAGCTCCAGAGGTATCGAACACAGGGCCCGACCTCGATCGTCCGGTCCCGGAGCCGCGCCGCCGTCCCCCTTACAGAGCCAGAAGCAAGAAGATGGTCCTGAAAATCGGCGGCAGAAGACTTCGGTCTTCAACAAGGTAGCGCACAGCACTGCAGCTGTGCGCCATTGCTCCTCATGCACACCTCACACTCCGGTCACTGATGGGTGCATGGCGCTAGGGGGGGGGGGGGGGCGGCGCCCTGAGCAGCAATATTAACACCTTGGCTGGCAAAATAATCACAATATATAGTCCTAGAGGCTATATATGTGAAAAATACCCCTGCCAGGATCCATAAAAAAGCGGGAGAAGCCCGCCGAAAAAGGGGCGGGGCTATCTCCCTCAGCACACTGGCGCCATTTTTCCCTCACAGCTCCGCTGGAAGTATTGCTCCCAGGCTCTCCCCTGCAGTTTCAAGACTACAAAGGGTAAAAAAGAGAGGGGGGGCACTAAATTTAGGCGCAGCAGTATATATATATATATATATATATATATATATATATATATATATATATATATATATATATATATATATATATATATTTCTCTATCGTCCTAAGTGGATGCTGGGGTTCCTGAAAGGACCATGGGGAATAGCGGCTCCGCAGGAGACAGGGCACAAAAGTAAAGCTTTTACAGGTCAGGTGGTGTGTACTGGCTCCTCCCCCTATGACCCTCCTCCAGACTCCAGTTAGATTTTTGTGCCCGGCCGAGAAGGGTGCAATTCTAGGTGGCTCTCATAAAGAGCTGCTTAGAGAGTTTAGCTTAGGTTTTTTATTTTACAGTGATTCCTGCTGGCAACAGGATCACTGCAACGAGGGACAGAGGGGAGAAGAAGTGAACTCACCTGCGTGCAGGATGGATTGGCTTCTTGGCTACTGGACATGAAGCTCCAGAGGGACGATCACAGGTACAGCCTGGATGGTCACCGGAGCCACGCCGCCGGCCCCCTCACAGATGCTGAAGCAAGAAGAGGTCCAGAATCGGCGGCTGAAGACTCCTGCAGTCTTCTTAAGGTAGCGCACAGCACTGCAGCTGTGCGCCATTTTCCTCTCAGCACACTTCACACGGCAGTCACTGAGGGTGCAGGGCGCTGGGGGGGGGCGCCCTGGGAGGCAAATGTAAACCTTTAAAAAGGCTAAAAATACCTCACATATAGCCCCAGAGGCTATATGGAGATATTTACCCCTGCCTAAATGTACTAAATAGCGGGAGACGAGCCCGCCGGAAAAGGGGCGGGGCCTATCTCCTCAGCACACGGCGCCATTTTCTGTCACAGCTCCGCTGGTCAGGAAGGCTCCCAGGTCTCTCCCCTGCACTGCACTACAGAAACAGGGTATAACAGAGAGGGGGGGCAAAATAAATGGCAATATATTAATATAAAAGCAGCTATGAGGGAGCACTTAATCATAAGGCTATCCCTGTCATATATAGCGCTTTTTGGTGTGTGCTGGCAGACTCTCCCTCTGTCTCCCCAAAGGGCTAGTGGGTCCTGTCTTCGTATAGAGCATTCCCTGTGTGTCTGCTGTGTGTCGGTACGTGTGTGTCGACATGTATGAGGACGTTATTGGTGTGGAGGCGGAGCAATTGCCAAATATGAGGATGTCACCTTCTAGGGGGTCGACACCAGAATGGATGCCTTTATTTGTGGAATTACGGGATAGCGTCAACTCGCTTAAGCAGTCGTTTGCCGACATGAGGCGGCCGGACACTCACTTAGTGCCTGTCCAGGCGCCTCAAACACCGTCAGGGGCTGTAAAACGCCCCTTGCCTCAGTCGGTCGACACAGACCCAGACACAGGCACTGATTCCGGTAGTGAAGGTGACGAATCAACCGTATTTTCCAAAAGGGCCACACGTTATATGATTTTGGCAATAAAGGAGATGTTACATTTAGCTGATACTACAGGTACCACTAAACAGGGTATTATGTGGGGTGTGAAAAAACTACCAGTAGTTTTTACCGAATCAGAAGAATTAAATGACGTGTGTGATGAAGCGTGGGGTGCCCCGATAAAAAACTGCTAATTTCAAAGAAGTTATTGGCTTTATACCCTTTCCCGCCAGAGGTTAGGGAGCGCTGGGAAACACCTCCTAGGGTGGACAAAGCGCTAACACGCTTATCAAAACAAGTGGCGTTACCCTCTCCTGAGACGGCCGCACTTAAAGATCCATCAGATAGGAGGATGGAAAATATCCAAAAAGGTATATACACACATGCAGGTGTTATACTACGACCAGCTATTGCGACTGCCTGGATGTGCAGTGCTGGGGTAGTTTGGTCAGAGTCCCTGATCGAAAATATTGATACCCTGGACAGGGACAATATTTTACTGTCGTTAGAACAAATAAAGGATGCATTTCTTTATATGCGTGATGCACAGAGAGATATCTGCACACTGGCATCACGGGTAAGTGCTATGTCCATTTCGGCCAGAAGAGCTTTATGGACACGACAGTGGACAGGCGATGCGTAGAGGAGTTATTTGGGGTCGGTCTATCGGATTTGGTGGCCACGGCTACGGCCGGGAAATCCACCTTTCTACCTCAAGTCACTCCCCAACAGAAAAAGGCACCGACCTTTCAACCGCAGCCTTTTCGTTCCTTTAAAAATAAGAGAGCAAAGGGCTATTCATATCTGCCACGAGGCAGAGGACGAGGGAAGAGACAGCAACAGGCAGCTCCTTCCCAGGAACAGAAGCCCTCCCCGGCTTCTACAAAAGCCTCAGCATGACGCTGGGGCTTCGCAAGCGGACTCGGGGGCGGTAGGCGGTCGTCTCAAGAATTACAGCGCGCAGTGGGCTCACTCGCAGGTAAATCCCTGGATCCTGCAGATAATATCTCAGGGGTACAGGTTGAAATTAGAGACAGAGCCACCTCGCCGTTTCCTGAAGTCTGCTTTACCAACGTCCCCCTCAGAAAGGGAGACGGTTTTGGAAGCCATTCACAAGCTGTATTCTCAGCAGGTGATAGTCAAGGTACCTCTTCTACAACAAGGGAAGGGGTATTATTCCACTCTTTTTGTGGTACCGAAGCCGGATGGCTCGGTAAGGACTATTCTAAATCTGAAGTCCTTGAACCTGTACATAAAGAAGTTCAAGTTCAAGATGGAGTCACTCAGAGCAGTGATAGCGAACCTGGAAGAAGGGGACTTTATGGTATCCTTGGACATCAAGGATGCGTATCTCCACGTTCCAATTACCCCTCACACCAGGGGTACCTCAGGTTCGTTGTACAAAACTGTCACTATCAGTTTCAGACGTTGCCGTTTGGTTTGTCCACGGCACCTCGGGTCTTTACAAAGGTAATGGCCGAGATAATATTTCTTCTTCGAAGAAAAGGCGTATTAATTATCCCATACTTGGACGATCTCCTAATAAGGGCAAGGTCCAGAGAACAGCTAGAGATGGGTTTAGCACTATCTCGAGAGGTGCTAAAGCAGCACGGATGGATTCTGAATATTCCAAAATCCCAATTAATGCCGACAACTCGTCTGCTGTTCCTGGGGATGATTCTGGACACAGTTCAGAAAAGGTTTTTCTTCCCGAAGAAAAAGCCAAGGAGTTATCTGACCTGGTCAGGAACCTCCTAAAACCAGGAAAGGTGTCTGTACATCAATGCACAAGAGTCCTGGGAAAAAATGGTAGCTTCTTACGAAGCAATCCCTTTCGGCAGATTCCATGCAAAGGGATCTGTTGGACAAATGGTCAGGGTCGCATCTTCAGATGCACCTGCGGATAACCCTGTCGCCGAGGACAAGGGTATCCCTTCTGTGGTGGTTGCAGGAGGCTCATCTATTGGAGGGCCGCAGATTCGGCATGCAGGATTGGATCCTGGTGACCACGGGTGCCAGCCAGAGAGGCTGGGGAGCAGTCACACAGGGAAGAAATTTCCAGGGAGTGTGGTCGAGCCTGAAAAAGTCTCTTCACATAAGCATTCTGGAACTAAGAGCAATCTACAATGCTCTAAGCCAGGCGGAACCTCTGCTTCAAGGAAGACCGGTGTTGATCCAGTCGGACAACATCACGGCAGTCGCCCATGTAAACAGACAGGGCGGCACAAGAAGCAGGAGGGCAATGGCAGAAGCTGCCAGGATCCTTCGCTGGGCGGAGAATCACGTGATAGCACTGTCAGCAGTATTCATCCCGGGCGTGGACAACTGGGAAGCAGACTTCCTCAGCAGACACGACCTTCACCCGGGAGAGTGGAGACTTCATCCAGAAGTTTTCCACATGCTATTAAACCGTTGGGTAAAACCAATGGTGGACATGATGGCGTCTCGCCTCAACAAAACACTGGACAGGTATTGCGCCAGGTCAAGAGATCCGCAGGCAATAGCTGTGGACGCGCTGGTAACACCTTGGGTGTACCAGTCGGTATATGTGTTTCCTCCTCTGCCTCTCATACCAAAGGTATTGAGGATTATACGGCAAAGTGGAGTAAGACTAGTGGCTCCGGATTGGCCAAGAAGGACTTGGTACCCGGAACTTCAAGAGATGGTCACGGACGATCCGTGGCCTCTACTTCTGAGAAGGGACCTGCTTCAGCAGGGTACTTGTCTTTTTCAAGACTTACCGCGGCTGCGTTTGACGGCATGGCGTTTGAATGCCAGATCCTAAAAGGAAAAGGCATTCCAGAAGAAGTCATTCCTACCTTGATAAAGGCAAGGAAGGAAGTCACCGCGAAGCATTATCGCCGTATTTGGCGAAAATGTTGCGTGGTGCGAGCAGCGGAGTGCTCCGATGGAGGAATTTCAACTGGGTCGTTTTCCTACATTTCCTGCAATCAGGATTGTCTATGGGTCTCAAATTGGGATCTATTAAGGTTCAAATTTCGGCCCTATCAATATTCTTCCAAAAAGAATTGGCCTCAGTCCCTGAGGTCCAGATTTTTATCAAAGGAGTACTGCATATACAGCCTCCTGTGGTGCCTAAGGTGGCACCGTGGGATCTAAATGTAGTTTTAGATTTCCTCAAATCAAATTGGTTTGAACCACTAAAGAAGGTGGATTTGAAATATCTCACATGGAAAGTGACTATGTTACTGGCCCTGGCTTCGGCCGGGAGAGTATCTGAACTGGCGGCTTTGTTTTATAAAAGCCCTTATTTAATTTTCCATTCGACATAGGGCAGAGCTGCGGACGCGTCCGCATTTTCTCCCTAAGGTGGTATCAGCGTTTCACCTGAACCAGCCTATTGTAGTGCCTGCGGCTACAGACGACTTGAAGGACTCCAAGTTGTTGGACGTTGTCAGAGCCTTAAAAATATACATTTAAAGGACGGCTGGAGTCAGAAAATCTGACTCGCTGTTTATACTGTATGCACCCAACAAGTTGGGTGCACCTGCTTCTAAGCAGTCGATTGCTCGTTGGATTTGTAACAAAATTCAACTTGTACATTCTGTGGCAGGCCTGCCACAGCCTAAATCTGTTAAGGCCCATTCCGCAAGGAAGGTGGGCTCATCTTGGGCGGCTGCCCGAGGGGTCTCGGCATTACTACTCTGCCGAGCAGCTACGTGGTCAGGGGAGAACACGTTTGTAAATTTTTACAAATTTGATACCCTGGCAAAGGAGGACCTGGAGTTCTCTCATTCGGTGCTGCAGAGTCATCCGCACTCTCCCGCCCGTTTGGGAGCTTTGGTATAATCCCCATGGTCCTTTCAGGAACCCCAGCATCCACTTAGGACGATAGAGAAAATAAGAATTTACTTACCGATAATTCTATTTCTCGGAGTCCGTAGTGGATGCTGGGCGCCCATCCCAAGTGCGGATTATCTGCAATACTTGTACATAGTTATTGTTAACTAATTCGGGTTATTGTTTAGGAAGCCATCTTTCAGAGGCTCCTCTGTTATCATACTGTTAACTGGGTTTAGATCACAAGTTGTACGGTGTGATTGGTGTGGCTGGTATGAGTCTTACCCGGGATTCAAAATCCTCCCTTATTGTGTACGCTCGTCCGGGCACAGTACCTAACTGGAGTCTGGAGGAGGGTCATAGGGGGAGGAGCCAGTACACACCACCTGACCTGTAAAAGCTTTACTTTTGTGCCCTGTCTCCTGCGGAGCCGCTATTCCCCATGGTCCTTTCAGGAACCCCAGCATCCACTACGGACTCCGAGAAATAGAATTATCGGTAAGTAAATTCTTATTATATATATATATATATATATATATATATATATATATATATATATATATATATATATATATATATATATATATATATATACATACATGCAGCTATAAGGGAAAATCACTCAGTTATAGTGTACATCCCTGTGTTATATAGCGCTCTGGTGTGTGCTGGCATACTCTCTCTCTGTCTCCCCAAAGGGCTTTGTGGGGTCCTGTCCTCTGTCAGAGCATTCCCTGTGTGTGTGCGGTGTGTCGGTATGGCTGTGTCGACATGTTTGATAAGGAGGCTTATGTGGAGGCGGAGCAGATGCCGATAAATGTGATGTCACCCCCTGCGGGGTCGACACCTGAGTGGATGGTTATGTGGAAGGAATTACGCGACAGTGTCGACTCCTTACATAAAAGGTTTGACGACATACCAAATATGGGACAGCCGGCTTCTCAGCCTGTGCCTGCCCAGGCGTCTCAAAAGCCATCAGGTGCTCTAAAACGCCCGCTACCTCAGATGGCAGACACAGATGTCGACACAGATACTGACTCCAGCGTCGACGACGATGAGACTAATGTAACTTCCAATAGGGCCACACGTTACATGATTGAGGCAATGAAAAATGTGTTGCACATTTCTGATGTTACCCCAGGAACCACAAAAAAGGGTATTATGTTTGGAGAGAAAAAACTACCAGTAGTTTTTCCTCCATCTGAGGAATTAAATGAAGTGTGTGAAGAAGCGTGTGTGTGAAGAAGCGTGGGCTTCCCCCGATAAGAAACTGGTAATTTCTAAAAGGTTACTAATGACGTACCCTTTCCCGCCAGAGGATAGGTCACGTTGGGAAACATCCCCTAGGGTGGATAAAGCGCTCACACGCTTGTCAAAGAAGGTGGCACTACCGTCTCCGGATACGGCCGCCCTAAAGGAGCCTGCTGATAGGAAGCAGGAGGCTATCCTGAAGTCTGTATATACACACACAGGTATTATACTGAGACCAGCTATTGCTTCAGCATGGATGTGCAGTGCTGCAGCTGCGTGGTCAGATTCCCTGTCGGAAAATATTGATACCCTAGACAGGGACACTATATTGCTAACCGTAGAGCATATTAAAGACGCAGTCTTATACATGAGAGATGCACAGAGGGATATTTGCCGGCTGGCATCTAAAATAAGTGCAATGTCCATTTCTGCCAGGAGAGGGTTATGGACTCGGCAGTGGACAGGTGATGCAGATTCTAAAAGGCACATGGAAGTTTTGCCTTATAAGGGTGAGGAGTTGTTCGGGGATGGTCTCTCGGACCTCGTTTCCACAGCAACAGCTGGGAAGTCAGCATTTTTACCCCATGTTCCCTCACAGCCAAAGATAGCACCGTATTATCAGGTACAGTCCTTTCGGCCCCATAAGGGCAAGCGGGTTAAAGGCGCGTCCTTTCTGCCCAGAGGCAGAGGTAGAGGGAAAAAGCTGCAGCATACAGCCAGTTCCCAGGAGCGAAAGTCCTCCCCCGCTTCCTCCAAGTCCACCGCATGACGCTGGGGCTCCACAGGCGGAGCCAGGTACGGTGGGGGCCCGTCTCAAAAACTTCAGCAATCAGTGGGCTCGCTCACGGGTGTATCCCTGGATCCTTCAAGTAGTATCTCGGGGGTACAAGCTGGAATTCGAGACTTCTCCCCCCCGCCGTTTCCTCAAATCTGCCTTGCCAACAACTCCCTCAGGCAGGGAGGCAGTGCTAGAGGCAATTCACAAGCTGTATTCCCAGCAGGTGATAGTCAAGGTGCCCCTCCTTCAACAAGGACGGGGTTACTATTCCACAATGTTTGTGGTACCGAAACCGGACGGTTCGGTGAGACCAATTTTAAATTTGAAATCCTTGAACACATATATAAAAAAATTCAAGTTCAAGATGGAATCGCTCAGGGCGGTTATTGCAAGCCTGGACGAGGGGGATTACATGGTATCACTGGACATCAAGGATGCTTACCTGCATGTCCCCATTTACCATCCTCACCAGGATTTGTGGTACAGGATTGTCATTACCAATTCCAGACGTTGCCGTTTGGTCTGTCCACGGCACCGAGGGTATTTACCAAGGTAATGGCCGAAATGATGATACTCCTTCGAAAAAAGGGAGTTTTAATTATCCCGTACTTGGACGATCTCCTGATAAAGGCGAGGTCCAGGGAGCAGTTGTTGGTCGGGGTAGCACTATCTCGGGAGGTGCTACAACAGCACGGTTGGATTCTAAATATTCCAAAGTCACAGCTGGTCCCTACGACACGTCTACTGTTCCTGGGGATGGTTCTGGACACAGAACAGAAAAGTGTTTCTCCCGGAGGAGAAGGCCAAGGAGCTGTCATCTCTAGTCAGAGGCCTCCTAAAACCAAAACAGGTGTCGGTGCATCACTGCACGCGAGTCCTGGGAAAAATGGTAGCTTCCTACGAAGCAATTCCGTTCGGCAGGTTCCATGCAAGAACTTTTCAGTGGGACCTGTTGGACAAGTGGTCCGGATCGCATCTTCAGATGCATCGGCTGATAACCCTGTCTCCAAGGACCAGGGTGTCTCTGCTGTGGTGGCTGCAAAGTGCTCATCTTCAAGAGGGCCGCAGATTCGGCATACAGGACTGGGTCCTGGTGACCACGGATGCCAGCCTTCGAGGCTGGGGGCAGTCACACAGGGAAGAAACTTCCAAGGACTATGGTCAAGTCAGGAGACTTCCCTACACATAAATATTCTGGAACTGAGGGCCATTTTCAATGCCCTAAGTCAGGCAAAACCCCTGCTTCAAAACCAGCCGGTACTGATCCAGTCAGACAACATCACGGCAGTCGCCCATGTAAACCGACAGGGCGGCACAAGAAGCAGGACGGCGATGGCAGAAGCCACAAGGATTCTCCGATGGGCGGAAAATCACGTGTTAGCACTGTCAGCAGTGTTCATTCCGGGAGTGGACAACTGGGAAGCAGACTTCCTCAGCAGGCACGACCTCCACCCGGGAGAGTGGGGACTTCATCCAGAAGTCTTCCAACTGATTGTAAACCGTTGGGAAAGGCCACAGGTGGACATGATGGCGTCCCGCCTAAACAAAAAGCTAGAAAGATATTGCGCCAGGTCAAGAGACCCTCAGGCGATAGCTGTGGACGCTCTAGTGACACCGTGGGTGTACCGGTCGGTTTATGTGTTCCCTCCTCTTCCTCTCATACCCAAGGTACTGAGGATAATAAGGAGAAGAGGAGTAAGAACTATACTCATTGTTCCGGATTGGCCAAGAAGAGCTTGGTACCTGGAACTTCAAGAAATGATCTCAGAGGACCCATGGCCTCTGCCGCTCAGACAGGACCTGCTGCAGCAGGGGCCCTGTCTGTTCCAAGACTTACTGCGGCTGCGTTTGACGGCATGGCGGTTGAACACTGGATCCTGAAGGAAAAGGGCATTCCGGAGGAAGTCATTCCTACGCTGATTAAAGCTAGGAAAGAAGTGACCGCAAACCATTATCACCGCATTTGGCGAAAATATGTTGCGTGGTGTGAGGCCAGGAAGGCCCCAACGGAGGAATTTCAGCTGGGCCGTTTTCTGCACTTCCTACAGTCAGGGGTGACTATGGGCCTAAAATTGGGTTCCATTAAGGTCCAGATTTCGGCTCTATCGATTTTCTTCCAGAGAGAACTGGCTTCACTACCTGAAGTTCAGACTTTTGTTAAGGGAGTGCTGCATATTCAGCCCCCTCTTGTGCCTCCAGTGGCACCTTGGGATCTCAACGTGGTGTTGGATATCCTAAAGTCACATTGGTTTGAGCCACTTAAAACCGTGGAATTAAAATATCTCGCGTGGAAAGTGGTCATGCTGTTGGCCTTGGCTTCGGCCAGGCGTGTGTCAGAATTGGCGGCTTTGTCATGTAAAAGCCCTTATCTGATTTTCCATATGGATAGGGCAGAATTGAGGACTCGTCCCCAGTTTCTCCCTAAGGTGGTATCAGCCTTTCATTTGAACCAACCTATCGTGGTGCCTGCGGCTACTAAAGACTTGGAGGCTTCCAAGTTGTTGGATGTAGTCAGGGCCCTGAAAATTTGTTTCCAGGACAGCTAGTGTCAGGAAAAACTGACTCGTTGTTTATCCTGTATGCACCCAACAAGCTGGGTGCTCCTGCTTCAAAGCAGACTATTGCTCGCTGGATCTGTAGTACGATTCAGCTTGCACATTCTGCGGCTGGACTGCCGCATCCTAAATCAGTGAAAGCCCATTCCACGAGGAAGGTGGGCTCTTCTTGGGCGGCTGCCCGAGGGGTCTCGGCTCTACAACTTTGCCGAGCAGCTACTTGGTCGGGGTCAAACACATTTGCTAAATTCTACAAGTTTGACACCCTGTCCTCCTACCTAGAGTTTGCCCATTCGGTGCTGCAGAGTCATCCGCACTCTCCCGCCCGTTTGGGAGCTTTGGTATAATCCCCATGGTCCTTACGGAGTCTCAGCATCCACTTAGGACGTCGGAGAAAATAAGATTTTACTCACCGGTAAATCTATTTCTCGTAGTCCGTAGTGGATGCTGGGCGCCTGTCCCAAGTGCGGATTGTCTGCAATACTTGTACATAGTTATTGTTTAACTAAAGGGTTATTGTTGAGCCATCTGTTGAGAGGCTCAGTTATTGTTCATACTGTTAACTGGGTATAGTATCACGAGTTATACGGTGTGGCTGGTATGAGTCTTACCCGGGATTCAAAATCCTTCCTATTTGTGTCAGCTCTTCCGGGCACAGTATCCTAACTGATGTCTGGAGGAGGGTCATAGAGGGAGGAGCCAGTGCACACCAGGTAGACCAAAAGCTTTCTTTTAGTTGTGCCCAGTCTCCTGCGGAGCCGCTATTCCCCATGGTCCTTACGGAGTCCCAGCATCCACTACGGACTACGAGAAATAGATTTACCGGTGAGTAAAATCTTATTTTTTGTACAGAAAGCAATTGGGCAGTATTTGGGCACTGATTTAAAAAATAAAAAAATAACTTGTGCCGCCCTGATGCTGATTCTGTCCTCTCCGCAGGTGCTGGAGAAGTATCACAACACACCCATGAGCCATAAAGAGATTCTCCAGGTCATCCAGCGGGAAGGGCTGAAAGAAATCAGGTGAGTCTGACGCAAGACTTCCCCCATCTTACGTGTGGCACCTACGGGAGCCCCAGTATTCAGATGACCTGGCATTTCTCAGTGTTACCTCCGTGTACTTACTCCTACAGCAGAGGAGATGGTTATCCAGACTATGGGGAAGCTCTGGTGTTATCCAGATAACCTATGGTTGCTATAGGCAACACCGCCATCTTCCGTGCAACATTGTCCATAGATGCATCCTTACTCAATATTTACAATCTAACAAATCCTAGCCCCATATCTGTAACCAGATACAGGATGTACCAGCATTCCAGAACAGCCACCCGGAGAGCAATAATTATATCTAGATAGAATCTGTGCCACGGAACCTTCAGATAACACACATAGAAGTTGTACAGGCACATCACGTACTCCCAGTATATTCTGTTATTCGTGTATCTCACAGCAGCATGTTTCATGTCTGCGGATCCGCCTAGAACCCGAGGATGGGTCCGCAGAGCGGAGACATAAGAGGCGCTAATGTGAGCTGACCATCCGTATGTGTCTCTGTGACCTGTGTGTTAGACCTGTAGGCTAGGGATCGGGAACGCACAGCTGCCCCAACCCCCCCCCCCCCTGTGCTCATTGTTAATGAGCACAGACACTTATTTATTACAATATTTTGCGCTGCTTTTGCCTAGTTTCTATATGGTTATTTGTTGAACTTTATGGGGGCGTAGAGTCCCAGGAAACGGGTAAATGAGGCGTCCCTGGTTGGCAGCCCAGGCAGCAGCGTTGTGTATGAATGCAGGAGCTGCTGGAACACTGAAGACCATGTGTGATAGTGTAGTGGGGTCCATACACACATTACATACAGCCAACACTCTCCCTACCTGTCCTCTGCCGCTGAGTGGGTGTTGGTGCCAGGAAGTGACCAGTGGGAACGAGCCCTAATGATGAGCAGGTTTCCTGTCCTTTCTCTAATCACAAGCATCAGTGTAATCTCGTCACTAAGGTACTGTATGTAGGGAGAACGTTGTTCCCAGAGAAGTGGAAGAATAATCCACAATACAGAGCTCATTACTGCGTCTCTGGAATAAAGCTACATTACTGGGTAATCCTCTATTTCCAGAACAATAACTATCATGGTACAACATTAAATGCACAGTGGTGATAGCCTGCGGGTGTAATGTTTATGTACAGACCTCCTTTATATGTGCATGAGCCCCGCACCGCAGATCCATGTTCCTCCACCTTCTCCTCTGGAGGGAGAACAGATGCACCAAGCGACACGTCTCTGGCACAGTGAGAATAGGTGCACAGCGAGATTGTGGGTGGCTGGGGTGATGGCGTCGGGCTTACTGCGTTTGTACAAGTTTCGCAGTCCCCCCCCCCCCCCCCTCCTAATTTAAACCGGAAACGTGATAGGTTCTCTTTAACCAGCAGCTAATTCTACGGGGTCAGCTGAATTAGGCATGAGGGGTTGAGTTGCCATTGTACGTTCCCCCTCATGGCCCAATCTCACCCCAGTGTCCTGGATTTTTGTACTCAGCCCTGTGATGCCGCAAACAAAATTTTGTGAGTCTGGCAGGTACCATGAGTGCTTCTTATTGAATTGACCCCTAAATGTGATGTTTCGCTGGAACCCTCTATCAAGAACCACTGTACATACATTTTTCCACCGAGCCAAAAATCACAAGAGATCAGATTTTCCTGATCACTGCCATGTATGTTACCAAGTAGACTGCAAGCCTGTCCATCCTCCCTTCCTCCCCCATTTTGTGCAAGTAGCAACACTGTGCCCGATTACGTTGCAGATACTACAGTTAATGTACAGTGCTGAGGACACTTGTCTTTTAATGACAATAATGATAGCATCGTTATTCCGGTCCCTATTACAGGCTGCAGATCTGGGGTATTCCCGCAGACTGTACTCTGAAGTTGCTGTCACCTGTTGTCACACACTAACAATACGCTAGACATTCTCTGTCTGATGACCTCGTCATCCCCACCATGCTCTGGGTCTATTGCAGCACCCCTGTTCTTCTTGTGCCTCAGAATGCCTCTCTAACCTCCCCTCCCAGCGCACCAACACTCCTACTTCTGCCAGACATTGCTGAGTTTCTGATTTGTGGTCTTCAGCACCCCTTGCCTCTCCCTGACCATGATCTAATCACCGGCAAGCTCTCGTCGTGACACTCTACAGGCCTCCTCTCACCCGCAGAAGTCTCTAGTAAATGTCACCAACCTTACACCTCTAACACCGTCTGTCTCCAGATTTCTATACGGATATGGCGATGTCACATCTCCAGTCAGACCACACCACCTTAATCACATGGCTCCAGCTGTCCAAACTGAGCTCTGCCGTGGCACACCTTACCTCCATCACTGACCTAAGTTGTGTCCTACTTCATGGACAAGATTTATAAGATCCAAAGTGACATTGCATCATAATTACTGCCCTCCAGTGCCACCTTCTCTCCATGTGATTCCCATAAGTGAAGGTGAAGTATCTACTCTCTCCTTCTGTCCGCTTGTCCTCACCCCATCACAGATCAGCTGTTCTACTGTCCTCACCCCAGCCTGACACTTCAGAGACACTGCACTGACTGAGGTGATCTGATCACTGCTAGGTGTAAATGCTGTTACCCCTTATTCTCCTGGATCTCTGCTGCATGTGACCACACTCCTATACACACTGCGTTCCCTAGGTCATCAGGTCACTCTGTGTGTTCTCCTCTCTGAATCCTCCATCTATACTACCTCTCCTGGATCTCTGCTGCATGTGACCACACTCCTATACACACTGCGTTCCCTAGGTCATCAGGTCACTCCGTGTGTTCTCCTCTCTGAATCCTCTATCTATACTATCTCTCCTGGATCTCTGCTGCATGTGACACTGTGACCGCTCTCCTGTACACACTGCGTTCCCTAGGTCATCAGGTCACTCCGTGTGTTCTCCTCTCTGAATCCTCCATCTATACTACCTCTCCTGGATCTCTGCTGCATGTGACACTGACCACACTCCTATACACACTGCGTTCCCTAGGTCATCAGGTCACTCCGTGTGTTCTCCTCTCTGAATCCTCTATGTATACTGTCTCTCCTGGATCTCTGCTGCATGTGACCACACTCCTATACACACTGCGTTCCCTAGGTCATCAGGTCACTCTGTGTGTTCTCCTCTCTGGATCCCCTACACTACCTCTCCTGGATCTCTGCTGCATGTGACCACTCTCCTATACACACTGCGTTCCCTAGGTCATCAGGTCACTCCGTGTGTTCTCCTCTCTGGATCCTCTATCTATACTGTCTCTCCTGGATCTCTGCTGCATGTGACCACACTCCTATACACACTGCGTTCCCTAGGTCATCAGGTCACTCCGTGTGTTCTCCTCTCTGGATCCTCTATCTATACTACCTCTCCTGGATCTCTGCTGCATGTGACACTGACCACACTCCTATACACACTGCGTTCCTTAGGTCATCAGGTCACTCCGTGTGTTCTCCTCTCTGAATCCTCTATCTATACTGTCTCTCCTGGATCTCTGCTGCATGTGACACTGACCACTCTCCTATACACACTGCGTTCCTTAGGTCATCAGGTCAGTCCGTGTGTTCTCCTCTCTGGATCCTCTATGTATACTGTCTCTCCTGGATCTCTGCTGCATGTGACCACACTCCTATACACACTGCGTTCCCTAGGTCATCAGGTCACTCTGTGTGTTCTCCTCTCTGGATCCCCTACACTACCTCTCCTGGATCTCTGCTGCATGTGACCACTCTCCTATACACACTGCGTTCCCTAGGTCATCAGGTCACTCCGTGTGTTCTCCTCTCTGGATCCCCTACACTACCTCTCCTGGATCTCTGCTGCATGTGACACTGACCACTCTCCTATACACACTGTGTTGCCTAGGTCATCAGGTCACTCCGTGTGTTCTCCTCTCTGAATCCTCCATCTATACTACCTCTCCTGGATCTCTGCTGCATGTGACCACACTCCTATACACACTGCGTTCCCTAGGTCATCAGGTCACTCCGTGTGTTCTCCTCTCTGGATCCCCTACACTACCTCTCCTGGATCTCTGCTGCATGTGACCACTCTCCTATACACACTGCGTTCCTTAGGTCATCAGGTCACTCCGTGTGTTCTCCTCTCTGAATCCTCTATCTATACTATCTCTCCTGGATCTCTGCTGCATGTGACCACACTCCTATACACACTGCGTTCCCTAGGTCATCAGGTCACTCCGTGTGTTCTCCTCTCTGGATCCTCTATCTATACTATCTCTCCTGGATCTCTGCTGCATGTGACCACACTCCTATACACACTGCGTTCCCTAGGTCATCAGGTCACTCCGTGTGTTCTCCTCTCTGGATCCCCTACACTACCTCTCCTGGATCTCTGCTGCATGTGACCACTCTCCTATACACACTGCGTTCCTTAGGTCATCAGGTCACTCCGTGTGTTCTCCTCTCTGAATCCTCTATCTATACTGTCTCTCCTGGATCTCTGCTGCATGTGACACTGACCACTCTCCTATACACACTGCGTTCCTTAGGTCATCAGGTCACTCCGTGTGTTCTCCTCTTTGGATCCTCTATGTATACTGTCTCTCCTGGATCTCTGCTGCATGTGACCACACTCCTATACACACTGCGTTCCCTAGGTCATCAGGTCACTCTGTGTGTTCTCCTCTCTGGATCCCCTACACTACCTCTCCTGGATCTCTGCTGCATGTGACCACTCTCCTATACACACTGCGTTCCCTAGGTCATCAGGTCACTCCGTGTGTTCTCCTCTCTGGATCCCCTACACTACCTCTCCTGGATCTCTGCTGCATGTGACACTGACCACTCTCCTATACACACTGTGTTGCCTAGGTCATCAGGTCACTCCGTGTGTTCTCCTCTCTGAATCCTCCATCTATACTACCTCTCCTGGATCTCTGCTGCATGTGACCACACTACTATACACACTGCGTTCCCTAGGTCATCAGGTCACTCCGTGTGTTCTCCTCTCTGGATCCCCTACACTACCTCTCCTGGATCTCTGCTGCATGTGACCACTCTCCTATACACACTGCGTTCCCTAGGTCATCAGGTCACTCCGTGTGTTCTCCTCTCTGGATCCTCTATCTATACTACCTCTCCTGGATCTCTGCTGCATGTGACACTGACCACACTCCTATACACACTGTGTTGCCTAGGTCATCAGGTCACTCTGTGTGTTCTCCTCTCTGGATCCTCCATCTATACTATCTCTCCTGGCAAACTAATAGGCTCTTATTGGATTTCAGTGATGTCTCTGTGCAGATTGTACCCACCCTTCCTCCCCTCCCCCGGTCTCTCATCTGTGCTGGCCGCGTTACTGAATGTCTGTCTGTCCTATCATCTTGGATGTTCTCTCACTCATTCATAATAACTAACCCAACAAACCTGACCCCTCAGGCCCACTGTCTAGATGTCATCCTTGTGGCCCACACTTAGGCCCAGATTTATCAAGCCTTGGAGAGTGATAAATAGCACAGTGATAAAGTACCAACCAATCAGCTCACAACTGTCATTTTTCAAACAGCCTGTAACATGGCAGCTAGCAGCTGATTGGCTGGTACTTAAACCGTGCAATTTACCACTCTCCAAGGCCAGATAAATGGGGGCCTTAGTCTGTATCAGCCTGTTAACACATAACATACCTAGAGTACAGCCATATCTCATACAGGGCCCTGTATACCTGTAATCCATGCCCTCCCTATATCCCGCATTGGCTATTGCAACAGTCTCCTCACTGGTCTTCCCCCTAACCCGGCTCTCACCCCTATAATCTGTTCTGAGTGCAGCGGCGCGTCTGATCTTCCTCGCAGAACGCTCCGCTCAGCCAGGCCTTACATTGGTATCTTTCAGAGTCCAATATAAAATGCACCTAACATACGTGTCTCAGGATATCTCCAAACGCCAACCCTCCGCTCTGCCCAACCTCTGCGTCTCCTCCGCGCTCAGTACCTGCTCCCATTCCACATTACCGGACTGTTCCTGGGGAATCCCCCTCCTGCTAGGGGTGTGATACAAAAAGGTTGACGTTCACAATCCATGTTGGCGCTAACCCTCTTGTATGACACTCTATTTCCCTATAGTGTAAGCCGGCGAGCAGCGCCCTCTGTCTGACTGTTATTGGTTAGCCTGGTTTTGTGACGGTTTGTTATCCGGTGTACAGCATCGCGGGGAGTGCTGGCTCTATATAATATAATAATGCTACTGACTGGCCACCAGTGCTGCTGTGTTATAATGGCCGCTGTGTGTGTGTTTTCCAGTGGCACATCTCCCCTGGCCTGCTTGAACGCCATGCTCCACACCAACTCCAGAGGGGAGGAGGGCATGTTTTACAAGGTCCCGGGCAGAATGGGGGTCTACACACTGAAGGTAAGACTGACTACACACTGGGGTTGTTTCAGTTGTTTTACCCTGTGGCTACCACAAGGGGGCACAAAATGGAGCAAGTCAATTGTTGCTCCGTTTAGACGGCCAATAGCCGCGGGGATGACGTTTCTTCTTGCAGCCTCCTGAGGTGCGAGGAGAAATAAGTCGGCACTGGGCGTCTGAACGGTAGTTTGGCCGCCATCGCGGGAATTTAGATGGGTTTAGCCGTTTTATGCAGCTAAACTCTGTCTGGGTGTAACGTGCATGTGCGCTCAAACAACAATTGAACTGTGACAATTGTTTGGGCGTCTAAACAGTCCCGTTTAGCCAGGAAAAATAGACAAAACAATTGAATTGGCTCTTCTGTGTTCATGTTCTCTGTCTAGCTATACATACATAGTACGTGTGCTGAAATCGGACACATGTAGGGCTCATAGTGATGGGTGGGCACGCCAGGGCAGGGGTTCTAGTGAATGGTGGACACGCCAGAGTAGTGGGCCTAGTGACTGGTGAGCACGCCAGGGTAGGGGGCATAGTGGCAGGTCAGCATGCAATTGTAGGGGGCCTAGTGACGGATGGGCACGCCAGTGTACGGGGCCTAGTAACATGTGGGCACGCCATTGTACGGGACCTAGTGACTGGTGGGCACGCCAGGGTAGGGGGCCTGTTGGTGGGTAGGCACGCCAGGGTAGGGGGCTTAGTGATGGGTAAGCATGTTACAGTGTTTTGTTCCCTTACAGAAGGATGTGGCGGATGTGGTGAAGGATCTCTCGGACTTCTCAGACGACAGCAGCGACCTTCAGTCCGATACCCAGAGCTCCGACCACAGCAGCTCCAGCAGCAGCAGCACCAGCGCAGCCAGTAACAAGGACAGGACTAGGAGCTGCTGGAAGAGAAAAGGTAGGAGAACCTCTCCCCAGCAAGTGCTACATCCCACAGCTCGCAGCCATTGGCTGACCGGCCGGCCACTGAGGTCCGTGGCATAGGAGAGCCTGGCTGCACGTCCTCTCCCGGCCTGGTGCTGCCACACGCCTCTTTCTGTACAACGCCACAATCAGTGATATTATAGGGCATTCATTTTATAATGTAATTCTGTACGGGAGAGGTGGGCTCCTCCCAGTGCGCAGAAATGTCACTGTGATATTAGCGGTGTCTGAGTCTGTAATACTATACCGCTGCATCATGGTTCCTACTGGTAGCACAAAGTCTAGATTTTGGCAATTTCCATGTATTTGAAGTGGAGGCGAGGAGCCAGACCCGGCAATGCAGGCGCTGGGTGTGTGGGTGCTGTCTGCACGTGAGGAGCCAGACCCGGCAATGCAGGCGCTGCTTATGTAGGTGCTGTCTGCACGCGAGGAGCCAGACCCGGCAATGCAGGCGCTGCTTATGTAGGTGCTGTCTGCATGCGAGGAGCCAGACCCGGCAATGCAGGCGCTGCTTATGTAGGTGCTGTCTGCATGCGAGGAGCCAGACCCGGCAATGCAGGCGCTGCTTATGTAGGTGCTGTCTGCACGTGAGGAGCCAGACCCGGCAATGCAGGCGCTGCTTATGTAGGTGCTGTCTGCATGCGAGGAGCCAGACCCGGCAATGCAGGCGCTGCTTATGTAGGTGCTGTCTGCAAGTGAGGAGCCAGACCCGGCAATGCAGGCGCTGCTTATGTAGGTGCTGTCTGCACGCGAGGAGCCAGACCCGGCAATGCAGGCGCTGCTTATGTAGGTGCTGTCTGCACGCGAGGAGCCAGACCCGGCAATGCAGGCGCTGCTTATGTAGGTGCTGTCTGCACGCGAGGAGCCAGACCCGGCAATGCAGGCGCTGCTTATGTAGGTGCTGTCTGCACGTGAGGAGCCAGACCTGGCAATGCAGGCGCTGCTTATGTAGGTGCTGTCTGCACGTGAGGAGCCAGACCCGGCAATGCAGGCGCTGCTTGTGTAGGTGCTGTCTGCACGTGAGGAGCCAGACCCGGCAATGCAGGCGCTGCTTGTGTAGGTGCTGTCTGCTTGTGAGGAGCCAGACCCGGCAATGCAGGCGCTGTTTGTGTAGGTGCTGTCTGCACGTGAGGTGCCAGACCCGGCAATGCAGGCGCTGTCTGCACGCGAGGAGCCAGACCCGGCAATGCAGGCGCTGCTAGTGTAGGTGCTGTCTGCACGTGAGGAGCCAGACCCGGCAATGCAGGCGCTGCTTGTGTAGGTGCTGTCTGCTTGTGAGGAGCCAGACCCGGCAATGCAGGCGCTGCTTGTGTAGGTGCTGTCTGCTTGTGAGGAGCCAGACCCGGCAGTGCAGCCGCTGCTTGTGTAGGTGCTGTCTGCACGCGAGGAGCCAGACCCGGCAATGCAGGCGCTGCTTGTGTAGGTTCTGTCTGCACGCAAGGAGCCAGACCTGGCAATACAGATGCTGCTTGTATGCGAGGAGCCAAACCCGGCAGTGCAGGCGCTGCTTGTGTAGGTTCTGTCTGCACGTGAGGAGCCAGACCCGGCAATGCAGGCGCTGCTTGTGTAGGTGCTGTCTGCACGCGAGGAGCCAGACCCGGCAATGCAGGCGCTGCTTGTGTAGGTGCTGTCTGCACGCGAGGAGCCAGACCCGGCAATGTAGGCGCTGCTTGTGTAGGTGCTGTCTGCACGCAAGGAGCCAGACCCGGCAATGCAGGTGCTGCTTGTATGCGAGGAGCCAGACCTGGCAGTGCAGGCGCTGCTTGTGTAGGTTCTGTCTGCATGTGAGGAGCCAGACCCGGCAATGCAGGCGCTGTTTGTGTAGGTGCTGTCTGCACGTGAGGAATCAGACCCGGCAATGCAGGCGCTGCTTATGTAGGTGCTGTCTGCTTGTGAGGAGTCAGACCCGGCAATGCAGGCGCTGATTGTGTAGTTGCTGTCTGCACATGAGGAGTCAGACCCGGCAATGCAGGCGCTGCTTGTGTAGGTGCTGTCTGCTTGTGAGGAGCCAGACCCGGCAATGCAGGCGCTGCTTGTGAGGAGCCAGACCCGGCAATGCAGGCGCTGCTTGTGTAGGTGCTGTCTGCACGTGAGGAGCCAGACCCGGCAATGCAGGCGCTGCTTGTGTAGGTGCTGTCTGCACGCAAGGAGCCAGACCCGGCAATGCAGGTGCTGCTTGTATGCGAGGAGCCAGACCTGGCAGTGCAGGCGCTGCTTGTGTAGGTTCTGTCTGCATGTGAGGAGCCAGACCCGGCAATGCAGGCGCTGTTTGTGTAGGTGCTGTCTGCACGTGAGGAATCAGACCCGGCAATGCAGGCGCTGCTTATGTAGGTGCTGTCTGCTTGTGAGGAGTCAGACCCGGCAATGCAGGCGCTGATTGTGTAGTTGCTGTCTGCACATGAGGAGTCAGACCCGGCAATGCAGGCGCTGCTTGTGTAGGTGCTGTCTGCTTGTGAGGAGCCAGACCCGGCAATGCAGGCGCTGCTTGTGAGGAGCCAGACCCGGCAATGCAGGCGCTGCTTGTGTAGGTGCTGTCTGCACGTGAGGAGCCAGACCCGGCAATGCAGGCGCTGCTTGTGTAGGTGCTGTCTGCACGCGGGGAGCCAGACCCGGCAATGTAGGCGCTGCTTGTGTAGGTGCTGTCTGCACGCAAGGAGCCAGACCTGGCAATGCAGGTGCTGCTTGTATGCGAGGAGCCAGACCCGGCAATGCAGGCGCTAATTGTGTGGGTGCTGTCTGCACGCGAGGAGCCAGACCCGGCAATGCAGGCGCTGATTTTGTAGGTGCTGTCTGCACGCGAGGAGCCAGACCCGGCAATGTAGGTGCTATCTGCACGCGAGGAGCCAGACCCGGCAATGCAGGCGCTGCTTGTGTGGGTGCTGTCTGCATGCGAGGCGCCAGACCCGGCAATGCAGGCGCTGCTTGTGTAGGTGCTGTCTGCACGCGAGGAGCCAGACCCAGCAATGCAGGCGCTGCTTGTGTAGGTGCTGTCTGCACGCGAGAACCTCATTTACTTTTCCTATTGAAAGCGAAGTGGTTTCAGAACTTCATATCATTAGTAGGACGGTTATGTTGATCTCGGGGGAAGCTGCGTCAGGTGGATGGCTATATAGCGCTTGATTCAGAGGAGGATGCAGAAGTGAATGTAGCTGCGACTTTATACGAATGGCGTTACAGAGCCCCCAGTATATGACTGCGCCACGGTCTGTGTACATGCTGTAATATCGCCTAGATGTCACCATGGGTTGCCCTGCTGTAAGTTACAGTAGCCCAGTTTCTCTATCTCAGTATAGCCTCCTACGTCAGTGTACGCAATCACTATCACCGACTCACCTGGGACACTCCATAACACGGACCATTTCCATGTGTGCAATTAGCCGCCTCCCTGTCACTGCCCAGGTACGTCCGCTACATTTTCCATACACTTCCCTGTGTGTGCGAGCGCCTAAAATCGCAACTGCGACTCGGTACGGATGCAATCGGGGCTCATGTTCGGTGTAACTTAGGCACCTGCGCAGTGTGCGTAACACAGAATCCAGCTCTGGTCCTTTACTTCCCTGGAAGAAGGTTAGCGCTGTAGCCTGTCCCCACAAAGCCATTCAGCCGCCCTGTGTGACCGGACCCATAGACTCCCTGGTATGCCAGCCACCGTGCTGGGCGACATTTCCTGGCCACTGTAGCTCTGTGCAGGTTCCCTGTGGGTCACAGCCAGCATCGCGATTCACATACGTGTCTGAAACAGGAAACCGATATGTAGAAACCACCATTTCCTTATATGAGCAAAGAGATGAAACGTATATATTCAGAGAGGCAGCAGCTGTGAGAGCATCAGGCGGGCGGCACTGTGTGATTTGGGGTGACTTTTACAGTTTATGGTGCTGTATCTGCAGCGGGTAACATGGAGGCAGACCGGCAGCCACAAGGTAAGATATCGGATATATGCACAGCTGATCGGCCATTATCTGGTTACATGTCTTATCTCTGCTCCCCAGGCCGGGCGTGGCTTACTGACAGCTCTGGTGTTTGTCACAGCAGCTGGTGTGCCTCACTGTTCTAGTAATGCAGCAGAGACAAGGTGATGTCATTACACTCTGCTCATTACCGGGAGGGTGTGACTGCTGCTGTCATAGTGATGTCATTACACTCTGCTCATTACTGGGAGGGTGTGACCGCTGCTGTCCTAGTGATGTAATTACACTCTGCTCATTACCGGGAGGGTGTAACCGCTGCTGTCATAGTGATGTCATTACACTCTGCTCATTACCGGGAGGGTGTGACCGCTGCTGTCATAGTGATGTCATTACACTCTGCTCATTGCCGGGAGGGTGTGACCGCTGCTGTCATAGTGATGTCATTACACTCTGCTCATTACCGGGAGGGTGTGACCGCTGCTGTCATAGTGATGTCATTACACTCTGCTCATTGCCGGGAGGGTGTGACCGCTGCTGTCATAGTGATGTCATTACACTCTGCTCATTGCTGGGAGGGTCTGACCGCTTCTGTCATAGTGATGTCATGACACTCTGCTCATTGCCGGGAGGGGCAGACAGGTGATAGGGATCAGTACAGAGGGGAGTGGAGTGAGGGGCAGACAGGTGATAGGGATCAGTACGGAGGGGAGTGGAGTGAGGGGCAGACAGGTGATAGGGATCAGTACAGAGGGGAGTGGAGTGAGGGGCAGACAGGTGATAGGGATCAGTACAGAGGGGAGTGGAGTGAGGGGCAGACAGGTGATAGGGATCAGTACAGAGGGGAGTGGAGTGAGGGGCAGACAGGTGATAGGGATCAGTATAGAGGGGAGTGGAGTGAGGGGCAGACAGGTGATAGGGATCAGTACGGAGTGGAGTGAGGGGCAGACAGGTGATAGGGATCAGTACGGAGGGGAGTGGAGTGAGGGGCAGACAGGTGATAGGGATCAGTACGGAGGGGAGTGGAGTGAGAGGCAGACAGGTGATAGGGATCAGTACGGAGGGGAGGGGAGTGAGGGGCAGACAGGTGATAGGGATCAGTACGGAGGGGAGCGGAGTGAGGGGCAGACAGGTGATAGGGATCAGTACGGAGGGGAGCGGAGTGAGGGGCAGACAGGTGATAGGGATCAGTACGGAGGGGAGTGGAGTGAGGGGCAGACAGGTGATAGGGATCAGTACGGAGGGGAGTGGAGTGAGGGGCAGACAGGTGATAGGGATCAGTACGGAGGGGAGCGGAGTGAGGGGCAGACAGGTGATAGGGATCAGTACAGAGGGGAGTGGAGTGAGGGGCAGACAGGTGATAGGGATCAGTACGGAGGGGAGCGGAGTGAGGGGCAGACAGGTGATAGGGATCAGTACAGAGGGGAGTGGAGTGAGGGGCAGACAGGTGATAGGGATCAGTACAGAGGGGAGTGGAGTGAGGGGCAGACAGGTGATAGGTATCAGTACAGAGGGGAGGGAGGGGCAGACAGGTGATAGGGATCAGTACAGAGGGGAGTGGAGTGAGGGGCAGACAGGTGATCGCTGCTTGGGTTCTGCATACCCTATAACCATATAACAAGGAGCTCCAGCACAGAATTACCGTATTAGGCAGGAATAGTATATATGAGACCAGTGGGAGAACGTTAGAGGTCTGGTAGACTGATCATATCATATATAAAATCCCATATTTGGGCCTGATGTAGAGTTATACAATGCAGGTGATGTGTCTGTGTATGCAGCCGGTGATGCTGTAATACTGTGTCTGTAACGCAGCTTTATTTGTACACTGTGAAATACAGCTCAGCTAGGAGCAGTCACCTCCAGTTACTAAATCTGTCCTTAATGTGCATGTCCCTTCCCCCTCTGTAGTTGCAGCATGGGTTTTTCAGTGTGCAAAATTGTATCTTCCTGGTGGATTTTTATTTATTTATAGTCCAGCGTGGCTCAGTGAGTGGCAGTGCTCATCGGCGTGGCTCATAGCGAGTAGCATTGCTCACCGGTGTGGCTCATAGCGAGTGGCATTGCTCACCGGCGTGGCTTATAGCGAGTAGCAGTGCTCATCGGCGTGGCTCATAGCGAGTAGCATTGCTCACCGGTGTGGCTCATAGCGAGTGGCATTGCTCACCGGCGTGGCTTATAGCGAGTAGCATTGCTCACCGGCGTGGCTTATAGCGAGTAGCATTGCTCACCGGTGTGGCTCATAGCGAGTGGCATTGCTCACCGGCGTGGCTTATAGCGAGTAGCATTGCTCACCGGCGTGGCTTATAGCGAGTAGCATTGCTCACCGGCGTGGCTCATAGTGAGTAGCAGTGCTCACCGGCGTGGCTCATAGAGTGTAAGCTTGCGAGCAGGGCCCTCTTACCTCTATGACTGTCTTTACCCAGTTTTGTCTTCTAATTGTGTCCAGCCGTAAAGCGCAACGGAATTTGCTGCGCTATGTAAGAAACTGTTAATAAATAAATAGTGCGTAGCAGTGCTCTCCAGTGTGGCTCAGTGGGATTATAATTGATGTAGATGTTGCTAGTAAACATGTTGGTATAAAGCCAAGGTACAAAGCATGAGGAATATTGGTGAAGTAGTCGTAGTGCTCTGTTCTCACCAGCTTGCATTAGCCATGGTACATAGTGCTCACTAGTGTGGCTTGGAGTGAGCATTGGTGAAGCAGCTGTGGTACATAGTGCTCACTAGTGTGGCTTGGAGTGAGCATTGGTGAAGCAGCTGTGGTACATAGTGCTCACCAGTGTGGCTTGTTGGTATAAAGCCAAGGTACAAAGCATGAGGAATATTGGTGAAGTAGTCATAGTTCTTTGTTCTCACCAGCTTGCATTAGTCATGGTACATAGTGCTCACCAGTGTGGCTCGGGGAGAGAGTTGGTGAAGCAGCTGTGGTACATAGTGCTCACCAGTGTGGCTTGGGGAGAGCGTTGGTGAAGCAGCTGTGGTACATAGTGCTCACCAGTGTGGCTCGGGGAGAGAGTTGGTGAAGCAGCTGTGTTACATAGTGCTCACCAGTGTGGCTCGGGGAGAGAGTTGGTGAAGCAGCTGTGGTACATAGTGCTCACCAGTGTGGCTCGGGGAGAGAGTTGGTGAAGCAGCTGTGGTACATAGTGCTCACCAGTGTGGCTTGGGGAGAGCGTTGGTGAAGCAGCTGTGGTACATAGTGCTCACCAGTGTGGCTCGGGGAGAGAGTTGGTGAAGCAGCTGTGTTACATAGTGCTCACCAGTGTGGCTCGGGAGAGAGAGTTGGTGAAGCAGCTGTGGTACATAGTGCTCACCAGTGTGGCTCGGGGAGAGAGTTGGTGAAGCAGCTGTGGTACATAGTGCTCACCAGTGTGGCTCGGGGAGAGAGTTGGTGAAGCAGCTGTGTTACATAGTGCTCACCAGTGTGGCTCGGGGAGAGAGTTGGTGAAGCAGCTGTGGTACATAGTGCTCACCAGTGTGGCTCGGGGAGAGAGTTGGTGAAGCAGCTGTGGTACATAGTGCTCACCAGTGTGGCTCGGGGAGAGAGTTGGTGAAGCAGCTGTGTTACATAGTGCTCACCAGTGTGGCTTGGGGAGAGCGTTGGTGAAGCAGCTGTGGTACATAGTGCTCACCAGTGTGGCTCGGGGAGAGAGTTGGTGAAGCAGCTGTGTTACATAGTGCTCACCAGTGTGGCTCGGGGAGAGAGTTGGTGAAGCAGCTGTGGTACATAGTGCTCACCAGTGTGGCTCGGGGAGAGAGTTGGTGAAGCAGCTGTGGTACATAGTGCTCACCAGTGTGGCTCGGGGAGAGAGTTGGTGAAGCAGCTGTGTTACATAGTGCTCACCAGTGTGGCTCGGGGAGAGAGTTGGTGAAGCAGCTGTGGTACATAGTGCTCACCAGTGTGGCTCGGGGAGAGAGTTGGTGAAGCAGCTGTGGTACATAGTGCTCACCAGTGTGGCTCGGGGAGAGAGTTGGTGAAGCAGCTGTGTTACATAGTGCTCACCAGTGTGGCTTGGGGAGAGCGTTGGTGAAGCAGCTGTGGTACATAGTGCTCACCAGTGTGGCTCGGGGAGAGCGTTGGTGAAGCAGCTGTGGTACATAGTGCTCACCAGTGTGGCTCGGGGAGATAGTTGGTGGAGCAGCTGTGGTACATAGTGCTCACCAGTGTGGCTCGGGGAGAGAGTTGGTGAAGCAGCTGTGGTACATAGTGCTCACCAGTGTGGCTCGGGGAGAGAGTTGGTGGAGCAGCTGTGGTACATAGTGCTCACCAGTGTGGCTCGGGGAGAGCGTTGGTGAAGCAGCTGTGGTACATAGTGCTCACCAGTGTGGCTTGGGGAGAGCGTTGGTGAAGCAGCTGTGGTACATAGTGCTCACCAGTGTGGCTCGGGGAGAGCGTTGGTGAAGCAGCTGTGGTACTTAGTGCTCACCAGTGTGGCTTGGGGAGAGCGTTGGTGAAGCAGCTGTGGTACTTAGTGCTCACCAGTGTGGCTCGGGGAGAGCGTTGGTGAAGCAGCTGTGGTACATAGTGCTCACCAGTGTGGCTTGGAGTGATCATTGGTGAAGCAGCTGTGGTACATAGTGCTCACCAATGTGGCTTGAAGTGATCATTGGTGAAGCAGCTGTGGTACATAGTGCTCACCAGTGTGGCTCGGGGAGAGAGTTGGTGAAGCAGCTGTGGTACATAGTGCTCACCAGTGTGGCTCGGGGAGAGAGTTGGTGAAGCAGCTGTGGTACATAGTGCTCACCAGTGTGGCTCGGGGAGAGCGTTGGTGAAGCAGCTGTGGTACATAGTGCTCACCAGTGTGGCTTGGGGAGAGCGTTGGTGAAGCAGCTGTGGTACATAGTGCTCACCAGTGTGGCTCGGGGAGAGCGTTGGTGAAGCAGCTGTGGTACATAGTGCTCACTAGTGTGGCTTGGAGTGAGCATTGGTGAAGCAGCTGTGGTACATAGTGCTCACCAGTGTGGCTTGTTGGTATAAAGCCAAGGTACAAAGCATGAGGAATATTGGTGAAGTAGTCATAGTTCTTTGTTCTCACCAGCTTGCATTAGTCATGGTACATAGTGCTCACCAGTGTGGCTCGGGGAGAGAGTTGGTGAAGCAGCTGTGGTACATAGTGCTCACCAGTGTGGCTCGGGGAGAGAGTTGGTGAAGCAGCTGTGTTACATAGTGCTCACCAGTGTGGCTCTGGGAGAGAGTTGGTGAAGCAGCTGTGGTACATAGTGCTCACCAGTGTGGCTCGGGGGGAGAGTTGGTGAAGCAGCTGTGGTACATAGTGCTCACCAGTGTGGCTCGGGGAGGGAGTTGGTGAAGCAGCTGTGGTACATAGTGCTCACCAGTGTGGCTCGGGGAGAGAGTTGGTGAAGCAGCTGTGTTACATAGTGCTCACCAGTGTGGCTTGGGGAGAGCGTTGGTGAAGCAGCTGTGGTACATAGTGCTCACCAGTGTGGCTCGGGGAGAGCGTTGGTGAAGCAGCTGTGGTACATAGTGCTCACCAGTGTGGCTCGGGGAGATAGTTGGTGGAGCAGCTGTGGTACATAGTGCTCACCAGTGTGGCTCGGGGAGAGAGTTGGTGAAGCAGCTGTGGTACATAGTGCTCACCAGTGTGGCTCGGGGAGAGAGTTGGTGAAGCAGCTGTGGTACATAGTGCTCACCAGTGTGGCTCGGGGAGAGCGTTGGTGAAGCAGCTGTGGTACATAGTGCTCACCAGTGTGGCTTGGGGAGAGCGTTGGTGAAGCAGCTGTGGTACATAGTGCTCACCAGTGTGGCTCGGGGAGAGCGTTGGTGAAGCAGCTGTGGTACTTAGTGCTCACCAGTGTGGCTTGGGGAGAGCGTTGGTGAAGCAGCTGTGGTACTTAGTGCTCACCAGTGTGGCTCGGGGAGAGCGTTGGTGAAGCAGCTGTGGTACATAGTGCTCACCAGTGTGGCTTGGAGTGATCATTGGTGAAGCAGCTGTGGTACATAGTGCTCACCAGTGTGGCTTGAAGTGATCATTGGTGAAGCAGCTGTGGTACATAGTGCTCACCAGTGTGGCTCGGGGAGAGCGTTGGTGAAGCAGCTGTGGTACATAGTGCTCACCAGTGTGGCTTGGAGTGAGCATTGGTGAAGCAGCTGTGGTACATAGTGCTCACCAGTGTGGCTTGGAGTGAGCATTGGTGAAGCAGCTATGGTACATCGTGCTCACCAGTGTGTCTTGTAGTGATCATTGGTGAAGCAGCGTGGACTGGTGACACGAGCCGGAATGAGGTTATTCTCAGCTGCTGACTGCACAGATCCGCTGGGAGCAGGAGAATAGTGCAGTATTTTTAGTCCCAGGACAGGTCACACAGCGCTGTCACAGTTCCGGTAGCACAGTGAGGAAACCTGCAGGCGTGTGTTACTTTCTATCTGCTCAGCGCTCCCTAGAGGCATTGTGCTTCCTCGTATGTGGGAGGGCTACATCCAGTGTTCCACGCTGTCAGAATTTATAAGGGAGGGGCCCCGACAACCCCATAGCAGCATCAGCGTGAGCAGGACGGGGATTTCCTCCTCATTACTGGATACACCAGGTACAGTAAATACGCACGGTCTTGTTTCTGTATATGGGATTAGCTGTTATGTTGGGGCGGGGGGTATTTTCCCCTATGCACTAAGTCCTTCCTGGCAATAAGCTAATTGAATTAGATGAAGACGTCTTCAAGTAGCTTCGTATGTATCCGTGACGTGTGGTGAGGTCAATGGTTGGAGGCACTGGCTAGTATCAGAACCAGAGTTACACACACGCATGATTTGGTGGTGATAAGAAGAATACAAAGATGATATAAGATACCATAGAGTCAGGAGTCTAGAGTGTGACAGATGATGCTCTGACCGCATGTCACTGGTCTGTATATAATATGATGTATCATTACTATTAGCAGCCTATGGGCCTAATTCAGACCTAATCGCTCACTAGGGGATTTTTGCAGCGCTGCGAGCAGATAGTCGCCGCCCGTAGGGGAGTGTATTTTAGCTGTGCAAGTGTGCGATCGCATGTGCAGCCGAGTGGTACAAAAACGTTTTGTGCAGTTTCTGAGTTGCTCAGAACTTACTCAGCCGCTGCGATCACTTCAGCCTGTCTGGTCCCGGAATTGACGTCAGACACCCGCCTTGCAAATGCTTGGACACGCCTGCGTTTTTCCAACCACTCCCTGAAAACCGTCAGTTGCCGCCCACAAACGCCCTCTTCCATTCAATCTCCTTGCGGTCGGTTGTGCGAATGGATTCTTTGTAAAACCCATCGCACAGCAACGATCCGCTTTGTGCCCGTGCGACGCGCCTGCGCATTGCGGTGCATACGCATGCGCAGTTCTGACCTGATCGCACCGCAGCGAAAAAACCTAGCGTGCGATCAGGTCTGATTGACCCCCTTTGTACATAAGGTGAGCTGTACTTGGCTTTACTGATCCTCATACACTTCCATAATGTTACAGAAGAGACAGGTTGAGTTGCCCGGCTGGCCAGTTACATTAGGCTCCAGTCGGACACCTCTCTCCAGGTTGATGGCACTAGAGCCACTAAATGGTTGTTATTGGACATAAGGAGCAGTGAGTGGATATTGGCAGCACGGTTGCTGCGAGTAATGTATGTGGCTACTGCTCCCATTAATAAGTTCCAGGTACACCTCACCCCGGCGTCTGATTTCCTATCTCTCACCTGATGCCTTTCTCTGGGCCATACCCCTGACCAATGGCGTGGCCTAGTGGAATGACTCCGGCGTAGAAGCTTCGGCGTGGCCTAGTGGAATGACTCCGGCGTAGAAGCTTCGGCGTGGCCTAGTGGAATGACTCTGGCGTAGAAGCTGCGGCGTGGCCTAGTGGAATGACTCCGGCGTAGAAGCTGCGACGTGGCCTTGTGGAATGACCGGCATAGAAGCTGTGGCGTGGCCTAGTGGAATGACTCCGGTGTAGAAGCTGCGGCGTGGCCTAGTGGAATGACTCCGACGTAGAAGCTGCGGCGTGGCCTAGTGGAATGACTCCGGCGTAGAAGCTGCGGCGTGGCCTAGTGGAATGACTCTGGCGTAGAAGCTTCGGCGTGGCCTAGTGGAATGACTCCGGTGTAGAAGCTTCGACGTGGCCTAGTGGAATGACTCCGGCGTAGAAGCTTCGGCGTGGCCTAGTGGAATGACTCCGGCGTAGAAGCTTCGGCGTGGCCTAGTGGAATGACTCCGGCGTAGAAGCTGCGGCGTGGCCTAGTGGAATAACTCCGGCGTAGAAGCTGCGCTCTCCGGTCCTGATTTACCAGCAGCGTGGTTATGGACATTGTGACCGGATGCGCCTTGTTGCCTGCACCAAGCCATCAGACTTGTTTGGTACAACAGAGCATTCCCTCATACCGCCAGTAACTACCGGTTACTGATTTCCCCCACTGCGCAGTGGGTGGGTTTTTTTATTCCACCACCAGGCTCCTCCCACCAGCACCTGCAACCGCTGATTTCCACTCTGTATCCTACCATTTCCACCTGATACCACTTGCTGCAATGTTTGCACAGACACGCTGCTGACACACCTCCTAACTGATTCCACTGGTCACTCGCCATAGACCAGGCCCTACACGCTAGCTGGCAGAGGGCGAAGCTTGGAGATGCTGGACCCAACCCAGAACAGCCGGAGAAAGGGGTTGTGTTTTTAGCACTCGTCTTAAAGGCAAGATGTTTATTGCTCAAATAGTCTTAAAAAAGATTATTGCCCTTTGCTTAGAGCAACACAATACCACAGGGGGGTAGTTCCGCCCTGTGGTCTCTTTAACCAATCAGGCTATCTCGCAAAATATAAATAGATACAGACTACATTTCAAAGGGGGTTAAACTTCTTGCTTCCCTCTCATTTATATGTATGTATACACATACACATACATACACACTATAGGGACAAAAGTATTTGGCCACACCTGTTAATTATTGAATTCAGGTGTTCCAATCAGACCCGTTGCCACAGGTGTATAAAATCATGTGCCTAGCCATGCAGTCTCCATTTGCAAACATTTGAAGGCCAGTGAAGGCCAATCTTAATGCTTCAGCATACCAAGACATTTTGGACAATGCTATGCTTCCACCTTTGTGGCCCACACAGATGTCTGACCTCAACCCTATAGAGCACCTTTGGGATGAACTGGAATGGAGATTGCAAGGCAGGACTTACTCCTCCAACACCAGTGCTTGACATCATAAATGCTCTCCAGAATGTGCACCAATTCCCACAGAAACACTCCAAACTCTTGTGGAAGGCCTTCCAAGAAGAGTGGTAGCTGTAATAGCAGCAAAAGGGGGACCCACTCCATATTAACGTATATGTAATGGAATACAGTGTCATTACAGTCCCTGTTGGTGCAATGGTCAGGCGTCTTAATACTTTTGTCCCTCTAGTGTGTATTTAATATTTATAAAACCCAAACCAGTTTACTGTCCCAAGCACAATCTGATTTAGCCTAAACTCTAATTTCAATTGCGTTCCTCCTTCTATTGAACGTTCCACTCAACAAGAAACTCTTGAAAATGTCCTGACCTAAATGTCAGCCTTTTGGAAACACAGGGGCAGATGTATTAACCTGGAGAAGTGATAAAGACGTGATAAGTGGAAGGTGACAAAAAAAGTCCCTTTAGTCATCTTGTTGTAAGGCCGATACATATATGCCTTTTGTTTGGCCCGTGCATTGTATTACTCCATCACCGCTCATATAATCGCAATACGACTATAGAAAGCCTGGTACGTAACGTAAACGGGATGCATTCTGATGCCTGCAGCACAATAAACGCCTGGTAATACCAGACCCGCTGACCTCAAGCCCAAACTCTGTGCTGGAGAAAGAATTGGCAGCTAAGCTAGCGCTCACTGGTGTCATCTTCCAATGCGAGCACGAGAGATTTACAGTCAGATTGATGATGTAGAACTCATGGAACGTAATTATTATACATACAGTATGTGTAAGCAGTTGCTCCCATTGTGCCTGGGTGTTTTTTCTTTTTCTGCGTGTACTATGGTTTTTAGTGTATGTCCTATGTACCCTGTTGCATACACTGCGTCGCCTTATTACATGTAATATATATGATATCTCCTATATAAGAGCCCAGATCTGGGCCTGTGTGTATAACGCTGGGTGTGGCTAGGAGCTCTCATTGGGTTAGCAGTAGGTCTATCACACCCAGCCCACAGCTGATTGGGCGAGAAACGCCCTCCCACACAGGTTACATCCAATCGGAGGTTCTGCCCTTTAGCTGCTGTATGTTCACAGAGCAGGATTAACAATGGTGCTGATGGAGCAGCAGCTCCAGGTGCACACCCCAAAATAGGCCCACTGCATCTGCAGCAACACACCCTCCAACACTTCACACATAAACATCGGTACAAATTCGGAAAGAGGACGTGGCCACGCCCCTTTTCCTATACTTTCAATGGCAGTTTGGCGAGCCAAAAATCGGTACAGACCATAAAAAAAAGGTCCTGTACCTGCCAAAAAGGTACAGCTGGAGGGTATGCCACTGCATCTGCAGCAAGTCTCCTTTTACTGCAGCGTCCTATGTCCATACCTCCCAACTGTCCCGATTTCAGCGGGACAGTCCATGTATTCGGACACTGTCCCGCTGTCCCTCCCGCGGGTCGCAGTGTCCCGCGGGCGGGGAACCAGTTATCACCGCTGCTCTGCTTTGCAAAGCAGCCGGTGAACAGTGAGGGGAGGAGAGGAGAGACTGCACAAAGGAGCGTGGGGCACGCCCCCAAAACAGTAAAAAAAAAATGGGGGTCGCAGCGTGATGCCTCGCCCCCATCACCCAGGGCCCCCTAAATTTAGGCCCCGCCCCCTTTCCAGCCACCGGACCTTTGGTGCGGCATGTCCCACTTCAATGATTCCGAAAGTTGGGAGATATACTATGTCCTGCTGCCAGTCCACCTTCCCCCTCCGGCATCAACAATCCCCACTCCCTAGCCGCGGCGCAGGTGGAACAAAAGCTTCTGCGGCCACCGGCATAGATGTGTATGAAAGCGGCGCAGCGGAAGGCTTTCATAGTCCTCCCTGCGCCGCATACACTCTGAGCACCGGAGCCTCCTCTGCACGTGATGTCACAGAAGTGCCTCACAGCCACGCCCAGATCCCAAGAGGCCCTGACTCCAAAACACAGCACGTAGCCTGCCGGCCTGGATGCCCCGAGGTGGCTAATGTAACGCATAGAGTGGGTGATATCGCGGAGGGTAATGTCTGGACGCTGAATCAATGTACAAGGTGACAGTGCTGTGCAGTGCAGTGGGTGTGCAGTGTCACTGACACTGCACAGCACTCTCACCTTTTACATTGATTCAGCGAGTCAGTCAGTTCTGCCAGCCAGTCACTATTGTTATCACCAGTGTCCCAATGCACCGCATTACAGGGAAGTAGACGCACTAAATAAACTACAGCTCCCAGCAGCCCTTAGTGCTGGCGCATTCTGGCACTAAGGGCTACTGGGAGCTTTAGTTGATTGAGTGCATCTTCTTCCCTGTAATGCGGCGCGTTGGGACACCGGCGCTAACAATAGTGACTGGCTGCTGTGCGAGTCTCCGGGAGAGCCACTGCCAAAGGGAGGGCAGCAGCTTAGCTGCTTCCAGGAGGAGAAGCAAGTGAAGCATTACCCGCCCCTCCGCCACTCGCAGTACCTCTGGGCCCCATCCGTGGCACCCCCACATCCCTCCCCCCTCCACCACCCGTGGTGGCTTCAGACCCCTTCCCCCACCCGCGGCACCCCCTCCCCTCCCCCACTCACGGCACCCCCACAACCGCTCCGGACCCCCACCCGCGGTGGCTCCAGACCCCTACCCTCTGCACCATCCTTTCCCCCACCCGCGTCTCCCCTGGACCCCCTCCCGAATCCGCGTCTCCCCCGCCACTCCCCTAACCGCAGCACCTACTAGGTGATTCATCATGCCCTGCGTGCGCTGTTCACGCCGTTGCAATGGGCTACGACCCCATTGCACGCCTTTTGTCCGTGCAATGTTTAACCACTCACACAATTAAGATTGGAGGTAATACTCCATATAATAAAAATATTTCACGCCACGGGAGAGCCACTGCCAAAGGGAGGGCAGCAGGGCGTGCAAGGGTTAAGGGTGGCGTAGCCCCTTACGACGGTGTGAAGAGCGCCCGTAGGGCGTGATGAATCACCTAGTTACATGTAATATGATAACCAAGGGTCTGTATTGTTGTTGGCCATGGAGCTATATTTAACATCTATGTATTGTCTTGGGTAATTGATGCCATCTTGTGTACAAGCCGAGCATTGCAAGCAGGTGCACCCATATCGTTTACATCATGCAGTGTTCATTCTATTATTTAATGTGGTCCCCTGGTGTATTCCATTTAGGCTTTATCTGTGTACTCTGTGCTGTACGTGGATATTTCAGATTCCCTAACACTGTTACGTTAAGCAGCACTGAGCATCTCTATGTGCAACTAATTCCATTAAAATGCATCTTATTTGCTCTGCTACATGACTAGGACGCCCAAGCAGACTCTGCTGATTAAAATGATATGCGGCATGCCTATATTCTGTGTGCGATTGCGGCTGTATCTGCATATCAAATGGTGTGTTACAGTGTTTTCCTAGAAAACAGCATTTTATATACAGATACAGCCACGGTGGCACACAGAATATAGGCATGCCGCATATCATTTTAGTCAGCAGTGTCTGCTTGTGCTTCCTACTCACATAGCTGTGTGAATAATACACAGTTTCAGCCAAAAAAGATGCCAGAAGCTAACAGAGTTGCATGTCAGCTGACTCCCGCCAGGCATCTCCCGCTGCGCGACGTTTTGAGGCAAGATGTATGAGGACACATCTGTACATGACTTTTACACTTCCTGCTGATGTCATTTTGCCTGTACTTGCTGTGGTGCACCTACATGCTGCACACTTAGTATAACATTTGCCATGTTTGCGCATGCTGGGAATTGTAGTTCAGTTGGAGACCTGCTGGTGGTAGTTCAGTCACTGTCTTTTCCTATGGTACACTCATTCCCAGCTTAACTCATGTTTTGTTTCTCATTTGTTTTATAGTTACATCTAGACTCTCCCAGCCATCCTCCCCCCAGTCCAGCTGTCCTTCACCCCCCATCCCTGTGGGTAAAGTCATCTCTCCATCTCAGAAGCTCAGCAAGAAGGCCCTGAAACAGGTAACAGGGAGGCTGTGGGTCATATCACATTGCCAGGGAAGGGGGGTGGGTGTCACACACCATTCCCCACCTGTTACATCAGCCCTCTCCCCGCCTGTCAGGTGGCGCGCGCCATCCCCTCTCCCCGCCTGTCAGGTGGCGCGCGCGCCATCCCCTCTCCCCGCCTGTCAGGTGGCGCGCGCGCCATCCCCTCTCCCCGCCTGTCAGGTGGCGCGCGCCATCCCCTCTCCCCGCCTGTCAGGTGGCGCGCGCACCAGTGCAGTAAGGTGAGGCAGAGCCTTTCCTGTCATACTAATTTTATACACCAGAGTTTTGAAAATATAAAGTATTTGAAAAATACAAAGAATATATGAGAAATGTTGTAATCCTTTTTATAGTCCAAACTCTGGAGTAAAAAGTCTTTGGCAGGCCTACCTTGTCCGCACATCTCTGATCAAAATTTCCAGCAGTATATACTGCTGCACCTGTGTATAATGCCCACATGTATATACTGCTGCACCTGTGTATAATGCCCACGTGAAACCCTTGGGCTCATATATTGCATATAAATCTGTCTCTGGTACTAGCCAGCGACTTTTGAACCATTTACCTCACCGCACGTCGCTGGCGCACACCCCTCTCCCTGACTGTCGGAACCAACCATTACACCTCTATTGTACCAGTAGGTGAATGGCTGGAAGAAGCTGTGTAGTACTGCTGTATGAGTGGGATGTGTGATAGGGAAGAGCTCTCTCATAGCCATATACATTCATCCTATACAATCCTGCTAGCTGCCAGACCTGAGCAATGCAGTCAGTGTTGTGAGCAGAGAATCCAGGCCTTGTCACTGGAGGTGTGTAGCTATGAAGGCATCGGCTGGATGGGCCCGGTGTGCAGGGTTTTACAGCACTATTATACATCTGGCATATGATTCTGTATCGCCACAGATCTGAGCTGTCATTACACACCTGCAATGCATGCTAGTGATATAACCTGCAGAGGAATGTCCTCCTGGCATCTGACTGCTGTAAGCCTCTGATTAGGGATTAGACACGAAGCTTCCAGCCCTACATTGTGTAACCCCAGCTTTACACGCTTACCCCGGACCCTATTCCCATGTGCTTTCATGCTGGGGGATGCGTAACTACAAGTATATCCCTTTCTATGTTATCATACCAGTGCCAGATCTTCTGCACAGTGCACGTGTAGGATACCCTTATACGCAGACGTGCGTTTCTGGGATTGCTATAATTACCTACCAGATGGGGCATGGAAATTCTTATTTTCTCTGACGTCCTAAGTGGATGCTGGGACTCCGTAAGGACCATGGGGAATAGCGGCTCCGCAGGAGACTGGGCACAACTATAAAGAAAGCTTTAGGTCTAACTGGTGTGCACTGGCTCCTCCCACTATGACCCTCCTCCAGACTTCAGTTAGAATCTTGTGCCCGGCTGAGCTGGATGCACACTAGGGGCTCTCCTGAGCTCCTAGAAAGAAAGTATATTTAGGTTTTTTATTTTACAGTGAGATCTGCTGGCAACAGACTCACTGCAGCGAGGGACTAAGGGGAGAAGAAGCGAACCTACCTAACAGGTGGTAGTTTGGGCTTCTTAGGCTACTAGACACCATTAGCTCCAGAGGGATCGACCGCAGGACCCGACCTTGGTGTTCGTTCCCGGAGCCGCGCCGCCGTCCCCCTTACAGAGCCAGAAGCAACGAAGAGGTCCGGAAAATTGGCGGCAGAAGACTTCGGTCTTCACCAAGGTAGCGCACAGCACTGCAGCTGTGCGCCATTGCTCCTCATGTACACCTCACACTCCGGTCACTGATGGGTGCAGGGCGCTGGGGGGGGGGGGGGGGCGCCCTGAGGGCAATATATGACACCTTGGCTGGCAAATCTACATCATATATAGTCCTAGAGGCTATATAGATGTAAAATTACCCCTGCCAGTATTCCAGAAAAAGCGGGAGAAAGTCAGCCGAAAAAGGGGCGGGGCCATCTCCCTCAGCACACTGGCGCCATTTTTCCCTCACAGCTCCGCTGGAAGGAAGCTCCCTGGCTCTCCCCTGCAGTCTGAACACTACAGAAGGGTAAAAAAGAGAGGGGGGGGCACTAAATTTAGGCGCAGTATAGATATATATACATGATATATAAAAAAGCAGCTATAAGGGAAAACACTCATTTATAGTGGGATCCCTGTGTTATATAGCGCTCTGGTGTGTGCTGGCATACTCTCTCTCTGTCTCCCCAAAGGGCTTTGTGGGGTCCTGTCCTCTGTCAGAGCATTCCCTGTGTGTTTGCGGTGTGTCGGTACGGCTGTGTCGACATGTTTGATGAGGAGGCTTATGTGGAGGCGGAGCAAATGCCTGTAAACGTGATGTCACCCCCTGCGGGGTCGACACCTGAGTGGATGGTGCTGTGGAAGGAATTACGCGACAGTGTCGACTCCTTGCATAAAAGGTTTGACGACATACCTAATGTGGGACAGCCGGCTTCTCAGCCTGTGCCTGCCCAGGCATCTCAAAAGTCATCAGGGGCTCTAAAACGCCCACTACCTCAGATGACAGACACAGATGTCGACACGGATACTGACTCCAGTGTCGATGACGATGAGACTAATGTAACTTCCAGTGGGGCCACACGTTACATGATTGAGGCAATGAAAAATGTGTTGCACATTTCTGATGTTACCCCCGATACCACAAAAAAGGGTATTATGTTTGGAGAGAAAAAACTACCAGTAGCTTTTCCTCCATCTGAAGAGTTAAATGAAGTGTGTGAAGAAGCGTGGGCTTCCCCTGATAAAAAGCTGGTAATTTCTAAGAGGTTACTAATGGCGTACCCTTTCCCGCCAGAGGATAGGTCACGCTGGGAAACATCCCCTAGGGTGGATAAAGCGCTCACACGCTTGTCAAAGAAGGTGGCACTACCGTCTCCGGATACGGCCGCCCTGAAGGAATCTGCTGATAGAAAGCAGGAGGCTATCCTGAAATCTATATATACACACACAGGTGTTATACTGAGACCGGCTATTGCTTCAGCCTGGATGTGCAGTGCTGCTGCTGCGTGGTCAGATTCCCTGTCAGAAAATATAGATACCCTAGACAGGGACACTATATTGCTAAACGTAGAGCATATAAAAGACGCACTTTTATACATGAGGGATGCACAGAGGGATATTTGCCGTCTGGCATCCAAAATTAGTGCAATGTCCATTTCTGCCAGGAGAGGGTTATGGACTCTGCAGTGGACAGGAGATGCAGATTCCAAACGACACATGGAAGTTCTGCCTTATAAGGGTGAGGAGTTGTTCGGGGATGGTCTCTCGGACCTCGTTTCCACAGCAACAGCTGGGAAGTCTACATTTTTACCCCATGTTCCCTCACAACCAATGAAAGCACCGTATTATCAGGTACAGTCCTTTCGGCCCAATAGGGGCAAGCGGGTTAAAGGCGCGTCCTTTCTGCCCAGAGGCAGAGGTAGGGGAAAGAAGCTGCAGCATACAGCCAGTTCCCAGGAGCAAAAGTCCTCCCCCGCTTCCTCTAAGTCCACAGCATGACGCTGGGGCTTCACAGGCGGAGCCAGGTATGGTGGGGGCCCGTCTCAAATATTTCAGCAATCAGTGGGCTCGCTCACGGGTGGATCCCTGGATCCTTCAAGTAGTATCTCAGGGGTACAAGCTGGAATTCGAGACGTCTCCCCCCCTCCGTTTCCTCAAATCTGCCTTGCCAACCACTCCCTCAGGCAGGGAGGCAGTGTTACAGGCAATTCACAAGCTGTATTCACAACAAGTGATAGTAAAGGTGCCCCTACTTCAACAAGGAAGGGGTTACTATTCCACAATGTTTGTGGTACCGAAACCGGACGGTTCGGTGAGACCCATTTTAAATTTGAAATCCTTGAACACATATATAAAAAAATTCAAGTTCAAGATGGAATCGCTCAGGGCGGTTATTGCAAGCCTGGACGAGGGGGATTACATGGTATCCCTGGACATCAAGGATGCTTACCTGCATGTCCCCATTTACCATCCTCACCAGGAGTACCTCAGATTTGTGGTACAGGATTGTCATTACCAATTCCAGACGTTGCCGTTCGGTCTATCCACGGCTCCGAGGGTCTTTACCAAGGTAATGGCCGAAATGATGATACTCCTTCGAAAGGAGGGAGTTTTAATTATTCCGTACTTGGACGATCTCCTGATAAAGGCGAGGTCCAGAGAGCAGTTGTTGGTCGGGGTAGCACTATCTCGGGAAGTGCTACAACAGCACGGCTGGATTCTAAACATTCCAAAGTCACAGCTGGTCCCTACGACACGTCTACTGTTCCTGGGGATGGTTCTGGACACAGAACAGAGAAAAGTGTTTCTCCCGGAGGAGAAGGCCAAGGAGCTGTCATCTCTAGTCAGAGGCCTCCTAAAACCAAAACAGGTGTCGGTGCATCACTGCATGCGGATCCTGGGAAAAATGGTAGCTTCCTACGAAGCGATTCCATTCGGCAGGTTTCATGCAAGAACCTTTCAGTGGGACCTGTTGGACAAGTGGTCCGGATCGCATCTTCAGATGCATCGTCTGATAACCCTGTCTCCGAGGACAAGGGTGTCTCTGCTGTGGTGGCTGCAGAGTGCTCATCTTCAAGAGGGCCGCAGATTCGGCATACAGGACTGGGTCCTGGTGACCACGGATGCCAGCCTTCGAGGCTGGGGGGCAGTCACACAGGGAAGAAACTTCCAAGGACTATGGTCAAGTCAGGAGACTTCCCTGCACATAAATATTCTGGAACTAAGGGCCATTTACAATGCCCTAAGTCAGGCAAAACCCCTGCTTCAAAACCAGCCGGTACTGATCCAGTCAGACAACATCACGGCGGTCGCCCATGTAAACCGACAGGGCGGCACGAGAAGCAGGACGGCGATGGCAGAAGCCACAAGGATTCTCCGATGGGCGGAAAATCACGTGTTAGCACTGTCAGCAGTGTTCATTCCGGGAGTGGACAACTGGGAAGCAGACTTCCTCAGCAGGCACGACCTCCACCCGGGAGAGTGGGGACTTCATCCAGAAGTCTTCCAAATGATTGTAAACCGTTGGGAAAGGCCACAGGTGGACATGATTGCGTCCCGCCTAAACAAAAAGCTAAAAAAGTATTGCGCCAGGTCAAGAGACCCGCAGGCGATAGCTGTGGACGCTCTAGTGACACCGTGGGTGTACCGGTCGGTTTATGTGTTCCCTCCTCTTCCTCTCATACCAAAGGTACTGAGGATAATAAAGAGAAGAGGAGTAAGAACTATACTCATTGTTCCGGATTGGCCAAGAAGAGCTTGGTACCCGGAACTTCAAGAAATGATCTCAGAGGACCCATGGCCTCTACCGCTCAGACAGGACCTGCTGCAGCAGGGGCCCTGTCTGTTCCAAGACTTACCGCGGCTGCGTTTGACGGCATGGCGGTTGAACACCGGATCCTGAAGGAAAAGGGCATTCCGGAGGAAGTCATTCCTACGCTGATTAAAGCCAGGAAAGAAGTAACCGCAAACCATTATCACCGCATATGGCGAAAATATGTTGTGTGGTGTGAGGCCAGGAAGGCCCCAACGGAAGAATTTCAGCTGGGCCGTTTCCTGCACTTTCTACAGTCAGGGGTGACTATGGGCCTAAAATTGGGTTCCATTAAGGTCCAAATTTCGGCTCTATCGATTTTCTTCCAGAGAGAACTGGCTTCCCTACCTGAAGTTCAAACTTTTGTTAAGGGAGTGCTGCATATTCAGCCCCCTTTTGTGCCTCCAGTGGCACCTTGGGATCTCAACGTGGTGTTGGATTTCCTAAAGTCACATTGGTTTGAGCCACTAAAAACCGTGGATTTGAAATATCTCACGTGGAAAGTGGTCATGTTGTTGGCCTTGGCTTCGGCCAGGCGTGTATCAGAATTGGCGGCTTTGTCATGTAAAAGCCCTTATCTGATTTTCCATATGGATAGGGCAGAATTGAGGACTCGTCCACAGTTTCTCCCTAAAGTGGTATCAGCGTTTCATCTGAACCAACCTATCGTGGTGCCTGCGGCTACAAAAGACTTGGAGGCTTCCAAGTTGTTGGACGTAGTCAGGGCCCTGAAAATATATGTTTCCAGGACAGCTGGAGTCAGAAAGACTGACTCGCTATTTATCCTGTATGCGCCTAACAAGTTGGGAGCACCTGCTTCAAAGCAGACTATTGCTCGCTGGATCTGTAGTACGATTCAGCTTGCACATTCTGCGGCTGGACTGCCGCATCCTAAATCAGTAAAAGCCCATTCCACAAGGAAGGTGGGCTCTTCTTGGGCGGCTGCCAGAGGGGTCTCGGCTCTACAACTTTGCAGAGCAGCTACTTGGTCGGGTTCAAACACATTTGCTAAATTCTACAAGTTTGACACCCTGGCTGAGGAGGACCTAGAGTTTGCCCATTCGGTGCTGCAGAGTCATCCGCACTCTCTCTCGCCCGTTTGGGAGCTTTGGTATAATCCCCATGGTCCTTACGGAGTCCCAACATCCACTTAGGACGTCAGAGAAAATAAGAATTTACTCACCGGTAATTCTATTTCTCGTAGTCCGTAGTGGATGCTGGGCGCCCATCCCAAGTGCGGATTGTCTGCAATACTTGTACATAGTTATTGCTTAACTAAAGGGTTATTGTTGAGCCATCTGTTGAGAGGCTCAGTTGTTATCATACTGTTAACTGGGTATTGTTTCACGAGTTATACGGTGTGATTGGTGTGGCTGGTATGAGTCTTACCCAGGATTCAAAATCCTTCCTTATTGTGTCAGCTCTTCCGGGCACAGTATCCTAACTGAAGTCTGGAGGAGGGTCATAGTGGGAGGAGCCAGTGCACACCAGTTAGACCTAAAGCTTTCTTTATAGTTGTGCCCAGTCTCCTGCGGAGCCGCTATTCCCCATGGTCCTTACGGAGTCCCAGCATCCACTACGGACTACGAGAAATAGAATTACCGGTGAGTAAATTCTTATTTTAAACTTGTGTTTTCTGTATTAATGTCAATAACAGTAGGGTCATATGCCTAACAACACAATAATCCAAGAGTTCCATATAGCTTTAGGACCACAGATCAATTTATAATACCTAAAACCTTTTGTTTATCCGTATGAAGAAAGCAGCTTGGGTGAAACGCACGTTGGCATGTGCACTATATACATCACTCTAAGTAGCAGAGCCTGAGTGGTGCAGCCTGTATTACATAGTAAGGGACAGATATCTCGTGTAGATAGTTAATCCATGAAGGGTATGGTAGGTGTGGCTGTATTACTAATTATTCCTACAGCTAAGAGCCCACCAGTGATACTGTAGAGGGTTAGGGCTGCATCCTGCAATGCTTGCTGTAAATGCGTGAGCACTGGCAACTTGTACTGATACCCGCAGCCAGATGCAGTGTAGTATGTAGCTTGCCAGCTTACAGATGTGATATTCTGTCACTTACAGGAGTAATAACTTGTCCATGCCCTATAATGTAGCGGATTGGGTGTGCACGATGCCTTTCTGTGCTACACTACATGCCTAGTGTGTGGTCTCCTGCAGAGGACGACCTTTACCTGCACAGTGAGTAAGTGTATCTGTAGTACACAGTGCCATTGCTGGGAGGTGTCTCCTCTATCTGTGACAAGCAGGTGTACTACCTTACATGCCTGATATGTAGTAAAATCTGATAACCTGTACTCCTGCACCTACAGTGTGATTGTTAGAAATGTATACTTCAGTTATATTAGAGAGTCAATATCGTAATATGATCCAGGGATCACTTGTCAGATTCAGTGTGCCGCGGGTTGCGTTGCGTAGTCTCTGCTCCCGGGCACAGTGCTGGTCAGAGGCCCGCAATCACACGCCATGCAGCACTGTGTATGACCAATTATACGATTATGCATCTACTGACTGTTGCAATAGAATACACCGCTGATGGCCACTAGGGGCAGTGCTGTCCCAGCATAGGATACACAGTACTGAGTCACAGTCTCTCCAAGGCAGAAGCTCATAGTGTGGAAAATAATATAATACAGATATGATATGATATAATATAATCGGCCTCTATTACCCCAAGAGACATAAGTGATAACTACTGTGGAATTATACGTTTCCTTTGGGAGCTTTAATCCTTTTGCACTGTTCTGTTGCTTTATGCTCCATCCATTTATGTGAATGTGAAAGTTGATTTTTGGTGGGTGCGGGACCTTGCTCCTTCTATGGTTATATGCCACCCAGTGAGATCCCTGTATGTCCTGAGTGTTATGTGCTTTACTAGACTACATAAAGGAACGTTCTTGTCGGTCAGAGCGACTTCAGTGTAAAGCTGGGTCATTAGGTGGGTCTGTTATCACCTACAGGGCGAGGAAACAGAATGCCAGAGTTTGTCAGAGGATGATATGAGCAGGCTGCAGGCCAGGCTCTGTACAGCAGGGGGCAGTGATGCTTTGTCTTTCCCTTCACAGTGCACACTGCCATATTTACTGTGCTGCTTCTCTCCTCTCATCAGGCCCAATCTTAGGTGGAAGAGGGGGGGGGGACTAATTTATTTGCCCCATATGTCTTTCTGCCCTGCTATATGTTTTGTTATGCAGAGTATTGTAGCAGTACACACTGCCCTTATACCCAGCGTACAGCTCTGCACTGCTCTGTCACCCCGTATAATCACTGCTGAGCCGAGCTGGCAGCACTGACCGGTGGCTATAAGGCCAGTACAGCCAGTGTGTGGGGGGATAGAGGAAGCCCCTGTACCTCCAGTACTCGTGCAGTATGTGTCATTCGCAGTGTCTCTGCTGTCTGTCTCCGCTCTGCAGGCTCTGAAGCAGCAGCAACAGAAGAAGCAGCGCAGAGCCGGGATGCAGGTCTCCTCTAGCCAGCACCTCCTACTGAAAGCCGTGAAGACCACAAAAAGCATCAGCCCCGCCAAACCCACAGCCGCTCACAGTATGTACACACAGCACTCCCAATATGCTCTGCTCGGTGTGAGGATAGGCACCATGCTCTGCTCAGTGTAAGGAGAGGTGGGATGCTCTGCTCAGTGCAAGGAGAGGTGGGATGCTCTGCTCAGTGCAAGGAGAGGTGGGATGCTCTGCTCAGTGCAAGGAGAGGTGGGATGCTCTGCTCAGTGCAAGGAGAGGTGGGATGCTCTGCTCAGTGCAAGGAGAGGTGGGATGCTCTGCTCAGTGCAAGGAGAGGTGGGATGCTCTGCCTAGTGTAAGGAGAGGTGGGATGCTCTGTTCAGCAGTGTAAGGAGAGGTGGGATGCTCTGCCTAGTGTAAGGAGAGGTGGGATGCTCTGCCTAGTGTAAGGAGAGGTGGGATGCTCTGCCTAGTGTAAGGAGAGGTGGGATGCTCTGTTCAGCAGTGTAAGGAGAGGTGGGATGCTCTGCCTAGTGTAAGGAGAGGTGGGATGCTCTGCCTAGTGTAAGGAGAGGTGGGATGCTCTGCCTAGTGTAAGGAGAGGTGGGATGCTCTGTTCAGCAGTGTAAGGAGAGGTGGGATGCTCTGCCTAGTGTAAGGAGAGGTGGGATGCTCTGCCTAGTGTAAGGAGAGGTGGGATGCTCTGCCTAGTGTAAGGAGAGGTGGGATGCTCTGCCTAGTGTAAGGAGAGGTGGGATGCTCTGCCTAGTGTAAGGAGAGGTGGGATGCTCTGCCTAGTGTAAGGAGAGGTGGGATGCTCTGCCTAGCAGTGTAAGGAGAGGTGGGATGCTCTGCCTAGCAGTGTAAGGAGAGGTGGGATGCTCTGCCTAGCAGTGTAAGGAGAGGTGGGATGCTCTGCCTAGCAGTGTAAGGAGAGGTGGGATGCTCTGCCTAGCAGTGTAAGGAGAGGTGGGATGCTCTGCCTAGCAGTGTAAGGAGAGGTGGGATGCTCTGCCTAGCAGTGTAAGGAGAGGTGGGATGCTCTGCCTAGCAGTGTAAGGAGAGGTGGGATGCTCTGCCTAGCAGTGTAAGGAGAGGTGGGATGCTCTGCCTAGCAGTGTAAGGAGAGGTGGGATGCTCTGCCTAGCAGTGTAAGGAGAGGTGGGATGCTCTGCCTAGCAGTGTAAGGAGAGGTGGGATGCTCTGCCTAGCAGTGTAAGGAGAGGTGGGATGCTCTGCCTAGCAGTGTAAGGAGAGGTGGGATGCTCTGCCTAGCAGTGTAAGGAGAGGTGGGATGCTCTGCCTAGCAGTGTAAGGAGAGGTGGGATGCTCTGCCTAGCAGTGTAAGGAGAGGTGGGATGCTCTGCCTAGCAGTGTAAGGAGAGGTGGGATGCTCTGCCTAGCAGTGTAAGGAGAGGTGGGATGCTCTGCCTAGCAGTGTAAGGAGAGGTGGGATGCTCTGCCTAGCAGTGTAAGGAGAGGTGGGATGCTCTGCCTAGCAGTGTAAGGAGAGGTGGGATGCTCTGCCTAGCAGTGTAAGGAGAGGTGGGATGCTCTGCCTAGCAGTGTAAGGAGAGGTGGGATGCTCTGCCTAGCAGTGTAAGGAGAGGTGGGATGCTCTGCCTAGCAGTGTAAGGAGAGGTGGGATGCTCTGCCTAGCAGTGTAAGGAGAGGTGGGATGCTCTGCCTAGCAGTGTAAGGAGAGGTGGGATGCTCTGCCTAGCAGTGTAAGGAGAGGTGGGATGCTCTGCCTAGCAGTGTAAGGAGAGGTGGGATGCTCTGCCTAGCAGTGTAAGGAGAGGTGGGATGCTCTGCCTAGCAGTGTAAGGAGAGGTGGGATGCTCTGCCTAGCAGTGTAAGGAGAGGTGGGATGCTCTGCCTAGCAGTGTAAGGAGAGGTGGGATGCTCTGCCTAGCAGTGTAAGGAGAGGTGGGATGCTCTGCCTAGCAGTGTAAGGAGAGGTGGGATGCTCTGCCTAGCAGTGTAAGGAGAGGTGGGATGCTCTGCCTAGCAGTGTAAGGAGAGGTGGGATGCTCTGCCTAGCAGTGTAAGGAGAGGTGGGATGCTCTGCCTAGCAGTGTAAGGAGAGGTGGGATGCTCTGCCTAGCAGTGTAAGGAGAGGTGGGATGCTCTGCCTAGCAGTGTAAGGAGAGGTGGGATGCTCTGCCTAGCAGTGTGAGGAGAGGTGGGATGCTCTGCCTAGCAGTGCGAGGAGCGGTTGGATGCTCTGCTCAGCAGTGCGAGGTGAGGTGGGATGCTCTGCTCAGCAGGGCGAGGTGAGGTGGGATGCTCTGCTCAGCAGGGCGAGGTGAGGTGGGATGCTCTGCTCAGCAGGGCGAGGTGGGATGCTCTGCTCAGCAGTGCAAGGAGAGGTGGGATGCTCTGCCTAGTGTAAGGAGAGGTGGGATGCTCTGCTCAGCAGTGTAAGGAGAGGTGGGATGCTCTGCTCAGCAGTGTAAGGAGAGGTGGGATGCTCTGCCTAGTGTAAGGAGAGGTGGGATGCTCTGCCTAGTGTAAGGAGAGGTGGGATGCTCTGCCTAGTGTAAGGAGAGGTGGGATGCTCTGCCTAGTGTAAGGAGAGGTGGGATGCTCTGCTCAGCAGTGTAAGGAGAGGTGGGATGCTCTGCTCAGCAGTGTAAGGAGAGGTGGGATGCTCTGCTCAGCAGTGTAAGGAGAGGTGGGATGCTCTGCTCAGCAGTGTAAGGAGAGGTGGGATGCTCTGCCTAGTGTAAGGAGAGGTGGGATGCTCTGCCTAGTGTAAGGAGAGGTGGGATGCTCTGCTCAGCAGTGTAAGGAGAGGTGGGATGCTCTGCTCAGCAGTGTAAGGAGAGGAGGGATGCTCTGCTCAGCAGTGTAAGGAGAGGTGGGATGCTCTGCTCAGCAGTGTAAGGAGAGGTGGGATGCTCTGCCTAGTGTAAGGAGAGGTGGGATGCTCTGCTCGGCAGTCTAAGGAGAGGTGGGATGCTCTGCTCAGCAGTGTAAGGAGAGGTGGGATGCTCTGCTCAGCAGTGTAAGGAGAGGTGGGATGCTCTGCCTAGTGTAAGGAGAGGTGGGATGCTCTGCCTAGTGTAAGGAGAGGTGGGATGCTCTGCTCGGCAGTCTAAGGAGAGGTGGGATGCTCTGCACAGCAGTGTAAGGAGAGGTGGGATGCTCTGCCTAGTGTAAGGAGAGGTGGGATGCTCTGCTCAGCAGTGCGAGGAGCGGTGGGATGCTCTGCCCACTGCTCAGCAGTGCGAGGTGAGGTGGGATGCTCTGCTCAGCAGTGTAAGGAGAGGTGGGATGCTCTGCTCAGCAGTGTAAGGAGAGGTGGGATGCTCTGTTCAGCAGTGTAAGGAGAGGTGGGATGCTCTGCCTAGTGTAAGGAGAGGTGGGATGCTCTGCCTAGTGTAAGGAGAGGTGGGATGCTCTGCCTAGTGTAAGGAGAGGTGGGATGCTCTGCCTAGTGTAAGGAGAGGTGGGATGCTCTGCCTAGTGTAAGGAGAGGTGGGATGCTCTGCCTAGTGTAAGGAGAGGTGGGATGCTCTGCCTAGTGTAAGGAGAGGTGGGATGCTCTGCCTAGTGTAAGGAGAGGTGGGATGCTCTGCCTAGTGTGAGAGGTGGGATGCTCTGCTCAGCAGTGTAAGGAGAGGTGGGATGCTCTGCTCAGCAGTGTAAGGAGAGGTGGGATGCTCTGCCTAGTGTAAGGAGAGGTGGGATGCTCTGCCTAGTGTAAGGAGAGGTGGGATGCTCTGCCTAGTGTAAGGAGAGGTGGGATGCTCTGCTCAGCAGTGTAAGGAGAGGTGGGATGCTCTGCTCAGCAGTGTAAGGAGAGGTGGGATGCTCTGCTCAGCAGTGTAAGGAGAGGTGGGATGCTCTGCTCAGCAGTGTAAGGAGAGGTGGGATGCTCTGCTCAGCAGTGTAAGGAGAGGTGGGATGCTCTGCTCAGCAGTGTAAGGAGAGGTGGGATGCTCTGCTCAGCAGTGTAAGGAGAGGTGGGATGCTCTGCTCAGCAGTGTAAGGAGAGGTGGGATGCTCTGCCTAGTGTAAGGAGAGGTGGGATGCTCTGCCTAGTGTAAGGAGAGGTGGGATGCTCTGCCTAGTGTAAGGAGAGGTGGGATGCTCTGCACAGCAGTGTAAGGAGAGGTGGGATGCTCTGCCTAGTGTAAGGAGAGGTGGGATGCTCTGCTCAGCAGTGCGAGGAGCGGTGGGATGCTCTGCCCACTGCTCAGCAGTGCGAGGTGAGGTGGGATGCTCTGCCTAGTGTAAGGTGAGGTGGGATGCTCTGCTCAGCAGTGCGAGGTGAGGTGGGATGCTCTGCTCAGCAGTGCGAGGTGAGGTGGGATGCTCTGCTCAGCAGTGCGAGGTGAGGTGGGATGCTCTGCTCAGCAGTGCGAGGTGAGGTGGGATGCTCTGCTCAGCAGTGCGAGGTGAGGTGGGATGCTCTGCTCAGCAGTGCGAGGTGAGGTGGGATGCTCTGCTCTGCTCAGCAGTGCGAGGTGAGGTGGGATGCTCTGCTCTGCTCAGCAGTGCGAGGTGAGGTGGGATGCTCTGCTCAGCAGTGCGAGGTGAGGTGGGATGCTCTGCTCAGCAGTGCGAGGTTGGATGCTCTGCTCAGCAGTGCGAGGTTGGATGCTCTGCTCAGCAGTGCGAGGTGGGATGCTCTGCTCAGCAGTGCGAGGTGGGATGCTCTGCTCAGCAGTGCGAGGTGGGATGCTCTGCTCAGCAGTGCGAGGTGGGATGCTCTGCTCAGCAGTGCGAGGTGGGATGCTCTGCTCAGCAGTGCGAGGTGGGATGCTCTGCTCAGCAGTGCGAGGTGGGATGCTCTGCTCAGCAGTGCGAGGTGGGATGCTCTGCCTAGTGTAAGGAGAGGTGGGATGCTCTGCTCAGCAGTGTAAGGAGAGGTGGGATGCTCTGCACAGCAGTGCGAGGTGAGGTGGGATGCTCTGCTCAGCAGTGCGAGGTGAGGTGGGATGCTCTGCTCAGCAGTGCGAGGTGAGGTGGGATGCTCTGCTCAGCAGTGCGAGGTGAGGTGGGATGCTCTGCTCAGCAGTGCGAGGCGAGGTGGGATGCTCTGCTCAGCAGTGCGAGGCGAGGTGGGATGCTCTGCTCAGCAGTGCGAGGTGGGATGCTCTGCTCAGCAGTGCGAGGTGGGATGCTCTGCTCAGCAGTGCGAGGTGAGGTGGGATGCTCTGCTCAGCAGTGCGAGGTGAGGTGGGATGCTCTGCTCAGCAGTGCGAGGTGAGGTGGGATGCTCTGCTCAGCAGTGCGAGGTGGGATGCTCTGCTCAGCAGTGCGAGGTGAGGTGGGATGCTCTGCTCAGCAGTGCGAGGTGAGGTGGGATGCTCTGCTCAGCAGTGCGAGGTGAGGTGGGATGCTCTGCTCAGCAGTGCGAGGTGAGGTGGGATGCTCTGCTCAGCAGTGCGAGGTGGGATGCTCTGCTCTGCTCAGCACTGCGAGGTGGGATGCTCTGCTGAGCAGTGCGAGGTGGGATGCTCTGCTCAGCAGTGTAAGGAGAGGTGGGATGCTCTGCACAGCAGTGTAAGGAGAGGTGGGATGCTCTGCTCAGCAGTGTAAGGAGAGGTGGGATGCTCTGTTCAGCAGTGTAAGGAGAGGTGGGATGCTCTGCCTAGTGTAAGGAGAGGTGGGATGCTCTGCCTAGTGTAAGGAGAGGTGGGATGCTCTGCCTAGTGTAAGGAGAGGTGGGATGCTCTGCTCAGCAGTATAAGGAGAGGTGGGATGCTCTGCTCAGCATTTTAAGGAGAGGTGGGATGCTCTGCTCAGCAGTGTAAGGAGAGGTGGGATGCTCTGTTCAGCAGTGTAAGGAGAGGTGGGATGCTCTGCCTAGTGTAAGGAGAGGTGGGATGCTCTGCCTAGTGTAAGGAGAGGTGGGATGCTCTGCCTAGTGTAAGGAGAGGTGGGATGCTCTGCCTAGTGTAAGGAGAGGTGGGATGCTCTGCTCAGCAGTGTAAGGAGAGGTGGGATGCTCTGCACAGCAGTGTAAGGAGAGGTGGGATGCTCTGCTCAGCAGTGCGAGGTGAGGTGGGATGCTCTGCTCAGCAGTGCGAGGTGAGGTGGGATGCTCTGCTCAGCAGTGCGAGGTGAGGTGGGATGCTCTGCTCAGCAGTGCGAGGTGAGGTGGGATGCTCTGCTCAGCAGTGTGAGGTGCGAGGTGAGGTGGGATGCTCTGCTCAGCAGTGCGAGGTGAGGTGGGATGCTCTGCTCAGCAGTGCGAGGTAAGGTGGGATGCTCTGCTCAGCAGTGCGAGGTGAGGTGGGATGCTCTGCTCAGCAGTGCGAGGTGAGGTGGGATGCTCTGCTCAGCAGTGCGAGGTGAGGTGGGATGCTCTGCTCAGCAGTTCGAGGTGAGGTGGGATGCTCTGCTCAGCAGTGCGAGGAGAGGTGGGATGCTCTGCTCAGCAGTGCGAGGAGAGGTGGGATGCTCTGCCTAGTGTAAGGAGAGGTGGGATGCTCTGCTCAGCAGTGTAAGGAGAGGTGGGATGCTCTGTTCAGCAGTGTAAGGAGAGGTGGGATGCTCTGCCTAGTGTAAGGAGAGGTGGGATGCTCTGCCTAGTGTAAGGAGAGGTGGGATGCTCTGCCTAGTGTAAGGAGAGGTGGGATGCTCTGCCTAGTGTAAGGAGAGGTGGGATGCTCTGCTCAGCAGTGTAAGGAGAGGTGGGATGCTCTGCTCAGCAGTGTAAGGAGAGGTGGGATGCTCTGCTCAGCAGTGTAAGGAGAGGTGGGATGCTCTGCTCAGCAGTGTAAGGAGAGGTGGGATGCTCTGCTCAGCAGTGTAAGGAGAGGTGGGATGCTCTGCTCAGCAGTGTAAGGAGAGGTGGGATGCTCTGCCTAGTGTAAGGAGAGGTGGGATGCTCTGCCTAGTGTAAGGAGAGGTGGGATGCTCTGCCTAGTGTAAGGAGAGGTGGGATGCTCTGCCTAGTGTAAGGAGAGGTGGGATGCTCTGCCTAGTGTAAGGAGAGGTGGGATGCTCTGCCTAGTGTAAGGAGAGGTGGGATGCTCTGCTCAGCAGTGTAAGGAGAGGTGGGATGCTCTGCTCAGCAGTGTAAGGAGAGGTGGGATGCTCTGCTCAGCAGTGTAAGGAGAGGTGGGATGCTCTGCTCAGCAGTGTAAGGAGAGGTGGGATGCTCTGCTCAGCAGTGTAAGGAGAGGTGGGATGCTCTGCTCAGCAGTGTAAGGAGAGGTGGGATGCTCTGCTCAGCAGTGTAAGGAGAGGTGGGATGCTCTGCCTAGTGTAAGGAGAGGTGGGATGCTCTGCCTAGTGTAAGGAGAGGTGGGATGCTCTGCCTAGTGTAAGGAGAGGTGGGATGCTCTGCCTAGTGTAAGGAGAGGTGGGATGCTCTGCTCGGCAGTCTAAGGAGAGGTGGGATGCTCTGCACAGCAGTGTAAGGAGAGGTGGGATGCTCTGCCTAGTGTAAGGAGAGGTGGGATGCTCTGCTCAGCAGTGCGAGGAGCGGTAGGATGCTCTGCCCACTGCTCAGCAGTGCGAGGTGAGGTGGGATGCTCTGCTCAGCAGTGTAAGGAGAGGTGGGATGCTCTGCTCAGCAGTGTGAGGAGAGGTGGGATGCTCTGCTCAGCAGTGTGAGGAGAGGTGGGATGCTCTGCTCAGCAGTGTGAGGTGAGGTGGGATGCTCTGCTCAGCAGTGCGAGGTGAGGTGGGATGCTCTGCTCAGCAGTGCGAGGTGAGGTGGGATGCTCTGCTCAGCAGTGCGAGGTGAGGTGGGATGCTCTGCTCAGCAGTGCGAGGTGAGGTGGGATGCTCTGCTCAGCAGTGCGAGGTGAGGTGGGATGCTCTGCTCAGCAGTGCGAGGTGATGTGGGATGCTCTGCTCAGCAGTGCGAGGTGAGGTGGGATGCTCTGCTCAGCAGTGCGAGGTGAGGTGGGATGCTCTGCTCAGCAGTGCGAGGTGGGATGCTCTGCTCAGCAGTGCGAGGTGGGATGCTCTGCTCAGCAGTGCGAGGTGGGATGCTCTGCTCAGCAGTGCGAGGTGGGATGCTCTGCTCAGCAGTGTAAGGAGAGGTGGGATGCTCTGCCTAGTGTAAGGAGAGGTGGGATGCTCTGCTCAGCAGTGTAAGGAGAGGTGGGATGCTCTGCTCAGCAGTGTAAGGAGAGGTGGGATGCTCTGCTCAGCAGTGTAAGGAGAGGTGGGATGCTCTGTTCAGCAGTGTAAGGAGAGGTGGGATGCTCTGCCTAGTGTAAGTAGAGGTGGGATGCTCTGCCTAGTGTAAGGAGAGGTGGGATGCTCTGCTCAGCAGTGCGAGGAGCGGTGGGATGCTCTGCCCACTGCTCAGCAGTGCGAGGTGAGGTGGGATGCTCTGCCTAGTGTAAGGAGAGGTGGGATGCTCTGCTCAGCAGTGTAAGGAGAGGTGGGATGCTCTGCTCAGCAGTGCGAGGTGAGGTGGGATGCTCTGCTCAGCAGTGCGAGGCGAGGTGGGATGCTCTGCTCAGCAGTGCGAGGTGGGATGCTCTGCTCAGCAGTGCGAGGTGGGATGCTCTGCTCAGCAGTGCGAGGTGAGGTGGGATGCTCTGCTCAGCAGTGCGAGGTGAGGTGGGATGCTCTGCTCAGCAGTGCGAGGTGGGATGCTCTGCTCAGCAGTGCGAGGTGAGGTGGGATGCTCTGCTCAGCAGTGCGAGGTGAGGTGGGATGCTCTGCTCAGCAGTGCGAGGTGAGGTGGGATGCTCTGCTCAGCAGTGCGAGGTGAGGTGGGATGCTCTGCTCAGCAGTGCGAGGTGAGGTGGGATGCTCTGCCTAGTGTAAGGAGAGGTGGGATGCTCTGCCTAGTGTAAGGAGAGGTGGGATGCTCTGCTCAGCAGTGTAAGGAGAGGTGGGATGCTCTGCTCAGCAGTGTAAGGAGAGGTGGGATGCTCTGCTCAGCAGTGTAAGGAGAGGTGGGATGCTCTGCTCAGCAGTGTAAGGAGAGTTGGGATGCTCTGCTCAGCAGTGTAAGGAGAGGTGGGATGCTCTGCTCAGCAGTGTAAGGAGAGGTGGGATGCTCTGCCTAGTGTAAGGAGAGGTGGGATGCTCTGCCTAGTGTAAGGAGAGGTGGGATGCTCTGCTCAGCAGTGTAAGGAGAGGTGGGATGCTCTGCTCAGCAGTGTAAGGAGAGGTGGGATGCTCTGCTCAGCAGTGTAAGGAGAGGTGGGATGCTCTGCCTAGTGTAAGGAGAGGTGGGATGCTCTGCTCAGCAGTGTAAGGAGAGGTGGGATGCTCTGCACAGCAGTGTAAGGAGAGGTGGGATGCTCTGCCTAGTGTAAGGAGAGGTGGGATGCTCTGCTCAGCAGTGCGAGGAGCGGTGGGATGCTCTGCCCACTGCTCAGCAGTGCGAGGTGAGGTGGGATGCTCTGCCTAGTGTAAGGAGAGGTGGGATGCTCTGCCTAGTGTAAGGAGAGGTGGGATGCTCTGCCTAGTGTAAGGAGAGGTGGGATGCTCTGCACAGCAGTGTAAGGAGAGGTGGGATGCTCTACCTAGTGTAAGGAGAGGTGGGATGCTCTGCTCAGCAGTGCGAGGAGCGGTGGGATGCTCTGCCCACTGCTCAGCAGTGCGAGGTGAGGTGGGATGCTCTGCCTAGTGTAAGGAGAGGTGGGATGCTCTGCTCAGCAGTGTAAGGAGAGGTGGGATGCTCTGCTCAGCAGTGTAAGGAGAGGTGGGATGCTCTGCTCAGCAGTGCGAGGTGAGGTGGAATGCTCTGCTCAGCAGTGCGAGGTGAGGTGGGATGCTCTGCTCAGCAGTGCGAGGTGAGGTGGGATGCTCTGCTCAGCAGTGCGAGGTGAGGTGGGATGCTCTGCTCAGCAGTGCGAGGTGAGGTGGGATGCTCTGCTCAGCAGTGCGAGGTGGGATGCTCTGCTTAGCAGTGCGAGGTGAGGTGGGATGCTCTGCTTAGCAGTGCGAGGTGAGGTGGGATGCTCTGCTTAGCAGTGCGAGGTGAGGTGGGATGCTCTGCTCAGCAGTGCGAGGTGGGATGCTCTGCTCAGCAGTGCGAGGTGGGATGCTCTGCTCAGCAGTGCGAGGTGGGATGCTCTGCCTAGTGTAAGGAGAGGTGGGATGCTCTGCTCAGCAGTGCGAGGTGAGGTGGGATGCTCTGCTCAGCAGTGCGAGGTGAGGTGGGATGCTCTGCTCAGCAGTGCGAGGTGAGGTGGGATGCTCTGCTCAGCAGTGCGAGGTGAGGTGGGATGCTCTGCTCAGCAGTGCGAGGTGAGGTGGGATGCTCTGCTCAGCAGTGCGAGGTGAGGTGGGATGCTCTGCTCAGCAGTGCGAGGTGAGGTGGGATGCTCTGCTCAGCAGTGCGAGGTGGGATGCTCTGCTCAGCAGTGTAAGGAGGGGTGGGATGCTCTGCTCAGCAGTGTAAGGAGGGGTGGGATGCTCTGCTCAGCAGTGTAAGGAAAGGTGGGATGCTCTGCTCAGCAGTGTAAGGAGAGGTGGGATGCTCTGCTCAGCAGTGTAAGGAGAGGTGGGATGCTCTGCCTAGTGTAAGGAGAGGTGGGATGCTCTGCTCAGCAGTGTAAGGAGAGGTGGGATGCTCTGCTCAGCAGTGTAAGGAGAGGTGGGATGCTCTGTTCAGCAGTGTAAGGAGAGGTGGGATGCTCTGCCTAGTGTAAGGAGAGGTGGGATGCTCTGCCTAGTGTAAGGAGAGGTGGGATGCTCTGCCTAGTGTAAGGAGAGGTGGGATGCTCTGCTCAGCAGTGTAAGGAGAGGTGGGATGCTCTGCTCAGCAGTGTAAGGAGAGGTGGGATGCTCTGCTCAGCAGTGTAAGGAGAGGTGGGATGCTCTGCTCAGCAGTGTAAGGAGAGGTGGGATGCTCTGCTCAGCAGTGTAAGGAGAGGTGGGATGCTCTGCTCAGCAGTGTAAGGAGAGGTGGGATGCTCTGCACAGCAGTGTAAGGAGAGGTGGGATGCTCTGCACAGCAGTGTAAGGAGAGGTGGGATGCTCTACCTAGTGTAAGGAGAGGTGGGATGCTCTGCTCAGCAGTGCGAGGAGCGGTGGGATGCTCTGCCCACTGCTCAGCAGTGCGAGGTGAGGTGGGATGCTCTGCCTAGTGTAAGGAGAGGTGGGATGCTCTGCTCAGCAGTGTAAGGAGAGGTGGGATGCTCTGCTCAGCAGTGTAAGGAGAGGTGGGATGCTCTGCTCAGCAGTGCGAGGTGAGGTGGGATGCTCTGCTCAGCAGTGCGAGGTGAGGTGGGATGCTCTGCTCAGCAGTGCGAGGTGAGGTGGGATGCTCTGCTCAGCAGTGCGAGGTGAGGTGGGATGCTCTGCTTAGCAGTGCGAGGTGAGGTGGGATGCTCTGCTTAGCAGTGCGAGGTGAGGTGGGATGCTCTGCTCAGCAGTGCGAGGTGGGATGCTCTGCTCAGCAGTGCGAGGTGGGATGCTCAGCAGTGCGAGGTGGGATGCTCTGCTCAGCAGTGCGAGGTGGGATGCTCTGCTCAGCAGTGCGAGGTGGGATGCTCTGCTCAGCAGTGCGAGGTGGGATGCTCTGCTCAGCAGTGCGAGGTGGGATGCTCTGCTCAGCAGTGCGAGGTGGGATGCTCTGCTCAGCAGTGCGAGGTGGGATGCTCTGCTCAGCAGTGCGAGGTGGGATGCTCTGCTCAGCAGTGCGAGGTGAGGTGGGATGCTCTGCTCAGCAGTGTGAGGTGGGATGCTCTGCTCAGCAGTGTAAGGAGAGGTGGGATGCTCTGCTCAGCAGTGTAAGGAGAGGTGGGATGCTCTGCTCAGCAGTGTAAGGAGAGGTGGGATGCTCTGCTCAGCAGTGCGAGGTGAGGTGGGATGCTCTGCTCAGCAGTGCGAGGTGAGGTGGGATGCTCTGCTCAGCAGTGCGAGGTGAGGTGGGATGCTCTGCTCAGCAGTGCGAGGAGAGGTGGGATGCTCTGCCTAGTGTAAGGAGAGGTGGGATGCTCTGCTCAGCAGTGTAAGGAGAGGTGGGATGCTCTGCTCAGCAGTGTAAGGAGAGGTGGGATGCTCTGCCTAGTGTAAGGAGAGGTGGGATGCTCTGCCTAGTGTAAGGAGAGGTGGGATGCTCTGCCTAGTGTAAGGAGAGGTGGGATGCTCTGCCTAGTGTAAGGAGAGGTGGGATGCTCTGCTCAGCAGTGTAAGGAGAGGTGGGATGCTCTGCTCAGCAGTGTAAGGAGAGGTGGGATGCTCTGCTCAGCAGTGTAAGGAGAGGTGGGATGCTCTGCTCAGCAGTGTAAGGAGAGGTGGGATGCTCTGCCTAGTGTAAGGAGAGGTGGGATGCTCTGCCTAGTGTAAGGAGAGGTGGGATGCTCTGCCTAGTGTAAGGAGAGGTGGGATGCTCTGCTCAGCAGTGTAAGGAGAGGAGGGATGCTCTGCTCAGCAGTGTAAGGAGAGGTGGGATGCTCTGCTCAGCAGTGTAAGGAGAGGTGGGATGCTCTGCCTAGTGTAAGGAGAGGTGGGATGCTCTGCTCGGCAGTCTAAGGAGAGGTGGGATGCTCTGCTCAGCAGTGTAAGGAGAGGTGGGATGCTCTGCTCAGCAGTGTAAGGAGAGGTGGGATGCTCTGCCTAGTGTAAGGAGAGGTGGGATGCTCTGCCTAGTGTAAGGAGAGGTGGGATGCTCTGCTCGGCAGTCTAAGGAGAGGTGGGATGCTCTGCACAGCAGTGTAAGGAGAGGTGGGATGCTCTGCCTAGTGTAAGGAGAGGTGGGATGCTCTGCTCAGCAGTGCGAGGAGCGGTGGGATGCTCTGCCCACTGCTCAGCAGTGCGAGGTGAGGTGGGATGCTCTGCTCAGCAGTGTAAGGAGAGGTGGGATGCTCTGCTCAGCAGTGTAAGGAGAGGTGGGATGCTCTGTTCAGCAGTGTAAGGAGAGGTGGGATGCTCTGCCTAGTGTAAGGAGAGGTGGGATGCTCTGCCTAGTGTAAGGAGAGGTGGGATGCTCTGCCTAGTGTAAGGAGAGGTGGGATGCTCTGCCTAGTGTAAGGAGAGGTGGGATGCTCTGCCTAGTGTAAGGAGAGGTGGGATGCTCTGCCTAGTGTAAGGAGAGGTGAGATGCTCTGCCTAGTGTAAGGAGAGGTGGGATGCTCTGCCTAGTGTAAGGAGAGGTGGGATGCTCTGCCTAGTGTAAGGAGAGGTGGGATGCTCTGCCTAGTGTGAGAGGTGGGATGCTCTGCTCAGCAGTGTAAGGAGAGGTGGGATGCTCTGCTCAGCAGTGTAAGGAGAGGTGGGATGCTCTGCCTAGTGTAAGGAGAGGTGGGATGCTCTGCCTAGTGTAAGGAGAGGTGGGATGCTCTGCCTAGTGTAAGGAGAGGTGGGATGCTCTGCTCAGCAGTGTAAGGAGAGGTGGGATGCTCTGCTCAGCAGTGTAAGGAGAGGTGGGATGCTCTGCTCAGCAGTGTAAGGAGAGGTGGGATGCTCTGCTCAGCAGTGTAAGGAGAGGTGGGATGCTCTGCTCAGCAGTGTAAGGAGAGGTGGGATGCTCTGCTCAGCAGTGTAAGGAGAGGTGGGATGCTCTGCTCAGCAGTGTAAGGAGAGGTGGGATGCTCTGCCTAGTGTAAGGAGAGGTGGGATGCTCTGCCTAGTGTAAGGAGAGGTGGGATGCTCTGCCTAGTGTAAGGAGAGGTGGGATGCTCTGCACAGCAGTGTAAGGAGAGGTGGGATGCTCTGCCTAGTGTAAGGAGAGGTGGGATGCTCTGCTCAGCAGTGCGAGGAGCGGTGGGATGCTCTGCCCACTGCTCAGCAGTGCGAGGTGAGGTGGGATGCTCTGCCTAGTGTAAGGTGAGGTGGGATGCTCTGCTCAGCAGTGCGAGGTGAGGTGGGATGCTCTGCTCAGCAGTGCGAGGTGAGGTGGGATGCTCTGCTCAGCAGTGCGAGGTGAGGTGGGATGCTCTGCTCAGCAGTGCGAGGTGAGGTGGGATGCTCTGCTCAGCAGTGCGAGGTGAGGTGGGATGCTCTGCTCAGCAGTGCGAGGTGAGGTGGGATGCTCTGCTCTGCTCAGCAGTGCGAGGTGAGGTGGGATGCTCTGCTCTGCTCAGCAGTGCGAGGTGAGGTGGGATGCTCTGCTCAGCAGTGCGAGGTGAGGTGGGATGCTCTGCTCAGCAGTGCGAGGTTGGATGCTCTGCTCAGCAGTGCGAGGTTGGATGCTCTGCTCAGCAGTGCGAGGTTGGATGCTCTGCTCAGCAGTGCGAGGTGGGATGCTCTGCTCAGCAGTGCGAGGTGGGATGCTCTGCTCAGCAGTGCGAGGTGGGATGCTCTGCTCAGCAGTGCGAGGTGGGATGCTCTGCTCAGCAGTGCGAGGTGGGATGCTCTGCTCAGCAGTGCGAGGTGGGATGCTCTGCTCAGCAGTGCGAGGTGGGATGCTCTGCTCAGCAGTGCGAGGTGGGATGCTCTGCCTAGTGTAAGGAGAGGTGGGATGCTCTGCTCAGCAGTGTAAGGAGAGGTGGGATGCTCTGCACAGCAGTGCGAGGTGAGGTGGGATGCTCTGCTCAGCAGTGCGAGGTGAGGTGGGATGCTCTGCTCAGCAGTGCGAGGTGAGGTGGGATGCTCTGCTCAGCAGTGCGAGGTGAGGTGGGATGCTCTGCTCAGCAGTGCGAGGCGAGGTGGGATGCTCTGCTCAGCAGTGCGAGGCGAGGTGGGATGCTCTGCTCAGCAGTGCGAGGTGGGATGCTCTGCTCAGCAGTGCGAGGTGGGATGCTCTGCTCAGCAGTGCGAGGTGAGGTGGGATGCTCTGCTCAGCAGTGCGAGGTGAGGTGGGATGCTCTGCTCAGCAGTGCGAGGTGGGATGCTCTGCTCAGCAGTGCGAGGTGAGGTGGGATGCTCTGCTCAGCAGTGCGAGGTGAGGTGGGATGCTCTGCTCAGCAGTGCGAGGTGAGGTGGGATGCTCTGCTCAGCAGTGCGAGGTGAGGTGGGATGCTCTGCTCAGCAGTGCGAGGTGAGGTGGGATGCTCTGCTCAGCAGTGCGAGGTGGGATGCTCTGCTCTGCTCAGCACTGCGAGGTGGGATGCTCTGCTGAGCAGTGCGAGGTGGGATGCTCTGCTCAGCAGTGTAAGGAGAGGTGGGATGCTCTGCACAGCAGTGTAAGGAGAGGTGGGATGCTCTGCTCAGCAGTGTAAGGAGAGGTGGGATGCTCTGTTCAGCAGTGTAAGGAGAGGTGGGATGCTCTGCCTAGTGTAAGGAGAGGTGGGATGCTCTGCCTAGTGTAAGGAGAGGTGGGATGCTCTGCCTAGTGTAAGGAGAGGTGGGATGCTCTGCTCAGCAGTGTAAGGAGAGGTGGGATGCTCTGCTCAGCAGTGTAAGGAGAGGTGGGATGCTCTGCTCAGCATTTTAAGGAGAGGTGGGATGCTCTGCTCAGCAGTGTAAGGAGAGGTGGGATGCTCTGTTCAGCAGTGTAAGGAGAGGTGGGATGCTCTGCCTAGTGTAAGGAGAGGTGGGATGCTCTGCTCAGCAGTGTAAGGAGAGGTGGGATGCTCTGCACAGCAGTGTAAGGAGAGGTGGGATGCTCTGCCTAGTGTAAGGAGAGGTGGGATGCTCTGCCTAGTGTAAGGAGAGGTGGGATGCTCTGCTCAGCAGTGTAAGGAGAGGTGGGATGCTCTGTTCAGCAGTGTAAGGAGAGGTGGGATGCTCTGCCTAGTGTAAGGAGAGGTGGGATGCTCTGCCTAGTGTAAGGAGAGGTGGGATGCTCTGCCTAGTGTAAGGAGAGGTGGGATGCTCTGCCTAGTGTAAGGAGAGGTGGGATGCTCTGCTCAGCAGTGTAAGGAGAGGTGGGATGCTCTGCTCAGCAGTGTAAGGAGAGGTGGGATGCTCTGCTCAGCAGTGTAAGGAGAGGTGGGATGCTCTGCTCAGCAGTGTAAGGAGAGGTGGGATGCTCTGCTCAGCAGTGTAAGGAGAGGTGGGATGCTCTGCTCAGCAGTGTAAGGAGAGGTGGGATGCTCTGCCTAGTGTAAGGAGAGGTGGGATGCTCTGCCTAGTGTAAGGAGAGGTGGGATGCTCTGCCTAGTGTAAGGAGAGGTGGGATGCTCTGCCTAGTGTAAGGAGAGGTGGGATGCTCTGCCTAGTGTAAGGAGAGGTGGGATGCTCTGCCTAGTGTAAGGAGAGGTGGGATGCTCTGCTCAGCAGTGTAAGGAGAGGTGGGATGCTCTGCTCAGCAGTGTAAGGAGAGGTGGGATGCTCTGCTCAGCAGTGTAAGGAGAGGTGGGATGCTCTGCTCAGCAGTGTAAGGAGAGGTGGGATGCTCTGCTCAGCAGTGTAAGGAGAGGTGGGATGCTCTGCTCAGCAGTGTAAGGAGAGGTGGGATGCTCTGCTCAGCAGTGCGAGGTGAGGTGGGATGCTCTGCTCAGCAGTGCGAGGAGAGGTGGGATGCTCTGCCTAGTGTAAGGAGAGGTGGGATGCTCTGCTCAGCAGTGTAAGGAGAGGTGGGATGCTCTGCTCAGCAGTGTAAGGAGAGGTGGGATGCTCTGTTCAGCAGTGTAAGGAGAGGTGGGATGCTCTGCCTAGTGTAAGTAGAGGTGGGATGCTCTGCCTAGTGTAAGGAGAGGTGGGATGCTCTGCTCAGCAGTGCGAGGAGCGGTGGGATGCTCTGCCCACTGCTCAGCAGTGCGAGGTGAGGTGGGATGCTCTGCCTAGTGTAAGGTGAGGTGGGATGCTCTGCTCAGCAGTGCGAGGTGAGGTGGGATGCTCTGCTCAGCAGTGCGAGGTGGGATGCTCTGCTCAGCAGTGCGAGGTGGGATGCTCTGCTCAGCAGTGCGAGGTGAGGTGGGATGCTCTGCTCAGCAGTGCGAGGTGAGGTGGGATGCTCTGCTCAGCAGTGCGAGGTGAGGTGGGATGCTCTGCTCAGCAGTGCGAGGTGGGATGCTCTGCTCAGCAGTGCGAGGTGGGATGCTCTGCTCAGCAGTGCGAGGTGGGATGCTCTGCTCAGCAGTGCGAGGTGGGGATGCTCTGCTCAGCAGTGCGAGGTGGGATGCTCTGCTCAGCAGTGCGAGGTGGGATGCTCTGCTCAGCAGTGCGAGGTGAGGTGGGATGCTCTGCTCAGCAGTGCGAGGAGAGGTGGGATGCTCTGCTCAGCAGTGCGAGGAGAGGTGGGATGCTCTGCTCAGCAGTGCGAGGAGAGGTGGGATGCTCTGCTCAGCAGTGCGAGGAGAGGTGGGATGCTCTGCTCAGCAGTGCGAGGAGAGGTGGGATGCTCTGCTCAGCAGTGCGAGGAGAGGTGGGATGCTCTGCTCAGCAGTGCGAGGAGAGGTGGGATGCTCTGCTCAGCAGTGCGAGGAGAGGTGGGATGCTCTGCTCAGCAGTGCGAGGAGAGGTGGGATGCTCTGCTCAGCAGTGTAAGGAGAGGTGGGATGCTCTGCTCAGCAGTGTAAGGAGAGGTGGGATGCTCTGCTCAGCAGTGTAAGGAGAGGTGGGATGCTCTGCTCAGCAGTGTAAGGAGAGGTGGGATGCTCTGCTCAGCAGTGTAAGGAGAGGTGGGATGCTCTGCTCAGCAGTGTAAGGAGAGGTGGGATGCTCTGTTCAGCAGTGTAAGGAGAGGTGGGATGCTCTGCTCAGCTGTGTAAGGAGAGGTGGGATGCTCTGTTCAGCAGTGTAAGGAGAGGTGGGATGCTCTGCTCAGCTGTGTAAGGAGAGGTGGGATGCTCTGTTCAGCAGTGTAAGGAGAGGTGGGATGCTCTGCCTAGTGTAAGGAGAGGTGGGATGCTCTGCCTAGTGTAAGGAGAGGTGGGATGCTCTGCTCAGCTGTGTAAGGAGAGGTGGGATGCTCTGCCTAGTGTAAGGAGAGGTGGGATGCTCTGCTCAGCAGTGTAAGGAGAGGTGGGATGCTCTGCTCAGCAGTGCGAGGTGAGGTGGGATGCTCTGCCTAGTGTAAGGAGAGGTGGGATGCTCTGCTCAGCAGTGTAAGGAGAGGTGGGATGCTCTGCACAGCAGTGTAAGGAGAGGTGGGATGCTCTGCTCAGCAGTGCGAGGTGAGGTGGGATGCTCTGCCTAGTGTAAGGAGAGGTGGGATGCTCTGCTCAGCAGTGTAAGGAGAGGTGGGATGCTCTGCACAGCAGTGTGAGGAGAGGTGGGATGCTCTGCTCAGCAGTGCGAGGTGAGGTGGGATGCTCTGCTCAGCAGTGCGAGGTGAGGTGGGATGCTCTGCTCAGCAGTGCGAGGTGAGGTGGGATGCTCTGCTCAGCAGTGCGAGGTGAGGTGGGATGCTCTGCTCAGCAGTGCGAGGTGAGGTGGGATGCTCTGCTCAGCAGTGCGAGGTGAGGTGGGATGCTCTGCTCAGCAGTGCGAGGTGAGGTGGGATGCTCTGCTCAGCAGTGCGAGGTGAGGTGGGATGCTCTGCTCAGCAGTGCGAGGTGAGGTGGGATGCTCTGCTCAGCAGTGCGAGGTGAGGTGGGATGCTCTGCTCAGCGGTAGGCTAGGTAATGTGCTCTGCTTAGCGGTAGGCTAGGTGATGTGCTCTGCTTAGCGGTAGGCTAGGTGATGTGCTCTGCACAGTATAAGGTGTGGTGATGTGCTCCGCGCAGTGCTGGGAAAGTAAGGGTTTCCTCTGTCTTTTGATTTTTAGCATGGACAGCAAAGCGCACAGAGGTGCCATCCAGGACCCCCCCACCAGTTACAGCGCCCACCTCCACGTACTCAGTGAAAGCGAATGAACCCTTACATGGGCTGGGGAAGAAGGATCTGCAGCGGTCGGACAGGCTGCAAGCCAGTAAGTGTCCTATAATATTGCAGGCATCACGTAAGAACGTAACCCCTTTAGCACTCTGGTGATGGGTAAGGTGGTGAGAGTGTAGAGAAGAGGAGGGAGGGTCGGTCAGCTAGGTGGAGGATAGTGGGAGATGGTGGGCTCGCTCCCTGTGGTTAGGGGATGCTCTGGTGATGGGTAAGGTGGTGAGAGTGTAGAGAAGAGGAGGGAGGAGGTCAGCTAGGTGGAGGATAGTGGGAGATGGTGGGCTCGCTCCCTGTGGTTAGGGGATGCTCTGGTAATGGGTAAGGTGGTGAGAGTGTAGAGAAGAGGAGGGAGGAGGTCAGCTAGGTGGAGGATAGTGGGAGATGGTGGGCTCGCTCCCTGTAGTTAGGGGATGCTCTGGTGATGGGTAAGGTGGTGAGAGTGTAGAGAAGAGGAGGGAGGAGGTCAGCTAGGTGGAGGATAGTGGGAGATGGTGGGCTCGCTCCCTGTAGTTAGGGGATGCTCTGGTGATGGGTAAGGTGGTGAGAGTGTAGAGAAGAGGAGGGAGGAGGTCAGCTAGGTGGAGGATAGTGGGAGATGGTGGGCTCGCTCCCTGTAGTTAGGGGATGCTCTGGTGATGGGTAAGGTGGTGAGAGTGTAGAGAAGAGGAGGGAGAGTCTGTCAGCTAGGTGGAGGATAGTGGGAGATGGTGGGCTCGCTCCCTGTGGTTAGGGGATGCTCTGGTAATGGGTAAGGTGGTGAGAGTGTAGAGAAGAGGAGGGAGAGTCTGTCAGCTAGGTGGAGGATAGTGGGAGATGGTGGGCTCGCTCCCTGTGGTTAGGTGATGAAGCCTATGGGGTAGGTGTGGTTTGTACATGAAAACATAAACAGCAGCAGAAGTAAGAGGTCATGGTGAGAATGCAGCTGTAAGTTCAGAAGGGTCTGGCACTTCAGGTGAGTGTTGTCCTCCTGTAGCACAGCTACCATCCTGTGCACGCTTCCTGTGCTATGTATCCGCATACACACTAGTAACAAGCCCTCACACTGGCTGAGGACGAAATGCGTCAGGTACTCCATCCCGCTGCACGCAGCTGTTCAGTACCAGACACTAACTCCACCGTCTATCCTACCGAGCGGGTCAGTCAGCAGATGACTCTGGTTCCAGGATACACTAGTTGTGCCGTAGACGGCCTGGGTTCCAGCAACACCACTAGGGCTGCCGTCCTCCATCATTATCCTTAGAGTGGATCCGGTGGTCACGCCCGCGTTGGAAACATATTACCCCAGACGTTGCTGCACAGTTTACCATGGGAAGTCTGCACTTTCAGCTTATTGGACCAGAGGTGTTACAGGTGTATCACACAGCTGAACACACCACCCCCTTACCTGCCTGTGCCCCTGGCTGGCGTTACGCCAACCTGTCACTCACCTTGTGTTTTGTCACTCTTCATATCGGTTGCGCTTTAAAATATTTTATACTATTCTCTTATTGGTTTATAAGTGTGCTTCATATTTCTACCACCTGTGCCCTGGCGCCAAGACCTTTTAGTGGTTGTCAGACTGACTGGCGGTCACCCTACTGATTCAGCCTGTATAGTGTGTAAGTTACCCCAAATGCCCTCACCCTACAAATTCAGCATTAAAATAAGTAAATAATAGAAGTAGCCTGATTACCTTAATAGAACGGCAGCACATTACAGATACCTGGCGCAGACGTACAGATGTTGTAGAATAATCACCTCGCATACAACTAGTTACAGCAACATAAAGGGACTTTGTAAAATGTGTTTTGTTGGAAATGACTGACCACCATAACATTTGTGACCCGTGAGACTGGCGGAGAGGGGCGTGTGTTCCCTATTAGCCGGCAGTGTGTGCACGGTGTATCTCCAGGGTCTAACATGTGGCTTCCCCTCTTCATTTATAGGACACTTAAAAAGAACGAAATGTGCGGAGATTGATGTTGAGACGCCAGAGTCGATCCTGGTGAACACAAACCTGCGGGCGCTGATAAATAAACACACGTTCTCGCTGCTCCCGGCGGACTGCCAGCAAAGACTCCTGCGACTGCTGCCGGAAGTGGACCAGCCGGTGAGCTACTGCCTCCTGCTGTTTGCAGCTTATAAATAATGACACATGGAGGAAGAACAATATGTGGGTATACTGGAACTACAGTAGGAGTCCTGAAATAATTTCCTAGTCCCGGATTTCAGGGGTTCCCGGGATTAATCTCGTTATTGGGTTTGAGGGAAAAATGGGTAATAAAAGCTTTATATTTTTTTCCCCACTCCTGCCTTCTCCCTTCCTGTCTTCTCTACCATCTATCTGTCCCCTCCTCTTCTGTCTACTATCCACCTCCCCCTCCTGTCCTCCATGCCATCCTTCCCACCTATGTGCTACCTGATACCCCCCCTGCTTTCCTTCTCCCTCCACCCCCTGCTATCCTTCTCCCTCCCTCCACCCCCTGCTATCCTTCTCTCTCCCTCCCTCCCTCCACCCCCTGCTATCCTTCTCTCTCCCTCCCTCCCTCCACCCCCTGCTATCCTCCACCCCCCTCCCTCCACCCCCTGCTATCCTTCTCCCTCCCTCCATCCCCTGCTATCCTTCTCTCTCCCTCCACCCCCTGCTTTCCTTCTCCCTCCACCCCCTGCTATCCTTCTCTCTCTCTCCCTCCCTCCCTCCACCCCCTGCTATCCTCCACCCCCCTCCCTCCCTCCACCCCCTGCTATCCTCCACCCCCCTCCCTCCCTCCACCCCCTGCTATCCTCCACCCCCCTCCCTCCACCCCCTGCTATCCTCCACCCCCCTCCCTCCACCCCCTGCTATCCTTCTCCCTCCCTCCATCCCCTGCTATCCTTCTCTCTCCCTCCACCCCCTGCTTTCCTTCTCCCTCCACCCCCTGCTATCCTTCTCCCTCCCTCCCTCCCTCCCTCCACCCCCTATCTGTCCCCTCCTCCACCCCCTGCTATCCTTCTCCCTCCCTCCACCCCCTGCTATCCTTCTCCCTCCCTCCACCCCCTGCTATCCTTCTCCCTCCCTCCACCCCCTGCTATCCTTCTCCCTTCCTCCACCCCCTGCTATCCTTCTCCCCTTCCTCCACCCCCTGCTATCCTTCTCCCTTCCTGTCTTCTCTGTTGTCTATCTGTCCCCTCCTCTTCTGTCTACTATCCACCTCCCCCTCCTGTCCTCCATGCCATCCTTCCCACCTATGTGCTACCTGATACCCCCCCTGCTTTCCTTCCTCCACCCTCTGCTATCCTCCACCCCCTGCTATCCTTCTCCCTCCCTCCACCCCCTGCTATCTTTCTCCCTACCTCCCTCCACCCCCTGCTATCCTTCTCCCTCCCTCCCTCCACCCCCTGCTATCCTTCTCCCTCCCTCCACCCCCTGCTATCCTTCTCCCTCCCTCCACCCCCTGCTATCCTTCTCCCTTCCTGTCTTCTCTGCCATCTATCGGTCCCCTCCTCTTCTGTCTACTATCCACCTCCCCCTCCTGTCCTCCATGCCATCCTTCCCACCTATGTGCTACCTGATACCCCCCCTGCTTTCCTTCCTCCACCCTCTGCTATCCTCCACCCCCTGCTATCCTCCACCCCCTGCTATCCTTCTCCCTCCCTCCAACCCCTGCTATCCTTCTCCCTACCTCCCTCCACCCCCTGCTATCTTTCTCCCTACCTCCCTCCACCCCCTGCTATCTTTCTCCCTACCTCCCTCCACCCCCTGCTATCCTTCTCCCTCCCTCCACCCCCTGCTATCCTTCTCCCCCCCTCCACCCCCTGCTATCCTTCTCCCTCCCTCCACCCCCTGCTATCCTTCTCCCTCCCTCCACCCCCTGCTATCCTTCTCCCTTCCTGTCTTCTCTGCCGTCTATCGGTCCCCCTCCTCTTCTGTCTACTATCCACCTCCCCCTCCTGTCCTCCATGCCATCCTTCCCACCTATGTGCTACCTGATACCCCCCCTGCTTTCCTTCTCCCTCCACCCCGTGCTATCCTCCACCCCCTGCTATCCTTCTCTCTCCCTCCACCCCCTGCTATCCTTCTCCCTCCACCCCCTGCTATCTTTCTCCCTCCACCCCCTGCTATCCTTCTCCCTCCCTCCACCCCCTGCTATCCTTCTCCCTCCCTCCACCCCCTGCTATCCTTCTCCCTCCCTACCTCCACCCCCTGCTTTCCTTCTCCCTCCACCCCGTGCTATCCTCCACCCCCTGCTATCCTTCTCTCTCCCTCCACCCCCTGCTATCCTTCTCCCTCCACCCCCTGCTATCTTTCTCCCTCCACCCCCTGCTATCCTTCTCCCTCCCTCCACCCCCTGCTATCCTTCTCCCTCCCTCCACCCCCTGCTATCCTTCTCCCTCCCTCCACCCCCTGCTATCCTTCTCCCTCCCTCCACCCCCTGCTATCCTTCTCCCTCCCTCCACCCCCTGCTATCCTTCTCCCTCCCTCCACCCCCTGCTATCCTTCTCCCTCCCTCCACCCCCTGCTATCCTTCTCCCTCCCTCCACCCCCTGCTATCCTTCTCCCTCCCTCCACCCCCTGCTATCCTTCTCCCTCCCTCCACCCCCTGCTATCCTTCTCCCTCCCTCCACCCCCTGCTATCCTTCTCCCTCCCTCCACCCCCTGCTATCCTTCTCCCTCCCTCCACCCCCTGCTATCCTTCTCCCTCCCTCCACCCCCTGCTATCCTTCTCCCTCCCTCCACCCCCTGCTATCCTTCTCCCTCCCTCCCTCCACCCCCTGCTATCCTTCTCCCTCCCTCCCTCCACCCCCTGCTATCCTTCTCCCTCCCTCCACCCCCTGCTATCTTTCTCCCTCCCTCCACCCCCTGCTATCCTTCTCCCTCCCTCCCTCCACCCCCTGCTATACTTCTCCCTCCCTCCCTCCACCCCCTGCTATACTTCTCCCTCCCTCCCTCCACCCCCTGCTATACTTCTCCCTCCCTCCCTCCACCCCCTGCTATCCTTCTCCATCCCTCCCTCTCTCCACCCCCTGCTATCCTTTTACCTCACCTCCTTCTCCCGCCCCCCCGCCATGCTTTTGTCCTACTCCCTCCCCCATTCTTTCCTTCAGCCCCCCTCCCTCGCTATCCTCCATGCTATCCTACCCTGCTTTGTGCCACCTAATATTCTCCCCCCTACTCTCCTGCTCCCTCCTCCACCACCTCCCCCCCCCTACCACCACCACCTCCTCAATCCTTCTCCCTCCTCCCACCACTCTATTGTCCTACCCTCTCCTCACCCCTGCCATTGTCCTTCTCCACCCCATCTCCTTCCTCTGCTTCCTTCTCCCCAGGTGGTGGTAGGGTAGGTGTGAGTATGATGGGTATGTGTGGTCGGGCTGCTTCAGGGCATCGATATTGTAACACTTAACCTAAAGGGGGGTACACAAGGGAGAGATCCATTTTAATCAAACTGACTAGATTGCTTAGACGTTAAGCACAGATCTCTCTCTCTGTGTACCCCCCACAGCAATAGCAATGCACGGCCCCGGTACTAGACTGGCCTATCTAGCACATCGCTCATTTCCCAGCTGGGAATGGGGGGGGGGGGGGTAGAGAGGGATGGGAGATGTGTGATGAGCGGGGGGGGGGGGGGGGGGGGGGGCATTGGGGAAATGTGTGCTGAGCGGTCACTGTACTGCCCTTTAACACTGTTTAGTACCTAAATGGTTTTTTACTACTGTAATACATTTTAACCCCCTAATTATTGCTTGTCACCTATGTATCACTTTTAATACTGAGCCCCTACTTATTATTACTGTAACACCTTGTAACACTTAAACTGCTACTTCTCGCTAGCGTGATGCCTTGGGGTGGTTGGGTTGGGTGGTGCTGGCCCAGGGGCGGTCCTGCGCTCTGCACTTAAACCATAGGAATGTTAGGTACCCACCTGATAACGTCACCTGGCTGTGATAGGTGGGCATATATTTTTGGGCCAAAAATTGTCAAGAACCTCAATTTTGCTCCATGTTAAATTGCAGAGTCTATTATAGTTGTTCTGATTGCCAGCGTTCTGTTTTTCCAGAGTATCTCATCAGGCAGGGTAATAGTGAGTAAGGAGGTCTGTTTACTAAGCACTGGATGGAGACTGCCAGCCAATGAGCACCTATACTGCCATGGTATAGGCCGTCCAAGGCTTAGTAAATAGACCCCTAAGTATGAACAGTAAGGGAGAGGTTTTGGAGACTGGAGGTTTGGGAATGGAGATATGTATCAGACATACATGTAAGCAGGAGTCAGGGAAAGTAACTGTGACAATCATTTGCATGAAGTGGGTATAAAGTAATGAAGGTATTTACCACGTATGGTGCTACAGATCCCGTCACTGGGACACTGGTTACCTGTGGCTGTGAGATGGGACGGGGCCTAGCCTGGGGAATTGGTGCACCATTGTTACAGTATAAGTTCCTATAGTTCCCAGAAGAGCGGGGAAGTGTCCCCTGAGGCCGGGACGGGGTGTTATGACAGCTCTGCTTTCTCACAGGCCGGGCCGGATGGATTCCTGAAACTGAGCAGCTCGGCCCTAAATAATGAGTTCTTTACCTCGGCGTCCCAGAGCTGGAAGGAGCGGCTGGCGGAAGGTGAGCTGACATATGGGGTTCATTCTCTAGCTGTATCCTCTGCATATACTGTATCACTGTGATAGCGTCACCTATCTTGTGCAGCGTTCCTTTATTGGCGATAGTGTACCTGAATATTACCTATGGCCCATGCTCTTTCCATGTTCCTGCATGGTGCCTGTGAGCGCTGACGTGATGCGTCCGTGTAGTAAATGGGGTAATGTCTGCCACAGGTGAATTCACGCCAGAAATGCAGCTACGTATCCGCCAGGAGATTGAGAAGGAGAAGCGGGTGGAAGCGTGGAAGGAACAGTTCTATGAGGGTTATTACGGGGAGAAGTAAGTACAAGGCTTGCTACCTGGCCGCGCCGCCATTGTCCTGCCGCACAGTGTGGGGCAATCTACATGTGGTGTGTGCGTTACCGCTGATATACTAATGCCCAGTACATAGTACACGGTCTGCTACTTAGTATACTGTTAAAGAATTTTATATTCAGGAAAAAGTGCGTAACCTCTGTCGTCTTATCTACATTACTTACTTTTTCCTGAGGTTTGTGTCTTAGGGGGCTATTCAGACCTAGGTGCTCTTTTGCTGAAATCGCAAAGATGGCCATGTTTCAGCCGCCTGCGCATGCGCAGGCTTTCCCTATGCGATAACGTCCCGGACGGGCAGTGGGCGGTCGGGGGTGACGATGCGGCATTGAGGGGGGGGGGGAGTTGTGCAAGAAACGCAGGCGTGTTATGGCCATTTTCAGGACGGCCGGATGACGCTGCCTGCAACGGGAAACATGGCGGCAGTGCACCGGTTTACGTAGCCTGGCTGCATTTACAGGGGTCTACCTCTATTTCCCGATGTCTGATGCAATTTCATTGCGATCGCATCGCTGGGCAGTCCACAGCATGAGAATTTTTTTTTAGTAGCAGTTTTGCGTTTTTAGCAGAGCTGCTAAGAGTCTGAATAACCCCCTTAGTTCACTAGTAGTATACTAATAGTAGTATATTAATAGTAGTGTACTAATTCACTAACCGTAAACTACGTAATGGCTTCGTATTGTTTTTGTCGCAAAAAAATTGGTGTAAAGTAGCAGAGTAAGTGTGAAACGTGTGGTGCAGCTCACTCATGTTCAGTATGAATAACATGCACCATGCATTGTTAATATCCTACTTATATTGATTTAGAGTTCAGCTAGGACACGCTCCCTACCAAACTCTAAATTTGTCTGCACATTTTAAAAACCACCGTCTCGCAGCGCTGTATGGTTTTGCCAAGGTGCAGTATTGCATATTCCTGATGGATATCTGCCTAATGTAAAATGAGGATTCTGATGTTCACTCCCGATACTTCTCTGAGCTTTGATCCCTTTCCCCCATATCTCAATGTTCTTTGTCTTCTTCTATTATAGTTCTGGGCTGAGCGTCGAGGACTTCAATGATCTGACAGCAGAAGATGACAGCCAAGCCCCAATCTCCCCACCAAAAGTACACACTACGCCGGAGCCTGAGAAAGTGAGCAGCAGGTCCCCAGCCTGTACCCCTGTGGATGACCCCCTCTCTGTGAAGGCTGAAGATGACAAGGTTGTTCCACCTGAACTACCAGAGACTACAGAAGCCATACCACAACCAGAAATGCCTGATGAAGACATCACTGATAAGATGTCTTCTACTGACTGCACTGAGATGGCTGAAGAAGCAAAAGCAGATGGTCCCGCTGAGGTCAAGATAGAAGCAAAGACCGATACACCCCCAACTTGTGAATCCAAGGATGTGGATGAGAAGAGTCGTATTTGTTTGACCCCAAGCACACCAAAGAGCCCGTCCCTCATCCAGTTGCACAGAGCACTTTCCAGCAAGGACGACCTTCACCATGACTCAAGTGAGGCCGAGTCACCAGAAAAGGTGGATGCTGCCATCAGTAGCAGGGCCAAGAGGCGTTTGGACGTTGGTGAAGACTTTCTGGCTGGTACTGAGAAGAGTCCACGTTTGATGGAAGATAGCCAGCCCCAGCAGTCGTTTCGTGCCTTATCTAGGACTCTCTCCGAACCGGCACAGCAGGCACAAGAGCAGAAGCTATCTCCAGCCCAGGTAACCTTTAGGTGGCATTTCTGCTTATTGTTACAGTAATTCAGCATAAAGATTACAGACCAAGATTATATCCGAGCATAGATATCTCCAGATGCGCTCACTTCATTTACATATGGCTACTGGGAGGTTTACAGGACCTAAGTACATGACCATTGCAAATCAGTGTTCTTGCATTACCTCTATCACTTAAATATTGGTACAGGTTGAGTATCCCCACCATAACCACAAGGTGGCAGGATGAAGTCAATCAACCACAAGTGGCTAAATCTAAATCAGCCGCAAATCTTTCTACAATTTATACAATGTGATTACTGTAATGCCCATGAGTATGGTGCCAGCAGGGGGCACAATTCCCTGCGGAAAGTGGGCTGCTAAAAGATATCACCTGGCCGAAGTTTCTGTAGATGCGGCTTCTCAAGATAAGTAACTTGTACACACCCAATCGTCTTGTGGCAATTGCCAGGTGTGGCGCTTTTATCGGCTGCACAACCATAAATCACACCACATCTAATGTATACATTGATTTTGTTATTTTGATATTAATGCATTAAAAAATAGTAGACGTTCTAGAATAATTTTAGCAAGCCCCTGACATTCCGATTAACTGGAGGTTTTAGTCTTTCATCTTATCGTATGTCCATGGGATCTTAAGGCGCTGATATAGCTGGCAACATGGGGGCGTGATAACAGCAGTATATTGTATGTGTTCCATTGCCGTATAATAACTCACCCATTCTAGTCATTATTGGCCATAGCCATAAATATGCTGATGGCGACTGCTCTGGGGTAAGTCACTCTGTGGGTTGGGTGGACAATGAATTGGCCCACTTCCAAGATTCCAGAAATAATTGTAGTAACTTGAAATTGTAGTTGATGAGATGGACCGTTCATTACAAGCTGTAGATTGGGGGAGGGGGGCACCAGAATTATGAAGTTGTGTATAAGACATCAGGAGCTGTGTGCATCTTACTGGTGTCTCATGTTCATCCAGTGAAGACGTTAATACTTGATTTTGTTTTTTCCCCTGGTTTAGATTCCGAGGATCTCCCCCAAGCCATTTCTTAGCAGCCAGGTCTCTCACAGGCCCATCTTTCCCACCACCGGTACCAGTCCTGGCAGAACTGGAGCCCGTACACTGGCAGACATCAAAGCCAAAGCTCAGTTGGCCAGAGCACAAAGAGCGGCAGCCATCGCTGCCCATGGTGGCTCCATCCCCGGCCCTGGCCCCGGGGGAGGAGCATACTCTGCGGGTGGCCCCAGAGTTCATCCAGACCAGAGCAGAAACAGATTCCTTAGCCTGGGAAGTACTGGAAGAGGGAGAGGTGAAAGGGGAACTTCACCCTATACTTCATGCAGCCAGATTCAAGCAGAGGCCAAGAGCACAGTGCAGGCACCGGCTCACAGTGCAGGAAGAACACAGCTACTGCAGAAACTCAGCAAGCAACTCGCATCAACCGAGACTATGACTGGACCCACGAGACACCTCCTCCAAGCCCCAGATAGAGACTGCTCTTTCATCAGTACAAAGGTCTACCTGCCAGCCCCAGCACCAGATGTTCCTACAAAGCCCTCCGGGCCTGCAAAAGCAATGGCCCACTGTGAAAGTTCCCTCCATATTGATAGAGAATTATTTCCCCAAAGCACAGATATCTCATCCACGCAGAGCACAAAGGGAGCACAAGCTGGTGACCAATGTCCACCAATACCTACCACACTAGGTTCTTCAGACCCGGGCATGCCACTGGGCAAGCAACAAGCAGAAGCTTATTTTGTGAAGGTCGATAATGCAACACAAGGGATGAGTAAGTTGCAGTCTGGCTGTGCACCAGACCCCGTGGTTAAGCCTCTGCAGTTGAGGACTCCTAGCGAGCAGGTGACTAAGTCCAGCTCCAGCATTCCTGCAAATAACCCGCTGGTTACCCGGCTGCTGCAAGGACAGAAAGTCCCGTTAGAGCAAATTTTACCCAGGTCCCTAACTAAAATGGAATTGAAGACTGTGCCCTTCCCGCCAGAGAGACCATCCAATGTTAGCACGGTGCCTGTTCCTCAGGGGCTGGACTCTTACAGTAGGGAAGAGCTGGAAAGACCATCGCAATTGGCCGCTCAACAACTAGAGAGATTCTTTTGCCACAATCGGCAACTTCCATCAAGCCAAAGGATCTGGCAGCTGTTTTCAGGGAAAGACTTGGCAAGCACCAGTAACAATCAAATGCAAGTACCGGAGGTGCCCAGCATAAACCAGGAGCACGTTCTGCAGTCTCTGATCAGAAAGGTGTGGCAGGAGAATTCCATGACTCCACCGAAGGCATCTGCATTCAAAGCGGCTGAGTGCACTCCACCAACAGAGACTCTCTCTCATAGGTTCATGCTCGGTTTTGTTTGGAGGCGAACCTCAAAGCCGGCCATGTCTGGCCATTATCTACTCAACATCTCCACATATGGAAGGGTTCCGGAGGCCTTCAGGCGAGCTCAGTCTGGGAGCACAGAGACCAATGTGTTCTTAGATGATCCTGACCAACTAGTCAACGCAGGTGATGAATCAGAGTCTGTTACGGAGAGCGGTGAGGAGGACACTGAGTCTGAGGAGAGCACAGAGGAATGTGGCTCCCCAGTCGCTAAAGCCAACACTCGCTCCGAAATCTCCTTGTCTCCTAAATCTGAATCTCTCTCTAACAACCAAGTACCCGAAGAGACTGCAAAAGCCAAACTTCCCCCAACATTTAACATGAAGGAGACCGTTCAGATTGTTACCAAGGGTAGCCTATATAATGAGTCCACCATAGCCAGAGACTTGTTTCACGCTGCCCAAGCTAAGATGGCCAACGTACTGGGGGTAAGGTTGAAACACGATGCCTCTGACATTTTTGGAAGGCATGCACCATCTGCAGCATCCCAGCTCCAACACCCGGAGCTGCTGCAGGCGCCCAGGACTTGTGGAAATACGGCTGGTCTCATTGGATCCAGTTATGGCGGCACCATCAACATCTCCACCACACCAGACGGGCTGCACAGGTCCTCCCTTCCCACAGGTGTGAGTTTTAGCTCATCCAATGCTGACAATGTGGTGTCCTTCTCTGTGACGGTGACAACCATCCCTTCCAGCCAGAATGTAAGCTCTGGTGGCCACGAGCAGCCCATTTCTGTCCAGACTTACACAGAGGACACTGATATAGAATTGGGCCCTTCCAAATGCTACTGTCGGTTGAAAGCCATGATCATGTGTAAGGGCTGTGGGGCGTTCTGCCATGACGATTGCATCGGCCCCTCCAAACTGTGCGTCTCCTGCCTGGTGGTGCGGTGACGCCATCACGTGTCCGTTCGGCAATATGGCTTTCTCCCCAAGCTCCCAGAACTGGCCAGCTTTCCCTATTGCAGGATGATCAGGGTTGTAGTCAGGCCCCATTGTGGGGCTGACCTACTCCCACTGGAACTCTTATGATCTTGGCGGGTACGTTGTAGGGTTCTCGGTAGCCCTAAAAGTGATCATGACAAACGTTTGCACTTAATTATGTAAATAGCATTGAAAGGTTTTTTTGTTTTTTTTTAAAAGAAATGTTAATTTCCTTACCAGATTTCCAAAGACTGAGACACAAGAAAGCAATATTACCCAGCTCTCCTCCCCTTCTCTTTCCCACTCACCTTTCTCCGTTCATGCACTATAGAAGATACGGGATCCTCCGTTTAAGCAATAATTCTAAACTACCTAATGTTTGCACCAGATGTGTGCCCCGTATCATATACAGGTAGGTACTGGCATAGCGTATTTGTGCTGCAACCAGGCTGACCACCAGTGTATATAATGGGGGGGGAGGGGGCAGCACAGTGTGTGGGGGCAGTGCCATCCAACCACTATCTGGGGGTGGGCCCACTGGCCAATAATACTGCAAAACCGCACAAGGGGAGGAGCTATCTGATCTGCCTCACTGAGGGGGCGTGGCTTGATGCAGTGTCATGTGACTGATCCAGGAAGTTCCCCAGCACTCAACCAGGAGCAGCCAACATGAAGGAGACGCTGATGTTCAAGACGGCTAAGTTGCAGGGCAACGTGCTGGTGAGTGATTGTGATAGATATAGATATATATAGATATAGATATAGATATATAGATAGATATATATATATATATATATATATATATATATATATATATAATATAGCTGTACCTGTGTATGATACCCTCATGGACCCTTGGGTACTAGCCAGTGCCTCCCCGGCCATTTATCCCACCTCACGTCTCTGGTGTAGACTTATTACTCCTGGAGCTTATTCTGTATGAATGAGTGAAGCTGAATCCTATTTAGAATCTTCTTGGTCCTATTACCGCTCCCGTGAGTGTAATATATAATAAGAGAGCACTTAGTGGTTTCCTCTCTGGGCACAGGGAGAACATTACATAATGATATGTATATATAAAGATTGGATTCTGGCCAGCACTGTGATTTCTTATTTTCTTGCTCCCCGAGCTCAGTCAGGTTGATGAAAAGCCATAGTCCTGTACAACGTGTTAGAGCCTTGCAGTACCTTCCTCTGCCCAGTGAGGGCGCCATACTGACCTGTTTGGCTTCTGTATAAGTGTCACCTTAGAATGGTTATGGGAGTTTTACGTCTGTAGGTTGTATCTGTTTGCCCATCTCCACCACACCCCATGTACTGTGTCATAATGTCACTTATTACTGGCCTGTCAGATACTTATTTCCTACTCTGAGCCCAGTGGTCTCTCTGTCCATCAGCACTGCGCAGACTGTACGTCTAGGTAACCTTTCCCCACCTTACTCTATCTGTACCTCCCTCTACCACTGGCTCGTGTGCCCGGGGTTAGTGGCGAAGCTCAGATCCGCGTGCAGGGCAATTAGATGCATCATTATGATGTCACACCCTCCCCTCCACCATGTCAGCGTCGTTCCGATGAGCCGCGTAGCATGCAATAACCATGTTACAGATGGTGCCGTCTGGTCCAGCAACCAGAGCCCTGCTGCACAATGTACGTTATCACACGCACCCCTGCTCTCGCTGCTGCCAGCTGATGAGGTGCCCCTATACCCTAATCCTCACCGGTGTGATAGAATGGCTGTACATCATGAGATGTGATCTGCAGGGGAAGGGGGGGGGGGGGGGGGGGGTCTGCTCCAAGGGTGGATTTCTTCCTTCTGTCCCTGTGCTGGATATTGACCCACCCAAAAAGAGCATTCATTAGTAGTGATTTATTTCTTATTCCAGTATTTTACATCTTTAAAAAACAAAAACAAGATTTCCCCGGGAAGTTTTTAAAAACATATGATTAGTGCATTAATTAACTGCATTAGTGTAATGTCAGTGTGAGCTGTTAATATTCAGCATGACCGCAATATAAGAAAAATAAGCACTTCATTAATTGGCCTTTTACTGTCGCTGTATGCGGGGCACTCCTGTGACGTTCCGGAACATGTGCGCACAATACAGGGAGACGCGGGGCACTCCTGTGACGTTCCGGAACATGTGCACACAAGACAGGAAGACGCGGGGCACTCCTGTGACGTTCCGGAACATGTGCACACAATACAGGGAGACGCGGGGCACTCCTGTGACGTTCCGGAACATGTGCACACAAGAACAGGGTTAGAGAAAAGAAGACTCTTGTGTGGGCGCACTCTTGTTAAACTCGATAGTAGAAGAGATATATTATGTGGAAAATAAATCAAAGTTACGTTTTAATCTTTTAATATAAGTTTTGTATCCCACGATCAGACAAACAGACCACAATAAAATTGTTAAAAAAAATATGGAATGTTCTGGTTTATTCTATAAAAAAAAAATATGGAATTTTCTGGTTTGTTCTATATCAGTAATAGATTGGTAGAAGAATGTAGACACAGGCAGTACTACATCCGTGTCCTACCACACCAGTACAAGCAATGCTTGTGTTAATGAGATCTTAATTGACCTTGTAATTTATAGTGGTGATCAAACCTTGTGTACCAGGTTTACAGTCCTTATCAAATAAGGTGTCCACATCCGAGAATCCCTACATTGATTGTACTCCTCACTCAGTTGATCAATCGTTGTTTATCAAAGTGTCCATATTATAGGACTAAAAATTCAGTAGGAAGGAAGGATATTGGTGATCCTGCTGTTAATGTTGTGTCAGAGTAAACATTTTATACCATCCTACTACACTTGGTATTCCCTGGGGGTCACCCTTCCAGGTACTGACCCAGCCCACCACCGTTTAGCTTCCAAGATCAGACGAGATTGGGCACGTGCGGTGAGGTATGGTAGTAGAAAAAAGTGGTATATGTTTCTGACGCACTAATGAGAGTGCACCTAGAAGTATGAGATCTCAAGAAAGAAGGTCAGCAGGAATATAGTTTGCAGATGTGTATCTGCTGTCCGTGTTAGACTGAGGATTTCCTCAGAATCGCGGATGAGGATCCACGTATTAGAGTGAGGACCAAAAAAAAGTCAGCATATTAGTGTGATATGGCAGTATCACTCTCTATTCATGAATAGATATATAGTCAATATCAAAATAGCTAAGTGGTAGAGAGGAGTAGAGTTCTCGTATGTCTAGGTCCGGTCAGAGCCACTGACGTATTCACAGTGGAGTATAGATTGGATTAGTTGTAGCAATTGATCTATATCAGATCCTGTGCAAGGATCCTATGTGTACACTTATTGATGAGGAAGACGGTAATCGATTGTACACTGCATCAATACCTGTTGATGCCAAGCAAGAAATTGAATATGCTCAAAAATTGAGTGTATATACATAGGTTCAGCAGTGATAGCTATGCAGGTGGTACATTCAGCATAAAGCATAAGGTGTGTGTGTGTGTGTGTGTGTGTGTGTGTGTGTGTTCATAACCTATAATGCAGAAATAATACATAAGGGACCCCATAAGACAGGAATGCATTGTTACTACAAGACAGCAATAGTAGCTCATCTGTGTTTTTCCCAAAGCTGTAGATACATAATACTTCAGTAGTAACTATAAATTATAAAGTGACTTAGATTATACCGGTTGCCGCTCAGGTCTCTGGTCAGGCTGAGAGTTTTGCAGGTCAATATGGTGAAGAGAGAAGGTCCATCAAGTAAACAAGGAAGACTCGTTTCCCCGTGTAACCGGGCTTGTTCACGTCCTGTACTAGGGTTATCAACCAATCAGTGTAGTCCTGGGAGCTGACGTGTTATAGCTCCGTATACTGTTACCGGCAGAAGTGATATTACTCACTTCCACCGTGTTGCCAGGTGACTAGTCCCGTCATATTCATAGGTTCGCGGGGCGCCTCCGGCAGAAGTGAACATCTCAACTTCCGCCGCGTTGCTGGGTGAACGATCGAGTCTGTTAATCAATTAAGATCTCATTAACACAAGCATTGCTTGTACTGGTGTGGTAGGACACGGATGTAGTACTGCCGGTGTCTACATTCTTCTACCAATCTATTTCTGATATAGAACAAACCAGAACATTCCATATTTTTTATAGAATAAGCCAGAACATCCCATATTTTTTTGAACAATTTTATTGTTGTCTGTTTTTCTGATCGTGGGATACAAAGCTCATATTATGTGGAAAATAAATCAAAGTTACTTTTACTCTTTTAATATATCTCTTCTACTATCGAGTTTAACAAGAGTGCGCCCATACAAGAGTCTAATTTTCTCTAACGCTGTTCTTCGTTATCTTACTGATTCAGGGCGTACCACCAGCTTGGTACAATTAGGGAGTGATCTCCCAATATGTTACGTAATACTGGTCTATAGTTATTATTAATAAGATTATTTGCTCAGATTGGTGCGGGATCGAAAAACCTTTGTTCGACATGTGCACACACTACAGGGAGACGCGGGGCACTTCTGTGATGTACCGGGAACGTGTACACACAATACAGGGAGACACGTGGGATGCACAGTCACCGCCATCAGGGTGTACAAATGGGATAGTAATGAAAAAACTAGATTGATGTTTTCCCTTTGAATCATATGGACCCATCCATTTCATTGGTCATAGATTTCTTTTCTTGTGTATCACCGAACTAGAGGCGATTTCAGTGGTTCAGTGACCTGAGATCAGGTTAAAGGTCAGTTTGTGCCGGAGATAAGGAAATCTGCCAGTAAGTCACCATGTAGTATATGTCCCGGGCAGTATCTCAAACACATGAAAGTACAGTCTGCCTCTCTACATGTATTACGAATTCTGCGGTTATCAGATGTCTGTGCTTATTATGGTGGGTGCATGTCCCGTTCTCTCTGCGTTATTCTCCAGCCTGACGCTCTCTCTGGGGCCGGCATCTACGTGTAGCGGCGATCAGAGAGGGGTCAGCAGCCTCTTACTGTAAATGCTAAGTCAGCGATGGGCAAACTCTGAGCCGGGAATGTCTTTAGCTGCATTTGCCTAAACTGCCGTATTAGTGGGTCCTACTGTATAACCATAGATTAGTGGTTGTCTCTGGTTAAAACACAATTATTATTTTTTTTTGCATGTAGCCCACACCTGCTGCACAGCTTTTTTCTTACACTGCAATGTAGGTGTGAGCTAGGACACGGCCCTCCCAAACCTAACCCTCTCTGCACATGTTACATCTGTCCCCTGCAGTGCAGCATGAGGTTACTCAGGTGCATAGTTACTGACTGCTTTTGCATGGAGCCCACATATGCTTACAGAGGCAGATTGACCATAGGGCTCACCGGGAAGATTCCTGACTTGTCTGTGAGGCCTGTTTTGTGTGTTGTCATGTGGCCCCACCCCCCACATGACAGGCAGGCCACGTACACTGCATTGTCCCCAGTCATTCTGTTATTCCATCTCTGCAGTGCAGCATCTCTGCCATCCAGTGATGCCGCCATGGCTGCACGTTATGTTATACCTCTAGTGCTGCCCATGTCGGGCCACTTACCAATCCGCCCCTGGTGTCAGACACCACTGCAGCAAAAGGCGCAACGTAAGCTGCAATTGTGTACAATCAGGCCCTACGAGGTGGGATCCCGCCCCCCTCAACAGACCCCACCCCTTATCAGACCACACCCCCATTAAGGCTGCTTCCATAATTTTTTCGGGGCTGGTTTTCCATCCCAATCTGCCCCTGCATGCTGGACAGCTTTATCCCACTGCAGCGTAGCTCTGAGCTGGGACACGCCCCTCCCAAATCCAAACCGCTCTGTACATATTACATCTGCCCGTGGTTATTGGCTCTGTCGCCCGCCGGTTAGTTGCCCTGTGCCGCTTAGTGGCCCTGTCCGCTCGCCAGTTAGTGGGCCTGTCCGCCCAGGATGGTGGGTCTGATTCAGGGATGTACACAATGCGATATTTACAGAGTAGAGTGATTGTCGGCTGACTGCGCGTGCGTTATGGTCATACTGCACATGTGCCAAGGTACATTAGCCATGCCGCACGCTGTGAGATTTTATTTGCAAAGTGACTGACATTCAGGGGCCATTTGGGGGAGGTAACGGGGAGCGTCTCAGCCGACATCTGTGATCTCATGCGCAAAAAACACGGCGTCATCGTCTCCGTTCTTACAGCCATTCTGCGTGACCATAGTTACCGAGGGAGGCGATTATGGCAGGATCTGCGAGCAGCGCTGGGTGTGTACGCAGATCACTGGCGTTTCTATAATGGGTGCAGTGTGTGCGGTACACACAGGCCCCGGAGTCCAGAGGGGGCCCCCACCGCACACACAGCACCCATTTGTAAAATACTCACCCTTCCGAAGTCCAGCGCCGGCATCCGTAGCGCCGCTAGAACCCAGTGAAAATGGCCCAGCGGGCATTTTCACGGCGTTCTGCACATGCGCAGTAGAGAGATCTCAGGGAAAATGGCCGCCGCGCCATTTTCCCGGAGATCTGCGCATGCGCTGTAGCGTCTGAGCTCTCCAGTGCTCAGACTCTACAGCGCTCTGGGCAGAGAGGAGGGCGCCCGACGGAGGAGGCTGAACATGAGCCTCCTCCTCTCTTAAAATGCCCGTGACGCAGATGCTGATATTTGCCAGCCGGCCGGTGGGCGTCTCAGTGCATCTCCTGGCGGCGGCTGCTGCATTTGCACATTTCCCACATCCGCTGCAGAAATAAATCGCTGTTTGCGAATGCATTAGTGAAGGCATCTGAATCCGGCCACGTGCACTGATATTAGGTAGATTGTGACGTAGCTCCTTTCTGCAGAGGAGCGGGATCTCGCTGATTCGGGAACAGACTCATGTAATCAGCGTTGTCATTCTTACACTCTGTGGAGCTGACGATGTAACCCGCTAATAGCATGATGCTATGGTGGGTACACAGTGGGACACTGGTCCTAATCGCAGTCCTGTGGGGATGGACAGGGGGCAGAGGGAAACCGGTCACGTTTCACGTTTTTGTGCACTTTAGAGTTGTACTTTTTTTTTTTTTTTTCATTATTCTAAAGAAATCTAATTTTAAATTGTATTCTGTAATCAGTGAAATCCAGGCTGGATATTGCAGTATCCAGGAGTGAGTCTATAGGAATGGACTGAGGGTCTGTCGTTATTCTTCTGGTCATGTGACTTACACTACAGCACAATCCCAGCTCCAGACCACGCTGGACCCTCCAGAACCTGTGGCATGCTGCTCCGAAGTCTAGAACCACTTGGGGCGGGTCCAGGCGGTTTATGTTATGTGGGGGGATCATCTGTACCGGGTGACACAAGTCAGAGGTCTATCCTGGAAATACCTGTTCCGCCATGTTGCAGTAATACCCGCAGTGTGCTCGGAGGGGTGTATACCGGTATGTGAGAGGCAGACCGGGTCTAGCATGCAGGCTGGAAAGGCCGGTTCCTGTACTGTTCCCATCATATGTCTACAACGCAGACCTGTATCTGACATCCGCACGGTCTCCGGTATTACCAACATCCTGTAAGGCCAGAAATGTCCTCTTACCAGTGGAGGTGTCCTGGTGTTCTCTGTACGTCCCCCTCTTCTGTATGGGGAATAAAGCTTACCTCCAGGCACAGTGACGCTGGCGGACGCCATCCACGTATACCGCAGGCAGGCTGCTGACCTGGCACTCACTCAGGGTTACCAGTTACCCACAGCCGTGTACTCTCCTTCAGGAACATGGGTGTGGTGTGTGGGAGGCTTGCAGAACCTGCGCTCCGCTGTATGACGGAGCCAGATGAGTGATGAGAATGGGGGGGGTTTCTTGTGATCACCGACTTTTTATTAGCACTATGTATTTGGCTGCAAAAAAAAATATAAAATTGAATCAAGCGTATAATAATAATATATTTGATGTAATATATATTTACATTTCTATAAGAGAAGTTAGAGTTTATATACAGGGTAATGTGCTGATTATTAGCAGGGAGAAGCTCCTAGAACTATAAGCTCTTAGTTTACAAGGGACACGACCAGATCTGGGCTCTCGGCCAAGAGGACGGCCGCCCGCCCGTTCTGTGTTCTATGAATGTTTTTAAGCTCTTTGTCCAGATATAGTTTTTAATAAAGGGACTGTTATAACTCGGAAGATAGGGTATGTACAGAGTCCGACATGGTGAGAGCCTTTTTCAGAGAAAAAAAAATCCTATTTTTTCATACTGTAGAGAGAAAAAAAATCATGTATGTATAAATAATAAATTTTAAGGACGGGGTGTTGTGTACCTGTACATATATATATGTACATTTCTAACTTTACATATTCTTTATTTTAGAATGTATTTGTAAGCAATGATGAAATAAAAAGTTGAAGTTGTTTTGATGTGTATGTGTCATTGTCTCAAAAGTGTTCGGAAAAACACAAGGAAAAGGAAGCCAGTGTGGTTTGAGAAAGAAGCAGCAAGTATTGTGAAAGCAGAAAAGATGGCTTTTAGGAAATATAAGCAGACACAAAATAATGAAGACAGAGATTTATCTTGATAGGAGGAGACTAAGAAGGTAATCAGATGTGCAAAGGCACAAGCTGAGGAGAAAATGGCCCAGTCGGTGGGTAAAGGAGGCAAAACTTTTTTTTTAGGTATATAAGTGAGAAACAAAATGCGGAATATGAAAACTAAAGACAGAGACTGGGAGTCTTGTTGAGGGAGACAATGTAATAGCAGATCACCTTAATAATAATTATTTTTGCTCAGTATTCACTACTGAAAGAGAGGGGAAGGGGCCACAGTTAAGTTGCAGGGATATTCAGGAAAAAGAAACGAGTACATTTACAGAGGAGAAGGTCCTAACAGAACTCTCAAAGCTGAAAGTGGACAAATCTATGGGGCAAGATGGGATACATCCAAGGATACTAAAAGATCTTAAAGAGGTGCTGGTAGCACCATTAACAGAATTGTTCAACCAGTCATTAGCTACAGGAGTAATTCCAGAGGACTGGAAAAGAGCAAATGTAGTCCCACTGCACAAAAGTGGAAGCAAGGAAAAGGCAAGCAACTACCGACCAGTGAGCCATACATCAGTAGTAGGGAAATTGAGGGGGACACTCTTAAAAGAAAGAGTTGTAAATTATCTCAAATCCAGCAATTTACAGGATCCCAAACACAATGGATTCACTGGGGGGAAGGTTAGGGGGGGGGGGGGGGTGTCATGTCAAATGAACCTTATTGACTTTTTTGACTGTGTGATTAAAGTAATAGATAAAGGTGGAGCCATAGCTATAGATACCTAGACTTCAGTAAGGTTTTTGACACTGTCCTACATCACAGACTGCTAAATAAACTCAAAAGCATGGGATTGGAGCCTAAAGTAGTTGAATGGATAAGACTGTGGTTGCAGGATAGAAAACAGACAGTTGTAGTAAATGGACTGCATTCACAGGAGGGAAATGTTACCAGTGTAGTTCCCCAGGGATCTGTACTTTTACCAGTGCTTTTTCATATCTTTATTGGTGACATTTCAAATGGCATTAAAGGGAGAATATGCCTTTGCAGATGACACAAAGGTATGCAAGAGGGTAGACACACCAGGTGGGGTAAAACAAATGATTGAGGATCTAGGTAGACTAAAGGAATGGTCAAGAGTGTGGCAATTACAGTTTAATGCCAAAAAATGCAAAATCATGCACTTGGGTCTCAAAAATCCAAAGGCTAAATATAGTAATAATGGCACTATACTGGAAACTACTGAGGAGGAAAGGGATCTAGGAGTCACTATTTCAGGTGATATAAAGGATAAATATAGTATTAATGGCACTATACTGGAAACTACTGAGGAGGAAAGGGATCTAGGAGTCACTATTTCAGGTGACATAAAGGATTAATATAGTAATAATGGCACTATACTGGAAACTACTGAGGAGGAAGGATCTAGGAGTCACTATTTCAGGTGACATAAAGGATTAATATAGTAATAATGGCGCTATACTGGAAACTAATGAGGAGGAAAGGGATCTAGGAGTCACTATCTCAGGTGACATAAAGGATAAATATAGTATTAATGGCGCTATACTGGAAACTAATGAGGAGGAAAGGGTCTAGGAGTCACTATCTCAGGTGACATAAAGGATAAATATAGTATTAATGGCTCTATACTGGAAACTACTGAGGAGAAAAGGGGTCTAGGAGTCACTATCTCAGGTGACATAAAGGATAAATATAGTATTAATGGCACTATACTGGAAACTACTGAGGAGGAAAGGGATCTAGGAGTCACTATCTCAGGTGACATAAAGGATACATATAGTATTGGCATACTGGGGACTACTGAGGAGGAAAGGGATCTAGGAGTCACTGTTTCAGGTGACATAAAGGATAAATATAGTATTAATGGCATTATACTGGGGACTACTGAGGAGGAAAGGGATCTAGGAGTCACTGTTTCAGGTGACATAAAGGATAAATATAGTATTAATGGCACTATACTGGAAACTACTGAGGAGGAAAGGGATCTAGAGTCACTATTTCAGGTGACAAAGGATAAATACAGTATTAATGGCACTATACTGGAAACTACTGAGGAGGAAAGGGATCTAGGAGTCACTGTTTCAGGTGACATAAAGGATAAATATAGTATTAATGGCACTATACTGGAAACTACTGAGGAGGAAAGGGATCTAGGAGTCACTATTTCTTTATCATCCACTAGGGGTCACTGGAGTACTCTTGGGATATGGACGGGCGTAGCCGAACAAAGGCACTGAATATTCAAATTTAGGACTCTCCCCCCCTCCATATCCCCAAGTACCTCAGTGTACTTTGCCAGTGTTTTTTCGGTGCTCACAGATGAACATCGGCTTGTGGGAATGAGCCCACATTTCAGAAGATTTTATTAATTTTTTCTTTTTAATTTTTACACTTCCCGTCCCAGTTTCTGAAAAACATGGGTCCGGGATGGTGCCGCTGCAAGGCAGCGTATGGCGTGTCGGTCCTCACAAAGAGCACCCTCACAGCCACAGGCGCTATAAGGCAGCGCATGGCGTGTCGGTCCTCACAAAGAGCACCCTCACAGCCACAGGCAGCCACTGTCTCCTGCAAACTGAACGGAGCTTACAGGAAGAAGCTCCGTCACAGCCAGGATGAGACAGAGAGCTGAAAGGAAGCCTGAAACTGAGCTCAGCCAAGATGTGAAGCTGGAGGCTGAAACAGAGCTTGCAGAGAGAAGCCCAGTGACAGCCAACATGTGAAGCTGGAGGCTGAAACGGAGCTTGCAGAGAGAAGCCCCGTCACAGCCAGGAGAAAAGCCGTCACATGGAACAAGGTATGTTAGGGCGGTCAGCTCACGCTGCCGCCCTGCTGTGTGTAAAGTGTGCTGGAGCCGCCGCTGAAGCCGCCGCTGAGGGTCCCACTGAACTACGCGCAGAGCGGCCGCACGTCACTCAGACGCCGGCCGCTCTCACAGCGCTGATTGCCCGGCACCACTACAGAGGCGCCGCCGAGACAGGGGAAGGGCTCCGTGTGATAACAAAGCCGCACGCCGCTGATGCCGGACACAGGACTGTGTACTGTTGTAGGAAGGCGCTGCCCGCTCTTCCGGACGGTTCCCGGCTATATACAGCGCTCTCCTGCTCTCGATCCCCGGACGCTATATACAGCGCTCTCCTGCTCCCTGCACCCGATCCCCGTACGTTGCAGGTAACATGGGGATGCAGGGGGGGGGGAGGGGAAGTAATGGCCATAGCAGCAGCAAAAGGCTGCATGGGTTACTAAATAGGCTGCTCAGCTACCTCACAAGCAGCGCAGCGTTTTAAACAGTGTCATGGGTTATAACACTGTAGACTATGTATATTATATATGTTTCAGCACATTTTTATATAGATGATATATAATGAAGCTTTTTGCTGGCATGATATCAGTATGACCTGTGATTATATGTTTAAGCACATTTGATATATATAATATATATATGAGGCTTTGGCTGGCAATAGGCTATCACTGGCATAGCCTATTGCAGGTTTAACCATATTTTCTGTTAAGGCTGTAAGATAATAGCACTGCAGGCAGTGTTCATATTAATGAAGGTTAACTAAATGCATGTATTTTACTGTATCCTACACCTGTGTTATCACTGTATAATAGGCTATTAAGCCTATAATAACTGTATAATAGGCTGTTCAGCCTATATTAACACTGCAGCAGGTAACCTGTACTGTGATTTTCTGTGAAAGCATGGCATGAGGGCCATTTTAATCATTGCTGTTTTTCCAGCTTATAATTCCAGAACATTCCGCCCATACACCTCTACTCCACAAGGAGGCGCAGGGGTGTTAGTGGGAATTTTTAGTTCAGGATTATTCTAGAACATTCCTGCCCTACATCTTTAAGCCACCAGAAGGCGCAGGGGTGTTGGTAGGAATTTGGTTCGGGTTTCATGCCCATGTGAACTGCTTTTCACATAAAGAACATTTTAGTTTCCTAATAAATATGCTGTTCAGCAATAACATATATATATAGATATATATGCCATATAATAACTTTATTAAGTCGTGCAAGTGTCTGTTTGTTGCCTATTATGATGTCTGTCTACATAGCGGATAAGGCTCTAGTGCAGACTAAAATTGTTAACATTGGCAATTCAAATTAAAACAGCGGTAATCGGAGTCTCGGAATGACTCCGCCAGCGCTAACAAAAGACAGTCTTTCCAAAGGGCCAATTTTCCTTTGGGTACCAGAGTGTTTATTTCACTGGTCTTATAATTTAATGCACGATTCTATGTCAAATCTCACACAGATAACTACGAGTGAGAAGGGTACATTAGTCCAGCACGCAGATAGTGCGGGGTTTTGGACAACCATACATAATAGTTTCCAAAAGGACGCGATCCGCCATTGGTATATGCGTTTCTGTCAAACATTATAAAAACCCCATTGGGTCACTAGAATCTATGTATGAAACCATGCCGATCACTGTTAAAAGAAGCTGCAGAGTATATCTGTAAAGCTTCTGCTAACGCCGGTTATTTTCATGGTCGCTAGTTAAGCGCGACAAGGCCAGAGCTTGTTTGCTCCTACATTTGATATACTTGTAACGGCATTTTATCCCTTTAGGATATTCAGCCATTAGCGCATACAGTATACTTGTAACGGCGTTTTATACCTTTATACGAAACAGTCACGCTTTGTAACGACATGACGTTACAGTCAGCAAGCCAGTGGTTTGATGACCTCTTTTACAATTGTGGAAGCGCGTCTTTTCATGTTACATTTGCGAGGTTTCAGGACTTCAACTCATATATGTCTCAGCTATTTACAGCTTAGAGTACAAAACTGCTTCTGTCGAACGGTTTGGCAGGTTGTCATTTAGTCTTTGCTGGGTTATAAACCAGACAATAGTACGCCAACACAGTCAGAGTTACTTATTCTCCTCTGTTTGGGCAAAACCAAACAGCTCCGTTGCAATATCAATCAGCAAGTCATTTACTACAGTTAGAAAATGGATTTTCTGCAGTTAGTTTTTGCTTATTGGAGCCACAAAATTGTATAATTGCATTTGATCTTCACAATGCGTATTTACCCAGTCCGGTTTCTTCATCACAGGTTCTAGCGTTTGCAAATCGCCACAACCATTAACCATTTCATTTCTACCGTTGCTTATCGCTCCCGGTATTTACCAAAGTGATGTTGGGATGATAGCTCATCTCACATAAAAACTATGTATCAACAAAGTTCCTCTAGCTTGCGCTACTAAGGTATACTGCGGTAGCAGATCAAGTTCGAAAACAATCGCATCTAAGTCTGTCTAAACGATGTCAATTCCTAGGTAACATTATGAATACGGTAAATCAAATACTTTTACCTACTACACCAGCAAGAACAAAAGTACACGCACACTAGCGGTACATTGGTGTATTCATCTATTAAGAATAAAGATGTGTTTTCAATTTAGTTCGCCACCCTTCACTCGCGTACCCACAGAGGGACAAGGGTGCATATACTCTGGACGACAGTCACAGAGAGTCAGGATTTGTAGTTAAAATCAACGCAAAGGTTCTAAAACACGACAGATTGCTGTCGATAAATGTCCTAGAACTCTGTGCATTTTACAATGCAATAAATTATTCACTTTCAGTCTAACAAAGCTAAATATTTATCTTGTTAAAAACACGTTAAAGGTTAAAGAACACTGTACGCTGTTTACTTAAGAAGTACCGTACGGGTACGCTGGTTGCGTAACGATCGCTCAGCCGTAGGCGAGACGCTCAAGCGTCACGTTCGCTCACGGCCCAGCGATCACAGGACAGCACGTTAAATGGCTTTTGACTAACGTAATGATTCGCTATGGCGTAGCAGACGCTCGAGACCACGAGGAGATCACCAGCGGCGCAGACGCTCACAACGCTATACCTTTATGTCTAAACCTTATACCAATGAAATACACAGAATACCTTAATGTGAGTACAGGGTGTAAGTGCAACCTTGTGTAACCTGACTAACTACAAAGCTGCTTGAGCGTCACCGACGCTCAAGTGAACACTTAACACTATAGGAAATACACAGATACTGGTTTAGGGTCCAAAGCCTATTAACTGTATTATATCTAATATACTTGTAAAAGAGAATCACAGTACAAATGATACACTACAATATAACAGAGACTACCTAACCAGATAACTACACAAGAAATACAATACAATACAATTACTATTTATGGGAAAATGGAAGGGGAAGAGAAGAAGAGAGAGATAGAGAGAAATGGCTCATGATAACATTAAATAAGAGACAACATGGTTGCAGATAAAACTACACATGTGGGAGACAATCGCTGCGCAGTTAGTCAATGCTGAATACAGCATGGGATGGAAGCTAGACTCCATTTTGAGAAACCTCCACTTGATTCCAAAGACCACACCACATGGCTGAAAGGGGGAGGGGAAGACATCCAGCAGCAGCCATTTTAGATGTGCAGGTCCAAACACATGGCACTTTATTCCAAAATGTCCAAGCCTCAAAACAATGCATATGTTCTGATTTTACAATTCCAAACCATCTAAATCACCTTTCACACTCTCAATCCAACTTCCTAGAACCATCTTATTAAATCTCCATAGGCAAACAAATACCACAAATGCTATGCTACAAGTTACATTCACACAGCTGCGCAAGCCTCACCATCCCCAAGCCATTTGTTTCTCCAAACCAACCACTCTATGCTTACCCATCATTCCACAACTACCCCACCCCAAAACACACATTTAAAACTACCCTATGCCAATCAGCCATGAGATATTGAAATTATGATACTTAGCCTTTGTTTCCCTGGAGGATCCAGCCATGCTTCTGAGCGCAGCCACATCACATCTGCTTCTCTGAGGCAAAACAGCAACACTGACTCTCACCTCCCCAGACAGGAACTACTCTTCCTGTGTGTCTGTTCCTGGGGGAGGGGTCTCTCTAGCTCCCTTGTATATGCTGATTAGGTTCAGCCCTGAAACCTTAGTAAAAGGTTGTCTTGAGCATCCATTGTTCTAACAATGTGATCTTAGCTTTTATACATATAATCATATCTATCCGCTGCAATGTCCCACAACAACACAACAGGCCTCAAACTAACCCACACCTCATTCTGCTTGCTTCAATACCAAACATGATGTGTTTATCTGGTTCGGTTCGAATGATACACATCCATGACATTAATTCATTAGCCAATTCTAAATCTCCATGATGTCTGGTGCTGTTCATTATTATAACCATGTACTGTATGAAACAAGTGCCGAATCCATCTCAGTGCCATGTCCGAGCAAATGCGTGTGTTTCCATATATTGCTGTGCTCGCTGCGCATATTTGCAAGTATAGCGACTTATATGTGTGCAGTTTATATGGTCTCTCTATGTAATATTTGTGACTTTGACAGTCCACCCTTTGGCAGTCACCAATAACTGCCACTTCCTAAAACATTTCAAAAAGAGAAAAATATATGTCAGGGGTTAATACATTTCCATGGTTGGGTAAGGGAGGAGAGAGGAGAAGGTGGGAAGAGGGTATGACCTAGTGAGATAGCAGAAGCATGTGTGTATGAATCCATGTTTGGGGGGTCATGTATCATCGTGCCGTACGTGTTGTACATCAAGCTTCGAGGTATTGCGAAGTATACATTTGAATTCCTTCTTATCCCGTACTAAGGGTCTGTGGATGGGCTGTCAAACTTTACCGAGCTCATTTCGGCTGTGGTTGTAACAAAATGGGGGAGCACATTTTAGTTGATGATACATGAATGGGGGAGGTATGTGGTTGCTGATATCTGTGCCTGTATTCCCTATCGACTATGTGTGTCATTACCTGAGGGTTGTAGAGATGAAGATAAAGAACACTTATGGAAAATGCAATGATATTCTATGTCAGGGAAATGTACATCTGTTGTTGAAGTTTTGTTCGGTATCTGTTGAGAGTCGTCTTCTTTGCGCTGTATTGCTCTTTGGGCATGAGCAAATAGCTTTGTCAGTGCCATCAGATTTACAAAAAATGTTGGGCTAGCGTGAGTTTAAAATACTAGGGAAACTGGGGATCCATGGCAAAGTTCATCAAGTGTCCATATCATAGGTCGTCAAAACTTCATCTTTGGTTCTTGTCTGTTGTCTGTATAGCGTCTCGTTAACTTCCTCGTCCAAGGGGTCTTTGTATCTTGGAGAAAAGCAGAAAAACAGGTGAAAGAAACGGACCGTATAATCGCATTTTCATCACATCATGGTTTCTATCATTGGGTCATATACCAAATCCAGGTTAATTACAGTTTCCTCACTCCTTAGACTCATTACCTCAGGTAGTACTTTTCCAATACAACACAATCCTTCAGAGTTTGGGGCAAGCCGCTCATACGCCTTTCTCCCGCATATGAAATATGCGTCATCCTCTACTGGCTATGTGGCGTACAAGCTCTGTATCTGTAGGCATTCTATCTGCTCTATGCGAAAAGGTCATGGTTAGGTTGCTCCATGACACTTCCCAATTTCCCGGTTTTCTAGGATTGGAGATGTTAAAACATAAGAGGGACCTATCCACATGGTATTGGTGGAGCTTCAAACTAGGAGGGCTGGAGATGTTAAACCTCCGGTCCACCGGTCTCCCACCACTTAGCTCAAGTACCTCCCCTAACGTTAAAGGAAATGGTACTAGCCCTGATTTGCTGTGACCCTGAGGTACTTGAGAGCATACCCAACAATCTGTTTGGTTTAACACGTTACCCACTAAGGAGTGATAGTCACTCAATGGATGCCGGTCTATATGGATATTAAAACTAGATTGGCATTTCTTTATGCATCCATCTTCAACCAGATTATCACAGAGCCTACAGATACAATTTTCTTCAGCTAACAATCCATCACAATTTCTTCTATCGGATCGTTTTCTGATACTCGCCTTTGCTTGTTGGTTTGGTTGATCTTGGAAAACTACGCCTCCATCATCATAATCGGAACCCATTCCAGAACCTCTTTCGACCTCTATGGTACTCTCGCCGGAACAGACTGCTCTGGTCAACATCATGGTTAACATCAAAATCCGGATCACAGTCTCTTGGGGCAAGTCCATCTTTGAGGAGGAAATAGAGAAGAATGAGGAGGGGGAAAAAGAAATTTTTAAGGGAGAGGGGCTGGGAAGTGGAGAAAAACCATAAAAGGGAGAAGGGAGTCGACAACTGCTTTCGGTCTTCAAGGCTCAGGTGCCGCCTCAATCCTCCTGGAACAGACACTCCAGTGATACAACCTCTACCGTCTGTTCCTTATCGCGGGACTTCTCTGGATCAGCAACCTTTTTGCAGTGGGATGAATGGACCCAAGTCTCTCTCTCAGCAACCTTCAATGCTGTGGTGCTAGTCAATAAGACCTGGTATGGTCCTTCCCATCTATCAATAAGACAACCTGAGCGTAGAAAATTTCGTATCATTACATAATCCCCAGGTTCAATGTCATGACAATTACTATCTGGTAAATCAGGAATCACCAACTTCAGATTATCATTTTGATTCCTCAACTGTTTACTCATGTTAATCAAGTACTTTACAGTTACTTCATTGTTACATTTCAAATCATCCTGAGGGTTAATCATGACATGCGGTTGTCGACCAAACAAGATTTCAAAAGGAGACAGATTAAGAGGGGACCTGGGAGTGGTTCTGATGCTATACAAAACAATGGGTAAAGCTTCTGGCCACGTCAATCCTGTCTCTGCCATTACTTTACTCAATTTATTTTTAATAGTGCTGTTCACTCTTTCGACCTTCGCACTCGCCTGTGGACGGTACGGAGTGTGCAGCTTGCTATCAATTCCCATCAACTTACACATTCCTTGAAAGACATCACCTGTAAAATGGGTACCCCTATCACTTTCAATGATTCTAGGGATACCATATCTACATACAAATTCCTGCACAATTTTCTTAGCTGTAAACATAGCGGTATTTGTAGCTGCTGGAAAAGCCTCGACCCAATTCGAGAAAACATCTATACAGACAAGTACATATTTCAAATTTCGACATGGGGGTAATTGAATGAAGTCAATTTGTATTACCTGGAAAGGGCCGCCGGCAGGTGGGATATGGGATGGTTCTGTAGGTATTGCTTTTCCAATATTCTTTCTCAGACAGGTAAGGCATGACATTGCTCTTTTACTCGCATGAGAGGAGAATCCTGGGGCGCACCAGTATGCTCTTACCAATTTGCACATCCCCTCCTTGCCTAGATGAGTCAGCCCGTGAGCTGCTTCAGCCAGACATGGAAGGTATGCCCTGGGGGCCACTGGTTTACCATGTCCATCCGTCCAGAGCCCTGAGGACTCCTGGCCATATCCCTTTGCCTTCCAGACTGCTCTTTCCTGTGTGGAACACAGGTTCTGCATCTCACACAACTTCTGTGTGTTGATGGTATTAAATACCATCAACTGTGTGGTGTCTGTCCGTGTGGGGGTAGCAGCTGCAAGCTTTGCGGCTTCGTCTGCTCGGCTGTTACCAAGGGATACTGGGTCTTGGCTATATGTATGTGCTTTACATTTGATAACAGCCACTCTGTCGGGTTCCTGTATCGCTGTTAGAAGCCTTTTTATGTGAGCTGCATGCGCTATCGGTGTACCAGCTGCCGTCATGAAATTTCTGAGCCGCCATAGGGCTCCGAAATCATGGACTACCCCGAACGCGTATCTGGAATCGGTGTAGATATTGGCTGACTTACCCTTAGCCAATTCACATGCTCTGGTTAGGGCGACCAGTTCAGCAACCTGGGCTGAGTGAGGTGGGCCTAGCGGTTCCGCTTCTATGGTGTCTTGGTCATCTACGACTGCGTATCCAGTACACAAGTCTCCCGAGTCTGACTGTCTGTGACAACTACCATCCGTGTAGAACGTGAGTTCTGCATCTTCCAGTGGATTGTCACTGATGTCAGGCCTTGCGGTAAAATTTTGGGTCAAATATTCCATACAATCATGTGTATCTTCCTTTGCATTAAATCCTCCTTCCCCATCACTCTCACCTTCCACCCTTTGTGTCTGACCAGGCACACCTGGGAGAAATGTTGCAGGATTTAATGCGCTGCATCTCCTTATGGTGATGTTTACGGGGGCCATTAATGCCAATTCCCATCTTGTAAACCTTGCTGATGAGACGTGTCTGGTTTGGGCAGAATTCAATAAGGCAGATACCGCATGCGGTGTATGGATTGTGAGGTTGTGGCCTAGCACGACATCTTCGCTTTTTGTCACTAGCAATGCTATTGCCGCAACGCTACGCAAGCATGTGGGGAGGGATCGCGCTACCGTATCTAGCTGGGCGCTGTAGTATGCAATTGGCCTGCTGGCATCACCGTGTTTTTGTGTTAGTACACCTGCTGCGCACCCAGCACTTTCTGTTCCGTATAGTTCAAAGGGTTTCCCATAGTCTGGCATACCTAGTGCTGGTGCCTGCGTTAGGCACTGTTTGAGTCTCTCAAATGCTGTTTCAGATTCGTCTGTATGCGAAATCCGATCAGGTTTGTTTGAAGAGACCATTTCCTGCAAAGGTAGCGCCAATATGGAAAACCCTGGGATCCAATTACGGCAATACCCACACATTCCTAAAAACGTCCTGATCTGTTGCTGGGTTTGTGGCAGTGTCATGTCTCTAATGGCTTGGATTCTATCAGCGGTCAGGTGTCTCAGTCCTTGTGTTAGACAGTGTCCCAAATATTTTACCTTAGCTTGGCATAATTGCAACTTGTCTTTGGAAACCTTGTGACCTGTGTCTGAAAGATGAAACAGGAGCTGTTTCGTATCCTTCAGAGATGCTTCCAGTGAATCTGAACACAGTAATAAATCGTCCACATACTGTATCAATACTGATCCACTGTCTGGTTGGAAAGACTGTAAACAATCATGCAAAGCCTGAGAAAATATACTTGGACTATCTATGAAACCTTGGGGTAACCGAGTCCACGTGTATTGGACTCCTCTGTATGTGAATGCAAACAAATATTGGCTGTCAGGGTGCAGAGGTACCGAAAAGAAAGCGGAGCAGAGGTCAATAACAGTGAAAAATTTGGCAGTGGGAGGAATTTGCATTAGGATGACAGCTGGATTTGGCACTACGGGGAACTGACTCTCAACTATTTTGTTAATCCCCCTTAGATCCTGCACTAGCCTGTAACCCCTCCCCCCACTCTTTTTAACAGGGAAGATGGGACTATTTGCGGTGCTGGACGTTCTTACTAGAATGCCCTGTTGTAGCAAGCGCTCTATTACGGGAAAAACTCCTAACTCCACCTCTGGCTTCAGAGGATACTGTGGGATTTTTGGAGCTATCCTACCATCTTTTACTTGCACAACTACTGGAGCTACGTTTGCCATTAATCCAGTGTCCTGTCCATCTTTTGTCCAAAGTGACTCTGGTATCTGAGATATCATCTCTTCTACTTGGGATGGATTCCTATTTGTCATAATGGAATGTGACATTAATTTTGATGGGGAGTCTAACATGTCTCGTACTTCCTGAGCGTGATTCTCAGGGATGTCCAAGAATACACCTTCAGGAGTACAATAAATGACGCAACCCATTTTACATAGTAAGTCTCTTCCCAGGAGATTAGTTGGTGCAGATGCAGCCAGCAAAAAGGAATGCTTGGTATGCAAAGGCCCTATTGTAATCTCGGCTGGTTTGCTAACAGGGTAGTGCTGGACTACTCCTGTTACTCCCATGGCTGGAATTGTCCTACCAGTGGTTCTCATGCCCACTGTCGAATTTATCACTGACTTGGCCGCCCCTGTGTCTACAAGAAAGTTTAAAGTTTTACCAGCCACATTGATTGCAATCTCTGGTTCGCTTCCAAGACTGGCAATCAACTTAACTGGCTGCAGATTACAGGTATGGCCACACCCCTATTGGGTATGCTGACCTCCCTGAATCCCGCTGGCAGCAACTACTTGTGAGGGAGTTAGCTGGGAACTACCAGAGGCATGCCAATCTCTGTTTGGGGGATATCTTTTTGTTTCCCCTGTATGTGGCTCAAAACTCCGCCTCTGTGGACCCTGCTCCCAATGTCGTGTGTTGTGTTGTTGTCTAGGGGGTTGAAAAGATCTTTGTACATTCTTTGTTCTACATTCTCGTGCAAAGTGTCCCGGTCTGTTACAAGAAAAACATGTTATTACACTTGCCTTACCCACAGGATTCGGTGGTACATACGCAGGCTGCCTTGTGGTCAGCGCCTGTATACTTACGGACATCAACTTATCACTTTGCGACTCTCTGTGCCTAGTGATGTTTCTGTCGTGATCAATAGCAGCCTCTCTCAAGCCGGACACTGACAGACCTCGCCAGCACGGTTGCGTGGTCTGAACCCTAGTCTTTAATGTTTCCTTTAAACCATCCATCAGTACAGATACTGCTACTTCTCGATGGTTTGGGTTGGTCTTAATGTCTTCTATACCAGTGTACTTTGCCATTTCTAATAGTGCCCGGTGAAAATATTCTGTTGCCGTTTCGGACTCCTTTTGCTTAATGGAAAATATTTTATTCCATTTAACAACGGCTGGGAAATACTCCTTTAGCTGTAAATTTATCCTCTTTACATTATCCTTGTTGTACACGTCTGTAAGCGGTACATCTTTATCCAATGCACAATCAGCTAAAAACTGAGTTGCATCAACATTGGAAGGTAAACAAGCTCTTAGCAGTATCTGCCAATCCTTGTTGTTGGGTTCTACAGTGTTACCTAGATCCCTGATGTATTTTTGGCTAGCAACTAAATCCTTCCTGGGGTCAGGAAATTCGGACACTATTGTTCTTAATTCCATTCTGGAAAATGGAGTGTACATGGCAATGTTCCTTATGGGAGTGGCTCCAGACACATCTGTTTTTCCATTGGGAACTGCTATTACCCTTACAGGAGCAATTCTAACAGCCTCTTCCTGTGTAGATTCTACAGCTTGTTGTGGTACAATTGTTTCAGTGTAGTGCATGGTGCCGTACTTACCCGTTGACACGACCTCACCTATCCCTCCGCTAGGGGCTTTCACTAATCTCGTGGGTGTCGCTGTGCCTACTGTGGTCTCTGCTATGGTGGCTGCAAGAGAGAGAGCTGAAATTGTTGCTGAATCGTCTTCTTGATCACACTCCTGAGGAAGGTTCAAAACAGGGTACATCTTGCACGGGTTAATACTTGCATGAGTTATTTGGTTAACATCATTAACATTTACAGGGTTACTAAGAGTTTGTGTTTTACAACCCAGTGCGTTTCTCTCCGCAATCAACCTCTCTCCTGCAATGTATGGTGGAGGAGGAGCTGTGGCAATCAACTTCCTGACTGCCCCAGATCCCGCCGCCAGAGCCAAACCTCTCTGTATCTCACCTTCCTGGTGCCATAACTGTAAACAATCATCATGTTTAACTCGTTGTTTCCAGGATTTTATGAGACTGATCCTTTGCCTTAAATTATGCAACACCTCTGAGTCAAAACTACCTATCCCGGGAAATGGTGCCTTATCCCCCGCAGTCATTCGTGTCCGTTCATCACAAAAGGTCTCAGTGTGGGGACCATATTTCCCCCACATTACTAACCGAGCAGACCCTCGGGGTCTGCAAGCCTCTGGAGTCTGAATCCTGACCTCCGACCGTCTCTGTGTTGTGCACTTGGCTGCCATTGTGGACCTTTTTAACACAGAAAAACTTCCTAAAATGCACCAAACACAGAACTTCGTTGGAAATCCTTAAAGCTCTTCCACTGAACTTCTTCTGCTCCGGGTATCCCCGTTCCGCCTTCTAGCAGACACGTGTAGCCGTTGCAGGCCCTATCTCTAGAGATTTTCCTGAGAAAATTCCCTTCCTTTGTCTTTACACAAATCACGCTTGCATGTGCTCCCTACAACACGTATGAGGGCAAGATTTACGCATGGATATACGACCTCATATCACGTTGCGTTATTGGTCACACATACAACCGTGCGGTCCAATCGTACCACTTATAGACACTTGTTGCCCATAAATGGTAGGATCATTGGAGTCTCCCTACTGTGCTCCAAAACAGCCAGAGCGTAATACAACGAAAACTTTATCACACTCTGTTGCACGTTTTCACTCAGATCGTGCTCATCACGTTCCACATAGATCACACAGATCACAAAGTCCACAAAGCGGATTTCAATACCGTTTTATCACATAGATCACAAAGTCCACAAAGCGGGATTCAATACACTCATACCGTTTTCAACCCACTATCATTCTTATAGTTTTCTGATCAGAAAAATCATTTCCCGTAGTCTGATAGCTCTCCCCAGAGGCGTTACAGTAAAGTAAGGTATTTAAACTAAATTTTGGAAACTGAACAAATGTGTGCTATTGTCTTGTGGCTTCTGTATCGCCTTACTATAAGCGATATTTCACTATATAAACGCTTACCAAACACCACACAGTATCTTCTATGCTGTGTGCTTGTTTTTTTTTTTCAGTTACTCCCTTACCTTTTTTTTTTTTAAATAGCAGCAAATTTTCTCAGCACGTTATCAATGCAAATGGCAAACAGGTAGGTGAGATATGTGAAAGTACACAGATGAAAATGCAATTCTAAATTAATCTAATAACATACATTGATGTAAGCACAGACATATAGACATTACATATATGTACTAATCACTTATTACATATATGAGACCTTATTCAGTGCTTCCAATTTGCATACGAATGTGCTTTCAAACTATCTGCGAATGCAATCTCCTTCACTGCTGGGAGAGAAAAAAAACAACAAACCAGTCACACAAGTTCATTTGCATTTCAATGGCCCATCTCACAACTAGCAGAGAATCCTAGAATCTTGGAGGTGAGAGGGGAAAAAGAAAAAAAACACAACAAAAAACAAAACAACATTTTTCATTAAGCCCTATCTGAACTATTTATAATGGACTATGACACTGGTTAAATAAATGCATTGGTAACTCATAAATGGTGATTTTTTTTTATATATTTTTTTTTTTTACAATGGATGGCTGATTATTTCCTGAGTCAACTGAAAAGCAGCTGTTCAAAAAAAATAACATTTGACCTTCCCAAAATGGCCGCTGCTCCCCCCCTTCCACCTCCATGAGGGTCACACAAAATGGTGGACAGACCATGCGGCCTCTCCTGCCATAAAGAAAATCACCATGCTAGTTCCCAAAGTAACTTTTAAATGTACTTTTAAACCTACTTAAACAGATAAACAATCTAATCTTAATCAAACACGATATGATCCATTTGAACCTGGTTTTGCGACAATAAAAATACATTTTAGCATCTTAAATATTATGAGAAACGCCTTGTCCCTTAAAATTTCCTATCAGCGTCTTACTGATACCACAATACATTAACGTGGGTGTTTTTTTTTGTTTTTGTTTTTTTTTTTCAGCATTTTGCGAGATGTCCATCATTAGCCGGTCAATTACAGCCGCGTTTGTAATGTACAGTGCATCATTAAGATCGTGATATCGCGGACCAGAGCCCCCATCTAACAAAGCTAAATATTTATCTTGTTAAAAACACGTTAAAGGTTAAAGAACACTGTACGCTGTTTACTTAAGAAGTACCGTACGGGTACGCTGGTTGTGTAACGATCGCTCAGCCGTAGGCGAGACGCTCAAGCGTCACGTTCGCTCACGGCCCAGCGATCACAGGACAGCACGTTAAATGGCTTTTGACTAACGTAATGATTCGCTATGGCGTAGCAGACGCTCGAGACCACGAGGAGATCACCAGCGGCGCAGACGCTCACAACGCTATACCTTTATGTCTAAACCTTATACCAATGAAATACACAGAATACCTTAATGTGAGTACAGGGTGTAAGTGCAACCTTGTGTAACCTGACTAACTACAAAGCTGCTTGAGCGTCACCGACGCTCAAGTGAACACTTAACACTATAGGAAATACACAGATACTGGTTTAGGGTCCAAAGCCTATTAACTGTATTATATCTAATATACTTGTAAAAGAGAATCACAGTACAAATGATACACTACAATATAACAGAGACTACCTAACCAGATAACTACACAAGAAATACAATACAATACAATTACTATTTATGGGAAAATGGAAGGGGAAGAGAAGAAGAGAGAGATAGAGAGAAATGGCTCATGATAACATTAAATAAGAGACAACATGGTTGCAGATAAAACTACACATGTGGGAGACAATCGCTGCGCAGTTAGTCAATGCTGAATACAGCATGGGATGGAAGCTAGACTCCATTTTGAGAAACCTCCACTTGATTCCAAAGACCACACCACATGGCTGAAAGGGGGAGGGGAAGACATCCAGCAGCAGCCATTTTAGATGTGCAGGTCCAAACACATGGCACTTTATTCCAAAATGTCCAAGCCTCAAAACAATGCATATGTTCTGATTTTACAATTCCAAACCATCTAAATCACCTTTCACACTCTCAATCCAACTTCCTAGAACCATCTTATTAAATCTCCATAGGCAAACAAATACCACAAATGCTATGCTACAAGTTACATTCACACAGCTGCGCAAGCCTCACCATCCCCAAGCCATTTGTTTCTCCAAACCAACCACTCTATGCTTACCCATCATTCCACAACTACCCCACCCCAAAACACACATTTAAAACTACCCTATGCCAATCAGCCATGAGATATTGAAATTATGATACTTAGCCTTTGTTTCCCTGGAGGATCCAGCCATGCTTCTGAGCGCAGCCACATCACATCTGCTTCTCTGAGGCAAAACAGCAACACTGACTCTCACCTCCCCAGACAGGAACTACTCTTCCTGTGTGTCTGTTCCTGGGGGAGGGGTCTCTCTAGCTCCCTTGTATATGCTGATTAGGTTCAGCCCTGAAACCTTAGTAAAAGGTTGTCTTGAGCATCCATTGTTCTAACAATGTGATCTTAGCTTTTATACATATAATCATATCTATCCGCTGCAATGTCCCACAACAACACAACAGGCCTCAAACTAACCCACACCTCATTCTGCTTGCTTCAATACCAAACATGATGTGTTTATCTGGTTCGGTTCGAATGATACACATCCATGACATTAATTCATTAGCCAATTCTAAATCTCCATGATGTCTGGTGCTGTTCATTATTATAACCATGTACTGTATGAAACAAGTGCCGAATCCATCTCAGTGCCATGTCCGAGCAAATGCGTGTGTTTCCATATATTGCTGTGCTCGCTGCGCATATTTGCAAGTATAGCGACTTATATGTGTGCAGTTTATATGGTCTCTCTATGTAATATTTGTGACTTTGACAAGTCTGACCAGGGATAGACTCTGGTTTCTCTTCAGAACGAATAAATCTTTCGCTTTTTACTAAAGATTTTCGTGGAGAGAAACAACCGTGAGTTTCATGTAATTTTGTTTTTTCATGCCTGGCTCACGCTGGCCTTAAGCAGTCAAACGAAGCAACGGCAGTTGCATACACAACAACCAGTGAGAACCAAGAAGCCGCATGGCAATGCGGCAGGTAACTCAAATCTTCAATGGCTCAGAACGCCATTATGTGAAAATGTCAAGAGATCAATCCGTGAGTGGACATCTGTTAGACAGATGATCTCACCCGTCAGCATTTGGATCTTCAAAACTGGACATTAAATCCAGAGGTGTTTCATATCTGAGTCCACAGAAGGAGGTTACCCTCAAGTATACATGATGGCATCTCGCCACAATTACAAAAGCTCAGTATGTGTACAAAACAGATCACAAGGGCAGTGGCGGTGAAGTCTCTCACATTCATGGGGTCATTCAGCATCGTGTATCTGGCTCCGCCATTTTCCGTTTCTCTCTCCGTTGCCAAAACGGATCAGAAGACAGTTCGTCACAGTCATACTGGTGGTATCTCATGGATTTCGTAGAAGTTTGCTTCTCGAATTTTCAAGGAATACTTGCACACGATCTTGGCCCGCTCATAATACGTCCAACCTGTTACATCAGGGAACGTTCTTTTACCCATACTTATCTATATACTTATTATCTATGTACCGCAGCTGCGGTTGACGGGGTGAGGGTTCAGACCGCCCTCTTAAAAAATAGAGCATTACAGTATCGGTTATACCAACCATGTTACGAAATAGTAAGCCGCTTAAGGCAGCTCATTATTAAAAAAATTTAGTGTGTTTACATAGGTTGTAAACCTCGGAAGTTTCCAACATCATACTTCAAGTTACCCGTATTCTGTTAAACAGGGTGGGATGGAAAACTGCGTTCATCTGCACTAAGTGTGCAGGTATCTGTGTGGTAAACGTATTTTCAAAGACGTTTGCCTCTATTTGCGTCTGTAAACATCTTTCTACAAGGTGTCACCAAAGTTCAGACTCTATTTATCCCACCTACAGCGCCAGGCGATTTGAGGTTGGGTTCAGATTTATTACAGTTTTCATATTTTGGAACCCTTTCAACAAATGGGAATTAAGTTTCATATTTTTTGAACCCTTACAACAAATGAGAATTAAGTTTCTCACTTTGGAAAACATTTTTCTTCTAGCCTTGTCGTCGGCAAGGGTGCTTCGGCAAGGGTTTTGTTTTCATATTTGGGTGCCTTGTATTCCAAGCCACCGTATTTGAGTTTCTCATGACAAAGCAGATCTTCGGACGAAATCCGCTTTCGTATTCTTCACATCAATATACCAATAGTGGTTCCTGTGGGGACAGCACATTCTAGAATTCTGAATGTGGTACACGCATTACGCGTTTATATATGTACCGAACGTCTACAGTACGTGATATGAATACGTTGTTTGTTCTATATGATACTGCGAACTGGGGTTAGCCAGTTTCTCAGCAGACATTATCCAGTTGGATAATAATGACTACAAGTCAGGCTTACTTTAAGGCTAAGTTACAATCGCCTACGTCAGTAATAGTTCATCCCACAGGTTCTGTGGGAATGTCAGACCCAGCGGGTCGTGGAGCGTCTACGACGCGGCTACATAGCCTTCAGTGCACCACGTTTGTGCACTTTTACACGTTATGAATGGTGGCGCCGTCAGCATCTAGCTTTGGCTACCTACTGTTACAAGTATCAAACAGCTCTCCCACCCACGAGGGAAGCTTTGGTACGTCCCAAGAGTACTCCAGTGACCCCTAGTGGATGATAAAGAAAATAGGATTTTGGTACTTACCAGGTAAATCCTTTTCTTTGAATCCATAGGGGGCACTGGACGCCCACCCAGAGCAGTTTTACCTGGGTTGTTTTAAGCTCAAGGGAGCTTAGGGTAACAAGTTTACTTCATTGATATTAAGCTCAGAGGAGCTTATAATAACACATTTTCACCGATTGGTTCAAATTATAAAGTTCTATCGGTTATGGGGTCAACTGTTTAGTTGACAGTAAGGTTATGGGTCAAGTTATGTTATGGTGTCAACTGTGTAGTTGACAATAAGGTTATAGGTCAACTTTGTTGTTGTCCGTTATGTTATAGGTATTCTCCATTGTCAACCTCTCTATATCCTGTTCGCTCAGTAAAAAACACTGGCAAAGTACACTGAGGTACTTGGGGATATGGAGGGGGGGAGAGTCCTAAATTTGAATATTCAGTGCCTTTGTTCGGCTACGCCCGTCCATATCCCAAGAGTACTCCAGTGCCCCCTATGGATTCAAAGAAAAGGATTTACCTGGTAAGTACCAAAATCCTATTTTCAGGTGACAAAGGATAAAATTAGTATTAATGGCACTATACAGGAAACTACTGAGGAGGAAAGGGATCTAGGAGTCACTATTTCAGGTGACATAAAGGATAAATATAGTATTATTGGCACTATACTGGAAACTACTGAGAAGGAAAGGGATCTAGGAATCACTATTTCAGGTGACATAAAGGATAAATATAGTATTAATGGCACTATACTGGAAACTACTGAGGAGGAAAGGGATCTAGGAGTCACTATTTCAGGTGACAAAGGATTAATATAGTAATAATGGCACTATACTGGAAACTACTGAGAAGGAAAGGGATCTAGGAATCACTATTTCAGGTGACATAAAGGATAAATATAGTATAATGGTGCTATACTGGAAACTACTGAGGAGGAAAGGGATCTAGGAGTCACTATCTCAGGTGACATAAAGGATACATATAGTATTAATGGCATACTGGGGACTACTGAGGAGGAAAGGGATCTAGGAGTCACTATCTCAGGTGACATAAAGGATAAATATAGTATTAATGGCATTATACTGGGGACTACTGAGGAGGAAAGGGATCTAGGAGTCCCTGTTTCAGGTGACATAAAGGATAAATATAGTATTAATGGCACTATACTGGAAACTACTGAAAAAGAAAGGGATCTAGAGTCACTATTTCAGGTGACATAAAATAAGAATTTACTTACCGATAATTCTATTTCTCGTAGTCCGTAGTGGATGCTGGGGACTCCGTCAGGACCATGGGGTTTTAGCGGCTCCGCAGGAGACGGGGCACAATAATAAAAGCTTTAGGATCAGGTGGTGTGCACTGGCTCCTCCCCCTATGACCCTCCTCCAAGCCTCAGTTAGGATACTGTGCCCGGACGAGCGTGCATAATAAGGAAGGATATTGAATCCCGGGTAAGACTCATACCAGCCACACCAATCACACCGTACAACCTGTGATCTGAACCCAGTTAACAGTATGATAACAACGAAGGAGCCTCTGAAAAGATGGCTCACAACAAGAATAACCCGATTTTTGTAACAATAACTATGTACAAGTATTGCAGACAATCCGCACTTGGGATGGGCGCCCAGCATCCACTACGGACTACGAGAAATATAATTATCGGTAAGTAAATTCTTATTTTCTCTAACGTCCTAAGTGGATGCTGGGGACTCCGTCAGGACCATGGGGATTATACCAAAGCTCCCAAACGGGCGGGAGAGTGCGGATGACTCTGCAGCACCGAATGAGAGAACTCCAGGTCCTCCTCAGTCAGGGTGTGCCCCTGACCAAGTAGCAGCTCGGCAAAGTTGTAAAGCCGAGACCCCTCGGGCAGCCGCCCAAGATGAGCCCACTTCCTTGTGGAATGGGCTTTTACTGATTTTGGCTGTGGCAAGCCTGCCACAGAATGTGCAAGCTGAATTGTACTACAAATCCAGCGAGCAATCGTCTGCTTAGAAGCAGGAACACCCATCTTGTTGGGTGCATACAGGCTAAACAGCGAGTCAGATTTTCTGACTCCAGTCGTCCTGGAAACATATATTTTCAGGGCCCTGACAACGTCAAGTAACTTGGAGTCCTCCAAGTCCCTAGTAGCCGCAGGTACCACAATAGGTTGGTTCATGTGAAAAACAGAAAACACCTTAAGGAGAAATTGAGGACGAGTCCTCAATTCTGCCCTGTCAGAATGAAAAATTAAGTAAGGGCTTTTATATGATAAAGCCGCCCATTCTGACACACGCCTGGCTGAAGCCAGGGCTAATAGAATCTTCACCTTCCCTGTGAAATATTTTAATTCCACAGTGGTGAGTGGATCAAACCAATGTGACTTTAGGAAACTCAAAACAACATTGAGATCCCAAGGTGCCACTGGGGGCACAAAAGGAGGCTGTATATGCAGTACCCCTTTTACAAACGTCTGAACTTCAGGCACTGAAGCCAGTTCTTTCTGGAAGAAATTCGACAGGGTCGAAATTTGAACCTTAATGGACCCTAATTTTAGGCCCATAGACAGTCCTGTTTTCAGGAAATGTAGGAAACGACCCAGTTGGAATTCCTCTGTAGGGACCTTCTTGGCCTCACACCACGCAACATATTTTTGCCAAATGCGGTGAAAATGTTTTGCGGTTACATCCTTCCTGGCTTCGACCAGGGTAGGGATGACTTCATCTGGAATGCCCTTTCAGGATCCGGCGTTCAACTGCCATGCCGTCAAACGCAGCCGCGGTAAGTCTTGGAACAGACAAGGCCCCTGCTGGAGCAGGTCCTCTCTTAAAGGTAGAGGCCACGGTTCTTCCGTGAGCATCTCTTGAAGTTCCGGGTACCAAGTCCTTCTTGACCCATCCGGAACCACGAGTATCGTTCTTACTCATCTCCTTCTTATGATTCTCAGTACTTTTGGTATGAGATGCATAGGAGGGAACACATACCCTGACTGGTACACCCACAGTGTTACCAGAGCGTCCACCGCTATTGCCTGAGGGTCCCTTGACCTGGCGCAATATCTGTCTAGTTTTTTGTTCAGGCGGGACGCCATCATGTCCACCTTTGGTTTTTCCCAACGGTTTACAATCATGTGGAAGACTTCCCGCTGAAGTCCCCACTCTCCCGGGTGGAGGTTATGCCTGCTGAGGAAGTCTGCTTCCCAGTTTTCCACTCCCGGAATTAACACTGCTGAGAGTGTTATCACATGATTTTTCGCCCAGCGAAGAATCCTTGCAGTTTCTGCCATTTCCCTCCTGCTTCATGTGCCGCCCTGTCTGTTTACGTGGGCGACTGCCGTGATGTTGTCCCACTGGATCAATACCGGCTGACCTTGAAGCAGAGGTCTTGCTAAGCTTAAAGCCTTGTAAATTGCCCTTAGCTCCAGTATATTTATGTGGAGAGAAGTCTCCAGACTTGATCACACTCCCTGGAAATTTTTTCCTTGTGTGACTGCTCCCCAGCCACTCAGGCTGGCATCCGTGGTCACCAGGACCCAGTCCTGAATGTCGAATCTGCGGCCCTTCCATAGATGAGCACTCTGCAGCCACCGCAGAAGAAAACACCCTTGTCCTTGGAGACAGGGTTATCCGCTAAAGCATCTGAAGATGCGATCCGGACCATTTTCCCAGCAGATTCCACTGAAAGGTTCTTGCGTGAAATCTACCGAATGGGATCGCTTTGTAAGAAACCACCATTTTTCACAGGACCCTTGTGCAATGATGCACTGATACTTTTCCTGGTTTTAGGAGGTTCCTGACTAGCTCGGATAACTCCCTGGCCTTCTTCTCCGGGAGAAAACATCCTTTTCTGGACTGTGTCCAGAATCATTCCTAGGAACATTAGACGTGTCGTCGGAAAAAGCTGCGATTTTGGAATATTTAGAATCCACTCGTGCTGTCGTAGAACTACTTGAGATAGTGCTACTCCGACCGCCAACTGTTCTCTGGACCTTGCCCTTATCAGGAAAGCGTCCATATTTCTTTTTAGGAAGAATCATCATTTCGGCCATTACCATGGTAAAGACCCGGGGTGCCGTGGACAATCCAAACGGCAGCGTCTGAACTGATAGTGACAGTTCTGTACCACGAACCTGAGATACCCTTGGTGAGAAGGGCAAAATTTGGACATGTAGGTAAGCGTCCCTGATATCCAGTGACACCATATCGTCCTGGTTCGCTATCACTGCTCTGAGTGACTCCATCTTGATTTGAACCCTTGTATGTAATTGTTCAAATCTTTTAGATCTCACCGAGCCGTTTGGCTTCAGTACCACAATATAGTGTGGAATAATACCCCTTCCCTTGTTGTAGGAGGGGTACTTTGATTATCACCTGCTGGGAATACAGCCTGTGAATTTTTTTCCAATACTGCCTCCCTGTCGGAGGGAGACGTTGGTAAAGCAGACTTCAGGAACTTGTGAGGGGAAGACGTCTCGAATTTCCAATGTACACCTGGGATACTACGTGTAGGATCCAGGAGTCCACTTGCGAGTGAGCCCACTGCGTGCTGAAACTCTTGAGATGACCCCCCACCGCACCTGAGTCCGCTTGTATGGCCCCAGCGTCATGCTGCGGACTTGGCAGAAGCTGTGGAGGACTTCTGTTCCTGGGAATGGGCTGCCTGCTGCAGTCTTCTTCCCTTTCCTCTAACCCTGGGCAGATATGACTGGCCTTTTGCCCGCCTGCCTTTATGGGTACGAAAGGACTGAGACTGAAAAGACTGTGTCCTTTTCTGCTGAGATGTGACTTGGGGTAACAAAAGTGGATTTTCCAGCTGTTGCCATGGCCACCAGGTCCGATGGACCGCCCCTTTATACGGCAATACTTCCATGTGCCGTCTGGAATCTGCATCACCTGACCACTGTCGTGTCTATAAACATCGTCTGGCAGATATGGACATCACATCTACTCTTGATGCCAGAATGCAAATATCCCTCTGCGCATCTCGCATATATAGAAATGCATCCTTAAAATGCTCTATAGTCAATAAAATATTGTTCCTGTCAAGGGTATCAATATTTTCAGTCAGGAAATCCGACCAAGCCCCCCCAGCGCTGCACATCCAGGCTGAGGCGATTGCTGGTCGTAGTATAACACCAGTATGTGTGTATATACTTTTTAGGATATTTTTCAGCTTCCTATCAGCTGGCTCCTTGAGGGCGGCCGTATCTGGAGACGGTAACGCCACTTGTTTTTATAAGCGTGTGAGCGCCTTATCCACCCTAAGGTGTGTTTCCCAACTCGCCCTCACTTCTGGCGGGAAAGGGTATACCTCCAATAATTTTCTATCGGAGGAAACCCACGTATCATCACACACTTTAATTTATCTGATTCAGGAAAAACTACAAGTAGATTATTCCCACCCTACATAATACCCTTATTTGTGGTACTTGTAGTATCAGAAATATGTAACACCTCCTTCATTGCCCTTAACATGTAACGTGTGGCCCTAAAGGAAAATACGTTTGTTTCTTCACCGTCGACACTGAAGTCAGTGTCCGTGTCTGTGTCGACCAACTGAGGTAAATGGGCGTTTTTACAAGCCCCTGACGGTGTCTGAGACGCCTGGACAGGTACTAATTTGTTTGCCGGCTGTCTCATGTCGTCAACCGACCTTGCATCGTGTTGACATTATCACGTAATTCCTAAATAAGCCATCCATTCCGGTGTCGACTCCCTAGAGAGTGACATCACCAATACAGGCAATTTGCTCCGCCTCCTCACCAACATCGTCCTCCTACATGTCGACACACACGTACCGACACACAGCACACACACAGGGAATGCTCTGATAGAGGACAGGACCCCACTAGCCCTTTGGGGAGACAGAGGGAGAGTTTGCCAGCACACACCAAAAACGCTATAATTATACAGGGACAACCCCTTATACAAGTGTTTTCCCTTATAGCATTTTCACATATGTAATCATATCGCCAAATAAGTACCCCCCCTCTCTGTTTTAACCCTGTTTCTGTAGTGCAGTGCAGGGGAGAGCCTGGGAGCCTTCCTCACAGCAGAGCTGAGCAGGAAAATGGCGCCGTGTGCTGAGGAGAATAGGCCCCGCCCCCTAAAACGGCGGGCTCTTCTCCCGGAGTTTGTGAGATCTGGCAGGGGTTAAATACATCCATATAGCCTCAAGGGCTATATGTGATGTATTTTAGCCATAAAAAAGGTATAATACATTGCTGCCCAGGGCGCCCCCCCCCAGCGCCCTGCACCCTCAGTGACCGCTGGTATGAAGTGTGCTGACAACAATGGCGCACAGCTGCAGTGCTGTGCGCTACCTTATGAAGACTGAAAGTCTTCTGCCGCCTGTTTCTGGACCTCTTCAACTTCGGCATCTGCAAGGGGGGTCGGCGGCACGGCTCCGGGACGAACCCCAGGGTGAGACCTGTGTTCCGACTCCCTCTGGAGCTAATGGTGTCCAGTAGCCTAAGAAGCAAATCCATCCTGCACGCAGGTGAGTTTACTTCTCTCCCCTAAGTCCCTCGTAGCAGTGAGCCTGTTGCCAGCAGGACTCACTGAAAATAAAAAACCTAACTTAAACTTTTATTCTAAGCAGCTCAGGAGAGCCACCTAGATTGCACCCTTCTCGGCCGGGCACAAAAATCTAACTGACGCTTGGAGGAGGGTCATAGGGGGAGGAGCCAGTGCACACCACCTGATCCTAAAGCTTTTATTATTGTGCCCTGTCTCCTGCGGAGCCGCTAAAACCCCATGGTCCTGACGGAGTCCCCAGCATCCACTTAGGACGTTAGAGAAAGAATAAATATAGTATTAATGGCACTATACTGGAAACTATGCAGGAGGAAAGGGATCTAGGAGTCACTATCTCAGGTGACATAAAGGATAAATATAGTATTAATGACACTATACTGGGAACTACTGAGGAGGAAAGGGATCTAGGAGTCACTATTTCAGGTGACATAAAGGATAAATACAGTATTAATGGCACTATACTGGAAACTACTGAGGAGGAAAGGGATCTAGGAGTCACTGTTTCAGGTGACATAAAGGATAAATATAGTATTAATGGCACTATACTGGAAACTACTGAGGAGGAAAGGGATCTAGAGTCACTATTTCAGGTGACATAAAGAATAAATATAGTATTAATGGCACTATACTGGAAACTACTGAGGAGGAAAGGGATCTAGGAGTCACTATTTCAGGTGACATAAAGGATAAATATAGTATTAATGGCACTATACTGGAAACTACTGAGGAGGAAAGGGATCTAGGAGTCACTATTTCAGGTGACATAAAGGATAAAATTAGTATTAATGGCACTATACAGGAAACTACTGAGGAGGAAAGGGATCTAGGAGTCACTATTTCAGGTGACATAAAGGATAAATATAGTATTATTGGCACTATACTGGAAACTACTGCGAAGGAAAGGGATCTAGGAGTCACTATTTCAGGTGACATAAAGGATAAATATAGTATTAATGGCACTATACTGGGAACTACTGAGGAGGAAAGGGATCTAGGAGTCACTATTTCAGGTGACATAAAGGATAAATATAGTATTAATGGCACTATACTGGGGACTACTGAGGAAGAAAGGGATCTAGGAGTCACTATTTCAGGTGACATAAAGGCAGGTAAGCAATGTAACACAGCAATGAGGAAGGCTAGTCAGATGCTTGGCTGCACTGGGAGAGGAATCAGCAGCAGAAAGAGAGAAGTAATAATGCCACTGTATAGGTCATTGGTACGGCCTCATCTAGAATACTGTATTCAATTCTGGAGGCCATATCTTCAAAAGGATATTAATACATTAGAGACTGTACAGAGAAGGGCAACTAACATGGTGCATGGCCTACATCACAAAACATACCCAGAAAGACTAAGAAATCTCAATACGTATAGTGTGGGGCAGAGAAGGGAAAGAGGGGACATGATAGAGACTGTCACATATATCCGGGGTATTACCAAGGTACAGGAGGGAAACATTCTTCATATGAAGAGAAACAATAGGACACGAGGACATGCACTGAGACTGGAGGGGGGGAGGTTCAGGGGAAATATGAGGAAAAATTACTTCACAGAAAGAGTTGTGGACAAGTGGAATGGCCTCCCATCAGAGGTGGTAGAGGCTAAGACAGTAGAGCAATGTAAACATGCATGAGATAGACATAAGGATCAAATAAGATTTGAGGTAAAAAAAAGGGGCAGACTAGATGAGTCACGTGGTTCTTATCTGCCGTCACATGTCACCGTATTCATGCTGTGTCCTTACTGATGTCACAGGTGATGTCACACACAGCCCACCTACATAGGGTACAGAGGGGCCGCGGTCACCGCTAATAGCATCCCACGCAGTCACAGGCTTGGTGATGTCATACGCAGCCAATGTCATAGGAAAGCAGTCACACATCTCCATACCAGATCTATTCTTTTGGTGTAAAGTCAGAACCATTTCACCCCAGGCCTGGAGGATCCCTGAGGGGGGGGAGGAGGGAGGGAGAGACCCCTATACTGGTGTAGTCCCCACTTCCCAAGGAAATCCAAAGATGGGGTGAGCAGCTTCAGGCAGAGTAAAGTGATGGCTGGGTGACCCCCTGCTATGGTGTAACCCCCCCGGCTGGTTGAGCCCGGTACTGGATACAGGGAATATGGGGGACCCCCATGTGGGCTCATAGGTCCGGGGCTGGTTCTGCTTTTTGGAGAGACCCCCACACCGGGTTTTTTCTATTTTTTACACTTTCATTACTGTAACACACACGAGTACTGCACATATGTGACTGGTCTGTACAGAGCGCAGCGGAGTCTAGAGAGGGGACCAGTACGATAGTGCACAATCAGCATCTCTATCGGATCATTATAGGCAGGCAAACAAGAGTCTTAGTAAATACGTGGTATGGAGTCTGACGCCATTCCAGTGATGTCCAGAGTGTTTTCTCAGCCAAACACGACTGTTAATAAATGTACCCCTATGGGGGGAATTCAGGTAGCTGTGGGGTTACCCTGGCTGGACCTGTTACACTTATAATCCTGCACTTGTGTACCTGCTACATTAACCCTGTGCTGACTTGCATCCTGTGTTCTTTCTGGGTAATAAACCGATCCCTAGTTATGTTATACAGATGTGTCCTCATACATGTAGCCTCAGTGCACCATGCACCGTGAGACACCTGGCGAGTGTGAGCCGGCAGTTCCCAGGTAGCTCTGCTGACGTCGGGCGGCTTTTTTGCTAAAATGCGTCTTATTGGCATCACTATGTGACTGACGCACAAGCAGACTCTGCTGAGTAATGTGATTTATTCGGCAGAGCCGCCCGGGAACTGCCGGCTCACACACGCCAGGTATCTCACAGTGCAGGGCGTATTGAGACCAGATGCACAATAAGACGCCCGGTGTTAGTAAATGCCCTGACGACCAGGCACGACTAGAAGAGCTGTTTAACGAGGCCGCGCCAACGATGTAGAAGGACATATGGGTATATCGCATTGCCTGACCTCCATCACACACCACTGACGGGATGCGGTTAACATCCCGGCTGTCAAGATACCGCCGCCGGAATGCCGACAGATGAGGAAATGGTAGCAGTCGGAATACCGACAGAAGGCCGATATTCACCCTTGTGTGGTGGTCCATGCCACCACCCGAGGGGGGGATAAAATAGTGTGGTGACTGATGGTCGCTGCGCTCACTGCCGGGATCCCATACCGATCTACCACTGAAACCTATGTCAGTGGTTTCCAAACGCAGTCATCAAGGCTCACCAACAGTCCAGGTTTTAAGGATATCCCTACTTAGGCACAGGTGACTTATTTAGTACCCCAGTCAGTGTGATTATAATATCTGTACATAAGTGAGGAGATCCCAAAAAACCAAGACTGTTGGGCTGCCTTGAGGACTGCGCTTGGGAACCACTGACCCACTGTATATCAGCATCTGTAGGTTCTGTAATACATCGTTCCTGTGCAAGACTGCAAGGGGAGCAATAGTGCGGGGGGGGGGGGGGGGTGACTGCTTCCTCTGCTGAACAGTCAGAGCCTCCCCACTTCCAGGTGACTCTAGGTTTGTATAACAAATGTTCTTTGTGCATACCTCCCAATATCTCTCTCTCTCTCCTACAACACGTACTGTGCACTTGCTTACTGACCAATGTAGTCATATTCCCAGCCCTGCCTGCAGCTGCTCTTCATCTTCCCCAATGGACTGGAGGTAATAAGGGGAGGAGAGAGAAGCAGAGGGGAAGCCCTCACAGTGGCCCTGGTACATACCTAGCACTGGAGGTGACCAGTGCGATAGCGTGTGCGGTGACTGCACTGGAGGTGACCAGTGCGATAGCGTGTGCAGTGACTGCAGTGGAGGTGACCAGTGCGATAGCGTGTGCGGTGACTGCAGTGGAGGTGACCAGTGCGATAGCGTGTGCGGTGACTGCACTGGAGGTGACCAGTGCGATAGCGTGTGCGGTGACTGCAGTGGAGGTGACCAGTGCGATAGCGTGTGCGGTGACTGCACTGGAGGTGACCAGTGCGATAGCGTGTGCGGTGACTGCACTGGAGGTGACGTGCGATAGCGTGTGCGGTGACCTGTGCGATAGCGTGTGCGGTGACTGCACTGGAGGTGACCTGTGCGATAGCGTGTGCAGTGACTGCACTGGAGGTGACCTGTGCGATAGCGTGTGCGGTGACTGCAGTGGAGGTGACAAGTGCGATAGCGTGTGCGGTGACTGCAGTGGAGGTGACAAGTGCGATAGCGTGTGCGGTGACTGCACTGGAGGTGACCTGTGCGATAGCGTGTGCGGTGACTGCACTGGAGGTGACCAGTGCGATAGCGTGTGCGGTGACTGCACTGGAGGTGACCTGTGCGATAGCGTGTGCGGTGACTGCACTGGAGGTGACCTGTGCGATAGCGTGTGCGGTGACTGCACTGGAGGTGACCTGTGCGATAGCGTGTGCGGTGACTGCACTGGAGGTGACCAGTGAGATAGCGCGTGCGGTGACTGCACTGGAGGTGACCAGTGCGATAGCGTGTGCGGTGACGGCACTGGAGGTGACCTGTGCGATAGCGTGTGCGGTGACTGCACTGGAGGTGACCAGTGCGATAGCGTGTGCGGTGACGGCACTGGAGGTGACCTGTGCGATAGCGTGCGCGGTGACTGCACTGGAGGTGACCAGTGCGATAGCGTGTGCGGTGACGGCACTGGAGGTGACCAGTGCGATAGCGTGCGCGGTGACTGCACTGGAGGTGACCAGTGCGATAGCGTGTGCGGTGACGGCACTGGAGGTGACCAGTGCGATAGCGTGTGCGGTGACGGCACTGGAGGTGACCAGTGCGATAGCGTGTGCGGTGACTGCACTGGAGGTGACCAGTGCGATAGCGTGTGCGGTGACTGCACTGGAGGTGACCAGTGCGATAGCGTGTGCGGTGACGGCACTGGAGGTGACCAGTGCGATAGCGTGTGCGGTGACGGCACTGGAGGTGACCTGTGCGATAGCGTGTGCGGTGACTGCACTGGAGGTGACCAGTGCGATAGCGTGTGCGGTGACTGCACTGGAGGTGACCAGTGCGATAGCGTGTGCGGTGACGGCACTGGAGGTGACCTGTGCGATAGCGTGCGCGGTGACTGCACTGGAGGTGACCAGTGCGATAGCGTGTGCGGTGACGGCACTGGAGGTGACCTGTGCGATAGCGTGTGCGGTGACTGCACTGGAGGTGACCAGTGCGATAGCGTGTGCGGTGACTGCACTGGAGGTGACCAGTGCGATAGCGTGTGCGGTGACGGCACTGGAGGTGACCTGTGCGATAGCGTGCGCGGTGACTGCACTGGAGGTGACCAGTGCGATAGCGTGTGCGGTGACGGCACTGGAGGTGACCAGTGCGATAGCGTGCGCGGTGACTGCACTGGAGGTGACCAGTGCGATAGCGTGTGCGGTGACGGCACTGGAGGTGACCAGTGCGATAGCGTGTGCGGTGACGGCACTGGAGGTGACCAGTGCGATAGCGTGTGCGGTGACTGCACTGGAGGTGACCAGTGCGATAGCGTGTGCGGTGACTGCACTGGAGGTGACCAGTGCGATAGCGTGTGCGGTGACGGCACTGGAGGTGACCAGTGCGATAGCGTGTGCGGTGACGGCACTGGAGGTGACCTGTGCGATAGCGTGTGCGGTGACTGCACTGGAGGTGACCAGTGCGATAGCGTGTGCGGTGACTGCACTGGAGGTGACCAGTGCGATAGCGTGTGCGGTGACGGCACTGGAGGTGACCTGTGCGATAGCGTGTGCGGTGACTGCACTGGAGGTGACCAGTGCGATAGCGTGTGCGGTGACGGCACTGGAGGTGACCAGTGCGATAGCGTGCGCGGTGACTGCACTGGAGGTGACCAGTGCGATAGCGTGTGCGGTGACTGCAGTGGAGGTGACCAGTGCGATAGCATGTGCGGTGACTTCACTGGAGGTGACCTGTGCGATAGCGTGTGCGGTGACGGCACTGGAGGTGACCAGTGCGATAGCGTGTGCGGTGACTGCAGTGGAGGTGACCAGTGCGATAGCATGTGCAGTGACTGCACTGGAGGTGACCTGTGCGATAGCGTGTGCGGTGACTGCACTGGAAGTGACCAGTGCGATAGCGTGTGCAGTGACTGCACTGGAGGTGACCTGTGCGATAGCGTGTGCGGTGACCTGTGCGATAGCGTGTGCAGTGACTGCACTGGAGGTGACCTGTGCGATAGCGTGTGCGGTGACTGCACTGGAGGTGACCTGTGCGATAGCGTGTGCGGTGACTGCACTGGAGGTGACCAGTGCGATAGCGTGTGCGGTGACTGCACTGGAGGTGACCTGTGCGATAGCGTGTGCGGTGACTGCACTGGAGGTGACCAGTGCGATAGCGTGTGCAGTGACTGCACTGGAGGTGACCTGTGCGATAGCGTGTGCGGTGACCTGTGCGATAGCGTGTGCAGTGACTGCACTGGAGGTGACCTGTGCGATAGCGTGTGCGGTGACTGCACTGGAGGTGACCTGTGCGATAGCGTGTGCAGTGACTGCACTGGAGGTGACCAGTGCGATAGCGTGTGCGGTGACTGCACTGGAGGTGACCAGTGAGATAGCGTGTGCGGTGACTGCACTGGAGGTGACCAGTGCGATAGCGTGTGCGGTGACGGCACTGGAGGTGACCAGTGCGATAGTGTGTGCGGTGACTGCACTGGAGGTGACAAGTGCGATAGCGTGTGCGGTGACGGCACTGGAGGTGACCTGTGCGATAGCGTGTGCGGTGACTGCACTGGAGGTGACCAGTGCGATAGCGTGTGCGGTGACGGCACTGGAGGTGACCAGTGCGATAGCGTGTGCGGTGACGGCACTGGAGGTGACCTGTGCGATAGCGTGTGCGGTGACTGCACTGGAGGTGACCAGTGCGATAGCGTGTGCGGTGACTGCACTGGAGGTGACAAGTGCGATAGCGTGTGCGGTGACGGCACTGGAGGTGACCTGTGCGATAGCGTGTGCGGTGACTGCACTGGAGGTGACCAGTGCGATAGCGTGTGCGGTGACGGCACTGGAGGTGACCAGTGCGATAGCGTGCGCGGTGACTGCACTGGAGGTGACCAGTGCGATAGCGTGTGCGGTGACTGCAGTGGAGGTGACCAGTGCGATAGCATGTGCAGTGACTGCACTGGAGGTGACCTGTGCGATAGCGTGTGCGGTGACGGCACTGGAGGTGACCAGTGCGATAGCGTGTGCGGTGACTGCAGTGGAGGTGACCAGTGCGATAGCATGTGCAGTGACTGCACTGGAGGTGACCTGTGCGATAGCGTGTGCGGTGACTGCACTGGAAGTGACCAGTGCGATAGCGTGTGCAGTGACTGCACTGGAGGTGACCTGTGCGATAGCGTGTGCGGTGACCTGTGCGATAGCGTGTGCAGTGACTGCACTGGAGGTGACCTGTGCGATAGCGTGTGCGGTGACTGCACTGGAGGTGACCTGTGCGATAGCGTGTGCGGTGACTGCACTGGAGGTGACCAGTGCGATAGCGTGTGCGGTGACTGCACTGGAGGTGACCTGTGCGATAGCGTGTGCGGTGACTGCACTGGAGGTGACCTGTGCGATAGCGTGTGCGGTGACGGCACTGGAGGTGACCAGTGCGATAGCGTGTGCGGTGACGGCACTGGAGGTGACCTGTGCGATAGCGTGTGCGGTGACTGCACTGGAGGTGACCAGTGCGATAGCGTGTGCGGTGACGGCACTGGAGGTGACAAGTGCGATAGCGTGTGCGGTGACTGCACTGGAGGTGACAAGTGCGATAGCGTGTGCGGTGACGGCACTGGAGGTGACCTGTGCGATAGCGTGTGCAGTGACTGCACTGGAGGTGACCAGTGCGATAGCGTGTGCGGTGACGGCACTGGAGGTGACAAGTGCGATAGCGTGTGCGGTGACTGCACTGGAGGTGACCAGTGCGATAGCGTGTGCGGTGACTGCAGTGGAGGTGACCAGTGCGATAGCATGTGCAGTGACTGCACTGGAGGTGACCTGTGCGATAGCGTGTGCGGTGACTGCACTGGAAGTGACCAGTGCGATAGCGTGTGCAGTGACTGCACTGGAGGTGACCTGTGCGATAGCGTGTGCGGTGACCTGTGCGATAGCGTGTGCAGTGACTGCACTGGAGGTGACCTGTGCGATAGCGTGTGCGGTGACTGCACTGGAGGTGACCTGTGCGATAGCGTGTGCGGTGACTGCACTGGAGGTGACCAGTGCGATAGCGTGTGCGGTGACGGCACTGGAGGTGACCTGTGCGATAGCGTGTGCGGTGACTGCACTGGAGGTGACCTGTGCGATAGCGTGTGCGGTGACTGCACTGGAGGTGACCAGTGCGATAGCGTGTGCAGTGACTGCACTGGAGGTGACCTGTGCGATAGCGTGTGCGGTGACCTGTGCGATAGCGTGTGCAGTGACTGCACTGGAGGTGACAAGTGCGATAGCGTGTGCGGTGACTGCACTGGAGGTGACCAGTGCGATAGCGTGTGCAGTGACTGCACTGGAGGTGACCTGTGCGATAGCGTGTGCGGTGACTGCACTGGAAGTGACCAGTGCGATAGCGTGTGCAGTGACTGCACTGGAGGTGACCTGTGCGATAGCGTGTGCGGTGACCTGTGCGATAGCGTGTGCAGTGACTGCACTGGAGGTGACCTGTGCGATAGCGTGTGCGGTGACTGCACTGGAGGTGACCTGTGCGATAGCGTGTGCGGTGACTGCACTGGAGGTGACCTGTGCGATAGCGTGTGCGGTGACTGCACTGGAGGTGACCTGTGCGATAGCGTGTGCGGTGACTGCACTGGAGGTGACCAGTGCGATAGCGTGTGCGGTGACGGCACTGGAGGTGACCAGTGCGATAGTGTGTGCGGTGACTGCACTGGAGGTGACAAGTGCGATAGCGTGTGCGGTGACGGCACTGGAGGTGACCAGTGCGATAGCGTGTGCGGTGATGGCACTGGAGGTGACCAGTGCGATAGCGTGCGCGGTGACTGCACTGGAGGTGACAAGTGCGACAGCGTGTGCGGTGACGGCACTGGAGGTGACAAGTGCGACAGCGTGTGCGGTGACGGCAGTGGAGGTGACCAGTGCGATAGCGTGTGCGGTGACGGCAGTGGAGGTGACCAGTGCGATAGCGTGTGCGGTGACGGCAGTGGAGGTGACCAGTACGATAGCGTGTGCGGTGATGGCAGGGGAGGTGACCAGTACGATAGCGTGTGCGGTGACGGCAGAGTCACAGTGGGGTCGGCCAGATATCGGTGTCTGCAGCTGATTAGAGGCACTGCTGCCAGTGCTATGTGATAATGTAGAGGAGGGGCCATGATTTTATTTTTCTCATATGTCCTAGAGGATGCTGGGGTCCATTTCATGATCATGGGGTATAGACTGTTCCGCAGGAGCCATGGGCACTTTAAGACTCTTCAAGGGTGTGAACTGGCTCCTCCCTTTATGTCCCTCCTCCAGACCTCAGTTTTAGAAATGTGCCCAGGCAGACTGGTAGCGTCTAGTTTCTCTAAGTGCTAAGGACCTTTCCCATAAATTCCGGGGTCCATGTCACAATCTATTTGGAATAGTAAAGTGTGGCAAGCGGAGCGGAGCGAGACACCAAGCCCGATGCGTGGCGAGCGAAGCGAGCCCGCGTGGGTCCAATACTGCATAAAAAACAAACAAACCCCCAAACGAACGGAGAACGAAGCAGACATTTAGGAGCTGTAAGGGCGGAAGTTCTCTCCTGCCCTCCCGTTTTGTCACGTCCAGGTCCTTAGCACAAAGAGAACATAGACACAACCCGGGCAGACTGGACGCACTCTGAGGAGCTCTACTGAGTTTCTCTGAAAAGACTTATGTTAGGTTTGTTATTTTCAGGGAGAACTGCTGGCTACAGACTCCCTGCTTCGTGGGACTGAGGGGGCAGAAGTAGGAACCAACTTCCTGAAGAGTTTCATGGCTTTGCTTCTGGCTGACAGGACACCATTAGCTCCTGAAAGGTACTGAACGCTAGCCGTGTCTAGATGCTCACTCCCACAGCACGCCGTCACCCTCCTCACAGAGCCAGAAGTCAGAAGACAGGTGAGTGTTAGAAGACAGATCTTCAATCAAGGTGACGGCTAAAGGTTCCGCGCGGCTGGAGGGAGCGCAGCGCGCCATGTTGCCCGCACATACACAGGCACTGCGGGGGGAGGGGGGGGCTGGGCAGCATGATACCTTATAAAACTGGCTGAAAAGGGGCATAAGATGCCAAGGCACAGTCCTACCCCCGCCAGTATAAAAATTTACCTCAGAAATGCTGAGGAGAAACGCGCCATTACGGGGGCGGAGCTTCCTCCTCAGTCAGCCAGCACGCTGCTCAGCACCATTTTCTCTCAGGCTACAGAGAAAATGCTGGTCCTCCTACACTACTGATTACAAGTATCAGGGTGCAAAACAGGGGGGGGGGGGGGGGGGGCACAGTGAAATTGGTGCTTTGTATTGTGTATTAACATTATAAAAAGCGCTGCATGTCAGTGGGCATTTAATGTTTCACAGGCATTGTGTTACTAGCGCTGGGTTTGTGAACTGGCTGCTCCTATCTGTGTCCTTCTGGCAGATTTTACTGTGGGTCTGTCCCCTATAAGTCCCGGAGTGTCTGTGGTGTGTGTGTGTGTACACGTGTGTGACATGTCTGAGACCGGGAGTCCTTCCTCTAAAGGAGCCATTTTAGGGACACAGAGTTGTAATGTGGTGGCGCTGCCGGCACACCAAGAGCCTGAATGGGTGAAAGTAATGCGTGATAGTGTGAATCATATCAGTAGGAGATTAGATAAGTCTGAGTCTCATGCAGAAAGCTGGAGAAAATCAGTGGAAGATGTGATTTTTCATAGTTCTGCCCTTTCATACGCAGGCGACACCTCTGGGTCACATAAGAAATTGCAAACAATGTACATACTGATACCGACACGGACTCTGATTCCTGTGTCGACAATAGTGATTCCAGGGGGATAGAGCCCAAATTGGCAAAAAGCGTACAATATATGATTGTTATAAAGGAGGTCTTATAAGTTACAGAAGCCCCTACTGTACCTCAGGAGAAGGTTTTTTTCTATAAGGAAAAGAAATGTAAGGTAACTTTCCCTCCTTCCCTCGAGCTAAATACTCTTTTGAGGGAGTTTGGGTGAATCCTGAAAAGAAATTTCAGATTCCCTAAAGGCTTCAGGTTGCTTATCCTTTCCCATTAGAGGACAAGAAAAGATGGGAATCACCCCCGGTGTTAGACAGTGCACTGTCAAGGTAAAAAAAAAAAGGTGATTCTCCCTTCACCTGGGATGGCTTCATTAAAGGAGCCGGCACACCGCAAAATGGAGACTACGTTAACATCTGTTTATGTGGCCAATGGTACGCTGGTCAGACACACCATTGCTTGCGCGTGGGGGAGTCGTGCTATCGAAAATACTCCTAAGTTAGGTCATATCAAAGACGCTGCGGCATACATGCTAGAAGCTATGAAGGATATTGGACTTTTGGGTTCAATAGTCGCTACCATGACAGTATCGGCTCGGAGGGCGTTGTGGATTCGCCAGTGGAATGCTGATACAGATTCCAAAAGAAATATGGAGGCTCTCCCGTATAAAGGTGAGGCCTTATTTGGTGATGGGCTGGATGCGTTAGTCTCGGCGGCTGCCGCACGTTAGTCGACATTCTTGCTTATACTCCTGCACCGGTGAAAAAGACACCTCACTCTCATATGCAGTCTTTTCGGCCCAACAAATACAGAAAGGCCGAAGGTTCCCCCTTCTTTGCAGGTAGGAGAAGGGGAAAAGGAAAGAAACCCGCAGCGTCTCCAGGATCCCAGGAGCAGAAATCAACCCCTACTTCTGCCAAATCTACAGCATGACGTTGGGGCTCCCTTGCGGGAGTGAGCTCGGGTGGGAGCAAGTCTGAAACATTTCAGTCAAATCTAGATTTAATCTGGCTTGGACTCATGGGTCTTACAAATAGTGTCCCATGGGTATAGACTAGAGTTTCAAGACGTCCCCCCATGCCGATTTTTCAAATCGACCTTACCAGCTTCTCTTCCAGAAAGAGAGGTGGTAACAATTATGTCAGGATCAGGTCATTGTCCTGGTACACTTGTCACTGCAAGGAGAAGGTTTTTATTCAAGCCTCTTCGTAGTTCCGAAGCCGGACGACTCGGTCAGACCGATCTTAAACCTGAAAATCTGAATCTCTATCTGAAAAGGTTCAAGTTCAAGATGGAATCCCTGAGGGCAGTGATTTCCAGTCTGGAGGAAGGGGAATTCATGGTGTCAGTAGACTTAAAGGATGCTGAATTGCATGTTCCCATTTATCCTCCTCACCAAACTTATCTGAGATACGCAGTACAGGATTGCCATTACCAGTTCCAGAGGGTCCTCCTTGTCAAAAAGGAGTCAATATAATTCCTTATTTGGAGGATCTCCTGATAAAAGCGAGATCCAGGAAACAGTTGGTGCAGAACATTGCATTCTCCCTGTCAATACTCCAACAACACGGTTGGGTCATAAATTTTCCAAAGTCGCAGTTGGAACCAGCGACAAGATTGTCCTTTTTAGGGATGATTCTGGACACAGAAGTAAATAGAGTTTTTCTTCCAGCGGAAAAGGCTCTGGAGATCCAGAAAATGGTCAAACAAATATTGAAACTAACAGGCGTCAATCCATTAATGCATTCGGTTGTTGGGGAAAATGGTAGAGGCCTACGAGGCCATACAGTTTGGCCGATTTCATGCCTGAGTATTCCAGTGAGACCAGTTGGACAAGTGGTCCGGATCACACCTACACATGCAACGGAAGATAATCCTGTCATCCAAAACCAGGATTTCGCTCCTGTGGTGGCTACACAGTTCTCACCTACTAGAGGGACGCTGGTTTGGGATTCAGGACTGGGTCCTGGTAACCACGGATGTAAGTCTCCGAGGCTGGGGAGCTGTCACACAGGGGGAAAGCTTCCAAGGAAAATGGTCAAGTCAGGAAGCCTGCCTTCACATAAACGTTCTGGAATTGAGAGCCATTTACAACGGGCTTCTACCAGCGGTACATCTTCTTCAAGATCATCCCGTGCAGATCCAGTCGTACAATGTAACAGCAGTCACATACATAAACAGGCAAGGCGGAACAAAAAGCAGAGCGGCAATGGCAGAGGTGACAAGGATTCTCCTCTGAGCGGAAAGACATGTAAAAGCTCTGTCAGCAATTTTCATTCCGGGAGTGGACAACTGGGAAGTAGACTTCCTCAGCAGACACAATCTCCATCTTGGAGAGTGGGGCCTCCACCAAGAAGTCTTTGCAGAGGTGACAAGTCTTTGGGGAGTTCCTCAAGTAGACATGATAGCATCTCGTCTAAACAAGAAGCTTCAGAGATATTATTCCAGGTCAAGAGACCCTCAAGCAATAGCAGTGGATGCACTGGTGACCCAGTGGGTGTTTTGGTCGGTATATGTTTTCCCCCCACTTCCACTGTTTCCAAAAGTTCTCAAAAGAATAAGAAGAACAAGAGTTCGAGCAATCTTCATTGCCCCAGTCTGCCAATGAGAGCTTGGTATCCAGATCTTCAGGAGTTGCTCATAGAAGATCCTCGGCCTCTTCCTCTTTGCGAGGACCTGCTACGGCAGGGGGCGTGCATATATCAAGACTTACCGCAGCTACGTTTGACGGCATGGCTGTTGAGTGCCGGATCCTAGCCCGAAAGGGTATTCCCAAGGAAGTCATCCCCACTCTTATTCAGGCCAGGAAAGGAGTAACGTCTAAACATTACCACCGTGTTTGGAGAAAATATGTGTCTTGGTGTGTTTCCAAGAAGGCTCCTACGGAAGCGTTTTGAGTTGGGACGTTTTCTCCACTTTCTGCAGGCTGTTGTGGATGCTGGCCTTAGATTGGGGTCAATAAAGGTCCAGATTCGGCCTTATAGGTTTTCTTCCAAAAACAATTGGCCTCTCTTCCTGAAGTTCAGACCTTCGTGAAAGGGGTTCTGCACATCCAGCCTCCATTTGTGCCTCCAGTGGCACCATGGGACCTTAATGTGTTGTTGCAGTTCCTTCAATCGGATTGGTTTGTACCTCTACAGGAGATAGAGTTGAAGTTTCTCACTTGGAAAGTACTGATGCATTTGGCATTGGCATCCACAAGGCGGGTGTCTGAATTGGGGGCCTTGTCTCACAAGAGCCCTTACCTGATCTTCCATGAAGTTAGGGCGGAGTTGAGAACTCGCCAACATTTTCTTCCAAAGGTGGTTTCGTCTTTCCACATAAACCAACTTATTGTGGTGCCAGTGGTTAGGGCTTTGAAGATTTATGTCACTAGAACAGCTCAGATGCGGAAAACAGGCTCTGTTTGTCCTGTTTGTCCTGTATGCTCCCAACAAGATTGGGTGTCCTGCTTCCAAGCAGATTATTGCGCGCTGGATCAGAGGTACGATTCAGCACGCTCATTCTACGGCTGGATTGCCGTTACCGACGTCGGTGAAGGCCCATTCTACTAGGAAGGTGGACTCATCCTGGGCGGCTGGGCGGGGGGTCTCGGCATTACAACTTTGCCGAGCAGCTACTTGGTCAGGGTCAAACACTTTTGCTAAATTTTGTATGTTTGACACTTTGGCCGATGAAGACCCCAAATCTGGTTAATCGGTTTTGCAGGGTCATCAGCACTCTCCCGCCTGTACTGGAGCTTTGGTATAAACCCCATGGTCATGAAATGGACCCCAGCATCCTCTAGGACGTATGAGAAAATAGGATTTTAATACCTACTGGTAAATCCTTTTCTCCTAGTCCGTAGAGGATGCTGGGTGCCCGACCTAGTGCATACTGTGTCTGCAGTTTTGTTCATTATAGTTACACAAGTTGTGTTACATTTGTTTTCAGCATGTTGCTGTAAATGGTTCATGCCTGTTGGCGTGTGTTATGTTGAATGCCATGTGTGCGGCGTGGTAGAGGTGTGAGCTGGCATGAATCTCACTATTATTATAAAAGTAAATCCTTTCCTTGAAATGTCCGTCTCCCTGGGCACAGTTCATATAACTGAGGGCTGGAGGAGGGGAATAGAGGGAGGAGCCAGTTCACACCCTTGAAAAGTCTTAAAGTGCCCATGGCTCCTGCGGAACTGTCTACACCCCATGGTCATGAAATGGACCCCAGCATCCTCTACGGACTAGGAGAAAAGGATTTACCGGTAGGTATTAAAATCCTATTTTTAAAAGACTCAGCGGCGCCCTCCAGGGATCGGTGCTTTATACAGCTGCCCAATAGTGGCACCGGGTTGGACAGCAATCCTCGTTACTGCTTCTGTATATTCAGTGCTGCATCTTTAATTCAAAGACTGTACGACAGGGCTGGCCAAACCGGTCCTCGAGATCTACCAACAGTTCACATTTTCCAGACTACCTAGCTGGTGCACAGGTGTAGTCACTACTAAATAAGATGTGCTGCATTCATTCCTAACTGACATTTCTACAGATCTCCAGGAGGCTTGGAAAACATGCACTGTTGGTAGATCTCGAGGACCGGTTTGGCCAGCCCTGCTGTACGAGAATTGCTTACACCAGACGTTCCCAAACTGTCTTCAATGCAACCTAACAGTACAGGTATAAAGGATATCCCTGCTTGACCACAGGTGACTTCAGTACATACTTGCCTACCTGACCCTCTCCATGAGGGAGAAAATACTCTGTTCCTGGACTTTCCTGGTAATGTATGATTGCCATCACCTGTGGTGAGATAGGTAATTGATAAGAAAGGTGTGTCACCACAGTTGATGGCAATCATACATTACCAGGAAAGTCCAGGAACAGAGCATTTTCTCCTCATGGAGAGGGTCAGGTAGGCAAGTATGCTTCAGTAGTATCTCCGTCAATTTGCTTTAACCATCTGTGCTGTTCTATGGATATCCATAAAACCTGGACTGCTAGGGTTCCTTGAGGTCTGAGTTTGGGAACCACTGGCTTAAACTGTCCAGTAGCCCAGGTAGATTGTACCATAGAGAGCGTCTTTGTACTATAAGGAGACAGACCTTGTATGGTGACCAGTGAGATTTGTGAATAAGCAGGACAGACCACAGGTTCGATAAAGGCTGCGTGTAAGGAACGACCCGTTACATCAGTGGCTGGGGAGAATCGTTGGGCTAGATCACAGGTTCTCAAACTCAGTCATCAGGACCCCACACAGTGCATGTTTTGCAGGTAACCCAGCAGGTGCACAGGTGTATTAATTATTCAGGGACACATTTTAAAAGGTCCACAGGTGGAGCTAATTATTTCACTTGTGATTCTGTGAGGAGACCTGTAAAACATGCACTGTGTGGGGTCCTGAGGACAGAGTTTGAGAACCTGTGGGTTAGATAGAAGTGAGTGTAGCTGAGGATGGGGGAAGCCACTTGCAAAAAGACTGGGATGGAATAAGCCCCTCATGTCACCTATAGAACGTGGTGTAGTTATTGGGTAATGTCACAGTCACAATACACAGTGATGATTATAAGGTGTTTGTTTTCACTCAAAAAAAACAAGAGACTTGTTTATAATATAACAATTTACTAAAAAATACACATGTATTATCACAATTTATATTGTTACAATTTAAAAATGCAACGTTGCAACTCCAATATGTCACAAAATATCAGTGTGCAATATCACGTATTGGAATAAAAACAATCAAACAGATAATCACATCAGCCACATAAATCAAACAGGGATAGCCTGTTACTATATGAGAAACTCAATGTCTCTTAAATCTGCCGTTAGTGCCACACAGTTATTTTCAGTTGGCATCGTCGAAATATATAATGTAACCTAATGATCTCCTGATGTAAACAGTTAAATGTCTCTAATTATCCCGTTACTGGCGTCCCAGTGCGGGATGTGTCCTCCTTAAAACTTGTTACCCCATCAAGTGGGATTTGTAATAGTTACCCCCATTCTGGAACCGTACTCCCACTCCGGCACTATAGCACAAGTATCAATGTCCACGTGGGTACCTCTGCAGATTCCGGTTGGCGGGCAGCGTTTCGGAGGCACAGGAATGAAGATAACGGAGACCACAGCAGGCAGCCGGCGCTACAGCGAGTGCGGCCCGGAGATCACAGTGAGCAGCACAGTCGTGAATGTGTCCAATGGTCTCAATAGGCGGCACAAGAATGCGGCAAGAGTCCGGCACATGAAAGATCAATGAGAGACCTTTGTGAGCGGCAATTACAAACGGGCAATACTCCAACAGGTGATGACGTCAACGCGTTTCGTCCCCTTAATTCTCGGGACTTCCTCAAGATGTGCCGGAATCTGCAGAGGTACCCACGTGGACATTGATCCTTGTGCTATAGTGCCGGAGTGGGAGTACGGTTCCAGAAAGGGGGTAACTATTACAAATCCCGCTTGATCGTGTTTATTGCGCCAGGAGCATTTGGTGTTCAACGCACCTATTGTTTAATGTCACAGTCACACCCTCGCTGTGTGTCTTCCCTGATGGGCTGTTCTGTAACTACAACGTATTTATCATTCACAGCAATAAGATATGAAATACCGCCCGGATTTTATTCCTATGCTCCCACAGGGACGGGGGCTCCGGAGGGATCCTGTTCATGTGATCTGCTTGGAGGGATCCTGTTCCGGTGATCTGCTCGGAGTGATCTCATCAGCGGTCACTTCACTCCCCTATCGGGAATCCTGTGCAGACTACTGACCACATACGTGGTGGCCGTTGCTGGGGAGGGTTCTGGAGGAATTATCTCCCGGTAATGTTTTGAAAATGTAGCACATAGGCCACAGGGTGCTAATGCCATCTTCAGATGGCGGTAGCTGCAGGGTCCAAACCTATGGGGGTGGCGGCTGCTGTTGGAAAGAGAGCGCAGCAGATAAGGATATACCTTCTGCACTTTATCCATGGTACATTTGAGGGACACTTAATATTTGCGGGTAACCCCTGAGAATTGCCGTTTTGTGCTGTAACCGTTGCGCAGGGCAGATGTATTGTTAGGTAAGAGTAATAACTAGAGGACACCTGAAGTCTGAGCTGAGAGCCCACAGAAATGTATGAATGTGTCCACCTGGCCCACACATGGAGGATCTGCCCACAGGAACCCACCAGCAGGTTTCAGGATCCGGCTGGAAATGTAGCGGGCTGTGGAGACTGGGAGCTAGGTACGGACGGGACACACAGAGCCGACCATAGGCATAGGCAAACTAAGCAATTGCCTAGGGCATTTTATATGCCTTGGGGCATCAGCAGCGTCTGCTGATTAAAATGATATGCGGCATGCCTATATTCTGTGTGTAGCATTTCATATGCAGATACAGCCACAGTCTCACACAGTATATAGGCATGCTGCATATAATTTTAATCAGCAGAAGCTGCTTGTGCATCCTAGCCACATAGCAATGCAAATAAGATGCATTTTCATAAAAAAAGGTGCCCGACATTAGCATTGAGGCAAGATTTATGAGGACACATCTGTATCCAAGCAGAGGCAGAGGTCACAGTGTTAGTGGCAGTGTGAGTGCTGTGTGCATGTGAGTGGGTTGGTTGTGCAGTAGTGTTTGGAATATGTGTAAGGAGCATTATGTGTGTCATGTAAAAATGCATTAATAATATGCAACATATGTGTAAAGGGCCACTATGTGTGTCATTATGTGTATAAGGGCATTAATAATGTGCGGCATATGTGTAACAGGGAACTACTGTATGTGTGTCATTATGTGTGTAGGGGCACTAATAATGTGCAGCAAATGTGTAGGGGGCACTATGTGTGTCATTATGTGTATAAGGGCATTAATAATGTACGGCAGGGGTGTCAAACTCAAATTCATCGGGGGCCGCATCAGCAGTTTGGTCCCCATCAAAGGACCGGTTGTATCTGTAGGTCTATCCAAAATTTACCGCTCCACCTGCCTTATATGTGCCCAGCCATGTGCCCCCTTTTAAAGTGCCCAGCCATGTGCCCCCTTTTAAAGTGCCCAGCCATGTGCCCCCTTTTATAGTGCCCAGCCATGTGCCCCCTTTTATAGTGCCCAGCCATGTGCCCCCTTTTATAGTGCACAGGTCCCCATTTTACACATTGCGGCAGGCACAGGTCCCCATTTTACACATAGCGGCAGGTACAGGTCCCCATTTTACACATTGTGGCAGGCACAGGTCCCCATTTTACACATAGCGGCAGGTACAGGTCCCCATTTTACACATTGTGGCAGGCACAGGTCCCCATTTTACACATTGTGGCAGGCACAGGTCCCCATTTTACACATTGTGGCAGGCACAGGTCCCCATTTTACACATAGCGGCAGGTACAGGTCCCCATTTTACACATTGCGGCAGGCACAGGTCCCCATTTTACACATTGTGGCAGGCACAGGTCCCCATTTTACACATAGCGGCAGGTACAGGTCCCCATTTTACACATTGTGGCAGGCACAGGTCCCCATTTTACACATTGTGGCAGGCACAGGTCCCCATTTTACACATTGTGGCAGGCACAGGTCCCCATTTTACACATTGCGGCAGGTGGTGGAAGGAGGGAGAGAGAGAGAGAGAGAAAGAGAGGAAGGGAGAGGGGCTGACTTACATTTGAAGCGGTTCTCGCCGCTCTTCAGCCGCCTCTCCCTCCTCGTCTGCGCGGCTCCCTTCTCCCTCCTCCGACGGGGTTTCGTTGAATGACGCGTTTGCGCCGTGACGTCACGACGCAATCGCGTCATTCCGCGAAACCCCGCCCCCCCCGAGCTGGGCACTCGGGAGAAGGGGGTTTCATGGCGGCGGCACCGCGGGCCATCAGACGAGGTCTGGCGGGCCGGATTTGGCCCGCGGGCCTTGTCTTTGACACCCCTGATGTACGGCATATGTGTAAGGGACATTATGTGTAAAAGGGCATTAATAAAGGTTGTCATAATGTGTAAGACGCATTATGTTTATAAGAACATTAATAATGTGTCTCATATGTGTAAGAGGCATTACTGTGTTGTATTATGTGTATAAATGCATTACTAATGTGTGGCATTATGTGTATAAGGTGCTCTACTATGTGGCGTTGCGTATAGAAAGGGCACTACTGTGTCATCTAATGTGAATAAAGTGCAATATGGTGTGGCGTAATGTGAATAAGGAGCAATTCAGTGTGATATAATGTGAATGAGGGGCTCTACTGCGAGGAGTAACGTTTAAGGTAAAGTGAAACTACTGTGGGATGTAATATGAATTATAGACACTATCACATGATCAAATGTGAATAAAGTTGCAGTATTGTGTGGCGTAATTGGGGTTACTATTGTGTGGCCATGCCTCTTGCCAGCAAAAACACACCCCTTTTTGGGCCAAATGTGCAAACTATTCCTATTTAAAATATATGGGGTACATACACCAAAATAAGGGCTGTTATGGGTGAGGGGTGATGGTGCTGGGAAAGAGGTTCAAGGTCAGAGGCGGAACGAGTGGCGGTGCTAGGAGGCACCAGCTAAAATTTTGCCTAGGGCATCATATTGGTTAGGGACGGCTCTGGGGACACAGCTCATCCCCGGCTGTAGACAGGATACTAACGGGTGAGACCCACCTCCAGTGGGTGATAGAGGGCTTATATCCGTGGGGTCTGCACTGCTGCTAAATGGGGGATTATGTGACTTCATATGGTTCTATTAGTACAGCTGTGTCTCAGTATATACAGTGCATCCAGAAAGTATTCACAGCGCTTCACTTTTTCCACATTTTGTTATGTTACAGCCTTATTTCAAAATGGAATAAATTGTTTTTCCCCCCTAAAAATTCTACACCCAATACCCTATAATGACATCGTGAAAAAAGTTTTTTTTTGGCGATTTTTGCAAATTTATTGAAAGTAAAAAACTAAGAAATCACATGTACATAAGTATTCACAGCCTTTGCTCAATACTTTGTTGATGCAAACAGTGGGGGTCACTCTGAGTTAATCGCTCGCTAGCTACTATTTGCAGCGCTGCAATCAGATAGTCGCCGTCTATAGGGGAATGTATTTTTGCTTTGCAAGTGTGCGTTCATATGTGCAGCCGAGCGTTACAAAAACAGTTTTGTGCAGTTTCTGAGTTGCCCAGGACTTACTCAGCCGCTGCGATCACTTCAGCCTGTCCGGGGCCGGAATTGACGTCAGACACCCGCCCTGCAAAATGCTTGGACACGCCTGCGTTTTTCCAAACACTCCCAGAAAACGGTCAGTTGCCACCCACAAACGCCTTCTTCCTATCAATCTCCTTGCGATCGGCTGTGCAATGGATTCTTCATTAAATTCATCACTCAGCAATGATCCGCTTTGTGCCCGTACGATGCGCTTGCGCATTGCAGTGCGTATGCATGCGCAGTTTTGACCTGATCGCACTGCTGCGAATAAAACCTAGCGTGCGATCAGATTGGAATGAGGCCCCATGTGTTGTGGTTCAGACCTGCGATGCCCAGCAAATGCAGCTGACACCTTAATTAGGAAACACCCATCCTAAATAGAACATATGTAGAAACCACTGATTTAAGGTGTCTGCGCTGTAATGTAAAATACTTGGCTGTGTTTAAAAACAGCGAGAATACCGAGTGTATCAACATCCAAATCCAATACAGACATAAAAACACCCTTTCATTCAGTGACAACAAGGTCTCTCATTTAGATCTAGCGATCCCACTTTGCTGATCTGCTGTGTGCGGGATCTGAACGGATACAGAATATTCTAATCACACCGAATGATACAATCTGCAAGAAATGTAATGCGCCCTACACACTGGGCGATGTGCCGCCGAGCTGCCCGACCGCCAATACGGCTGGGGGGGGAGTGAAGCCTCGTGCAGTGTGCCTCCACACTGCACGATATGAACGTTATCTCGTTCATTAATGAACGAGATTGTTCATATCGTGCAGTGATGTTGGCCAGTGCGTAGGGCCAGGGCCAGTGCAAGGTTTCTCGGCACCCTAGGCAAAATTTCTGCCTACCCCCCCAACCCCCGTCCTCCCGGCCCTCCCCTTCCCCTGTTGCTTGGACAGTGGGGTGATCACGTTATCTAGAGGCTGTGTTAACAGTATGTTGATCCTCCTGAAGCAGCCAAATAACAGCAAAAGAAAACCTGACAAATATTATATTAAATGCACACAAGTTAAAAAGCATCCAGCCCCACATCCATATATAGTATAATACCGCAGTCTGTAGTTTTATACAGTATTATAGATAGGCACCAGGGTTGTAACTAGAACTTTGTGGCAGTGACGTGCAGTGAGGTCATTGGCTGGGGAGGCACTGACATTTTATATATAATATATATATATATATATATATATATATATATATATATATATATATATACACATACACACACATACATATACAGTGGTCGAAGTGGACATTTTGAAGTGGTGGTATGGAAAAGTGAAGGTTGCAATTATGTGCGCGCCTCCGGAAGAGGGGGTGTGGCCACTCAAATGGGGGCGTGTCCTTCAGTGTATTAGGACCCCTTATACTATCTAGAAATTCACATTATAGCACACGGTATGATCCGAAATTCATATTTTACCACACATTATGGGACGAAATTCACATTACAGCACACAGTATGAGCCAAATTCACATTACAGCACACAGTATGAGCCAAAATTCATATTTTGCTACACAGTATGAGCCGAAATTCACATTACAGCACACATTATGAGCCGAAATTCACATTACAGCACACAGTATGAGCCGAAATTCATATTTTACTACACAGTATAAGCCGAAATTCACATTACAGCACACATTATGAGCCAAAATTCACATTACAGCACACAGTATGAGCCGAAATTCACATTACAGCACACGGTATGAGCCGAAATTCACATTACAGCACACGGTATGAGCCGAAATTCACATTACAGCACACGGTATGAGCCGAAATTCACATTACAGCACACGGTATGAGCCGAAATTCACATTACAGCACACGGTATGAGCCGAAATTCACATTACAGCACACGGTATGAGCCGAAATTCACATTACAGCACACGGTATGAGCCGAAATTCACATTACAGCACACGGTATGAGCCGAAATTCATATTTTACTACACAGTATAAGCCGAAATTCACATTACAGCACACGGTATGAGCCGAAATTCACATTACAGCACACGGTAGGAGCCGAAATTCACATTACAGCACACGGTATGAGCCAAATTCACATTACAGCACACAGTATGAGCCGAAATTCATATTTTACTACACAGTATAAGCCGAAATTCACATTACAGCACACGGTATGAGCCAAATTCACATTACAGCACACAGTATGAACCAAAATTCATATTTTACTACACAGTATAAGCCGAAATTCACATTACAGCACACGGTATGAGCCGAAATTCACATAACCGCACACGGTATGAGCCGAAATTCACATTACAGCACACGGTATGAGCCAAATTCCCATTACAGCACACAGTATGAGCCGAAATTCATATTTTACTACACAGTATAAGCCGAAATTCACATTACAGCACACGGTATGAGCCAAATTCACATTACAGCACACAGTATGAGCCGAAATTCATATTTTACTACACAGTATAAGCCGAAATTCACATTACAGCACACGGTATGAGCCGAAATTCACATTACAGCACATGGTATGAGCCGAAATTCACATTACAGCACACGGTATGAGCCAAATTCACATTACAGCACACAGTATGAGCCGAAATTCATATTTTACTACACAGTATAAGCCGAAATTCACATTACAGCACACATTATGAGCCGAAATTCACATTACAGCACACGGTATGAGCCGAAATTCACATTACAGCACACGGTATGAGCCGAAATTCACATTACAGCACACGGTATGAGCCGAAATTCACATTACAGCACACGGTATGAGCCGAAATTCACATTACAGCACACGGTATGAGCCGAAATTCACATTACAGCACACGGTATGAGCCGAAATTCACATTACAGCACACGGTATGAGCCGAAATTCACATTACAGCACACAGTATGAGCCGAAATTCATATTTTACTACACGGTATAAGCCGAAATTCACATTACAGCACACGGTATGAGCCGAAATTCACATTACAGCACAAGGTATGAGCCAAATTCACATTACAGCACACAGTATGAGCCGAAATTCATATTTTACTACACAGTATAAGCCGAAATTCACATTACAGCACACGGTATGAGCCAAATTCACATTACAGCACACGGTATGAGCCAAATTCACATTACAGCACACAGTATAAGCCGAAATTCATATTTTACTACACAGTATAAGCCGAAATTCACATTACAGCACACGGTATGAGCCAAATTCACATTACAGCACACAGTATGAGCCGAAATTCACATTACAGCACACGGTATGAGCCGAAATTCACATTACAGAACACGCTATGACCCAAAATTTCAGATTTTACCACACTGTATGAGCCGAAATTCACATTATAGCACATGGTATGACCCGAAATTCACATTACAGCATATGGTATGAGCCAAAATTCTGATTTTATCACATGGTATGAGCCGAAATTCATATTATAGCACATGGTATGAGCCGAAATTCACATTACAGCACACGGTATGAGCCAAATTCACATTACAGCACACAGTATGAGCCGAAATTCATATTTTACTACACAGTATAAGCCGAAATTCACATTACAGCACACATTATGAGCCGAAATTCACATTACAGCACACGGTATGAGCCAAAATTCACATTACAGCACACGGTATGAGCCGAAATTCACATTACAGCACACGGTATGAGCCGAAATTCACATTACAGCACACGGTATGAGCCGAAATTCATATTTTACTACACAGTATAAGCCGAAATTCACATTACAGCACACGGTATGAGCCGAAATTCACATTACAGCACACAGTATGAGCCGAAATTCATATTTTACTACACAGTATAAGCCGAAATTCACATTACAGCACACGGTATGAGCCGAAATTCACATTACAGCACACGGTATGAGCCGAAATTCACATTACAGAACACGCTATGACCCAAAATTTCAGATTTTACCACACTGTATGAGCCGAAATTCACATTATAGCACACGGTATGACCCGAAATTCACATTACTGCATATGGTATGAGCCAAAATTCTGATTTTATCACATGGTATGAGCCGAAATTCACATTATAGCACATGGTATGAGCCACAAATCAGGGACAGGGAGAGAGAGTGACAGCAGGGACTGAGAGAGTGACAGCAGGGACTGAGAGCGTGACAGCAGGGACTGAGAGCGTGACAGCAGGGACATAGGGTAACATTACCTGATATGTGCAGCGGAGGTGCGGAAGGGACTGTGGTTGTTGGTGGCGTATGAGCCCATGGTCTGCGGGGGATGCGGCGGTACTAAGCTGTCCTTCTTCGCTGCGGCGTTGATGTCCCTCTGACCACCGCCAGTTGTGGTCTGCGGTGGTCAGCTTTCAATGGCAGTGCAGCGTGCAGAAGTGAGCGCTGGTCAGCGGTGGGAGGCGGGCAGCTGTGATATAAATATATCATTTTTTTACATTTTTATTTATTTTTCCCTGTCCCTGCGTCCAAGTGATCTGGGGGTGAGCTGGAGTCCAAGTGATCTTGCCCAGATCACTTGGACTGCAGCTCGCCCCCAGATCACTTGGACTGCAGCTCGTCCCCAGATCACTTGGACTGCAGCTCGCCCCCAGATCACTTGGACTGCAGCTCGCCCCCAGATCACTTGGACTGCAGCTCGCCCCCAGATCACTTGGACTGCAGCTCGCCCCCAGATCACAAGGGGGGGAGCTGCAGTACAAGTGATCTGGGGGTGAGCTGCCCAGACACTTGCCACCAAGCACAACTCCCCCCACCCCTCGCCTTAGTGGTCCTGGTTCCTCAGTCCCGGAGGAAGCAGATGCTGCCGGAGATGCTGAGGGCACGGAAATAGAGGTAACAGCGCTGCCTGTTGTCTCCGGAGCTGCCGCTGCTGTAGGCAACTCCAACATCGGGAGGCGCGGGGCGGCAGGGAGGGAGGGGATAGGGAGACGTGGGGTGGGAGGGAGGGGATAGGGAGACACGGGGCGGCGGGAGGGAGGGGATAGTGAGACGCGGGGCGGCAGTGAGGGGATAGTGAGAAGCGGGGTGGGAGGGAGAGGATAGGGAGACGCGGGGCAGCAGGGAGGGAGGGGATAGGGAGACTTCTCTTGCCTTTCAGATGCTCCAATTAAATATATTTTACAAAAAAAAAAAATATTTTGATAAGTAAGCCCAGACCAGGGTCTAGCCTGCCACAGCTGTCAGTCACCTCACCTACGCCAGTGTGTTGATTTCCCTGCTCCATGTCTCTAACAGAAATAGACGGAGCTGCGCGTATGAGAGAGCAGGTCAGGAGACGGGCGCCGCACAAGCGCACGGCATGCTCGCGCTGACGGCGCCTAGGATGCGTGTTAGGCTGTCAGTGTGGGCGGCGCCCATCTCCTGACCTGCTCTCTCATACGCGCAGCTCCGTCTATTTCTGTTAGAGACATGGTGCAGGGAAATCAATACACTGGCGCCGGTGAGGTGACTGACGGCTGTGGCAGGCTAGACCCTCGCCGAGGCCGCCCCTGGTCTGGGCTTACTTATCAAAATATTATTTTTTTTGTAAAATATATTTAATTGGAGCATGCCGCCCTCCAGTGGCCAGCGCCCATAGGCAGCTGCCTAATGGTAGCGCCGGCCCTGAGTAGGGCCCATAACAGGCTCTTATGCTGTCTACATTTCTTTCTCTAGCAATAAAGACCATTCTCCTTTGCTTGGCTTCTGGGCAGACACGTTATCAGACCACACAGGGATGGGATCAGACCTTACAAATGCTGGCCACTAAACTACACACGGTGTGTGGACTAAACGGAGAGGGTATCGGGCATTTGTGTGGTCTGACAGCGTGTATAATTTCTCTAGCATCCATAAAGGATATTGGGGACAGAATTAGTACGATGGGGTCAATCAGGCAGAGGCGATCGCAGGGCTAAGACAACCGTCGGCTGTCTGCCATGTGCCAGCGCACTTCAGACCTGATCAACCGCTGTGCGTGATCAGCTCTGAATTAGGCACATTGGCGTTTCTATAATGGGTGCGGTGCACATGGGCCCCTGGATCCGGGGGGGGGGGGGGGGGGCATTCCGCACACATTACTCCCATTTAAATACTTACCGCAGTCCAGCGGCGGGTGCAGCGTTCGTGGCGGAAATCACTGCCAAAATGGCAGCGGCTCTTGCGCGGTAGCCTAATTGGTCTCCGGATCATGGCGGGCGCCATGTTTCCGGGGGACTGCGCATGTGCAGTAGACTCTGGCACAAAGCTGGAGACTACAGCGCCGTTAAGAGGCGGTCACATGTGGAAAAGCATTAGTGAGTACGCGTAGGGCATCATAGAACAATCGGGGGGGTTTATATGGGACATATGCACTGTATAAAAAGCTATTTCTGCTTAGGGACGGCGGATAAAACAGCGGTCATGCTGGAAGTAGTATATGTGACATCACCTGAGGGAGAAGTGTGCTGGAGACATAGAGCATGGGTGGGAGAGTGTATGATATATATATATATATATATATATATATATATACACACATATATATATATACACACACACACACACATAACAGTGCAAACTGCTCCCATTATTCCATCTATACTTCTCCCACATTCGCTTACACCAGTGTTTCCCAACCACGGTCCTCAAGGCACAGTAACAGTCCTGGGTGTAAGGATAACCTGAGCACAGGTGATGTAATTAGTAGCTCAGTTAGTGTAAGTGAACCATTTGTGCTCAGACAGGGTTATCAGCAGAAGCTGCACTGCTGTTGTGCCCTGAGAACCTGGGACACACCGGCTTACACTGACAGCCAGAGTGTGACAGGGGAGACTTGCAGCCGGATTGGCTGAGGAGGTGAGGGGCGGGGCTAGGAGATCAGCGCTGCTGGTATGTCTGAGGAGATGAGTAGTGAGGGGCGGGGCTAGGTGATCAGCGCTGCTGGTATGTCTGAGGAGATGAGTAGTGAGGGGCGGGGCTAGGTGATCAGCGCTGCTGGTATGTCTGAGGAGATGAGTAGAGGGGCGGGGCTGGGTGCATGTGAGGGGCGGGGCTAGGTGATAAGCGCTGCTGGTATGTCTGAGGAGATGAGTAGAGGGGCGGGGCTAGGTGATAAGCGCTGCTGGTAAGTCTGAGGAGATGAGTAGAGGGGCGGGGCTAGGTGATAAGCGCTGCTGGTAAGTCTGAGGAGATGAGTAGAGGGGCGGGGCTGGGTGCATGTGAGGGGCGGGGCTAGGTGCAGGTGATCAGCGCTGTATGTACAGAGAGAGAGAGCATAGCGCTGGCATGTCACCCGCACAGTACCCGGAGCTGCAGCCTGCGGAGGAGGCACGGGAGGTAGGAGGCACCTCAGCGGGTGATGCTGGAATCAGGGTCGCCCATCCCCCGGGTGTTGGGCTGGCAGGCGAGCTCAGGTAGTCCTGTAAATGGGTGTCGGTGTTCCTGACCCGGCGGGTGAGAAGTGGTGACCCGCAGCCGTATCACTGACACCCGATGGGGTGGTATTATACAGGGTGCCGGGCGGTGATTGGAGGGTGATAGTAATGTGTGCAGGGACATCCCGGGGGCAATGTCAGGGGGGCACAGATGGGCAGTGTTATACAGAGAGGCACGGGAGTGTGCCCCCGGGGCCGGCCACTTACTGGCCGCGCTCACTTACCGGCATCTGCAGCCCTCACAGCAGCACAGAGCACACAGCAATCCGTGCTGCCAACTCTGAAATGAGAAACCAGCCCAAACCAACCCTAAGAAGCCCAACTTACATTTTTGTGTTTTTTTAAATATAAAAACAAACGTTATTGTTTGTCTTATTAAAACACATATAATTATATAATCTGCCTGTAAGGTCTTTACAATGATATTTATCAGCACAAAGCTGTCTTTTACAGAATACTGGAATGTGTATAAATATTAGAGATGTGACTGTAAGACACCACACTTTCACGTTTCCCCTAAAGAAAACCCTCAAGTCAAAATTGTCACCTGTATATATCTGTCGTCACTTGTATTCACTGTGAAATATTTATTCTGGGGAAAGATAAAACAAACAATCTTACAACATCCAACTTTATACTTCTATTAAATAAATAATACGATTTTACTCACCGGTAAATCTATTTCTCATAATCCGTAGTGGATGCTGGGAACTCCGTAAGGACCATGGGGATTATACCAAAGCTCCCAAACGGGCGGGAGAGTGCGGATGACTCTGCAGCACCGAATGAGAGAACTCCAGGTCCTCCTCAGCCAGGGTATCAAATTTGTAGAATTTTGCAAAAGTGTTTGAACCCGACCAAGTAGCTGCTCGGCAAAGCTGTAATGCCGAGACCCCTCGGGCAGCCGCCCAAGAAGAGCCCACCTTCCTTGTGGAATGGGCTTTTACTGATTTTAGATGCGGCAAACCAGCCGCAGAATGAGCCTGCTGAATTGTGTTACAGATCCAGCGAGCAATGGTTTTCTTTGAAGCAGGAGCACCCAGCTTGTTGGGTGCATACAGGATAAACAGCGACTCAGTTTTCCTGACTCCAGCCGTTCTGGTTACATAAACCTTCAAAGCCCTGACTACATCAAGTAACTTGGAATCCTCCAAGTCACGAGTAGCCGCAGGCACCACAATAGGTTGGTTCAAATGAAAAGATGACACCACCTTAGGGAGAAATTGCGGCCTAGTCCGTAATTCTGCCCTGTCCATATGGAAGACCAGATAGGGGCTTTTACATGACAAAGCCGCCAATTCTGACACACGCCTAGCCGAAGCTAAGGCCAACAGCATGACCACCTTCCACGTGAGATACTTTAACTCCACGGTCTTAAGTGGCTCAAATCAGTGCGATTTCAGGAAACTCAACACCACGTTAAGATCCCAAGTTGCCACTGGTGGCACAAAAGGGGGCTAAATATGCAGCACTCCCTTTACAAATGTCTGAACCTCAGGAAGAGAAACCAGTTCCTTTTGAAAGAAAATGGATAGGGCCGAAATCTGGACCTTTATGGACCCTAATTTTAGGCCCATAGTCACTCCTAACTGTAGGAAGTGAAGGAAACGGCCCAGCTGTAATTCCTCTGTAGGGGCCTTCCTGGCCTCACACCAAGCAACATATTTTCGCCATATACGGAATAACTTCATCCGGAATACCTTTTTCCGCTAGGATCCGGCGTTCAACCGCCATGCCGTCAAACGCAGCCGCGGTAAGTCTTGGAACAGACTTGCAACAGATCCTGTCTGAGAGGCAGAGGCCATGGGTCCTCTGTGAGCATTTCTTGCAGTTCCGGGTACCAAGTCCTTCTTGGCCAATCCGAACAATGAGTATTGTTCTCACTCTTTTTCTTACGATTCACAGTACCTTCGGTATGAGAGGAAGAGGAGGAAACACAGAAACTGACTGGAACACCCACGGTGTCACCAGTGCGTCCACCGCTATCGCCTGAGGGTCTCTTGACCTTGCGCAATACCTTTGTAGCTTTTTGTTGAGGCGGGATGCCATCATGTCCACCTGTGGCAGTTACTACCGATTTGTAATCTGCGTGAAGACTTCTTGATGAAGTCCCCACTCTCCCGGGTGGAGGTCGTGTCTGCTGAGGAAGTCTGCTTCCCAGTTGTCCACTCCTGGAATGAACACTGCTGACAGTGCTTGCACGTGATTCTCCGCCGAACGAAGAATTCTGGTGGCTTCTGCCATCGCCACCCTGCTCCTTGTGCCGCCCTGGCGGTTTACATGAGCCACTGCGGTGATGTTGTCTGACTGAATCAGCACCGGTTTGTTGCGAAGCAGAGGCTCCGCTTGATACAGGGCGTTCTATATGGCCCTTAGTTCCAGGATGTTGATGTGCAGACAAGCCTCCTGACTTGACCACATCCCTTGGAAGTTTCTTCCCTGAGTGACTGCCCCCCATCCTCGGAGGCTTGCATCCGTGGTCACCAGGACCCAGTCCTGTCTGCCGAACCTGCGGCCTTCGAGAAGGTGAGCACTCTGCAGCCACCACAGAAGAGACACCCTGGCCCTGGGGGATAGAGTGATCAGCCGATGCATCTGAAGATGCGATCCGGACCACTTGTCAACCAGATCCCACTGAAAGTTCCTCACATGGAACCTACCGAAGGGAATGGCTTCGTATGACGCCACCATCTTTCCCAGGACTCGCGTGCAGTGATGCACCGACACCTGTTTTGGCCTTAAGTGGTCCCTGACCAAAGTCACAAGCTCCTGGGCCTTCTACTCCGGGAGAAACACCTTCTTCTGGACTGTGTCCAGAATCATGCCCAGGAAGGGCAGTCTCGTCGTAGGAATCAGCTGCGACTTTGAAATATTCAGAATCCAGCCGTGCTGTTGTAACACCTCCCGAGAGTGTGCTACGCTGATCAACAACTGCTCTCTGGACCTCGCCTTTATAAGGAGATCGTCCAAGTACGGGATAATTGTGATTCCTTGCTTTCGTAGGAGCACCATCATTTCCGCCATTACCTTGGTGAATATTCTCGGTGCCGTGGACAGACCAAACGGCAACGTCTGGAATTGGTAATGACAGTCCTGTACCACAAATCTGAGGTACTCCTGATGAGGTGGATAAATGGGGACATGCAGATAAGCATCCTTGATGTCCGGAGACACCATAAAATCCCCCTCTTCCAGGCTTGCAATGACCGCTCTGAGCGATTCCATCTTGAACTTGAACCTTTTCAGGTAAATGTTCAGGGATTTTAAATTTAATATGGGTCTGACCGAACTGTCCGGCTTCGGTACCACAAACATTGTGGAATAGTAACCCCTTCCCTGCTGAAGGAGGGGAACCTTTACCACCACCTGCTGGAGATATAATTTGTGAATTGCCGCTAACACTACTTCCCTTTCCATGGGGGAAGCTGGCAGGGCCGATTTGAGGTAACGGTGAGTGGGCATCACCTCGAATTCCAGCTTGTATCCCTGAGACACAATTTGTATAGCCCAGGGATCCACCTGTGAGTGAACCCACTGGTTGCTGAAAGCTCGGAGACGTGCCCCCACCGCTCCTGGCTCCACCTGTGGAGCCCCAGTGTCATGCGGTGGATTTAGTGGAAGCAGGGGAGGACTTCTGTTCCTGGGAACTAGCTGTATTGTGCAGCTTCTTTCCTCTACCCCTGCCTCTGGCAAGAAAGGACGCACCTCTGACTTTCTTGCCTCTTTGTGATCGAAAGGACTGCATTTGGTAATACAGTGCTTTCTTGGGTTGTGAGGGAACGTATGGCAAAAAATTTGACTTCCCAGCCATAGCTGTGGAAACCAAGTCCGAGAGACCATCTCCAAACAATTCCTCACCCTTATAAGGTAAAACCTCCCATGTGCTTTTTTTAGTCGGCATCATCTGTCCATTGCCGAGTCCACAGGACCCTTCTGGCCGAAATTGACATTGCATTTATTCTAGAGCCCAGTAGGCAAATGTCTCTCTGGGCATCCCTCATATATAGGACAGTGTCTTTTATATGCCTCTGAGTCAGTAAAATAGTATCCTTGTCCAAGGTATCAAGTTCCTCAGATAAGGTATCTGTCCATGCTGCTACAGCACTACACAGTCATCCAGGCCGACGCAATTGCCAGCCTCAGTAGGGTACCTGAATGCGTATAAACAGATTTCAGGATACCTTCCTGCTTTCTATCCGCAGGATCCTTTAGGGTGGCCGTATCCTGTGACGGCAGGGCCACCTTTTTAGATAAGCGCGTCAACGCTTTGTCTACCCTAGGGGAGGATTCCCAGCGTAACCTGTCCGTTGGCGGGAAAGGATATGCCATAAGTAACCGTTTGGAAATCTGCACTTTCCTATCAGGAGAATCCCACGCTTTTTCACATAGCTCATTTAACTCATGTGAAGGGGGAAAGGTCACCTCTTGCCTTTTCTCTCCATACATATAAACCCTCTTGTCAGGGACTGGGGTTTCCTCTGTGATGTGTAACACATCTTTCATTGCTATAATCATGTAGCGGATGGCTTTAGCCATTTTAGGCTGCAACTTTGCATCATCGCCATCGACACTGGAGTCAGAATCCGTGTCGATATCTGTGTCAACCAACTGGGATAGTGGGCGCTTCTGAGACCATGACGGCCTCTGCGACATAGGATCAGGCATGGGCTGAGACCCCGACTGTCCCAAGGCTTCAGCTTTATCCAACCTTTTATGCAAGGAATTAACATTATCATTTAAAACCTTCCACATATCCATCCAATCAGGTGTCGGCGCCGTCGGCGGAGACACCACATTCATCTGCACCTGCTCTGCTTTGACAATGCTAAATTCCCTTGTCGTATAAACAACCCTTTATGAAGCTAAGAACACTGTACGCTGTTTACTTAAGAAGTACCGTAATGGTACGCTAGTTGCGTAACGATCGCTCACCCGTAGGCGAGACGCTCAAGCGTCACGTTCGCTCACGGCCCAGCGATCACAGGACACGTTATTGGCTATGACTAGAGTAATGATTCGCTATGGCGTAGCGGACGCTCGAGACCACGAGGAGATCACCAGCGGCGCAGACGCTCACAACGCTATACCTTTATGTCTAAACCTTATACCAATGAAATACACGGAATACCTTAATGTGAATACAGGGTGTAAGTGCAACCTTGTGTAACCTGACTAACTACAAAGCTGCTTGAGCGTCACCGACGCTCAAGTGAACACTTAACACTATAGAAAATACACAGATACTGGTTTAGGTTCCAAAGCCTATTAACTGTATTATATCTAGTATACTTGTAAAAAGGGGATAACAGTACAAATGATACACTACAATATAACAGAGACTTCCTAACCACAGAACTAAACAATACTATCTAATACAATACAATACTAGTCTAGGGGAGATACGAGAGAGAGAGAGAAGGGAAAGAGAGAGAGAGAGACGGAGAGAGATGAGAGAAATTGGCTCACAGAAAGACAATGATAACGGAGAGAAACTTACGCACAAGGGTAAACGATCGCATGCGCCTGGACATCCAGCACCCGATTTTCAGCAATGAGAACCGTTGAAGAGTGAGAGCTGGATGTGGTCGGCCTGCCTATTTATGCCCCACACACAATGCAATCCTACAGTCCCTACAATCCCATTGTCCATTGGACGTCGGAATTCGGCCCTGCATCATAACAAAAGGTCATAGGTTGATTCATACAGGTGGGCTGTGACGATTTCAAACAGCTCAGGTGGGTGGGGAACTAGGTTTCCCGCCGCATACCTGAGTGTGAGTAAATAGTAGAAATGGACATAAACTTCTTATGTCCATAACTATTCGCACGAGCGATTAATACGCTCCAAACCAACACCGGAATATTGCTAATTAAATACTCTTCCGATGGGTACCAAACACTGCTGTATGATTCCTGTTAGACCCTTCGTACGATACAAAGAGGGATTCCTTAGCTCAGGGACCTTCTATATTAACCAAACTTTCAGAAACTATCAAAGGGACCATGATCTATAAACTACATTAATTGTGAAAATATATAACGAATGAGTCGCACGCTACGACTACATAAACTCTACCGTAAATACGCATACCGCGCCTGCGAGTGCACGCTATTGCGGGTATGCGCCTTCACGGGAGAGCGTACGCATGCGCAGCACGGACCAGTGTGCGGTGCAAATATGGCAACGTGCATAGAGACATTTTTCTGACTTTGACAGTCCACCCTTTGGCAGTCAATAATAACTGCCACAAAACATTTAAGGAGAAAAATATATGTCAGGGGTTAATTCATTTCCATGGTTGGGTGAGGGAGGAGAGAGGAGTAGGTGTGAAGAGGGTATGACCTAGTGTGATAGCAGAAGCATGTGTGTATGAGTCCATGTTTGGAGGGTCATGTATCATCGTGCCGTACGTGTTGTAAATCAAGCTTCGAGGTACTGCGAAGTATACATTTGAATTCCTTCTTATCCTGTGGTACAGGTCTGTGGATGGGCTGTCAAACTTTACCGAGCTCTTTTCGGATTTTGAACAAAATGGGGAGCACATTTTAGTTGATGATACATGAATGGGGGAGGTATGTGGTTGCTGATATCTGTGCCTGTATTCCCTATCGTCTATGTGTGTCATTACCTGAGGGTTGTAGAGATGAAGATAAAGAACACTTATGGAAAATGCAATGATATTCTATGTCAGGGAAATGTACATCTGTCGTCGAAGTTGTGTTCGGTATCTGTTGAGAGTCGTCTTCTTTGCGCTGTATTGCTCCTTGGGCATGAGCAAATAGCTTTGTCTGAGCCATCAGATTTACAAAAAAATGTTGGGTTAGCGTGAGTTTAAAAATACTAGGGAAACTGGGGATCCATGGCAAAGTTCATCAAGTGTCCATATTTAAAGTTGTCAAATCTTCTTCTTTGGTCAATCCGTTGTCTGTATACATCTCGTCTCGTCAGCTTCCTCGTCCAAGGGGGTCTTTGTATCTTGGAGAAAAGCAGAAAAACAGGTGAAAGAAACGGACCGTATAATCGCATTTTCATCACATCCTGGTTTCTATCATTGGGTCATAAATCAAATCCAGGTTAATTACAGTTTCCTCACTCCTCAAGCTCATCACTTTTGTACTTTGTTTGCACCTCATTAAAGCCTGTCCGCATCTAAATATCAATCCAATCGATATAACGACACCCAAGATACATAGTAGAAACTTTCCAACATCCATTATGACTCCTTGAGCCCAGTCTCCTAAACCGGAGAACCAATTTCGCGGGTTCAACCATGACACCCAACCAGTCAGCTCATTACCTACAGCAGCAAGGGTGAGATTATGTTTTCGACGAAATTCCCACTTCAATTGGAGAATATCGTCCATCTTTTGGTCTATGACCTCTACCGGATCCTCGGTGCTATTCGTGATATAAGTGCAACACTTTATGCCAATACTGTGTTGCCAATGTAACACAATATCCGCCTGTTACTGCTGTAAGATAATTAAGAACCATCCTATGCTGAACTAGTTCTGTTTTATAAGCTTGAAGTTCTCTTCCAGTGTATCTAAACGTGTCATCATACATTTCAGTGATATTATCTAACAAATTGGCGAGTGCGGAAATGTATCTGTAATTCATCACTCCCCGAGCGGTACGAGTGAAATCTAACGCTACCAGAACCTGAATCCAGGTGGATTCATGGATAAGATCAGAGGCCGGATGCTCTAACCTTTCTGACAGTTGTCTTTTAACTCGGTGCTCGTAATGAGTGTGAGTATAAGGAGCTTGGGCACCACGGTGTATGTCCTTCATTTTGTCATGTGTTACAGTCATCACTTCAGGCAATACTTTTCCCATATAACACAATCCTTCAGAGTTTGGGGCAAGCCACTTGTACGCCTTTCTCCCGCATATGAAATATGCATCATCGGGGAGAACATATGGGACGGAGAAGGACATGACCATGTTACAAACCTTCCAGGTGAAATCTCCTGACCCTAATTCTTCCATCTGCCTAATGCACGTATCAGTTTGTACGATATGTGCACAGTATCCTGGTGATACCTCTCCAACTCTAGTAATCCTATTTCCTAAGGTATATCGATACCGGAAAGATTTTCCTCTACTGGCTATGTGGCGTACCAGCTCTGTATCTGTAGGCATTCTATCTGCTCTGTGTGAAAAGGTCATGGTAAGGTTGCTCCATGACACCTCCCAATTTCCCGGTTTTCTGGGATTGGAGATATTGAAACATAAGAGGGACCTATCCACATGGTATTGGTGGAGCTTCAAACTAGGAGGGCTGGAGATATTAAACCTCCGGTCCACCGGTCTCCCACCACTTAGCTCAAGTACCTCCCCTAACGTTAAAGGAAATGGTACTAGCCCTGATTTGCTATGACCCTGAGGTACTTGAGAGCATACCCAACAATCTGTTTGGTTTAACACGTTACCCACTAAGGAGTGATAGTCACTCAATGGATGCCGGTCTATATGGATATTAAAACTAGATTGGCATTTCTTTATGCATCCATCTTCAACCAGATTATCACAGAGCCTACAGATACAATTTTCTTCAGCTAACAATCCATCACAATTTCTTCTATCGGATCGTTTTCTGATACTCGCCTTTGCTTGTTGGTTTGGTTGATCTTGGAAAACTACGCCTCCATCATCATAATCGGAACCCATTCCAGAACCTCTCTCGACCTCTATGGTACTCTCGCCGGAACAGACTGCTCTGGTCAACATCATGGTTAACATCAAAATCCGGATCACAGTCTCTTGGGGCAAGTCCATCTTTGAGGAGGAAATAGTGAAGAATGAGAAGGGGGAAAAAAGAAATTTCAAGGAAGAGGGGATGGGAAGTGGAGAAAAACAATAAAAGGGAGAAGGGAGTCGACAACTGCTTTCGGTCTTCAAGGCTCAGGTGCCGCCTCAGTCCTCCTGGAACAGACACTCCAGTGATACAACCTCTACCGTCTGTTCCTTATCACGGGACTTCTCTGGATCAGCAACCTTTTTGCAGTGGGATGAATGGGCCCAAGTCTCTCTCTCAGCCACCTTCAATGCTGTGGTGCTAGTCAATAAGACCTGGTATGGTCCTTCCCATCTATCAATAAGACAACCTGAGCGTAGAAAATTTCGTATCATTACATAATCCCCAGGTTCAATGTCATGGCAATTACTATCTGGTAAATCAGGAATCACCAACTTCAGATTATCATTTTGATTCCTCAACTGCTTACTCATGTTAATCAAGTACTTTACAGTTACTTCATTGTTACATTTCAAATCATCCTGAGGGTTAATCATGACATGCGGTTGTCGACCAAACAAGATTTCAAAAGGAGACAGATTAAGAGGGGACCTGGGAGTGGTTCTGATGCTATACAAAACAATGGGTAAAGCTTCTGGCCACGTCAATCCTGTCTCTGCCATTACTTTACTCAATTTATTTTTAATAGTGCTGTTCACTCTTTCGACCTTCGCACTCGCCTGTGGACGGTATGGAGTGTGCAGCTTGCTATCAATTCCCATCAACTTACACATTCCTTGAAAGACATCACCTGTAAAATGGGTACCCCTATCACTTTCAATGATTCTAGGGATACCATATCTACATACAAATTCCTGCACAATTTTCTTAGCTGTAAACATAGCGGTATTTGTAGCTGCTGGAAAAGCTTCGACCCAATTCGAGAAAACATCTATACAAACAAGTACATATTTCAAATTTCGACATGGGGGTAATTGAATGAAGTCAATTTGTATTACCTGGAAAGGGCCGCCGGCAGGTGGGATATGGGATGGTTCTGTAGGTATTGCTTTTCCAATATTCTTTCTCAGACAGGTAAGGCATGACATTGCTCTTTTACTCGCATGAGAGGAGAATCCTGGGGCGCACCAGTATGCTCTTACCAATTTGCACATCCCCTCCTTGCCTAGATGAGTCAGCCCGTGAGCTGCTTCAGCCAGACATGGAAGGTATGCCCTGGGGGCCACTGGTTTACCATGTCCATCCGTCCAGAGCCCTGAGGACTCCTGGCCATATCCCTTTGCCTTCCAGACTGCTCTCTCCTGTGTGGAACACAAATTCTGCATCTCACACAACTTTTGTGTGTTGATGGTATTAAATACCATCAGTTGTGTGGTGTCTGTCGGTATGGGGGTAGCAGCTGCAAGCTTTGCGGCTTCGTCTGCTCGGCCGTTACCAAGGGATACTGGGTCTTGGCTATATGTATGTGCTTTACATTTGATAACAGCCACTCTGTCGGGTTCCTGTATCGCTGTTAGAAGCCTTTTTATGTGAGCTGCATGCGCTATCGGTGTACCAGCCGCCGTCATGAAATTTCTGAGCCGCCATAGGGCTCCGAAATCATGTACTACCCCGAAGGCGTATCTAGAATCGGTGTAGATATTGGCTGACTTACCCTTAGCCAATTCACATGCTCTGGTTAGGGCGACCAGTTCAGCAACCTGGGCTGAGTGAGGTGGGCCTAGCGGTTCCGCTTCTATGGTGTCTTGGTCATCTACGACTGCGTATCCAGTACACAAGTCTCCCGAGTCTGACTGTCTATGACAACTACCGTCCGTGTAGAACGTTAGTTCTGCATCTTCCAGTGGGTTGTCACTGATGTCAGGCCTTGCGGTAAAATTTTGGGTCAAATATTCCATACAATCATGTGTATCTCCCTTTGCATTAAATCCTCCTTCCCCATCACTCTCACCTTCCACCCTTTGTGTCTGACCAGGCACACCTGGGAGAAATGTTGCAGGATTTAATGCACTGCATCTCCTTATGGTGATGTTTACTGGGGCCATTAATGCCAATTCCCATCTTGTAAACCTTGCTGATGAGACGTGTCTGGTTTGGGCAGAATTCAATAAGGCAGATACCGCATGCGGTGTATGGATTGTGAGGTTGTGGCCTAGCACGACATCTTCGCTTTTCGTCACTAGCAATGCTATCGCCGCAACGCTACGCAAGCATGTGGGGAGGGATCGCGCTACCGTGTCTAGCTGGGCGCTGTAGTATGCGACTGGCCTGCTGGCGTCACCGTGTTTTTGGGTTAGTACACCTGCTGCGCACCCAGCACTTTCTGTTCCGTATAGTTCAAAGGGTTTCCCATAGTCTGGCATACCTAGTGCTGGTGCCTGCGTTAGGCACTGTTTGAGTCTCTCAAATGCTGTTTCGGATTCGTCTGTATGCGAAATCCGGTCAGGTTTGTTTGAAGAGACCATTTCCTGCAAAGGTAACGCCAATATGGAAAACCCTGGGATCCAATTACGGCAATACCCACACATTCCTAAAAACGTCCTGATCTGTTGCTGGGTTTGTGGCAGTGTCATGTCTCTAATGGCTTGGATTCTATCAGCGGTCAGGTGTCTCAGTCCTTGTGTTAGACAGTGTCCCAAATATTTTACCTTAGTTTGGCATAATTGTAACTTGTCTTTGGAAACCTTGTGACCTGTGTCTGAAAGATGAAACAGGAGCTGTTTCGTATCCTTCAGAGATGCTTCCAGTGAATCTGAACACAGTAATAAATCGTCCACATACTGTATCAATACTGATCCACTGTCTGGTTGGAAAGACTGTAAACAATCATGCAAAGCCTGAGAAAATATACTTGGACTATCTATGAAACCTTGGGGTAGCCGAGTCCACGTGTATTGGACTCCTCTGTATGTGAATGCAAACAAATATTGGCTGTCAGGGTGCAGAGGTACCGAAAAGAAAGCGGAGCAGAGGTCAATAACAGTGAAAAATTTGGCAGTGGGAGGAATTTGCATTAGGATGACAGCTGGATTAGGCACTACGGGGAACTGACTTTCAACTATTTTGTTAATCCCCCTTAGATCCTGCACTAGCCTGTAACCCCTCCCCCCACTCTTTTTAACAGGGAAGATGGGACTATTGGCTGTGCTGGACGTTCTTACCAGAATGCCCTGTTGCAGCAAGCGTTCTATTACTGGGAAAACTCCTAACTCCACCTCTGGCTTCAGAGGATACTGTGGGATTTTTGGAGCTATCCTACCATTTTTTACTTGTACAACTACTGGAGCTACGTTTGCCATTAATCCAGTGTCCTGTCCATCTTTTGTCCAAAGTGACTCTGGTATCTGAGATATCATCTCTTCTACTTGGGATGGATTCCTATTTGTCATAATGGAATGTGACATTAATTTTGATGGGGAGTCTAACATGTCTCGTACCTCCTGAGCGTGATTCTCAGGAATGTCCAAGAATACACCTTCAGGAGTACAATAAATGACGCAACCCATTTTACATAGTAAGTCTCTCCCCAGGAGATTAGTTGGTGCCGATGCAGCCAGCAAAAAGGAATGCTTGGTATGCAAAGGCCCTATTGTAATCTCGGCTGGTTTGCTAACAGGGTAGTGCTGGACTACTCCTGTTACTCCCATGGCTGGAATTGTCCTACCAGTGGTTCTCATGCCCACTGTCGAATTTATCACTGACTTGGCCGCCCCTGTGTCTACAAGAAAGTTTAAAGTTTTACCAGCTACATTGATTGCAATCTCTGGTTCGCTTCCAAGACTGGCAATCAATTTAACTGGCTGCAGATTACAGGTGTGGCCACACCCCTATTGGGTATGCTGACCTCCCTGAATCCCATTGGCAGCAACTACTTGTGGGGGAGTTAGCTGGGAACTACCAGAGGCCTGCCAGTCTCTGTTCGGGGGATATCTTTTTGTTTCCCCTGTATGTGGCTCAAAACTCCGCCTCTGTGGACCCTGCTCCCAATGTCGTGTGTTGTGTTGTTGTCTAGGGGGTTGAAAAAGATCTTTGTACATTCTTTGTTCTACATTCTCGTGCAAAGTGTCCCGGTCTGTTACAAGAAAAACATGTTATTACACTTGCCTTACCCACAGGATTCGGTGGTACATACGCAGGCTGCCTTGTGGTCAGCGCCTGTATACTTACGGACATCAACTTATCACTTTGCGACTCCCTGTGTCTAGTGATGTTTTTGTCGTGATCAACAGCAGCCTCTCTCAAGGTGGACACTGACAGACCTCGCCAACATGGTTGTGTGGTCTGTACCCTAGCTTTTAATGTTTCTTTCAAACCATCCATCAGTACAGATACTGCTACTTCTCGATGGTTTGGGTTGGTCTTAATGTCTTCTATACCAGTGTATTTTGCCATTTCTGATAGTGCCCGGTGGAAATATTCTGCTGCCGTTTCGGACTCCTTTTGCTTAATGGAAAATATTTTATTCCATTTAACAACGGCTGGGAAATACTCCTTTAGCTGTAAATTTATCCTTTTTACATTATCCTGGTCGTACACATCTGTAAGCGGTACATCTTTATCTAGTCCACAATCAGCCAAGAATTTAACTGAGTCGACATTGGAAGGTAAGCAAGCTCTTAGCACTATCTGCCAATCCTTATTATTGGGCTCTAAAGTGTTTCCTAGATCCCTGATGTATTTTTGGCTTGCCACTAAATCTTTTCTGGGGTCTGGGAATTCAGACACTATGGTCCTCAATTCCATTCTAGTGAACGGGCAATACATGGCAATGTTCCTGACGGGTGTGGCTCCTGATGCATCTGTTTTCCCATTGGGAACTACTATCACCTTTACAGGAGCAATTCTAACAGCCTCTTCCTGTATAGATTCTACAGCTTGTTGTGGTACAATTGTTTCAGTGTAATGCATGGTGCCGTACTTACCCGTTGACACGACCTCACCTATCCCTCCGCTAGGGGCCTTAACTAATCTCGTGGGTGGTGCAGTTCCTACTGTGGTTTCTGATATGGTGGCCGCTAGAGAGAGCGCTGAAATTGTTGCCGAATCTTCTTCTTGATCACACTCCTGAGGAAGGTTCAAAACAGGGTACATCTTGCACGGGTTAATACTTGCATGAGTTATTTGGTTAACATCATTAACATTTACAGGGTTACTAAGAGTTTGTGTTTTACAACCCAGTGCGTTTCTCTCCGTAATCAACTTCTCTCCTGCAATGTATGGTGGAGGTGGAGCTGTGGCTATCAGCTTCCTGACTGCCCCAGATCCCGCCGCCAGAGCCAAACCTCTCTGTATCTCACCTTCCTGGTGCCATAACTGTAAGTAATCATGATGCTGAATTCGTCTCTTTGTTGATTTTACGAGACATATCCTCCTCCTTAAATTTTGTAACACGTCTGGACTGAAGCTACCTATTCTTGGGAATTTGTCCCTGTCTTGTACAGTCATTCTCTCCCATTCATCACATAAAGATTCGGTGTGACTTCCATATTTTTCACACATTACATATCGTGCCGACCCAACTGGTCGGTTCACAGAATCAACCTGAACCAGGGTTGATCGCCCCCTACCTGAGCAACTGGCCCCCATAGTCTGCAGGTGTTGCTTAGTCCTCCTTGGATTTCTGTATCAAGGTTTTCAGCAAGCCTTTACAGACAACCAAATTACTCCACAGTAGGCCGGCGGTGGCGGTTTACCGAGTACCCCACTCACTCGCCCACCTCGACCAATACGACCTGATCACACCGATATGGTGCTGGCGTACTCGATACAGGGCCCCTATGGAACCTTCAGTTTACTGGAACATATGAGGGTTACCCGCAGGACACTTACTCTTTCCAGTAAAGGTGGGGTTGTTAGATAGTTCCTGAGTGACCAGCGAACTTCCCTTCCAAAAATAAAAAATTACACAAATCACGTCAGAATGTACAGATAGCGTTTGTGACCACTTTACTCTAATGGTATTAGGTCAGATTACTAACTACTGCACACAATTACGTGTGGTCCAATCGTTCAGTACACAAGCACTACTTGTTATGTACTGAGAGATCAATGGAATCGATGTTTCCGGCCGCGATTCCTTCAGCAAGAGCTTATGGCCTATATGGGTTCTGCACCAACACCCCAGGCGTTGTGCCACTGGACTTTTATAGCGGACCTCTTTAGTACCTTACGACCTCCTGGTCTTGTTACCTTCTGTTAATGACCTCCTGGTCTGTTACCTTATGGTCCGCTATACTCTAATGCTCAAATATTATTTAACCAGGGATGCCTCCCTAGCCACCGTATATGTCACTTACACGTGTGTCCCTTGACGAGTACCCGACTTTCCTTTTGGTTCCACCTTAAAGTTATATAAACTTTTGTATACAAAACCACACTCACTCAACACATGTACACTTTTGTTTCTATATCTATTTCTGCGCAGAAATTGTCTTCAGTCCAACAGTGTTACTAATTAGGAGCAGGATCTGTTAAACTAAATTTCAGATTTTCCAAAAATAGATTTGCGTTATTTACCGCGTCGCGTTATTTACCGCTGTGCGTTACTTATCGCCTTTGCGCTAATTATCGCTTTGCGCTAATTCAACTTTTCGTGACTTGAGCTACGTGGGCGTAACCAGACGCTACGTTGCGTAATGTACGCTGCATGCGTCTGCCGTTTGGATTGCGTACGCAAGTCTTTTGTTAGGGACACGTGTACGCAAAACAAAGATCCACTGTAACACAATTTCTACCTTTATCAATGTAGATGATCCCTGATCATCTACCGCACACCACACTGACTGTCTTATCTCCCAGACAAGCCGTGTGTTGGTCTATACTTTAACTATTACCTCTACTATGGAATAACAGCAAATCTCTTTTTGCACTTTCTATCAACTATAAAACTTGGCAAACAGGAATAGTGATATACGAAATTTGAAAAAGAAATGCAGATAAATGTATGTGTGCGTGTATACGCAAGACAGAAGAGAAATAAAACAGTTTTAAAAGACACAAGCGTTTTGTTCTTACTTCCGGTTCCCGGATTCCTTCAGCACTCTTTATCTAAGCGAAGCAGACGCTTATCCCGTCAGCACTGCGAGACAACCTCCCACCCTTTGCTGGGGGGGATAATGTCTGCTGATCTACCTAGTGCAGATATGAGAAGGATAGGACGAGTCCCCAATTGACAATGCTAAATTCCCTTGTCGTATAAACAACCCTTTATGAAGCTAAGAACACTGTACGCTGTTTACTTAAGAAGTACCGTAATGGTACGCTAGTTGCGTAACGATCGCTCACCCGTAGGCGAGACGCTCAAGCGTCACGTTCGCTCACGGCCCAGCGATCACAGGACACGTTATTGGCTATGACTAGAGTAATGATTCGCTATGGCGTAGCGGACGCTCGAGACCACGAGGAGATCACCAGCGGCGCAGACGCTCACAACGCTATACCTTTATGTCTAAACCTTATACCAATGAAATACACGGAATACCTTAATGTGAATACAGGGTGTAAGTGCAACCTTGTGTAACCTGACTAACTACAAAGCTGCTTGAGCGTCACCGACGCTCAAGTGAACACTTAACACTATAGAAAATACACAGATACTGGTTTAGGTTCCAAAGCCTATTAACTGTATTATATCTAGTATACTTGTAAAAAGGGGATAACAGTACAAATGATACACTACAATATAACAGAGACTTCCTAACCACAGAACTAAACAATACTATCTAATACAATACAATACTAGTCTAGGGGAGATACGAGAGAGAGAGAGAAGGGAAAGAGAGAGAGAGAGACGGAGAGAGATGAGAGAAATTGGCTCACAGAAAGACAATGATAACGGAGAGAAACTTACGCACAAGGGTAAACGATCGCATGCGCCTGGACATCCAGCACCCGATTTTCAGCAATGAGAACCGTTGAAGAGTGAGAGCTGGATGTGGTCGGCCTGCCTATTTATGCCCCACACACAATGCAATCCTACAGTCCCTACAATCCCATTGTCCATTGGACGTCGGAATTCGGCCCTGCATCATAACAAAAGGTCATAGGTTGATTCATACAGGTGGGCTGTGACGATTTCAAACAGCTCAGGTGGGTGGGGAACTAGGTTTCCCGCCGCATACCTGAGTGTGAGTAAATAGTAGAAATGGGCATAAACTTCTTATGTCCATAACTATTCGCACGAGCGATTAATACGCTCCAAACCAACACCGGAATATTGCTAATTAAATACTCTTCCGATGGGTACCAAACACTGCTGTATGATTCCTGTTAGACCCTTTGTACGATACAAAGAGGGATTCCTTAGCTCAGGGACCTTCTATATTAACCAAACTTTCAGAAACTATCAAAGGGACCATGATCTATAAACTACATTAATTGTGAAAATATATAACGAATGAGTCGCACGCTGCGACTACATAAACTCTACCGTAAATACGCATACCGCGCCTGCGAGTGCACGCTATTGCGGGTATGCGCCTTCACGGGAGAGCGTACGCATGCGCAGCATGGACCAGTGTGCGGTGCAAATATGGCAACGTGCATAGAGACATTTTTCTGACTTTGACAGCTTCCACATAGCCTGCCTCGTCGAACATGTCGACACAATCGTACCGACACACCACACACACAGGGGATGCTCTATTTGAGGACAGAACCCCCACAAGGCCTTTTGGAGAGACATAGAGTATGCCAGCACACACCCCTGCGCTATATGACCCAGGAATTACACAGTAACTTAGTGTTTACCCAGTAGCTGCTGTATTTGTGTTTTTGCGCTAAATTTATGTGCCCCCCCTCTCTTTTTACCCTCTTTCTACCTGGAGACTGCAGGGGAGAGCCTGGGGAGCTTCCTCTCAGCGGAGCTGTGGAGAGAAAATGGCGCTGGTGAGTGCTGAGTAAGAAGCCCCGCCCCCTCAGCGGCGGGCTTCTGTCCCACGATTTTGTGTAAATAATGGCGGGGGCTCATGCATATATACAGTGCACAACTGTATATATGCCCTATTTTGCCAGAGGTACTCAATTGCTGCCTAGGGCGCCCCCCTTCCCCCTGCGCCCTGCACCCTACAGTGACCGGAGTGTGCGGGTATAATGTGGGAGCAATGGCGCACAGCTGCAGTGCTGTGCGCTACCTCATTTGAAGACAGGAGTCTTCTGCCGCCGATTTTGACGTCTTCTTGCTTCACTCGCCGGCTTCAGTCTTCTGGCTCTGCGAGGGGGACGGCGGCGCGGCTCCGGGAACGGACGACCAAGGGTGAGTTCCTGTGTTCGATCCCTCTGGAGCTAATGGTGTCCAGTAGCCTAAGAAGCGCAACCTAGCCGCAGTTAGTAAGTTTGCTTCTCTCCCCTCAGTCCCTCGTAGCAGAGAGTCTGTTGCCAGCAGAAGCTCCCTGAAAATAAAAAACCTAACAAATACTTTCTTATTAGCAAGCTCAGGAGAGCCCACTAGGAGCACCCAGCTCGGGCCGGGCACAGATTCTAACTGAGGTCTGGAGGAGGGGCATAGAGGGAGGAGCCAGTGCACACCAGTAGTACTAATTCTTTCTTAGAGTGCCCTGTCTCCTGCGGAGCCCGTCTATTCCCCATGGTCCTTACGGAGTCCCCAGCATCCACTAGGACATTAGAGAAATATATATATATATATACACGCACAGCCTGTGTTCCAGATCACACCGCGCTTTAGGTATGACTTGCAGATGTGTGCCCCAGTGACGGGAATGAGGAGGACCAGGATAAGGGGGTGGGGAGTAAGTATAATGGGAGGGGACAGGGACAGAAGGAGGGGGGAGCTGAGGTGACGCACAGGTGCTGGGCCCATTTATTTATTAATATATAGACGGGATGCGTTTGTGTAACCGGCGGTCAGGAGACGGCCAGTCACAGTACTGACGCTGGGATCTCGCCATCTGAATGTCCCACCGGTCACCATGCCGACCATCAGGGAATATTCCCACTCGTGTGGGAATAGAACTTGTGACGAGCTCAGCGAACCACCGAGCAAGCAAGGGGCTTCGTTGCGCCCCACCGCTCATTTAAATGCTGGCATCTGGGGGAATTACATGTATCTATCACTGCTCACTGCTGGGGGTATACTCAACCCATATATACAGTACATACATATACATACTATAGAGGAAGGCCTCATTGCATGTGTGGAGGTCTGAGAGGCACCTGTATGCATAGGAAATGTGGGATGTCTGCGGGCATGTAGGTAGATTTCGGGGTTTCTAAATCTCTCTGCACATGTTACATCTGCCCGCCTGCAGTGCAGCAATGTTTTGCCCAATTGCTAACAAGCCTGAATAACCCCCTGAATTACTAATGAATATGGTTCTGGTAACATCTCCCCTTAGTGTGAAATGACATGTTACAAATATTGGGGCAGAACACTTATACAGGGCTGGATTGCCCATCTGATGGGCCTGTGGGCCGGTCCTGTCAGGCAGAGAGCCGGGAAGACTGTGTGCAGCGTAGCCTCCGGCTCTCTGCTCTGGCCGCTCCCCCACCTCCCCTCCCATCTCCATAGAAATGGATGCGTGCCGCGAGTCCAAGCCCCCGTGTGCTGGTCCGCGCGCCCACACCCATCTCCATGGAAATAAGGGAGGGGTGCTGCGAGTCCACGCCCCCGACTCACGGCATGCCCCCGACTTTAGTGCCCGCATGTCCCCATACACGGTGCACGCACATGCTAGGGCCGAATTCGGACCCCAGTCCTTCCCTGCACCTACTGTATATATGCCTTAGGGACACATTGCCGGAATAAGTAAGGTGGGGTCACTGAGGTCTGCTCCAGCGAGGGGTAATTACTGACAGCGAGGGGTAATTACTGACAGCGAGGGGTAATTACTGACAGCGAGGGGTAATTACTGACAGCGAGGGGTAATTACTGACAGCACAGGGAGACTACTTTGAATTAGTGAGAGCCAGTGACTTATTAACATGGGGAACCTGATTCCCCTCTTCATATAACACCCCCAATCCTTCTCTCTCTCCTACCTCTCCCTACCTATTTATTTTCCCCTTACCTCTTATTCTCTCTCTCTCTCTCTCTCTCTCTCGGTCTCTCTGTCTCTCTGTCTCTCTCTCTCTGTGTCTGTCTGACTGACTATGTGTGTGTGTGTGTGTGTGTGTGTGTGTGTGTGTGTGTGTGTGTGTTTCTTTCTCTCTCTGTGTGTCTCTGTGTGTGTGTGTGTGTGTGTCTCTCTCTCTCTCTCTCTCTCTCTCTCTCTCTCTGTATCTGTCTGACTGTCTATGTAATTGTGTGTGTGTGTGTCTCTCTCTCTCTCTCTCTCTCTTATTTATATATATATATACAATGTCTGTCTCTTTGTTACTGTCTCTCTCTCTCTCACACACTTGTCACTGTAGCGTCAGTTATAGTTTCTGTCCCTCACGTAGTGCCGCTGCTCCTGTCTCTCTGTTACTGTCTCTCTCTCTCTCTCTCTCTCTCTCTCTCTCACACACTTGTCACTGTAGCGTCAGTTATAGTTTCTGTCCCTCACGTAGTGCCGCTGCTCCTGTCTCTCTGTTACTGTCTCTCTCTCTCTCTCTCTCACACACTTGTCACTGTAGCGTCAGTTATAGTTTCTGTCCCTCACGTAGTGCCGCTGCTCCTGTCTCTCTGTTACTGTCTCTCTCTCTCTCTCTCTCTCTCTCACACACTTGTCACTGTAGCGTCAGTTATAGTTTCTGTCAGTCACGTAGTGCCGCTGCTCCTCTCTGTCACCCCTTCCCCCACTGGTTGTGGTAGTGTGATCACCAGCTAGTATAGTCACAAGTTGGAGAACGCTGGCTGATGGGGTCACTGTTTGGGGCACATCAGTTGGATGGATGGAGGTAAGTTGGTTTGGTACGTGGCCTGCTTTTGCCTTGCCTATCACCGTTGTATCTTAGGATCCGGTATGAAATACCGGTGGTCGGGATCCCAGCAGTCAGGAGACCGACGCTGGAATCCCGACTGCCAGAATGCCGACGGAGAGTGCAGTGAGTTCTCTTGCCGGCTCGCTGCACTCGCCATGCTTTGGGCCCTGCCTCTCCACACTATTATATTCCCCATCGGATGGTGGCGTGGACCACCACCCGAGTGGGAATAGGGGGCTGCTGCCAGGATTCCGACCGACGGCATTTCCCCGGCGGTCGGGATTTCATTGTCAGTATCCTGAACACCGGGATCCTAACAGCCGGTAAATTAAATTAACTACAGGCATAGCGATAAAATGTACTCATCCCGCCTACTTTGTTATTGGTTCCGCCTACAGTTGATTTGGTGACGCCCATGTAATGCCACTTCCAGAAATTATTCCAGGGCCACTTTTTCTTCCCCGGATACAGTGGCAGCTCCAGGCACGTTTGATGGGAGTGGTCGCACAGGGCGCCGGGCTGGTAAGGGTGCATGGGCATTTCAAATGATGTGCCAGCAGTCAGCCAATCGGAGCTCGCGGACCAGCAGTGGCAGGTCCTGATTGGTTTTCGGACTGCAAGCTTTGATTGGCTTACGAGCCGGCATTTTAAATGGCCACCACCCACCAGAGACCGGACTCTGTGGGGGATAGGAGAGACGGACACTGTCAGAATACCGACATTAGAATCCCGACAGCCGGCAATGCTGACAGCCGCAATACCGGCACATCAGGTCTATTCTCACTTGGTGTCCACAACCTGTGGCAAGCGCAACTCCCCACCGAGCCTGCATGGGGACTCATAGCGCTCGCCCCGCTGACGGCATTCTGACGGCTGTGATGTATGTATGGGATTTTGATGGCTGTGATGTATGTATGGGATGCTGCTGCGGATGTAATCCGCAGCAGCATCCGCCTAAGCCCAACAGCGGTGAGCACTATTGGGGCATTATATGTAACTGTCACTGCAGCTGGGGGTATTGTGTGTGTCTGGCACTATTGGGGGAATTACATGTATCTGGCACTGCTCACTGCTAGGGATATTATGTGTAACTGGCACTGCAGCTGGGGGTATTATGTGTGTTTGGCACTATTGGGGGCATTATATGTAACTGGCACTGCAGCTGGGAGTATTATGTGTGTCTTGCACTATTGGGGGAATTACATGTATCTATCACTGCTGGGGGTATTATATGTAACTGGCACTGCAACTGGGGGTATTATGTGTATCTTACACTATTGGGGGCATTACATGTATCTGGCACTATTGGGGCATTACATGTATCTGGCACTGCTGGGGCATTCCATGTATCTGCCACTGCTTACTGCTAGGGATATTATGTGTAACTGGCACTGCAGCTGGGGGTATTATGTGTCTGGCACTATTGGGGGCATTACATGTATCTGGCACTGCTCACTGCTGGGGGTATTATATGTAACGGGCACTGCAGCTGGGGGGTATTATGTGTATCTGGCACTATTGGGGCATTACATGTATCTGGCACTGCTGGGGCATTCCATGTATCTGCCACTGCTTACTGCTAGGGATATTATGTGTAACTGGCACTGCAGCTGGGGGTATTATGTATATCTGGCACTGCTGGGGCATTCCATGTATCTGGCACTTCTCACTGCTGGGGGTATTATGTGTAACTGGCACTGCAGCTGGGGGTATTATGTGTATCTGGCACTATTGGAGGCATTACATGTATCTGGCATTGCTCACTGCTGGGGGTATTGTGTAGCTGGCACTGCTGTGGGTATTATGTGTATCTGGCACTGCTGTGGGTATTATGTGTATCTGGCACTGCTGTGGGTATTATGTGTAGCTGGCACTGCTGTGGGTATTATGTGTAGCTGGCACTGCTGTGGGTATTATGTGTAGCTGGCACTGCTGTGGGTATTATGTGTAGCTGGCACTGCTGTGGGTATTATGTGTAGCTGGCACGGATTCAGTATGATATCCCGATGGACAGGATGCCGGCAGTCAGTATACCGAGAGCGGCAACCAATCAGTTGCTCTGTTTAAGTTTACAGTATGTAAATTATAATTGTTACTTTAATGCTGATTGGTTGCCATGGGCAACTTCTCCACTGGTTCACTTCTCCACTCTTTTCACTGCTTCATGAATAGACCCCTATGTCAGTCCTGCCCCAGTGCAGCTTACAGTCTATATTTACTAAGCCTTGGATAGAGTTAAAAAACCAACCAATCACCTAACTGTCATTTTTCAAACACAGCCTGTCTGTAACATGACGGTTAGGAGCTGATTGGCTGATACATTATCTCTCCACTTTATCTCTCTCCGAGGATAGGGAATATTCCCTATGACATGGACACACACACTGGGGTTTATTTCTTTTTTATGTAGAAACCAGAAGAAGGAAGTATTCCCTATTATGGGCACACTCGGACTTTGTGACACTATACTTAAAGTCAAATATCTGAACGATGGCCCTCATTCCGAGTTGATCGCTCGCAAGGCGAATTTAGCAGAGTTGCTCACGCTAAGCCTACGCCTACTGGGAGTGTATCTTAGCTTCTTAAAATTGCGACCGATGTATTCGCAATATTGCGATTACTAACTACTTAGCAGTTTCAGAGTAGCTTCAGACTTACTCTGCATCTGCGTTCAGTTCAGTGCTTGTCGTTCCTGGTTTGACGTCATAAACACACCCAGCGTTCGCCCAGACACTCCCCCGTTTCTCCGGCCACTCCTGCGTTTTTTCCGGAAACGGTAGCGTTTTTATCCACACGCCCCGAAAACGCTGTGTTTCCGCCCAGTAACACCCATTTCCTGTAAATCACACTACGTTCGCCAGAGCGAAGAAAAAGCCGTGAGTAAAAATACTATCTTCATTGTAAAATTACTTGGCGCAGTCGCAGTGCGAATATTGCGCATGCGTACTAAGCGGAATTTCACTGCGATGCGAAGAAAATTACCGAGCGATCAACTCGGAATGAGGGCCGATATTTGACCACTAATGTTAAAATATAACTTTTATTTATTATCTTAAAACATCTGCGAAAATATTGTGCAAGTGAAAACAAGTGCAAAAATAATAAACAAAATGTGAAATGAAGCTAAAAATTCAGTCACTGCTGCCTTTAATTTTTCACTCTCTCAAGTGTTTAGAATGTATCCATTTTTGTTACAGAAATCATTTCTTTACCATCCTATTGGAAACAAATGTATCCTTTGTAAGTGCTACTGTGAGAGCTGTTAAGGACTAGATTGCCATTCTTAGTTGACAATCTCCTATTCTTGGGAGTGTGCGCACCACTCTTTTCCAAGTTTTATAATCAGGCACTCATGCCCTGTGTAATACCTGTAATAAGTCCTTTATTATAGCTGTCTGTTTTACAGAATAATCCTTTATAGCCCCCTATTATTCAGTTTCTATTTCTTTAATAATATCTTCCACTGTATTAGACTTTACTTATAGTTCGATTAAACGTTTCAATATAGATGGAATATTAATGTGATGAAACTGAAGATAGTCGTACCATATGACACTACTGAGTTGACAAACTACACATGCTATTTTTGCCTGCCTGTATTATTGATCTTAGTTCATGTTAAATACATTCAAAGGACAATTGTGTTCCCTGCCAATTGTTCAGGAATATTGACAGTTTATTTTCTATAACAAGCACTATGCTAATAGATGATTGGTGCCCCCCGATTGTGGCTTATACTCCCACATCCAATTTAGGTGTATATCCGTGTTGGCACCTAGATCTTATACCTCGCCCACTGGAAAGGTATGATAATGGTATGTTATAAGTGCACTATATGGTATGGTATTTGGACAGAGCTAATATATTGTCCTTCTCTTACATACCCCAGCTAATACCTGCTGGTCGTGGCGATGATATATTATAGGTAGTGTGTTATATCATATACTGTTTAAGGTAAAGCTACAATATTATCCTTCTGTTACGTGACCCAGCTTATACCTGCTGGTCGTAGCTTATGCCTGCAGTTCCACACATATGGTCAGGGGTCCACATAGCATTCCCTATCAGGGTAATATCACTCTGTCCCACACGATTATTAGTGTTTATTACTCAGGTTAAGTTCCTAGTATAGACAGGTGTGTTAGATAATACAGAGGTGTAGCGGCTACCTGTTTATAATACCTTTCACATCTCCCATTTATAAATCTTGTTAGACAGTGCTAATATAATAAAATAGATAGATATATCTTTATATGGAGATGTATTGTATTATAACATGCACCCAATTTCCAGTTTATATACAGTGTGATAGGGAGCCGTCTAGAGCACAGCTTGCTAGAACCGCAAGCTGTACTACCGTGCAGCCGCTGACCCCCGCTTCCCGTTACCCAGGGTGCGGTCACCAATAGTGGTATCCGTCAGTGCGGGCCGCCGGGTAAGTGTCCCGCTACGGCCGCTAACCGCCGCTTCCCGTCTAGCAGGTCACACACACTGGTGATGATATCCGTCAGTGCGAGGCCGCCGGGTGTATGTCCCTCCTCGGCTGCAGCAGCGGCTTTACAGTACGCTACAAGATTATGTTACAACTTACAATATATAAGGAACATTTATACTAAACAATGGATATTTCTATATACAGTGATTGAACATTTAAAAATGCTAATTGACAGACACACTGCCGTGTGAGCTGTCTCCTAACGACCGTTTCGCATGAGCTTAATCATAGGAAACCCGATTGTCGGGTCTGAAGGAGCTAAGTACCCAGTCAATCTCTCTCATTGGCCACACAGTTTGATTGACACATTTTATGCCCAATCTTAGATTATTTTTATACAGAGACTGTTTATTAATACATAGGCTGCCAGGAGGAGTATATTGTTGATAGTTTACCACTTATATTTTTGACTTGACGTTTTCACCTACTAAATAGATGAATTTTTGCCCTTCTGTGAGTTTTATTTATTTATTAGAGTTTTCACTAGTTTAATTGATAATTATTATTGTTATCTTTTTAAGTAATATCTATTATTATTATTATTTGATCATCATGCTTCCTGAGACGTGATTGTGCCCCAGTGTATAAGGGGTGCCATATATTGTTGTTGTGTTCTCTATATCTATTTGATAGAGAATATATGTGTACAGGTGAAGGGAAAAAACTATTTAGTGATAAAACTTACTATCTTAGGTGCCATTACCGAATCTCTGAGATAGTTGTTGACGTGATCCATTTGTGTGTTATTACCCATGTACTTGTGTGGGTGTGTTCAATTAATGTACGGATATTAGGACAGTAAGTGCCCAAAAAATTAAAATGTGCTGACCAATAAAGTGAATATAAATGTACAGGTGTAGAACCGTGCACCAATGAAACAAAACGTGAGGGGCTTAACTGCGTGTACATACACTCTATTTAACATGATGTGGTCAATTGCTATGACCAATCCCGTATTTTCAAACATGGATTCTTTAATTATTACATTTTGAGGGAAAGTTCATCCAGTTAGAAAGGGTGAAAAATTAATATGTTCATTCATACCATTTGGTTGTAAACCATCTAGTAGGAAAGTCCATCGACTTTCCTTTCTCAGCAGCTCTTGTGTTATGCTGCCTCCTCTTATTCCCAAGTGTACTCGTTCTATTCCAAATGCCTTAAGGTCTGTTGCTTTTCCGGCATGTTTTTCATGGAAATGTTTTGCATGGACTTTCCTCTCTCTCTCTCTCTCTCTCGGGATACACAAGGGGGGTAATGAGAGCCGTCAGCAGTGATTCCTGAGCAACTACAGCAACTCACTGAGGAGACTGGGTGCATTACAGGGAGCTCTCCAGAGCTTGCTGTAAGAAAGTATTTTGTTAGGTTTTTTATTTTCAGGGAGCTCTGCTGGAAACAGGCTCCCTGCATCGTGGGACTGAGGGGAGAGAAGCAGCCCTACTCTCTGAAGCTAGGTCCTGCTTCTTAGGCTACTGGACACCATTAGCTCCAGAGGGATCGTACACACGATCTCACCCTCGCCGTCCGTCCCAGAGCCGCGCCGCCGTCCGTCCCAGAGCCGCGCCGCCGTCCCCCTCGCAGAGCCGGAAGATAGAAGCCGGGTGAGTATGAGAAGAAAAGAAGACTTCAGAGGCGGCAGAAGACTTCATGATCTTCACTGAGGTAACGCACAGCACTGCAGCTGTGCGCCATTGCTCCCATGCACCTCACATACTCAGTTTAAGCGGGACAGAAGCCCGCTGCCGAGGGGGCGGGGCTTCTCCCTCAGCACTCACCAGCGCCGTTTTTTCTCCACAGCACCACATTCAGGTACCTTACTCAGACCGGCTATTGCGTCGGCCTGGGTGTGTAGTGCTGTAGCGGCATGGACGGATACCTTATCTGAGGGGATGGATACCCTAGATAAGGATACTATTTTATTGACCCTGGGGCATATAAGAGATGCTGTCCTATATATGAGAGATGCTCAAAGAGACATTAGTCTACTGGGTTCTAGAATAAACGCTATGTCGATTTCTGCCAGAAGAGTTTTATGGACACGGCAATGGACAGGTCATGCCGACTCAAAAAGGCATATGGAGGTTTTACCTTACAGGGGTGAGGAATTGTTTGGGGAAGGTCTCTCGGACCTAGTCTCCACAGCTACAGCTGGAAAATCTAATTTTTTACCTTATGTTCCCTCACAGCATAAGAAAGCTCCGCATTATCAAATGCAGTCCTTTCGGTCACAAAGAAACAAGAAAGTGCGAGGTGCGTCCTTTCTTGCCATAGGTAAGGGCAGAGGAAAAAAGCTGCACAACACAGCTAGTTCCCAGGAACAGAAGTCTTCCCCGGCCTCTACAAAATCTACCGCATGACGCTGGGGCTCCACTGGCGGAGTCCGGCCCAGTGGGGGTACGTCTTCGGAGTTTCAGCCACATCTGGGTTCACTCCCAGTGGAAATTGTCTCTCAGGGTTATAAGCTGGAATCCGAAGAAGTGCCTCCTCGCCAATTTTTCAAATCGGCCCTACCAACTTCTCCCCAGGTAAGGGAGATAGTGTTATATGCAATACAAAAATTGTATCTTCAACAGGTGGTGGTCAAGGTTCCCCTCCAACAACAAGGAAAGGGATATTACTCGACCATGTTTGTAGTCCCGAAACCGGATGGTTCGGTCAGACCCATATTAAATTTGAAATCCCTGAACCTATACTTGAAAAGGTTCAAGTTCAAGATGGAATCACTAAGAGCGGTCATTGCAAGCCTGGAAGGGGGGGATTTTATGGTGTCCCTGGACATAAAGGATGCATACCTTCATGTCCCCATTTATCCATCTCCTCAAGTGTATCTCAGATTTGCGGTACAGGACTGGCATTACCAATTTCAGACGTTGCCGTTTGGTCTCTCCACGGCCCCGAGAATTTTCACCAAGGAATGGGGTAAATGATGGTGCTCCTGCGCAAGCAGGGTGTCACAATTATCCAGTGCTTGGACGATCTCCTCATAAAAGCGAGATCAAGAGAGCAGTTGCTGAACAGCGTATCACTTTCACTGAATGTGTTACAGCAACACGGCTGGATTTTCAATATCCCGAAGACGCAGTTGGTTCCTATGACTCGTCTGTCTTTCTTGGGCATGATTCTGGACACGGACCAGCAGAGGGTTTATCTCCCGATAGAAAAGGCCCAGGAACTCATGACTCTTGTCAGGAACCTACTGAAACCAAAACAGGTGTCAGTGCATCACTGCACTCGAGTCCTGGGAAAAATGGTGGCATCATACGAGGCCATTCCCTTCGGCAGGTTCCATGCGAGGACTTTCCAATGGGACCTACTGGACAAGTGGTCCGGGTCACATTTACAGATGCATCGGTTGATCACCCTGTCCCCTAGGGCCAGGGTATCACTCCTGTGGTGGCTGCAGAGTGCTCACCTTCTCGAGGGGCGCAGATTCGGCATTCAGGGCTGGATCCTGGTGACCACGGACGCGAGCCTCCGAGGTTGGGGAGCAGTCACACAGGGAAGAAATTTCCAAGGTCTTTGGTCCAGTCAAGAGACTTGTCTTCACATCAACATCCTGGAACTAAGGGCCATATACAACGCCCTACGTCAAACGGAGACCTTACTTCGCAACCAACCCAGTCAGACAACGTCACCGCAGTGGCTCATGTAAACCGCCAAGGCGGCACAAGGAGCAGAGTGGCGATGGCAGAAGCCACCAGAATTCTTCGCTGGCCGGAGAATCACATAAGCGCACTGTCAGCAGTGTTCATTCCGGGAGTGGACAACTGGGAAGCAGACTTCCTCAGCAGACACGACCTACATTCGGGAGAGTGGGGACTTCATCAGGAAGTCTTCACACAGATTACAAGTCGGTGGGAACTGCCACAAAAAGACATGATGGCGTCCCGCCTCAACAAAAAGCTACAGAGGTATTGCGCAAGATCAAGAGACCCTCAGACAGTAGCTGTAGACGCCCTAGTGACACCGTGGGTGTTCCGGTTAGTCTATGTATTTCCTCCTCTTCCTCTCATACCCAAGGTGTTGAGGATAATAAGACAAAGAGGAGTGAGAACAATCCTCATTGTTCCAGATTGGCCACGGAGGACCTGGTATCCGGATCTGCAGGAAATGCTCACAGAAGATCCGTGGCCTCTTCCTCTAAGACAGGACTTGTTGCAGCAGGGGCCCTGTCTGTTCCAAGACTTACCGCGGCTGCGTTTGACGACATGGCGGTTGAACGCCGGATGCTAGCAGAAAAAGGCATTCCGTTTGAGGTCATCCCTACTCTGATAAAGGCTAGGAAGGACGTGACAGCTAAACATTATCACCGTATATGGCGAAAGTATGTTTCTTGGTGTGAGGTCAGGAATGCTCCTACGGAAGAATTCCATCTGGGCCGTTTCCTTCACTTCCTACAAACTGGAGTGAATTTGGACATAAAATTAGGCTCTATTAAGGTCCAGATTTCGGCCTTATCCATTTTCTTTCAAAAGGAATTGGCTTCTCTTCCAGAAGTTCAGACTTTTGTAAGAGGAGTGCTGCATATTCGGCCTCCTTTTGTACCTCCGGTGGCACCTTGGGACCTTTAACGTGGTGTTAAGTTTTCTAAAATCACACTGGTTTGAACCACTTAAAACGGTGGAGTTAAAATATCTTGCGTGGAAGGTGGTCATGTTATTAGCCTTGGCTTCGGCTAGGCGAGTGTCGGAATTAGCGGCTGTGGCCGGAGAGACAAGCCAGCCACACGTGTAATGGCGTCTGCGGCACTGAAGGGGTTAACCCTCGTGCCCAGCGCCATGTTGCGGACTGTTTAAAAGTTTGTTGAATGATGTGTTTTAACATGTCATATGTAGTGCTCTGTGCACCATTGCAGGAAGACATGTTTAAATGTATTTATTTTATATTCATGACAAGCTTGGTGTATATTTAAAGGAAAAATGCAGAAATAGGAAGGGGCATGCTAATGGCTCTGTGCTAGCAGAGAGGTGTGAAGGACAATACCTTTTGATGTGTAAGTTCCTTAGAGAGAGATACTAATCACTGGGTCTATGGGCTTGGAATCTGTTTCATGTAGGGGATGTAATTGATTTACGATCCGTGAATGGCAGATAAAGGAAGGAAGACTGTTTGTTTGTATTGTAGCCATTCCTGTTGTAATCTTAAACACTGGGATTGCCTGCAGATGGGAATGACCAGACACATTTGTATTTTGAAGATATGTGATAAATTTATCAATAGTGAATGTTAATCTGATACCAAACGTTGTCTGGGTGACAGGAAGGAGGATATTGTTTTATTGCACTTATATCCTTGTAAAATGTAATTTATTGGTATTTTGTAAAATAACCTGATTGGTTGGAGAAGACAGGGAGGGCTTACGCCCCTGTGGTACTGTGTGGAAAACTGACATAAAAAGGAGACCTGCGTGCCTCCAGAGTTGTAGTTGTACCATCTTTATTCTGCTGAAACATCTGATTGTATGCTGTTGCCCCTAGCAATAGGGAAGGGTTCTCTTTAGAACTATTGAGCAAATAAACATCTTTGCCTCAAGAAGACTGCTTCATCTTGTGACCAACAGGGTTAGGCCAAACCTAGCCCCGTCCTCCGGCTGTCCAGGGAAGCACCTAGCGTCTCCAAGCTCCGCCTTCCGCCAGCTACCGGTAGAGGCCTAGCAAGTGGCTAGTGGGGATTCGTCAACACCACACAGGTGTGGTAAGGCAGTGCGTCGGCACATACAGAGCAGAACCGTGGTTCCAAACGCCACGTTAGGAGTTTGGTGGTGGCAGCGAGAACACGCCCACAGCGCAGTGGGTGGAGTCAGTAACAGGCGGTTACTGACGGTAAGCGGGAATCCCCTATGTGGTCAGGCCTCGTGCGGCTTGACCTTCCATTCTGTGCGCAGTCGACGGGACGCGGCAAGCGGCGAGTGCTTCCGTGTGGTACCGTCCTGTCACAGAAATTGGTGGCATAGTGGTGGGATATTCCCAGGCGGCTTCTCATCACCCGATTGGAGAAGCCGAGTTACTCAGGAGAGGAGTAACTGCAGCGCAGGAGAACGCACAAGATGGCGGAATTCAGCGGAATGTCCAAGGAGGAGTCTCATCGGGCGGAGGTGGAAAGCACTGACGGCGTCAGCATCGCAGAGGACGGCCCAACAGTGGACCTTCGTAAGGAACCGGTGAGAACCACAAGCCCCGCCCTCTCTCACAGCAGCAATGTTTCCCAGCAATCCCTAGCAGGGCCAGGATCCCAACGTCCCAGGGGGGGCAGTATGGATACCCTAGCAGATCGGCTAGCGGAATTGGGGGAAAGGGCAACGGAGCAAGAGCGCTTGATCATCATCCAGATGTGGAGTGATGAGCGGGCACCACAGGCTGTGGTACCCCGGGAGCCGTTGTCAGCTGTTGTACACAGATCAGGACGTATTCAGTTTCCAAGTTTGCAGACAGCGATGGGGACATTGATGGACATTTACAAGTTTTTGAAAGGACTTGCAAACTACACGATCTACCCAAGTCAGAGTGGGTGAGACACCTTGTGCCCACTCTGCATGGAGAGGCCTTGGAGGCCTATCGAGGAGTGGCGACGGAGGACTGTGGGAACTACGACGAAGTCGCGAAGGCCCTCCTCCAGCGATTCTTCATCACTCCAGAGTCTTACAGGAAGAAGTTCAGAGACTTGCCCAAGAATCCTAGCAGCACCCATGAGCATTTCGCCACCCAGCTGCGGCAGTACGTGGTGAAGTGGGTGAAGGATTCGGAAGCCACTACATGGGACGCACTGATCGACCTGATCTGCAGGGAGCAGTTCTACCGCAGGTGCGCCCAAGAAGTGAAGGAGTGGGTGCTAGATCGGGAGCCACCCAGCTTAAAAATGGCTGCCCAATTAGCCGACAAGTATGTGGCAATTCGGCCACGGGGGCAGAAGCGCCCCGCCAGCAGCCAGCTCCAACAGACTGTACCACCAAGGGGACCCCCCTCTTCAGCTCATCACCCCCAAAGACAAGCATCTTCCAACCCGGGTGCTCTTGGCCAGCAACCGCACCGCAGCGTCCCTGCAACTGATCAGAGATCATCGGTGCCACGACTGGAGAAGAAGTGCTACAGCTGAGGGAAAATCGGACATCTGAGGATGAACTGTCCTGCATCCCAAGCACCCCAGACTCGTGCCCCAAATCCGAGTGCTGGAGCCCGGATCGCTTGTTTGACGAGAGGAGATGAGCCTACAGAGACTGTTCCCCCTCCAGTCAGTCCGATGGAGTGTGGCGAGAGACAGGTGCACTCTGCGGAGAGAGTCACCTGCATGGCCAAAAAGCCCCTACACAACATGTGGAGGCACCTGCAGCCAGTCCACGTGGGACCCCTGCAGGGAGAAGGCCTAAGAGACTCTGGGGCCTCAATCACTGTGGTGAGCCCCCACCTCATAGATCTTGCTACAGTATTGCAGGGTCGCACTGCCACGGTCACCCTGGCAGAAGGAACAGATAAAGTGGTTCCCATGGCAAGAGTCTACCTGGACTGGGGAGCTGGACCAGAGTTGCGAGAAGTTGCCGTCATGGATGGTCTCCCAACTGATGTGGTCCTAGGAAATGATCTGGGTGGTGGGATCGTCACTATGTTTGTTGGCGCCATTCCCCGGAGTCAAGTTCCAAAACCACCGTTGACATCAGCTACTCCAGCACAGCCCAGCCCAGAGGAAAAGACTACAGCTGCTAGACAACTGCCAGCACAGCCAACCACAGCATCAACCAGCCCAGAGGAAAAGATCACAGCGGCTAGATCAGTACATCGACCACGCATGCCCTTTGCCTCTGGTATGCCTACGTCCCCTAGCAACGCAGAGGATGTCGGTTCCAGCTCGTTGGATCCTGTGGGGGTGCCCAATGATGCTCCTGACCCAAGTGGTTTGCCAACTCCGGCGGTGAGTATGAGAAACCACACTGACTTTTTCATGACTGACCCCTACCAGACTGACCCTAGTAGTCCCCACCTAGATCCCCCTGTAGAGTGTCCCAATTTAGGAGAGATTGAGGGCCACAGGCAGGAGTTTAGGGAGGTTCAACTCTCCGACCCATCCCCGAAAGGCATGAGGCGCCACTCTGGCAGCGGCCTTGACAGGGTTGGGGCGGGAAGTTTGACCTGGCGGGAAGGGTTAAGGTACAGGGTAGCCAGGAAAGTGGGAGGGGATAGACCAGATAGGGAATGTGTCCAACTGGTCCCCTCAGGGAACGTTCCTGTGCAACCGGTGTCGGTTGCCAGCGAAACCCCTTTGGACAGTAACCCGGAGACAGACCGTACCCTGAAGTGCCTGACACAGAGCTTACCCTGGTCTGGAATGTCGGATGACGCCCAGACCACATGTAAGGCTGGTGCCATGCGTTGGCAGCCGGGGCACTCCAGCGGTTGTGTTGTCTCTGGGCCTCTGCCCATAGGAGAACCCTTGCAGCAAGTTGCTGTGGACATAGCAGGTCCCCTGCCTGTGCACAGTAGATCGGGGAAGACATGCAGCCTCCCTGTAGTGGATGCCACACAGGATCCAGAGGCTGGTGGTCTGGCCGCCATCACTGTGGCACAGATAGCGGACGAGGAGGAAGGAGTAGGCCTAGGTGACAGGGTAGGTGTCCCGAGTTATAGGTCGACAGAGGAGGATTGGAGGGCAGGTCTGACAGTTAGGGCAGACAGTTGCCAGATAGGTATGACGAAGGTGCAGTGCCTGGGGCACCATGTGGGAGGAGACAGGGGTAGGCCCAACCCAGAGGGGGTGGAGGCAACCAGAGGCTGTCCCCGACCCACATCACCCAGACCGGTACTGACCTTAGAACCTGTAAGGCCCTACGGACATGTTGTCATTGACTTTAGTCCTGTAGTGAACCCCTTGACAGAGATGGCTAGGAAGGGCATTCCCAAGTCAGTGGACTTTGCACCCGCTTGCGAGTTTACATTCCAGTCATTGAAGGAGGCTTGGGTACCCGCTCCAGTGCTGATGGTGCACATTCTTGACCAGGACTGTGTGTTACGAACTATTGCGCCACTGCACGGACTGGGAGCTGTACAGAGCCAGAAAGAGCCATATGGGCAGGAGCACCCTGTGGCCTGGTTGAGCAGTATACTGCTATTGTGGGAGGTGGGGTATGCCATGATTGGGACACCTTGGGTGGCACTTGTTTGTAACCGGCCCCCCACCGTGGTGACTTACCACCTACCCGTTAGGTGGCGGCAACCTACCTTGGGGAAATTGGACAGACTTTTGTGGTGGAGCCTTGCACTTGGACTTCAGGTGGACTATTTGAACATTGTGCACCCACAAAGAGAGGCCCACTGCACTATGGATGAACTGTCTAGGCCGGAGCCTACACACCCTAGGTAGCGTCCCCTTCAACACAAGGGACTGCGGGACCAGGACCCAAATCGTTGGGACATGGGTCCCTGGTTGACCCGCTTGAATGGGGGGGGAAGGAATGTGGCCGGAGAGACAAGCCAGCCACACGTGTAATGGCGTCTGCGGCACTGAAGGGGTTAACCCTCGTGCCCAGCGCCATGTTGCGGACTGTTTAAAAGTTTGTTGAATGATGTGTTTTAACATGTCATATGTAGTGCTCTGTGCACCATTGCAGGAAGACATGTTTAAATGTATTTATTTTATATTCAAGACAAGCTTGGTGTATATTTAAAGGAAAAATGCAGAAATAGGAAGGGGCATGCTAATGGCTCTGTGCTAGCAGAGAGGTGTGAAGGACAATACCTTTTGATGTGTAAGTTCCTTAGAGAGAGATACTAATCACTGGGTCTATGGGCTTGGAATCTGTTTCATGTAGGGGATGTAATTGATTTACGATCCGTGAATGGCAGATAAAGGAAGGAAGACTGTTTGTATTGTAGCCATTCCTGTTGTAATCTTAAACACTGGGATTGCCTGCAGATGGGAATGACCAGACACATTTGTATTTTGAAGATATGTGATAAATTTATCAATAGTGAATGTTAATCTGATACCAAACGTTGTCTGGGTGACAGGAAGGAGGATATTGTTTTATTGCACTTATATCCTTGTAAAATGTAATTTATTGGTATTTTGTAAAATAACCTGATTGGTTGGAGAAGACAGGGAGGGCTTACGCCCCTGTGGTACTGTGTGGAAAACTGACATAAAAAGGAGACCTGCGTGCCTCCAGAGTTGTAGTTGTACCATCTTTATTCTGCTGAAACATCTGATTGTATGCTGTTGCCCCTAGCAATAGGGAAGGGTTCTCTTTAGAACTATTGAGCAAATAAACATCTTTGCCTCAAGAAGACTGCTTCATCTTGTGACCAACAGGGTTAGGCCAAACCTAGCCCCGTCCTCCGGCTGTCCAGGGAAGCACCTAGCGTCTCCAAGCTCCGCCTTCCGCCAGCTACCGGTAGAGGCCTAGCAAGTGGCTAGTGGGGATTCGTCAACACCACACAGGTGTGGTAAGGCAGTGCGTCGGCACATACAGAGCAGAACCGTGGTTCCAAACGCCACGGCAGGTTAGGAGTTTGGTGGCAGCGAGAACCCGCCCACAGCGCAGTGGGTGGAGTCAGTAACAGGCGGTTACTGACGGTAAGCGGGAATCCCCTATGTGGTCAGGCCTCGTGCGGCTTGACCTTCCATTCTGTGCGCAGTCGACGGGACGCGGCAAGCGACGAGTGCTTCCGTGCGGTACCGTCCTGTCACAGCGGCTTTGTCACATAAAAGCCCATATTTGGTATTCCATGTGGATAGAGCGGAATTGCGGACCCGTCCTCAATTCCTACCAAAAGTGGTCTCATCTTTTCATATGAACCAACCTATTGTGGTCCCTGTGGCTACGCGTGACTTGAGTTACTTGATGTGGTCAGGGCTTTGAAATTTACGTGGCCAGGATGGCTAGAGTCAGGAAAAATGAGGTGCTCTTTGTCCTGTATGCAACCAACAAGCTGGGTGCCCCTGCTTCAAAACAGACTATTGCTCGCTGGATTTGTAACACGATTCAGCAAGCGCATTCTACGGCTGGATTGCCGTTACCGCAATCGGTCAAGGCGCATTCCACGAGGAAAGTGGGCTCTTCTTGGGCGGCTGCCCGAGGGGTCTCGGCACTACAGCTGTGTCGAGCTGCTACTTGGTCGGGTTCAAACACCTTTGCAAAATACTATAAGTTTGGTACCCTGGCTGAGGAGGACCTCATGTTTGCTCAATTGGTGCTGTAGAGTCATCCGCACTCTCCCGCCCGTTTGGGAGCTTTGGTATAATCCCCATGGTCCTTACGGAGTCCCCAGCATCCTCTAGGACGTTAGAGAAAATAAGATTTACTCACCGGTAAATCTATTTCTCGTAGTCCGTAGTGGATGCTGGGAACTCCGTAATGACCATGGGGATTATACCAAAGCTCCCAAACGGGCGGGAGAGTGCGGATGACTCTGCAGCACCGAATGAGAGAACTCCAGGTCCTCCTCAGCCAGAGTATCAAATTTGTAGAATTTTGCAAACGTGTTTGCCCCTGACCAAGTAGCTGCTCGGCAAAGTTGTAAAGCCGAGACCCCTCGGGCAGCCGCCCAAGATGAGCCCACTTTCCGTGCGGAATGGGCTTTTACAGATTTAGGCTGCGGTAAGCCTACCGCAGAATGCGCCAGCTGAATAGTGCTACAAATCCAGCGCGCAATAGACTGCTTAGAAGCAGGAGCACCCAGCTTGTTGGGTGCATACAGGATAAACAGCGAGTCAGTTTTTCTGACTCCAGCCGTCCTGGAAACATACATTTTCAGGGCCCTGACTACGTCCAGCAACTTGGAATCCTCCAAGTCCCTAGTAGCCGCAGGCACCACAATAGGTTGGCTCAAGTGAAAAGCTGAGACCACCTTTGGGAGAAACTGAGGACGAGTCCTCAATTCTGCCCTATCCATATGGAAAATCAGATAAGGGCTTTTACAAGACAAAGCCGCCAATTCTGAAACCCGCCTGGCTGACACCAGGCCAACAGCATGACCCCTTTCCACGTGAGATATTTTAAATCCACAGTCTTAAGTGGTTCGAACCAATGTGATTTCAGGAATGCCAAAACCACATTGAGATCCCAAGGTGCCACTGGGGGCACAAAAGGAGGCTGAATATGCAGTACTCCTTTGACAAAAGTCTGAACTTCAGGCAGTGAAGCCAGTTCTTTCTGGAAGAAAATCGACAGAGCCGAAATCTGGACCTTTATGGACCCCAATTTGAGGCCCAACGTCACCCCTGCTTGCAGGAAGTGCAGGAATCGACCCAGTTGAAATTTCTCCATCGGGGCCTTCATGGCCTCACACCAAGCAACATATTTCCGCCAAATGCGGTGATAATGTCTTGCGGTGACATCCTTCCTGGCTTTGATCAGGGTAGGAATGACTTCCTCCGGAATACCCTCTTCCTTCAGGATCCGGTGTTCAACCGCCATGCCGTCAAACGCAGCCGCGGTAAGTCTTGGAACAGGCAGGGTCCCTGCTGCAGCAGGTCTTGTCTGAGTGGCAGAGGCCAAAGGTCCTCTGTAAGCATCTCTTGAAGTTCCGGGTACCAAGCTCTTCTTGGCCAGTCCAGAACCACGAGTATGGTTCTTACTCCTCGCCTTCTTATTATTCTCAGTACCTTGGGTATGAGAGGTAGAGGAGGAAACACATAAACCGACTGGTACACCCATGGTGTCACTAGAGCGTCCACCGCTATCGCCTGAGGGTCTCTTGACCGGGCGCAATATCTTTTCAACTTCTTGTTGAGGCGGGACGCCATCATGTCTACCTGTGGTTTTTTCCACCGGTTGACCAGCATTTGGAAGACTTCTGGATGAAGTCCCTACTCTCCCGGGTGGAGGTCGTGCCTGCTGAGGAAGTCTGCTTCCCAGTTGTCCACTCCCGGAATGAACACTGCCGTCAGTGCTAACACATGATTCTCTGCCCATCTGAGAATCCTTGTGGCTTCTTCCATCTCCATCCTGCTTCTCGTGCCGCCCTGTCTGTTTACATGGGCGACCGCCGTGATGTTGTCTGACTGGATCAGTACCGGCTGGTTTTGAAGCAGGGGTCTTGCCTGGCTTAGGGCATTGTAAATGGCCCTTAGCTCCAGGATATTTATGTGAAGAGAAATCTCCTGATTTGACCACAGGCCTTGGAAATTCCTTCCCTTTGTGACTGCCCCCCAGCCCCGAAGGCTGGCATCCGTGGTCACCAGGACCCAGTCCTGTATTCCGAATCTGCGGCCCTCTAGTAGATGAGCCCTCTGCAGCCACCACAGCAGCGACACCCTGGTTCTGGCCGCTGTTGATAACCCAGCGACACCCTGGGTTATCCGCTGTTGCATCTGGAGATGGAACCCGGACCATTTGTCTAACAAGTCCCACTGGAACGTCCTTGCGTGGAACCTTCCGAATGGAATTGCTTCGTACGAAGCTACCATTTTTCCCAGGACTCGTGTGCATTGATGTACCGACACTTTTCCTGGTTTTAGGATGTCTCTGACCAGAGATGACAATTTCTCGGCTTTTTCCAGTGGAAGAAACACTCTCTTTTCTGGTTTGTGTCCAGAATCATTCCCAGGAACAGAAGACGTGTCGTCGGGACCAGCTGTGACTTTGGAATATTGAGAATCCAGCCGTGCTGTTGTAGCACTTCCTGAGAAAGTGCCACTCCCACTATCAACTGTTCTTTGGACCTCGCCTTTATCAGGAGATCGTCCAAGTACGAGATAATTAAAACTCCCTTCTTGCGAAGGAGTATCATCATTTCGGCCATTACCTTGGTAAAGACCCTCGGTGCCGTGGATAACCCAAACGGCAGCGTCTGGAACTGATAGTGACAGTCCTGTACCACAAATCTGAGGTACTCCTGGTGCGGAGGGTAAATGGGGACATGCAGGTACGCATCCTTGATGTCCAGGGATACCATGTAATCCCCCTCTTCCAGGCTCGCAATAACCGCCCTGAGCGATTCCATCTTGAACTTGAACCTTTTGATATAAGTGTTCAAGGCTTTTAAATTTAAGATGGGTCTCACCGAACCGTCCGGTTTCGGTACCACAAACATTGTGGAGTAGTAACCCTTTCCTTGCTGAAGGAGGGGTACCTTGACAATCACTTGCTGTGAATATAGTTTTTGAATAGCCATCAACACTGCCTCCCTGGCAGAGGGCGTTGCCGGTAAGGCAGATTTTAGGAAACGGCGGGGGGGAGACGTCTCGAATTCCAGCCTGTACCCCTTGAGATACTACTTGAAGGACCCAGGGATCCACCTGTGAGAGAGCCCACTGTGCGCTGAAATTTCTGAGACGGGCCCCCACCGTACCCGGGTCCGCCTGGGCAGCCCCAGCGTCATGCTGTGGACTTACCGGACGCAGGGGAGGACTTCTGCTCTTGGGAACTAGCTGTGTGCTGCAGCTTTTTCCTCTACCTTTGCCTCTCGGCAGAAAGGATGAGCCTCTAGCCCTCTTGCTTTTCTGGGGCCGAAAGGACTGTACTTGATGATACGGTGCTTTCTTTTGTTGTGGGGTAGCCTGTGGCAAAAAAGTCGATTTCCCAGCAGTAGCTGTGGAAACGAGGTCTGAAAGACCATCCCCAAACAGTTTTACCCCCTTATAGGGCAAACTTCCATGTGCCGATTCGAGTCGGCATCGCCTGATCATTGCCAAGTCCATAACCCCCGTCTGGCGGCAATGGACCTAGCACTTATTTTTGATGCCAGCCGGCAAATATCCCTCTGTGCATCACGCATGTATAAGACCACGTCTTTTATATTCTCTATTTTCAGCAAAATATTGTCCCTATCCATAGTTATTTTCCGACAGGGAAACTGACCACACAGCGGGAGCACTGCACCTCCATGCCGAAGCAATGGCTGGTCGCAATATAATGCCCGAGTGTGTGACTATATCTTTTAGGGTAACCACCTGCTTTCTATCAGCAGGTTCCTTCAGAGCGGCCGTATCCGGAGACGGTAGTGCCACCTTTTCTGATAAGCGTGTAAGCGCTGTATCTATCCTATGGGGTGTTTCCCAACGTGACCTATCCTCTGGCGGGAAAGGGTACGCTGCCAATAACCATTTAGATATTATCAATTTCTTACCGGGGGAAGACCACGCTTCCTCACACACCTCATTTAATTTCTCAGATGCAGGAAAAACTACTGGTAGTTTTCTCTCACCAACATAATACCCTTTTATGTGGTACCTGGGGTATTATCATAAATGTGTAATACATTTTTCATTGCCTCAATCATGTAACGGGTGGACCTATATGGAGGGTACACTACTCTCATCGTCGTCGACACTGGAGACGGTATCCGTGTCGACATCTGTGTCTGCCATCTGAGGTAGCGGGCGTTTTTAGAGCCCCCCATGACATTTGAGATGCTGGAACAGGCACAAGCTGAGTAGCCGGCTGTTCTGTGTCGTCGACCTTTTGTGTAAGGAGTTGGCACTTTCACGTAATCCTTCCATAAGTCCAACCACTCCGGTGTCGACCCCGCAGGGGGGTGACATCACATTTACAGGCATTCGCTCCGCCTCCACATCATTATCCTCCTCATACATGTCGACACAGCCGTACCGACACACAGCACACACACAGGGAATGCTCTGACAGAGGACAGGACCCCACAAAGCCCTTTGGGGAGACAGAGGGAGAGTATGCCAGCACACACCAGGGCGCTATATATCACAGGGATATCACCTATAAAGAGTGTTTTCCCTTATAGCTGCCTATATATATATTGTATACTGCGCCTAATTTGTGCCCCCCCTCTATTTTTAACCCTTGCTGTAGTTTATTGACTGCAGGGGAGAGCCAGCGAGCTTCCCTCCAGCGGAGCTGTGAGGGAAAATGGCGACAGTGTGCTGAGGGAGATAGCTCCGCCCCTTTTTCGCTGACTTTTCTCCCGCATTTTTATGGATTCTGGCAGGGGTTAAAAAGCACCTATATAGCCTCTGGGGCTATATATGGTGCCAGTTTGCCAGCCAAGGTGTCAGTATTGCTGCTCAGGGCGCCCCCCCCCCCCCCCCCCCCCCCCCCCAGCGCCCTGCACCCATCAGTGACTGAAGTGTGTGGTGTGCATGAGGAGCAATGGCGCACAGCTGCTGTGCTGTGCGCTACCTTGGAGAAGACAGAAGTCTTCAGCCGCCGATTTTCCGGACCACCTTCTTGCTTCTGGCTCTGTAAGGGGGACGGCGGCACGGCTCCGGGAACGGACGACTAGGTCGGGTCCTGTGTTCGATCCCTCTGGAGCTAATGGTGTCCAGTAGCCTAAGAAGCCCAAGCTACCACCACTTAGGTAGGTTCGCTTCTTCTCCCCTTAGTCCCTCGATGCAGTGAGCCTGTTGCCAGCAGGTCTCACTAAAAATAAAAAACCTAACATATACTTTCTTCCTAGGAGCTCAGGAGAGCCCCTAGTGTGCATCCAGCTCGGCCGGGCACAGAAATCTAACTGAGGCTTGGAGGAGAGTCATAGGGGGAGGAGCCAGTGCACACCAGATAGTCCTAAATTTTTCTTTAGAGTGCCCAGTCTCCTGCGGAGCCGTCTATTCCCCATGGTCCTTACGGAGTTCCCAGCATCCACTAGGACGTCAGAAAAAATAAGATTTTAAACCTACCGGTAAATCTTTTTCTCGTAGTCCGTAGAGGATGCTGGGCGCCCGTCCCAAGTGCGGACTACTTCTGCAATACTTGTATATAGTTATTGCTTCAATAAGGGTTATGTTATAGTTGCATCGGTCCTGCATTGATACTATGTTGTTTTTTCATACTGTTAACTGGGTAGTTTATCACAAGTTGGCCCTCATTCCGAGTTGTTCGCTCGTTGCCGGGTTTCTCTATATTGCGATTAGTCGCTTACTGCTTCGCAGAGCGCATGCGCTTAGTTATTTTACTCAAAAGTTAGGTATTTTACTCACGGCATAACGATCGTTCTGGTGATCGTAGTGTGATTGACAGGAAGTGGGTGTTTCTGGGCGGAAACTGGCCATTTTATGGGTGTGTGTGAAAAAATGCTGGCGTTTCTGGGAAAAACGCGGGAGTGTCTGAAGAAACGGGGGAGTGTCTGGGCGAACGCTGGGGGTGTTTGTGACGTCAAACCAGGAACTAAACTGACTGAACTGATCGCAATGGCTGAGTAAGTCTGGAGCTACTCAGAAACTGCTAAGAAATTTCTATTTGCAAATCTGCTATGCTAAGATACACTCCCAGTAGGCGGCGGCTTAGCGTGTGCAATGCTGCTAAAAGCAGCTTGCGAGCGAACAACTCGGAATGATGGCCCATGTTAGGATCAAGTAAATTGACGTTACAAATAACATACAAACAGTATATCATATATGCAAATTATGTTTTATTCCTTGAGGGTTTTTTTTTTTAAGTTCCAATAACCACTACGATATCCTGCAATAATTTGCGTTTCCCGCATGGTACTTTGTGTGTTGGGCATGACAGGGTTAGGTTACAGACCCGTGTACAGTGCATCCGGAAAGTATTCACAGCGCTTCACTTTTCCCACATATTGTTATGTTACAGCCTTATTCCAATATGGAATAAATAAATGTTTTCGTTAATATTCTACACACAATGGGGGTCATTCCCAGTTGATCACTAGCTGCATTCGTTCGCTGTGCAGCGATGAGGCAAAAAAAGGCACTTCTGCGCATGCGTATGTGGCGCAATGCGCACGCGCAACGTACTATTACAACGAACTATGTAGTTTTACATAGGGTCTAGCGAAGCTTTTCAGTTGCACTGCTGGCCGCAGAGTGATTGACAGGAAGAGGGTGTTTCTGGGTGTCAACTGACCGTTTTCAGGGAGTGTTCGAAAAAACGCAGGCGTGCCAGGAAAAACGCAGGCGTGGCTGGGCAAACGCAGGGCGTGTTTGTGACGTCAAAACAGGAACTGAACAACTCTGAAGTCATCGCAAGCGCTGAGTAGGTTTTGAGCTACTCTAACACTGCACAAAAAAACTTTGCCGCCGCTCTGTGATCCTTTCGTTCGCACTTCTGCTAAGCTAAAATACACTCCCAGTGGGCGGCGGCATAGCGTTTGAACGGCTGCTAAAAACTGCTAGCGAGCGAACAACTCTGAATGACCACCAATACCCCATAATGACTACGTGAATAAAGTTTTTTTGAGATTTTTGAAAATTTATTAAAAAATAGGAATTTAATACCTACCGGTCATTCCTTTTCTCGTAGTCCGTAGTGGATTCTGGGGAAAACTAGATTACCATAGGGGTATAGATCGGGTCCACTATAGCCTGGCACTTTAAGAAATTCATAGTGTGTGCTGGCTCCTCCCTCTATGCCCCTCCTAGCAGACACAGTCTAGGAAACTGTGCCCGAGAAGACGGACATACTTTGAGAGAAGGATATAACACACAAAGCGGTGAGGTAACGAACCAACACACAAACCATAAGTTAGCAAAGCTAACCAGTACAGAGGAAAGCAACGCTAACTATATAAGGATAGCAGCGCTAATCAAACATGGAACAGGGAAGCAACAGCAAACCCAACCATAACGCTTACAACCAGGTAAGCAGGAACGAAGCATGGAGGCGGGCGCCCAGTATCCACTACGGACTACGAGAAAAGGAATTACCGGTAGGTATTAAATTCCTATTTTCTCTTACGTCCTAGTGGATACTGGGGAATACTATATTAACATGGGGACATCCCAAAGCTCCCAGAATGGGTGGGAGAGTGCTGAGACACCTGCAAAACCGCATGACCAAACTGAAGGTCATCTTTGGCCAAGGTGTCAAACTTGTAAAATTTAACAAAGGTGTTCACACCAGACCAAGTTGCTGCACGGCACAACTGTAATGCAGACACACCCCGGGCAGCCGCCCAGGAAGAACCCACTGACCTTGGGGAGTGGGCCTGAACAGAACTCTGCAGCGGCAGTATAGTAGTATAGGCCTGTTGGATAGTCAATTTGAGCCAACGAGCAATGGACTGTTTGGAGGCAGGACAACCAATTTTCTTAGCATCATAAAGGACGAAGAGCGAGTGAGACTTCCTGTGACGAGCCGTCCTTTTGATGTAAATCCTCAAAGCCCGTACAACATCCAGGGACTTTGAACCACAATAGGTTGATTCACATAAAAGGGCGCGTCCTGAGCTCCGCCCTATCCTCGTGAAACACTAAGTAAGGGCTCTTACAGGACAAGGCCCCCAATTCCGACACACGCCTGGCCAAAGCCAAGGCCAGTAACATAAGTCTTCCACGTCAGGTATTTCAAGTCAACCCTCTGCAAGGGTTCAAACCAATCCGACTGGAGAAAGGTCAAAACCACATTGAGGACCCACGGAGCAGTGGGAGGAACAAAGGGTGGCTGAATGTGCAACACCTCCTTAAGAAAGGTCTGTACTTCAGGAAGTACCGCCAGGTGTTTCTGAAAGAAGACAGAGACAGCCGAGATCTAAACCTTGATGGAGCCTAATCGTAGGCCCTTATCCACTCCTGCTTGCAGGAACAGTAGAAACCGGCCCAGTGGAGAAAATTTTCAACCCTCACACCAAGAAACATACTTCTTTCAAATACGGGGGTAATGTTTGGAGGTAACCACCTTTCGAGCCTGAACCATAGTGGAAACTACCTTGGATGGAAGACCCTTCCTGTTAAAAATTTCCCTCTCAAGCTCCAGGCCATTAAACGTAGCTGCTGTAAGTCTGGATAGACAAAGGGTCCTTGTTGAAGAAGGTCCTTGAGAAGCGGCAGAGGCCAGGATTCCTCCAATGACAGGGTCATGAGGTCCGCATACCAGGCCCACCGAGGCCAATCTGGAGCAATGAGAATTGCCTGAACCCTTTCCTTTTTGATTCTTTTCAGAACTCTTGGGATTAGAGGAATGGGAGGAAACGGGTAAATGAACTGGTAATTCCACGGCGACGTCAGAGCGTCCACCGCAACCGACTGCAGGTCCCTCGTTCTGGAGCAGTAACGATGAAGCTTCTTGTTGAAATGAGAAGCCATCAAGTTTATCTGTGGACAACCCCACCGGTGAACAAGTTGTTGAAATACCCGAGGGTGGTGGCCCCATTCACCCGGATGAAGGTCGTGCCTGCTTAGGAAGTCCGCTTCCCAGTTGTCCACTCCTGGAATATAAACGGTCGAGATGGCTCTTGCGTTGGCTTCTGCCCAAAGGAGTATTCTTGACACCTCTCGCATTGCGGTTCTGCTTCGGGTTCCTCCCTTCCGGTTGATGTACGCCACCGGTGTGGCGTTGTCCGACTGCACTTAATTTCCGAAGGAGGGATGAGGCCTGTATTAGAGTGTTGTAAATCGCCCTGAGTTCCAGGATGTTGATTGGAAGAGCAGAATCCTGAAAGGACCACGTCTCCTGGAACTGCACCCCTTGAGTCACAGCCCCCCAACCCCGGAGTCTGGCATCCGTTATCAACAGCGTCCAGGATAGGATGTTGAAACTCCGACCCTCCATTAGATGGGATACTTGTAGCCACCATAGTAGGGATATCCATGCTTTTGGTGACAGGGATATATGATGATGCATGTGCAGGTGAGATCCCGACCATTTGTCCAACAAATCCAGTTGAAACGGTCGCGCATGGAACCTGCTGTACTGTATCGCCGCATAGGAGGCCACCATCTTGCCCAGTAAATGGATACTAAGGTGAATCGAGACCACACGAGGTTTCGGTACCATCCAGACCATAGACTGAATAGTCAAAGCCTTGTCCCTGGGAAGGTACACCTTCTGAGACACCATGTCCAGGATCATCCCCAGGAACTGAATTCTCTGAGACGGTTCCAAGTTAGATTTCTGGAAATTGAATATCCAACCGTGCTCCGTAAGCAACCGAGTAGTCAAGTCGATGCTGTGCAGAAGCTGTTCCCTGGACACAGCCTTTATCAGGAGATTGTCCAGGTACGGAATTATTTGGACACCCCTCATGTGCAGTTGTAGCATAATTTCCGCCATAACCTTTGTGAAAACCCTTGGGGCTGTGGAGAGACCGAAGGGTAAGGCCTGAAACTGGTAATGCTGGTCAGGATTGCGAACCTGAGGAACGTTTGATGAGGGGGCTAAATTGGGATATGCAGATATGCATCCTTGATATCCATGGACACCAGAAACTCCCCCTCCTCCAGATTCGCTGCTCTTAGAGATTCCATCTTGAATTTGAACACCCGAAGATACAGGTTCAGGGATTTGAGATTCAAGATCGGTCTTACCGAGCTGTCCAGCTTCAGAACCACAAAGAGACTCGAGTAAAACCCCTTTGTGTGCAGCTGAGGAGGCACTGGAACAGTAACTCCTGTAGAAAGCAGCTTTTGCACTGCCTGCTGTAAGGAAACCCTTGCTTCCTGTGAAGCTGGTAAGCCTGACCTGAAGATTCTGGGAGGAGGTATTTCCTGGAATTCCTGCCGGTATCCTTGGAATATGAGGTCCCTCACCCAAGGATCCCGGTAGGACTCTGCCCATATGTGGGCGAAGTGTTGAAGGCGAGCACCTGCCTGAAAGTTGCCTTGCTGCTGGGGCCAACAGTCACGCGGAGTGCTTCGTGGAAGAGGATCCTGAGGCCTGGTCTGCAGGTCCAGCAGCAGCTGGTTTATGGGACTTACCACGAGATCCTCTAGCAGTATTTGAGGCACCTCTGGCCCTGCCTCTGAATCTGGCCACCCGAAAGGACTGTAGGGA